>NW_028247579.1:0-600000 GCF_964263255.1 Lissotriton vulgaris
CCTCTGTGATTAGCATGACCTCTTCTGTAACCCCAAGTACATAATAGACAGGGGGATCAAAACGACCTTTTAAAAAGTGCCATGGGGTGCGTTTGCACACTGGTGAAGGGAGGGGGGCCTGAGGTGAGTTGTGTGTACAAACACGCCCTGTGGGCGTTTTAGGTTGGGGGATAAAGTCCCCTTAAATCCTGAGGGTCCCTGGAGGCTAACTAACCCACCAGGTATGTCCAGTAAATGCCACTGAGTTTTATTGCAGAGAGGTGTAAAATGGGGCACGGTCTCAGACCAACTCTATGCAACTCAGCTCTGTGCGGCTCACTAGAGGTACATGATGGGCTAGTTGGACCCAGGGACTTTCAGGATAAAAAGGGACTTAATTCCCCAACTTAAAACATGCCACAGGACCAGTTTGCTCATGTCACATCATGCCCCATCCCCTTCCTTCACCACTATGTAAACATGCCCTATGGCTTTTTTATTTTGGGACATGAAGTTCCCTTGAATGCTGAGGGTCCCTAGAGTCCAACTAGCCCACTAGGTATGTCCAGTAAGCACCACAGAGCTGCGTTCTATAGAGATGTAAAAAGGGGCACAGCCTAGACCACCTCGCTGCAATGCAGCTCAGTGGTGCTTACTGGAATCATGTATTCTCTTTATAACAGTGAAATTATTCTATTAACTAGTCAACTACCAAAGGAATGCTCTAATCAGAAAAACTAGTACAGTTACAATATTCTGTGCAGTATGTAAGCAGATTTCTAATCAGCTACATAGAATTGAAGACTCAGTAACTATGCAGTCTAAGAAACGATCTATCTGTCCCTTGCACTTGTCCATTCACCCATCCAGCACTATGTATGTATCATATCACTTTCCCAATATTTAAGCATTTATAAATGTATCTTGCACTCTCTTTGCAGTACTGACATTATTCTAGTTATTAGTCATATACTTAATGATTTTTTGCCACTAACTCTAGTACAGGTGCATTTCTTTTACACTGCGCATGCAGTCCTGCCACAAGCTACAGACTATTAATACACTCTTCTAAATACCCAGTTAATACCTATGTGATGTTGGAATCCCTCTGTTATAGGTTCCCATGTGACATGAAAAAAAAGATGTGATTGGTTCATAACATTTCCCATTGTAACTAATGATGGACCCCACCCATTTCAATCATTCTTGTTGGAGAATCTTTGGAGAGATATCTCTGTGTTTTCAATACTGTAATTATTCTAGCTACTAGTCATGAACTTATGGAATGGCCTAGCTACTAACACAAGTCCAGCTATAATATTTTGTGCACTATGCAAACAGATCTTTAACTAGCTAGATATTAACAAAACACTCTTCTGAATACAAAGTTAGTACTTATATAGTGTAGCAATCGTCCAGTCTATCCTGTGCACTTCTTTAATCACTTATCTACCAGTATCTACTTATCCTATTAGGGATGTCATTTGAGATGTCATCAGTGATGTCATTAGTAATGTCACTGACCATGTCATGAATGATGTAATATGTGACATAATCAGCAGTGCATTGCAGGCGTGCAAGTTATAGTTAGCAGAACTAACTATAGCGGAGGAATTTCAATGGTTTTGTATGAGTGAAATGTCAGCTAACTAAAACAGCCCTGAAACCTATGTTTTTTTTAGTGAATTTCTAAGGTGTTTTGAATGCTAATTCCTAACTATAACATGTCTGAAACCTATGGTTTTTTCAGTGAATATATATATATATATATATATATATATATATATATATATATATATATATATATATATATATATATATATATATATATATATATATATATATATATATATTCACAGAAAAAGACATAGGTTTCAGGGGTATTATACTTAGCTGGACATTTCTCTCATACAAAACCATAGAAATTCCTCCGTTATAGTTAACTTGCACACCTGCAATGCACTGCTTATGATGTCACATATTTCATCCTTCATGACATGGTCAGTGACATCACTGATGACATCTCAATTGACATCACTGAAGACATCATCCAGTGAATGTTGTTTAGTTTGAAATTTAAATATGTAATATATATGTATGTATATTTATATATACCAATGTGTATTGAAGATTGAGTGGATATATAACTGTCTGGATGGAGGATTTAGTAGCTGTCTAACTGTCTTTTTAAGTGAGTAATTAAAAGTGTCTCACTTAATGCATGGATTAGTAACTAAACTATGTGAATGTGTGCATCACTGTCTCTGTTGTTGTATAACATGCTGCAACAGTTGGTCACTAGCTACATGAGTGTGTATATTAGTTATTTATTAGTTGGGTGAGTATTTGTATGGGACACTGAGTTTGTGTGTGGTTGGATGGGGTGTGTTTAACTCTATGCATAGATGTGTGAATGGTTGACTGACTAGGTGTATAGGTTTAAGAGTGCATGTGGAAACAGTTGTTTGAGTGACTGAGTGTATTTAGTTGTGTGTTGGTGAGTGAATATATGTTTTAGTTCTACATCTTCAACAAAGTAAAAAAATAAAAGGCATTGTATGTGAGAGTTGGTGTATATAAATAAGTATATGTAAGAGTCAGTGATTGTGAGTAACTATATGAATGAGTGTATACTTGTAAAGGTGATTTTTTAACATATTACCTATGAATTACTATGTGTTTGAATAAATGAGTTGTTGTGTGTATTATTGTGTAAGTGAGTAAATGTAAGTGTGATTCATTTTTTTATGAGTGAGTAGGATGACTGCATAACCGACTAAGATGACTGCTGATGTGTCAATGTCTATATATGTGTATACGTGCATTTGATAGTGTTCTATTAATTAGTGACTGCATGTATAAGTGATTCTGTTTTTGAATGGGTAGTTGTGTGTGTAGACTTAGTAATCAGTGAGTGGGTATGCAGTAACTGGTATTGGTATGTCAATGGTTTAAAATCTGGTACTATGTATTTTACAGTGATTGATAAAAGATTATACTAGTGTGTGATGAGGTGTATCAGATTGTCAGGTGGATGATGCCATCAGTGATGTGATCAGTGATGCCATTTGGGATGTCATGAGTGATGTCACTGACCTTGTCATGAATGATGTAATATGTGACATCCTCAGCAGTGCATTGTGGGTGCGCGAGTTATAGTTAGCAGAACTAACTATAACGGAGGAATTTCCCTGGTTTTGTATGAGTGAAATGTCCAGCTAACTATAACACCCCTGAAACCTATGGTTTTTTTCTGTGAATTTTTTAAGGTTTTTTAAATGCTAATTTCTAACTATAACGTCTCTGAAACCTATGTTTTTTTCAGTAAATTTCAAAGGTTTTTTAATTGTATATTTTTAAGTGTAATTGTAATTAAACCTATTTTTTGTACTGATTTTCTACAGTTTTTTAACTGTTTATTTATAAATATTGTATTCATTAAATAACATTATATATTCTGAAAATTGCAACAACAACAAAATTCAAACTGAAATATTATTGCATTTTTTTGTTTTATTTTTTTATTTTAATATATTTATATTCTTTTTTCCATTTTTTTTGGAGTTGCGCACCCACAGCGTACACATCATAGTGGGTGTGCGGATTCTAACCGCCATTTTAGAAAGGTTGTGAAAGATCGTACGGTGTGCGATGGCTGTGTGTTTTTCAGTTACATCATAAATATTTAACATTACGTGATGCGGGCGATTGGTATGCGACCAGTCTGTGACTCCTGCTCCCGCGCATTCGCAACACATGCGCATTATGGTACGCAGTCTTACGCTGTGGCGGGTCCCGCTTGACATCATATACATGCAGGGGCGTGCTGGGTGCACGACTCCCCCCAAAACAATGTGTTCTAAAATGATATGTATGTGTCTTTAATATAAATATAAGGGCAAGTGATTATCTAAGATATTCATAAAAATAATATATTTGTACTTATATTAAACTTATTTTTTTATTTATTTTTGCGAAGTCGCATCGGGTGTGTGCTTCGTGAGCGCAGAGTGCACGGATCCCATGTTACAGCAAAAAAAAAAATTCATTGGTTCATAACATTTCCCACTGTAACTATTGAAGGACCCCACCCATTTTAATCATTCTTGTTCGAGCATCTTTAGCGATACATCTTTCTTACAAGAACCCTTTTTGCTTGTTTTTTTGTTTTTCAAAAAATATCAAACAAAATGGCATCTGAACAGCAGCAGCTGTAGGAGGAAGTATCTTCTGAAGAAGATTTCTTACAGGAGGCACCACTTCCACAGAGGCCGGAATCTGTAGTGTGGAAATTCTTCACTTTTCCACCTGGAGCGAAGAAAGTAAATGCGAGAAAGGGGACGTGCAAAATTTGTGACCGAGTCCTGTCAAGAGGCAGTGAAAAAAAATACTCTTGTGGCACTGCTTCTATGTACAAGCATCTCCAGACCACACATCCTCTCAATATTTCCCGGGAGGAAATGAGGCGAGCTGATTTGAACCCCTCACCTGCTGTGGCAAGTACGTCTGGAGCATCCTCAGGAACAACTGCAATGGAAATTAGGCCAGAATTTGCCTTTCTCAAGCAACACTGTGTGAAGTGTGAGAACAATCAATGCTTCGGTGAGCAGTCAGTGGATGCAGTTTGTGCTGCACAACCATCGTCGTTTTTGTTGTTTTTGGAATGATAAGTAATTCCAAAAGTTTCCTGTTTTATTTGTTCTTTTTTTTCATTTCTTGAAAAAAAAACAAAAAATACAAAATTGTTCAAAAAAATATAAAAGAAACAAGAAGAAAAAAAATGTCTTATCAGAACTACCTTATCTGGTTAAAGAAAGACATGTAATTGCAAGGTAATGTGTGAAAGTTTTGGTTGAATATATGTATACAGCATGATTGACTGAAAGAATGCATTAGTAGTGTATGGTGAATTTATAGGTTAAGATTTATGAGGAAGTACTGCAGCGTGACACTACAAGCTCTTCAGCTGCACTGCGGCCCCTTGAAGCACAGGGATGTGACATATGTACATGAATATGTTGCAACTCTGTGCTTCCGTCTGCACTGCTGCACAAACTGCAGCCAATGCGGTGACACAAGCACCCTTACACCATGGTGCGAGGATGTCTGTGCTGTGCGGAGATTGTTTTTGTGCAGGAAGGTGTTCGTTCCTGCACAAAAACAATCAGTAAAGGCATTTTCCTCTTTCAATGTACACTGTGGAATGCAGCATGCATTGAAAGAGGAAAAGATGAGGGGAAATGAAAACAATTCTCCTAGTTGATCCTTGCTACACCAACTCTAGGATGGCGCAGCATTCACACACATCTCCAGATTTACGATCCCTCATAAATCTGGAGATGTGTCTTGTTCTATGGGTGTTGCGTGGAAACACCCACAGCAACACCTATGGAACGCCCCTTCAACGCAAAGTTCTGTGTATGAAGGGGTCGTATTTACAAGGAGAGGAAAAACCATGCAAGGTGGTGTAAACATGAAGGAGTGCCTGGTGCCATTACTACATTACAAAAAGTGATGTACTCGTGGCGCAGGGTGATTGTAAATGTGCCCATTAAAGTGCTTAGGTATTGGCAGACTGATACAATAAGAACATAGGGGCATATTACCAACAACTAGTGATAATTATCGCTATTTTGGTTTAGCAGCGATATTTTTATCGCCGAGCTGCAGCGATTTTTATTGCTTAGGAACCTTGCTATTATCAAGGTTTATCTCCTAAGCGATAAAAATCGGCCGAAATGCATGAATATCGCTGAAAAGTCAGCGACATTCATGCATTACCAAGCTAATGCTCTTAGCCATGTTATCCACCTACCATTGGATAACATGGCTAAGAACTGCTCAGGTGCAGGTGTTAGCTTTTGGAGATATTCGCGCCTAGCGCGAATATCTCCAAAAGTTAGTTATAGGAGATAGCGATGTTAGCGACTGTTTCCAGTCGCTAACATCTTGGCACGCCCACTTTGCATGTCATTAGTGATAAATGTCACTAACATGCAAAGCGGGGCCCAAGATGGTCACTATCTCCTACTAGCTGTCGCTAACTGGTGTTAGCGACAGCTAGGTAATAGGGAGATAATTTTATCTCCGCTTTCTTGGCTTTTAAAGCCAAAAAAGCAGAGATAAACCCCCTTGATAATATGTCCCATAGTGGGTGGGTGATTGAAGAATTGCATGAGACTGACAGGAGGTATCCTACGCTGCATGGGTACTACTTCAGTATTTAATGGAGTGGACCAATAGTATGTATCTGCTTAGAGATTTGTAGGGATTTTGCACAGAATATTTTATGTGTACTTGTGTTAGTGCATAGGCCATTTTATAAGAATACCACTAGTAACTGGAATGATGACAGTGCTGCAAACAGAGTGAACACCTAATTTATAAGTGCTTACGTATTGGTGGAGTGATAGGGTAAGTAGATAGTGGTAGATAAGTGATTAAAGAAGTGCATAGAACAGACTGGACAATTCCTACACTGCATTAGAACTAACTGGGTATTGAGAAGGGTGTATCAATAGTATATAGCTAGTTAGAGGTCTGCTTGGATAGTGCACAAAATATTATAGCTGCGTTTGTGTTAGTAGCTAGGCCATTTCATAAGTTCATGACTAGTAACTAGAATAATTACAGTAATACAAACAGAGTGTATAGTGAATTTATAAGTGCTTAGGTATTGGTGGAGTAATAGGATAAGTAGATAGTGCTGGATGAGTGATTGGAGAAATGCATGGGACAGACAGGAGGATTCCTACACTAGGTAGGTACTAACTGGATATTTAGAAGAGCGTATCAATAGTTTGAGGCTGGTTAGAGGTGTGCATGCAACTATTGTACCTGCACTTGTGTTAGTGACTATGCCATTACTTAAGTATACAAGTAATTTCAGTGTTGCAAAGAAAGTGCTTGCTGAATTTATAAGTGCTTAGGTATTGGTGGAGTGATAGGATACGTAGATAGTGCTGGATGGGTGAATGGAGAAGTGCATAGGACAGACAGAAGGATTCCTAGACTGCATAGGTACTAACTGGGTATTAGAAGAGTGTATCAATAGTATGTAGCTGGTTAGAGGTCTGTATGCATTGTGCACAGAATAATGTAGCTGTACTAGTATTGGTGTGTCTATGGTTTTGAGAATGGTAGTCTGTATTTTAGGGTGTGAGGAGGTGCATCAGATGATCATGTGGATGATGTCATCAGTGATGTCATTTGAGATGTCATCAGTGATGTCATCATTGATGTCACTGACCATGTCATGAGTGGTGTAATATGTGACTTCATCAGCAGTGCATTGTGGGGGCGGGAGTTATAGTTAGTACAACTAACTATAATAGCTGAATTTCTCTTGTTTTGTATGAGTGAATTTTCGAACTAACTATGACATTCATGAAACCTGTGTTTTTTTCAGTGAATTTCTGAGGTTTTTGAAATGCTAATTTCTAACTATAATTTCCCTGAAACTTGAGTGCATTTCATTGAATTTTATATACATATGTATTTAATCTCCTCTCACTCATATAAGGAAGGAATCAGCACTCAGGTTGTATCATTGGAAGTATTTACTCTGCAAAGGACGTGATCCACGCGTTTCGGCCGTCCGAATCTTGATAACGATACAAGACGTGATTGTAGCATCCTTATTTAAATGTACAAATGCCTAAAGTTGCCTAAAGTTTCCAACATTAACAAAGGACTACATATTTCTTTAATCCAAAAAACTGGCACCCACATTGGCCTGGTCACAATGTGAAAATTTAGAAATTGATAGAGTAAATAAAAGAAAACAAGTGTTAATATGCACACAATGCCATTTTAGCATATCTTGCTCCGTGACCGCCATACCTGTATGCTCGTCAACGTGACTTATTCCTAATAAAAATACTTAGGATGGCAAACATCAACATAAACAATGGACTACACATTACTTTAAAGTGAAAGGCTATCAACCATATTACGTTACGTATTGTAATGGTTCTTACAAAAAAGAAAAGAAAAAAAGGGGTGTTAATATTCACACACTATCCCTAAATAAAGTTCTTGCGATTATAGTTCCATTCCATTTACAGCTCATTTGAGATGTCATGAGTGAGGTCATGAGTGATGTAACTGACCATGTCATGAATGTTGTAATGTCTGAGGTCATTAGCAGTACATTGCGTGGGCGTAAGTTATAGTTAGCTCAGGTAACTATAACTGCTGAATTTAACTGGTTGTATGAGTAAAATCTGAGTCTAAGTATACCGTCCCTGTAATCTTTGTTTTTTTCAGCAAATTTCTAGGTTTTTTTAACGTTAAGTAAGATGCATATCACAATGGATGGTGGGGGGTTGGAAGCAGGGCCTGACATTGTGCTGCCCCACCCAAGTTTGCTGCTCCTGTCTTCCCTCCTCCTAGCCATCCATTGTCCAAGTCCATGTCCCTGCTCCATTATTACAGCCCTGTGTGGCCGTTGTTCTGCTACTGGCCTTCTCTGAACAGTTATCTTGCTGCCCCATCCACCTCCTCCATATCCTCTGTTGTCTGATTCCATGGACTAGCCTCCTCCCTCCTTCCATGCATGGTCTGATGTGCTGCCACTGCCCTCCATTCAGCATGATGTACCTGTCCACTCTTCCTGCCCTCCATTGCCCAATTATATGCCCCACCATTGACCTCCTGCTTAGCCTCTGTGCTTAGCTTGCTGCCCCTATTCTCCTTCCCCCTGCCCTCTGATGTTTGTGTGCATGCCCTTGCTCCATCCTTTTTGCCCACCATGTTCCATGGACCTGCCACTCCTATCTACTCTGAGTGTTCTGTTGAGCTGCCACTCCTCACCCACCTGCCTAGCATTGTCTGATGACTATAACCTGTCCCTGCCACCTCCACCCTGCCTGTCCCCATTCCATGCCCCTATCCCCTTCCTCCTGTACCCCATGGTCCATTTTACTGCCACACCCTTCTGCCCTCCCTGGTCTGTTGTGCAGCAACTGCTCCTCCTGCCTGCCCCATTTGGTCTGTTGTGAGGCCCATTCCCCTGAACTCTCTTGTCTGTGCCCAGGTCCTGACCCTCCATTCGATCCTCCATGGTCATTTGTGCATGCCCCTCCACCCTCCTTCTTGCCCATCATAGTCATTGTGCTGCCACTGACCCTCCCGCTTGCCATGCATGCTCTTCTGTGCTGCCACAGCCCCTCCCAACTTCCCTGTGTGGTCGGCTAGCTGCCACTGACCCCTCTCACCGTCCTTCCATGGTCTGTGTGTATGCCATTGTAGTCTAACTGTTGCTCTCCATGGTGTGTCTTGCTTCTAGGGCCCATCCTGCCTGACCTCCATGGTCATCTTGCCCCTCCTGCCCTGCCCCCTTGCCCCCAGCCCCCTGTTTCCATGTGCAGACCCCTATGCCCTCCCTCCTGGCTTGTCTGTTCCATTGTAATGCCCCTGATCCACCCCCCTGCCCTTTATGGTCCCTTATACTACAGCCTGTCTGTCCATTATGGTCAGCTAGCTACCATTGCCTCTTTCCCCTCTGTCCTCTGTTGTCCATGTGCATGGTCCTGTCCCCTCCCTATTGCTTTCTATCGATTGGTGTGCTGCACTCCCGTCCCCCATGCCCTGTGTGGTGTATTGTGCTGCTGAAAACCCTGATGCCTGCCCTGTAGGGTCAATGTGGTGTACCTCTCCATGTCCCTCCTGTCCTCTGTTATCCGAGTCCATATCCCTACCCCAATTCCTCCTGCCTTCCATGATCCAATGTACCATACTTGCTAACATTCTGAACTTGGTAAGAGGGAGATTTTGAAAAAAAAAGCTGAGGTGTGGATTTTCCCCTTTCACTTACATTGAAAAAGAGGAGGTTGTAGACAGGAGACAGATCAAATAAAGCCCATTTGGGCTTAAAAACATTGGATGTTTCCTGGATGAATCGGGTCTGTTGGCTTGTCTGGTTGTACTACCACTCCCTCTTCCTTCTGCCCACAATGGTCTATTTTATTGCCACAGCCTCTCTTGCCAGTCCTGTATTGTTGGTGTATAGCCCCTGCCCCTCTTTCCACTGCCCTCCATAGTCTGTTGTGCTGCGACTGCCCTTCCTGCCTGCCCAGTGTGGTCAAATTGTTGCCTCTGTACCCTCCTTCCTTCCTTCAATTTTCAGAGTCTGTGCCCCTGGCCTCTGCCTCTCAACAGTATCCTAATGAACAACTTGATTGCTAACATTCTATATTTATTAAAAAGTATAGAACGCCTGACGTCATCTTGATGTAATCAAAACTGTAATACCTAGAGCATTTCCTTTAGAAATTACATATATGAAAGGGTCTTATTTGCATCAGAATTATGGTTAGTGCTCTAAAAAACAAAACTGGGGACATCTTTTCTGAGTTTTCAAATAGCAACAAAGCACTTTTAAATTATTTGTTATCTTTATGTTTTTTTATCCAGTTGACCACTTGATTTAATGTTGCACTTAGGGGCGAGGATGTGGTGTTACTTCCAGAGCTGCATACTTTGCAACTGGGGAACCAGGTTGGAGTTTCTGCTTCAGCTCAACATTCTGTGATTCTGGAAAAATCACTTAATCTTCCCATGTCTAAAACCAAAATGAATTTGTTCTTGTGTGATGTAACTAATGCTCATGTAATGCACTCCAATACCTGACACGTCTGCACTGTATAAAACTGCAAAAACAGAAAAAATAAAAAGTGTTTTGCACACTTCTGTCATTGGGCTACATGTGGCTACATCTGGGTTATCTTTGTGCTACATTTGGGCTCGTTTGTCTCTGGTGGCCATCTTGGGAGAATTATTTCTTATGAAGTTTCCTAATTTCCTCATTTACTGCAGTCTCCTCAGTAGGAAATGCTTTCAGTTTTTTACTTTGATTCCATCAAGAAGGTATTCAGATATGTCACACATTTGCCAGAAATTCTGAATGTTAGCACTCTAGTCACTCATTAGATCACTGTAGTAAAGCTACTGCTCTCCACAGATGTCAGCTGCTAGTATTAAAAGTTCATGTTTCAATCTGCATGTCAGAATTTTTTAATGAAATAGACGAGGATTTGAGAAGTCAATCAAAATGTGCCCTAATTTTTCTTTCTGGGGTCTGTGCATGCGAACCAGCCAGTTTTCCCGAACTACACTGGTTCTTGTTTCCTTTACAAACACAGCGCTCTCGGCACAGTTATTTTAATTGCAATCGTGTACTGTTCATCATCATTACTCACAATAAGGTGTCAGGAAATTCCCACCTCGGCGTGCACGGCTATTTTAATTGCAGCTTTGCATCACACACTGGGGTCACCAGTATAACCCATAATAAGGTTATATGGAATCTTTTACTTTGATTTGTATTAAGTCACATGGGCTGTAAGGTCTCTATTATTATTGGTTTTTGTCACTACAATTGTTGGAGAGAATACAGTTGTTTTTCTATAAATAAATGTGATAAACACTGTGGATAATCTGATATGCCAACTTCTAATGTACTGTTTTTATTCCCCTTCTTTCTTATCCTTGTCTCTCTTTGTTTATTTGTTGGCAAATTGAATAATGTATTATTGGTATGCGAATTTAGCTCAGCCATTCAGATTAGGCAAAGGATCAATAGTCCTGAAGATGAACTCTAAATTAATTGTAGTTCGAAACGTCTTCAACAGCATACACAATGTCACTAATGCATTGAGATTTTAACCTCTTAAGCGCTGCTGACGGCCAGCGGTCATCACGAGCGCTACCTCCCCAGTGCTGCGCACGACCATTGGACGTCCATTCAGCACTAGTTCCAATGGACAGCGCAGCACTGGGGAGGGATATTTGCGAAGTAGCTAAGGTGTTTTATGTGCATATGTGTAGTTTATGATTAGTCTGTGTATAATTTATGCCAATCAGACTACCTCTTGTTTTGCCTACAATTTATGTTGTATGTTTCTTCTTGTGGAGTGTGTTTAGTCGGGCACCGGCTGGTGTCCCACTTACATTTTTAAACAATCAATCATCTAATTAAATAAAACGGTCCGGCTGGACGTTAATATAGAACTATCTAGTCTATATTCATTGAATCAATTTTGTTTGTTTAGGGACCACTGTCTCTGTTAAAAAGTACTACTCATTTTTCTTTCTTCAACACTAATCATAATTTCTATGGCAAAATGAACCCCCTCATTGTGTTTCTTTTTAAAATAAATGTTTTAAGTGTTACCAGTTAATTTCAAGAAGGCTTCAGGTGTGCCATACTTTGTGCAAGGCTACAGCTGAAGCTACTGGATAGAATTACCCAAAATTTGGCAAAAAGGTACTGCTTGGGTCAGAAAGCGACCTTTTTCTTTTAAATTGTGTAAATCCGTTCAGTAGTTGCTGTGAAATTAGAAAAATAAAAGTTTTGATATCTGGGCGGAGCCTAACTCCCTTGCACGAGCTTCACTGTGATTGGCTGCCAATACTCCAAACGCTGAAGTGTTGGCAGCCATCTTGTGGCTTGGTAGACGCGAGTCACTAGAAAAGAGTGAAACAAAGGTAAAAAACAAGAGAGGGGGCAGGGTAGAAACACTCTGACCCCCTATGCTTGCTCAGGGGGTCCCAGAAGGGGACCAAATTTTATCCCACTGTCAAAGGTAAGTTGGTTGCATACGCTGTCCAGAGTCACATGTTCAGTGACGTCTGTGCTGGATGCGTGTGGGGTGAGTGTAAGCCAAGTCTCCGGGAATGGTTGGTGCTGGTAACAAGTACAACAGAAATAATTGCATCAGACACAGATATTCAATCATAAACAGTCAATGATTTGTGCTGCAGTAAAGTAGGGACACCAGATGTGAAATAATACACAAAATATTCTATCGTAGAGGGTCCATGACTTGTGGTACACTGAGATAGGGGCACAAGATGTGAAATTATACACAAAATATTGTATCAGAAAGCGTCCATGAGTTGTGCTGCACTGAGATAGAGGCATCAGAAGCATTTAGTGTCTGCGCAGCCAGTGATGATGCATGGCGCGGGCTAGCCGCACTGGGAGCAATGGGTGTTGCCTACTGGACTGCGTCATCTGCAATCGAGACTTGATGTGAATTGTGAGCCCTGCTATCTGCAGTGTAGGCCGGAGGCAGTATTCAGCACGGATATCGAGGAATGCTTTAGTCCCTTCCTTTTGACTGAATTAGAGGACATAGAGTATAATTCTCTCTGCAATAAATGAACCATGTCTCAATTTAAGTTGTGGGCTCTGCTGACCGCAGTATAGGTTTATGGAACAAAAGATGAAACATTTATGGAATACACTGACAAAATCTTGGTTCTTCTGAGTACAGTTGTAAAGTATGGTATTCTGAAGCTGGAATCTGAACTGGTCGATTATCATTTAGCCCACCTTTTCCAGTAGTGAACCGCTTTGGAAAACAACGACCGTCCAAACTTTTTACTCACACACTCATGGGAGTTCCTTCTGTTTTTTTTATCTGGAACAATTAAATAGTATCTCCTATCATGTCAGTGAAATCAGAGATGTAATTTGAGATGTCATCAGTGATTTCAGCAGTGATGTACATGAACATGTCATTAATGATGTAATATGTGACATCATTAGCAGTGCATTGCGGGGGCGTGAGTTATAGTTAGCTAAACTAACTATAACGGGGGAATTTCTATGGTTTTGTACGAGAGAAATGTCCAACTAACTATAACGTCCCTGAAACCTATGTTTTTTTCAGTGAATTACTAACGTTTTTTTTAAATGCTAATTTCTAACTATAACGTGCCTGAAACCTATGTTTTTTTCAGTACATTTCAAAGGTTTTTTAAATGCTAATTTCAAATTATAATGTTCATTAAACCTATGGTTTTTTCACCAATTTTGGAAAAGATTTAGTGATATTTTGTAACTTTAATATCCTAAAAAATTGTTTGTGTAATATTTTTGTCTTTGGTTTTCTTAAATATTATTATTATTTTTTTTTTAGGAAAAAGTGGAGTCGCACACCCGTAGTGGTGTGTGGATTTAAACTGCCATATTGGTAAAGTCGTGAAGGATGCACGTTTCAGCCAGCCCACTCCGCTTACGCTTACAGGGAGGTAACTACAATGCTACATGTCCCAGGTCTTCCCTGTAATAATCTGCTGATCACAGGTCTAGTTGTCAGCATGCCACAGCCACTCCCTCACAGCTGGTTTACACCCACACCACACCCATGCAGCGCAGGCGTCACAGGACATGTGACCCTGCCAATAAAAAGAGCCGGGCGCACATGCTCTACGCCATTTCCACTCTATCTGGGTGTATCCCTGTGGTTATTATGTTGGTGGCAACGGAGAACCTTTGGCCAACACAGGCCTCCCGCAACATGGCGATGACTTGAGGTGCACAGAGTTGGTGGCAGTCGAAGCACTTTGCCTGACACTGGTCTCCTGCCATGTGGCGATGGCTTGAGGTGCACAGAGTTGGTGGCAGCCAGGGCATTTTGGCCGACCCGGGCCTCTCGCCACATGGCGATGGATTGAGCTGCACTGAGCTAGTGCCATCAGAGCTGAGTGGATGTGTAGCCTGCGATGATGTGTAGGCCTTGATACACCATCCTGGCAATCAAGACCTGATTTGAATTGTGAGCTCGGCTGGACCTCGTATTTGCCAAAGGCAGCTGGCTGTACAGTTCTGACTCTCGGCGTGGTGCAGCAGGATGCGCTGGGGCCTGTGTCGTGGAATCCAGTGACAGCTGAGGAGGTTGCTCCAGTTCGTGGTGGGACCTCTTGGAGAAAAGCCAGTGGGGGTGGGTAAGCATTGCGGTCTGGGTGCGCAGGGTCGGGCAGTCATTGGTGGGCGGCAGACTGGCCTGGGGACCAGGGCTGGGATGCTTGCGAAAGATGCAGGAATCATGCACACTGCCTGAGAAGTTTGCGACAACATTAATGTACAGGCCCCGATGGTCCCGTTTTGCCTGCACATTGTTGGAATGCGTGTGGTTCCTGTAGCAGTGATTGTGTGCAGTGTTGGCAGGGGTCACAAGTAGTACATGTGTGCAGTCAATTGCCCTGAACACATGCGGGAAGGCTGCTATGGCATGGTTCCCTTGCTTGGTCTCCAGCTGTTCCTGCACAGTGTGGGTGTAGTGAACATGCAGGTGTATCAAGTTGAAATGAACCGTGATGCTTACAGGTATGAAAATCCTGTATAATGAGACCGTAACAGATGTTCCTGTGGTTGTAACGTTCCTTTTCTTTCCTACGAAGGTTAGAACCACACAAACTTCTGTTACGGTCATTTTGTGCATGATTTATCATACCTGTAAGCATTCTGGTTTGTCTAAGTGCAATACATTGTACCATATTACGTTTGTGACCACACTATCGCTTGACCATTGTCTTAATTTATCCAACAGGTTTCGGAATACTGAGTTTTGGGATTTCCAGGACAATCTACAGTTATTTCGATCCCCAAGTTGATGTTCTCCGTTGGAAATGTCACTTGTTGTTTAATATTTTTGTGTTGTTAATTTATAATTTGCTGATAAAAGTACTGTTTTTCCAGCCGTGTTTCCTCTCCCCTGATGTCTCAATGCAGGGCATTCCTGGTGCACGATCGCTCACAGCGTCGCGATCGTGCACCAAAAATGCCCCACTAGATACCAGGGATGTGTTTTTGTGCAAAAGAAGCGACCCCTTGGGCACGTGTCGGTTCCTAAGGGGGAAATATTTATTTTAGACTTTTCTGCCACACCTGGGGACAGATGGGGTGATTTTTGGCCGTTTGTGGACCCAGGAGGGGGGGGGCAGAAAACCCCACTAGACACCAGGGAATTTGTTTAATTTGAAATGGAAGCAACCCCTTTGGCAGGGGTTGCTTCCAGGAGTAAACTTATTTGATAATTATATCCTGCCCCCCCCGGGACAGATAGCCTACTTTCTTTGGCGTTTCTGGCCCCAGGGGGGGCAGAAAAGCACGCTAGAGCCAGGGATTTTTTTTAATTAGAAGCGACCCCTTGGGCAAGGGTCACTTCCTGGGGCAATATTTAGAAAAAAAGTATATTCTGCCCCCCCTGGGGGGGGCGAAAACCCCACTAGACACCAGGGAGTGTTTTACATTTTAAATGGACACGACCCCTAGGGCAAGGGTTGCTTCCTTATTGGCCTAAATAATTTGTAGGATCACCTGCATTTTTTGGCATTTCTGGCCCGGGGGGGGTGGGGGGACATTAAAGCCCACTAGAGCTAGGGATTTAAAAATAAAAAAATATATGTTACCAGGAAGCGACCAATTTATTTATGTGTATTTTGGCCCCCCTGGGGGCAGATCTGCCTGTTTAGTTGGCATTTCCGCCCCCATTTGGGTAGTGACATAGCGTGTTATAATGTTAATTTTTTTATTTCTTGTGAAACTGCAATTGTAATGCTTTATTTCTCTCTTTTTGTTCTAGTTCAAGGGTTTTGCTCTTTAGACTGCTCCTGGTTGCGGTTTCATTACTGGTGGTTCTGCGGTTTGTGTAGTTGCATGTGTTTAGTAAGAGACTTTTTTTGTACAAGGTAAATGAGTTTTATTTTTCTGCAGGAATGTTTTTCTTGCAAATTGTGTAATAATAGCAGTATGTTTGGCATCTGTTTTTTGAGTGTGAAAAACTTTTTGCATTTGTGCTCAATATGTGTTTTGTTGTCTTGTGAGTAATTGGGTTTGTTTTGTCTTTCTTGTGGGATATCATTGGATTTTGCTGTGTCTCTGCAGAGTAGGTGCTGGTGAGTGTAGCTGTCTCTTGTAAGTGAATCTTATAGTTTTTGAGTATACTGATCTTTGTGATAAAGGCACATGTTTTTTTACTTACTTGTTTTTCACAGTGTTGTTTGTTTTTGACTTGTTTGTGCAGTCTCCCTTCTTAGTAAGGATAATGGCTAGCCACAGGATTACTGCTCAGCAGGCTGTTGATATGCTTTTTGTGTCTTTGGTTCAGAGAGTGACTCTACATCTGAGGTAGAGGAGGCAGGGAACGATTCAGGCAGTGAGTTTTCTCTCCACATGGAATCATCGGATGATGAAGGTACTCTCAGTGCAGATGAAGCTACTTTTAGTGTGGATAAAGTGCATGTGTTAGAAGAGAACATTGATGTGCCGAAAGTGCGGCAAGAGACATCTGGGCTGCAGCCTGTGCTGCAAGGCTTCCTGTTGGTGGGGTGAGGCAGGAGGCATTTGGTACTGCAGCCTGCGGCTGCAAGCCTTCACTTTGGTGTATTGCAGCAAAAGGCATCTGGGGCTGAAAGGCTTCCCATTAGTATAGTGCAGCATTAGGCATTATGGCCGCAGCCTGGGGCTGCAAGGCGTCCCGTTGAAAGTGCTGACCTCTGGGTTGCCCCAGGCATAGTGCAGCCGGCATTGCCAGACCATACTGGTGTTCCAGGGTGTAGAGTGAATACTGAAAACTTTTTGCTGATACATTTTTTTCAGTTCTTTATGGACGATGTGTTTTTGGCAGAGATTGTTGAGCAGACTAATTTGTATGCCAAACAGTTTTTGAGGGACAACAGCGCCAGCCTTAAGCCCCACTCTAGAGCTACCCAGTGGACTCCCACGAATCTGGAAGAGATGAAGAAGTTCTTGGGTTTAACTTTTTTGATGGGCTTCCTAAGCAAGCCATCAATGTCTTCATATTGGTCTACTAGACCCTTGTTGGCAACAGCTATATTTCCGGCAGTCATGAATCATGATAGGTATTTGCTTCTGCTTCGGATGATACATTTTGTCGATAAGGGTTTAGCGTTGCCACAAGATCACCCTGATTGTGACCATCTTTTTAAGATTCGTCCTGTCATTGATCACTTTGTTGGTCGATTTTCTGAGACCTATGCTCCAGTGAAAGAAATTGCAGTGAATGAGTCTTAGGTGTTGTTCAAGGGCAGCTTGGTTTTTAGGCAATACATTCCTAATAAGAGGGCACGCTATGGAATTAAGCCGTATATCCTGTGTGACAGTAGGACTGGATATGTCTCTAATTTCAGGGTGTACACCGGTAAGGAATCCAGGATTAACCTCCCTGGTTGTCCGTCCACTTTTGGAGTGACTGAGAAAATTGTGTGCGAACTTGGTAGAGGATTTTTTAACAAAGGCCACCATTTATATGTAGATACCTTCTACACTAGTGTGCAGTTGTTCAGAGAATTGGCCAAAGTGGACACTGTTGCTTGTGGCACAATCCGCTCTAACCATAAAGGTTTCCCAAAATAATTTGTTTGTCAAAAGCTTGCGTGGGGACAGTGCAGTGTGTTGCATTGTGTTGCGAGGAGCTTCTAGCTGTGAAGTTTTCAGTCAGTAGAGATGTCTACATGCTGACTACCATCCATGATGAAAGCACTGCACCTGTGACTGTTTAGGGTCCGGTTGCTGAAGCGCACAAACCTGCGTGCATTCTAGACTATAATATGCACATGTGTGGTGTTGACAGAGTAGATCAGAGATTAGAACCTTATGCTGCTCTTCATAAGGCTTACGTTTGGTATAAGAAGTTGCCTATCCATATTTTCCACTTGGCACCTTTAATGCTTTTGTTGTGTTCCGGGATTCTTGTCCGGAGTCAAAGATGACTTTTGCTAAGTTTCAGGAGTCTGTAATAGGCAGCCTTGTTTTAGTGGAACAGGCAAGTGTTCCTAGAGTTGGAGTGGTGGAGGATGTTGCTAGATTGAAAGATCCCCACTTTCCTGATCACATTCCTCCCACACCCTCAAAAGACTTTCCCAGTAGGAGATGTAGAGTCTGTTGGCGAAGAGGTATGTGGAAGGAGACTTGCATGTACTGCCCTGAGTATCCTTTTCACCCTGGGCTGTGTGTGCCTGCTTGTTTTAGAATGTACCAAACACAAAATAATTTTTGGGAGCATCCATGAGTGGTAAAGTGAACTGCCTTTCTAAAAACTAGACAACCGGGGGAGTCCAACGAGATATGGCTTGCATGGATCCCCCAATGTTTTCCTACCCAGAATGCCATACAAACCTCAAATGTAGCTGAAAAAACACATTTCCTCATATTATTGTGTGGAATCACTGTGCTGGCACAAATGTCCTACCACCCAGCGTTCCCCTTGTTCTCCTGAGTAACATGATACCTCACTTGTGTGGGTGGGCCAAAGGCCTGTGGCTAGGAAGAGCCCAAAACGTATAGCACTGAGAATTCTAAGTGCTACATTTGTTTAAAAATATGTTTTTAGCCAATTCTGCTTTGGACACCCACACAAGTAAGATATCATTTTACTGGGGACACTAAGGGGAATGCGGTGGGGTTGGACATTTGTGCCAGCATGGTGATTCCATGCAAAAATGTGTTTTTTTTCAACTAAATTTGAGGTTCGCATGGCATTCTGGGTAGGAAAACTTTGGGGGATCCACACAAGCCATACCTCATTGGACTCCCCCGGGTGTCAAGTTTTCAGAAATGTTTGGGTTTGGTACATGAGTTAGGTACAATTTTTCTCAGAAAACTTTGGGTAACGCGGAGTGGGTGGAAATTTGTGGATCCACACAGATTCCAGAACTTTCCACCACATAAATGTGGGGGAAAATATGTTTTAAATTTTTTTGGGGGGGTTTGCAAGATATTCTGGGTAACAAAACCTGGTGAGAGGCAGTCAAGTCACCCCATCCTATATTCCCCTGGGTGTCTAGTTTTCTAAAATGTATAGGTTTGCTAGGTTTCCCTATGTGCCGGCAGAGCTATGGTTCAAAAACTATAGCTAGGCACTTTGCCAAAAAAAGTGTCATTTTTCACTGTGAAATTGGGGTTTGTCCATGTTGCGTTTTGCACCGTTTCCTGTCGCGGGCACTAGGCCGCCCCACACAAGTGAGGTACCATTTTTCTCAGAAGACTTTGGGGAACACGGGGTGGGAAATTTTTCCACCACAAAAATGTGAGGAAAATTCGCTTTTTTGACAACTTTTTAGGTTCGCAAGGGATTCTGGGTAACATAAACTGGGGGGAGGCAGTCAAGTCACCGGTTTCAAAAATGTATAGGTTTGCTAGGTTGCCCTAGGTGCCGGCAGAGCTATGGTTAAAAAATCTACAGCTAGGCACTTTGCAAAAAAAGGGTAATTTTTCATTTTGCAAATGTGGTGTGTTCATATTGGGTTTTGAGCCATTTCCTGTCATGGGTACTATGCCTACCCACACAAGTGAGGTACCATTTTTATCGGGACACTTAGGGTAATTCAGATTTGTAAGGCAACTGTTATTATCTATTGACTTTCAATGCATTTCTGCCTTACAAACGAAAGACATTGTGTAATAAATAAGTAATTTTAAAAAATGACCGATAATTCTCATGCTAGTATGAGTATTCCCAATTTCGGAAATGTGCAACTATCTACTGTTTCTAAACTCTATATTTTGTTCCCATTTCAGAAATACATAATTGTTATATACCCAGTACATAATAAAAAGCCATTGAAATTGCTGCTCAGGTTTTGACTCTGGATTCGTCGAGTTCTTGGTGAACCTACAAGTCCTATATATCCACACAACCAGTAAAGTCCAGTGGATGTAACTGTATATTGCTTTCAAAGAGCTGTCATAATTAGAAGAAGTTACAGGGGAAAACGTTGACAAAAAGGCTGTTTTTTCAACTAATTTTCAAGTTTTCCTATATTTAACTGTTAGTTTCTATAAAGAAACCTTCATGGATCTACACAAATGACCCCTTCCGAATTTCAGAATTATGTCTAACATGTATAGCTTTCCAGGATCCATTATTGCTTTCATAACCATTTCTACCATTAACTGGAAGGAGGTTGAAAACACAAAAAATAGCAAAAATAGGCTATGTCCCAGAAAAATGCCAAAACTGTGTAAACAATGTTGGCTTTCTGACAAAAGTCTGTTTTTCCCTAAAAGCTGTGAAAATGGTGATTTCAGCCCCACAACGCCTTTTTTGATACCATTTGTAGTGCAAAACCCAGACGCTTTCATTTGCAGCCCTTTTTTTCCCATTTTTCCCCCAACAAACTAATTTTATCTGTATTTTGGCTAATTTCTGGGACCCCTCCAGGGAAATCCACACAACCCTGGGTATCTTTATAACCCCATGATGTTGGAAGAAAAGGAAGCAAATTTGGAGTGGATACCTTATGTGGTCAAAAGTTACAGGGGCCTACGCGCGCTCTACCCTAAATAGCCAGAAAAAAGGCTTAGCACAGGGGGGGAAAGGTCTAGCAGCAAAGGTGTTAGGATCTGGTGCCCCTACCTTAGTGCACTACAAGTCATGGACCCTTTATGATTAAATCTCTGTGTGTGATCTAATGATCACTGTTGTAGTTGTTGCCAGCACCAACCATTCCCTGAGGGCTGACTTACACTCACCTCACACGCATCCAGCACAGACGTCACTGGACATGTGACCCTGGTAATAAAAAGGGGCTGAGAGCACGTGCCCGTAGCCTGTTCCACTATTTATCCAACTGTGTCCGTATGTTCATTATGTATGCATGATGGCCCTGGGCCCTACCACATTTCATTGTGCTGTTGACTGAGCACGCAACCATGTTACCTCTGTGTAGTGACCGGATATTTTGTCCTATTTCTGAGTAATGGTGACATTGGTCTACTACCATCCTAGTATAGGGGTTGGATCCTATTTGTAGGGCTTGCCTATTGGCTTTGGTATGATTCTATGTCTCTTTTGCCTCTTTTCGGGCCTAAAGGCCTAAACTAGAGAGTAGCCATCTTGCCTTCCTGCCTCAGTGGTCTGAGGCGCTTGTAGGTCAGAAGTGATGTTTAGAGTTGAGCCTGTTATTTACTAGTTAGAAACCGGTGAGGACCGGCCCTTAGCGAAGGAATGTGCTTACTTCCCCTGGCTCTAGACACAACTACAGCTGGCCACTGTGGGAGCGCAGGGAGCTCGGGGCTTGGTGCAGGAATTCGGTGGGAGGTGGCGTGCTTTCTGGAAATTTCCATGAGCAGAGAGCTTCCCATATTATCAGAGAACAGAAGAGCAGAGCAGTCAGATGGTTTTTGGAATTGAAGGAGTCAGATGGTTTTTGGAATTGAAGCGGTCCGATGGTTTTTGGAATTGAAGGAGTCAGATGATTTTTGGAATTGAAGAAGTTGGTTGGATCAGTTTGGTCAGAAGGAGTCAGTTGGTTTGCAGAGCTGGAGCTGAGAGCTGGAGCTGTGAGTTGGACAGCTGGTCTGTGGAGCAGTTACCAGGCAGATGGAAGAGTTGGAATTGTTAGCAGACGATGAAGTTACATTTGGAGTGCAGTTGGAGTGAAGCTAGTACGTTGGTGATGGTGAAGGAAAGAGAGTCCTGATTCCACCAGAGAGAGGAACAGACAGTTGGACCCTTCTTAACAGGGTGAGGTATTCTTAGCTAGTTTGCATTATATATAATCATTCATCCCCCTTTTTGTTTTCTAGGTTATATTTAGGTTTCTGTTTGCATCAATAATTCCATACTGAATTATTGCAATGTTTTCTTTGTCTTGTTCTCTTTCTAATAAAGACCCCAATACCTGCCTGTACATCATGATTAATCACTTTTCTTTCAGCCATGTGTGAATTGTTATTTTAGTACTAAAGCTTCGTTCTTGTCATTCTAATAAAGAGACCCCAATGTGCATTAGTATCATTTGTATGTTTTCCTTTGGGAGGGAGTAAGTGGGCTTTTCATAGCCAGGTGCTGACGTACAGAAGGCTGGTGATCCCCTTCTTACAGGTAACTGAAGACAGTGAAGTGTACTGCTTCTGATCAGAGAATAACTGCAAATGCATTAGTCAGATCTCTGTATCTTTTAGGTGTGTATGTGTGCATTCTCATGATTCATTATTTTCCCCTTATTCTATATTGCTATTCCTCCTTGTCATCCTATTAGTGTGTAAAGAGGCCCCAATGCGTAGTAATTGCACTTGAGAGTTGTTTACTGAGACAGAATTAACCTTTCTTTTTAGCCAGGTGCTGTCGTATAGAAGGATGGGCAATCCCCTTCTTACAGGTAACTGAGAAATGGAAGACAGGGTAGTTTTGATAGGAAATAACTTCCAGTGAATATTAGGTACTTAGGACCTTCCCAATAGAGAGAGAGAGAGCAGAAGGTATTAATAGGACAGTAAGACCGCTCAAGATAGGGCGTTAATGAGAACACCAATTGTGATTGGTGTGTAGTGAGATTGCCCCAGATAGGACATTAGTGAGAACACCAATTGTCGATGGTGTGTAGTGAGATCCCTCAAGATAGGGCGTTAATGAGAACACCAATTGTGGTTGGTGTGGTAGAGTGAGCTGCTCTCCAATGTGAGAAGGAGGGTAGAATAGCCCGGGCCAGATTGTCGTGGGGGTATAAGGTGAGATCATAGGATGAGACATGGAATTCCGTAGTTATTAGTGACTATTCTCAGTAATCCCTTAGATCTAGCAGTGTTTTTGATGGTATAAGCTTGTATATTGCGAATTCCCTATTCCCAGGTAAGTACTCAGGTACTGTTGTAAATAGGATCCGGGAAGGGATGGTGTTACGTTTTGGCCGGGTTGGTTGTATCTAGGTGAGTGGAAAGTTTTTGGTCCGAGAATCCGGTCATTACACTCTGGCAGTGGGGAAGCCCTTGGTTATGTAACTTTGTCTGGGTCATTCTATGAGTACATGGGTAGAGACTGGATGATTAGAGTAGTACTGCAACAAGAGTGTATGGTGAATTTATAAGTGCTTGGGGATTGGCGGAGTGATTGGATAAGTACATATGTTGGCTTTAATGTCTGCAAACCAAGCCTCGGTAGAGCCGATGCAACGCAAGGAGTGTGAGTAGGCACTGCCCCTGTTCCTGAGGCACCCACCTTCTTTGCTACAGGATCCCCACAGGCTTTGCTCTAATACCCTGGGGTCCCACCCACTAAAATATGGGCCACTGGCTAGCGGGAATACCGCATGGGTGCCTGGAAAACCGAGTCCAGGAGCTTGGAATTCTCATTGTGATATACTGCATTCTCATTCAGTGGATACCCTCACAGGCCGTTCATCTCTGGATCATGGAATTCTGACTGTTAGATCCCCAGAGTCTCTTCCATTGGACACCTAGAGCGAGCTGCTGGGTCTGCAAAGCACAGGTAATAAAAGGCCCTGATTCCTATCTGCAAGATATTCCCAGCACTACAGCTGGATCATTAACATACAGTGGATAAGATCTATAGAATTCTGTAAGCGTAAGCCGAGTGGGCAGAGCCGGTGTACGCCGTACAGGGTCGTAACTAGAGCCACATTTTGGGGAAGGCTGAGCCGCACACCCAGCATGTTCACATTAGGGGGTGCGCTGAGAGCCCCGCACCCAGTGCATTCACACTAGGGGGCCGTGCTGAGCACCATGTTAGGATCACCACTCCAAACTTTTCTAAAAAAAAATGTCTACTTCCATTAATTTATATTCGCCCCAAGGACTCCATCCCCCGGGGCATGCCTATTATTGAATGTTTTTATTATTTATTAGGAAAGGCAGCCGCATTGTCCACTTCTGGCCCCAGGGACCTGGCCTCTTTGTTGGGGACTGTGGGGGAGCCGCAATGCCCCCACGGTCACGCCGGATCCCCGCCTCCTGTGGGAGCCGGCATTGCTTTTGGGCAAGGGGAGCTTCTAACATGCAATCCTGCTTTGCTTCATTGAAGTGAGAGCAGGCTTTCCTGCTCTCGCTTCAATGTAGCAAAGCAGGATTTGCTATGACAGGGCGGGAGTCATGCTCCCGCCCTGCCGTAGCAAACAGCAATGTCCTGGGGGTGGGTACACCGGGACATTGCATGAGCTGGCACTGGATGGTGGAGGTCCCCAGGGCCCTCAAGGGTACCAAGAGGGGGGCTGCGGAGCCTCCCTCCCTCTATTTTCAAAGCCTCAGCGAGGTGGTGGCCCCTGGGGTTTCGGGGGGCCTGTGAGGCCCCCCTGCATATTTAATTAAAGCCCCGGGGGTGATGGTCCCTGGGGCTTAGGAGGGCATTGGAGACCCCCACTAACTGCAAAACAAGCCCCGGGCGGTGTCGGTCCCCGGGGCTGCGGAGGGGCCGTGCGCCCTTCCGCACCTAATTTACATTGCCCGGGGAGGTGACAGTCCCCGGGGCTGTGGAAGCCCAGCAGGCTCCGCAATATAATTATAGGATTGCCCTCGGGACCTAGCCCACCCTTTAGCTAATTTAAACAAAGCGGGGGGGGCCCCACTTAATTTTTCGACAAAGTCCTAACTTACTACTCATGGTATTCACAGAATACACTTATGACTGTCCTAAGTTTACGTCCGCACTCAGGCCGAAATTTCCGCACCCGGAGTGTAAGCAAGCTGAACTAACTATAACGGCAGAATTTCTCTGCTTTTGTCTGAGTGAAAAGTCCAACTAACTATAACGCCAAAGAAACCTGTGTTTTTTTCTGTGAATATATATATACATTCACACTTCTACACTTACGTGACATATACTTAGCATTTCTTTGTAAAGGCATGTGTGGAAAAGGTATATGCGTGGTAAAGACCTGCATGTTAAAGGTAATGTATTAGAAAGTCATAGTGTGGTAAAGAATACATGGTAAAGGCTTTGTGTGCAAAATTCAGCATTGTTAAGGCTGTTTCCCTTTGGCAGGATGAGGGGAATAGAGCTGAGCCCATCCCCACTAATAACCGAATAGCCTGTGCTCTGCCTTCACACAAAGGGCCCAGCAAGCCTGCATTTTTAATTCAGTGAGCTTGTCTAGAGGTTTCTTCCTTCTTCCAGGCCCAGGGCACCAGGGTATAAAATTAGGAAATCAAACACCAACTTTTCAGTACTCTGCCAGAAAGAAGGACTGTTGTGTAGCTGAAAGAACTCTTACTCTGCTGGACTGCTACTCTGAAGGAGCTAGTGCCCTGCTGTGCTGACCTGCTGCCCTTTTGCCTTCGGAGGAGGAACTGGACCAGCAACTTGCCCAGGACCCCAGACTGACACCAAAGGCTTGCCTGTTGACCTCCTTATCAGAGATATAAAAGGCTTCCCATAGACTTCAGCCCAGCTGAAGCAAGTTCCTGACCCCCAAGTGGTGCAGCTCAGGAACTGGACCCTTGGTATGGTTCACAGGTTCCTAAATGAAGCTTTTGGGCTCTTTGCAAACGCAAATGGACATGTCTGCCTGAGACTGCACAGTCACACCAAAAATCAGCATGAGCCTTGAACCTCTAATGTGAGGCTCCTGACCTACCGCCAGTCCGCTGCAGCCGGTCTGCTCTTGACACCATGCTGACAGCCTCTGTGGTGCTCTCCTTGCACCTCTTGGCCCTCTCCAATGTAACTCTTTGCACAAAACATGAGAAGGTAAAACTTCAGCTGGACTAAATTGCGACTAAATTGACCTGTGCTCCATCGCAGTTTGACTTTTATCTGGTCCAGTGCAACAAATAGCCTTGATTGGAACTTTGTGTTCTTAGGTGCTATTTTACACGTTATATTTTAACAATTCATAACTTCAGACCTACTGATTGAATTATTTTTGTCAGTTCGATATTGTTTTAGTTATTAAATTCAGCTCTGTTTTTCTAACCTGATGTGGGATATTTTTTGTAGGGTGTTTATGCTGTCTTACTGTTTGTAGTTTTACAGGGGAAACAGCCTTTGTAACGTGGGCAGAGCCACGTGTGCCATTCACCTGCAAACTCAACCACGCCTGCCTTAACTATGCATATGCCTTAACCACGCATATGTGTGATTAAGGCAGTACGCAGTCTAGATGCTGGGATAGGAGGGCCCAGGAACAGAAAGTATCTGGAAAGGATGCAGTGAGTGAAGTGGGGCTTGGGCTGAGTATTATTGGGGTGGTGGGCAGTTCTTAAGGGTTGGGGGGTCATTTTTAGGGCTCGGGTCAAGGTCGTTTTTAGGGCTTAGGGGGAGTCGTGTAGTTTTTTGGGCTTGAGGGGTCAGGGTAGTGTTTAGGGCAGGGGGGTCAGAGTAGTGTCTAGGGCGAAGTGGGTTCGGGTAGTGTTTAGGCTCAGGGTCGTTTTTAGGACTCCAGGGGTTCAGAGTAGCGTTTAGGGCTTAGTGGGGGTTGGTTAGTGTTTAGGGCTCAGGTGGGTCAAATAGTATTTAGGGCTCGGGTCAGGGTAGTGTTTTTGGCTCAGGGGTGTCGGTAGTGTTTAGGACTCGGGGGTCGGGGTAGTGTTTTGGGCTCTGGGTTGGGGCAGTTTTTTGGGCTGAGGGTGGTGGGTTGGGGTGAGATCTTTATGAC
Source organism: Lissotriton vulgaris (assembly GCF_964263255.1). Taxonomy (NCBI): domain Eukaryota; kingdom Metazoa; phylum Chordata; class Amphibia; order Caudata; family Salamandridae; genus Lissotriton; species Lissotriton vulgaris. The sequence continues at coordinate 27,124 of NW_028247579.1, forward strand.
ACATCCTTTTACCAGTCATGCCTTTACCACAAAATTGCATGGTAAAGGCATGCTTGGTAAAGGAAAGTGTTGTTCAAATGCATTTGTTGTTGGGGCAGCAGAGTGGAGGCAAGTTTGGACTAGCCATGCGTACATCTGTCATGCACCATTTTACAGTGCCAATATGAAGTTCATAGTGAACATTGACGAGGATCCTCTGTCGCTCCAAATTACTGGTTTTAAAACCTGATGAAGTGAATACAATACATCCCCATAAAAGGTATCTTGTAGTTTGCATTGTTTCTGGAGAGATTTTTTCTAACTGCACCCAGATTATATAGCCTGATTTTCAAAATGATCAATATGTGCATACTTGTATGCCAGAGAAGAAAGCTCTGAAGTTTTCAACATCAAATACAAATCAGGTCCTGATTTTTACTGGTTGTAGCTTCTAGCTCTAGTCTTTAGTTAACACCATTGATGCGGTGTAGATTTACGCTGTGCGCTGACAGCAAACGGAAAACTATGCATTCATGACGAGCTGAGCTCGTCATGAATGTACGAGAGGTGTACCTCATGATGAGCTGAGCTCATCATGAGCATCGATGGGGTTAACCATTGTACAATGTGGGTTTTTCAATGTTACTTCAAAATAGACACTCTGCGCCTGATCTTGATGTCAGTCGGAGTTGACTCCGACTGACATCTCTGTGGTTTGGGAACTGACCGACCTCGGGTTGTCGGTCCAAAACTGCAATTACAGAATTACGAAATTGCGAAACTGGACGCAGCACAAGCTCCCATAGAGAAATGGGAGTTACTGTAAATCTCACCATGTAGCAGACACCTCACGGTGCCTGCCCACAGCCGGAGGCGCGGAACGAGGGGGCCCTGCTAGGGGCTCCCAAAGTCGCTTTACAACAGCCTTTCCATGTGATAGAGCCCTACATGGAAAGTCTGTCGGAAAGCAATATCATAATCCCTATGGTGAAATACTGTCTGTTAGACATTATGAAAGGTTTTCAACTGGCGGAAGCCATTCGGATTGACCCACCTGTTTAAACTCCAACCGCCTTCTTTGTATTAAGGCTGTCAGAGTTTAAACCAGTGGTTGGCGGCTTTCTGACTGACATCAAAATGAGGCCCTCTGTCGTTAATGACTCTGAAATGATTGAATTCAAGCAAGTTCACAAGTTTCCTAACAGGAAAACCTTTATAAGAGACAATTTTATTTGCCATGAAGTTTTTATTACAACCCCTCACCAATAATGGCCTGGATTACGCAAGAAACCGGCTGGCTTTAATGAAATGCCACTACTGTCACATTGAATCAGAGTCTACCTCAAAAGCTCTAAGGGCTGATCACAGAACCTATCCTAATATGAGGTCTTAACCCTAGGTCCATTGTGCACATAACCCACTGCACACCAAAAAACACTGTGCACAGTGGAGATGGATTGTAGTATGTCACCTTAAGTCATGCTGTATTCACAGTTTCCAAATGGAAATAGTCTACTGCTAATGGCTAAAGGTTGTGTGCCTAAAGCTATGTGAACATGGGGCCAAATTGACTAACTTTATGATACAACGCAGCATCCAAAGTTGATGTGCTGTGTTGCTTGAAACTCAGAGATAAAACAGTATAATATCTTTTAAGATATGTCGCTGTTTTTCTCTCCCCTTTTGCTGACACATTGTAGACTGCCATGAGTGAACATATTCACAATTTGCACTGTAGTACAAACCGGTGTAACTTCTATAAAGCATACAATTTTACCAAAACAATCAGTATAAGTTTGATCAACCAAGCTATCTCTTTTACCTTTTTGTGCACCCTTGCAATCCAAAGTCTTTTTCGGGGGCACACTCAGGCTATATATTGCTAGAAATCCTGTATAAATATGTCATTGCGGTCTGAAAATATTAATGAAATATCTGGCGATATATATATTTTTTTAAATATGCAAAAAATGCTGATGGTTTTCTCAGATGCACAACGATAAATCTTGGAACACTAAAGAAGGAAATGTTGCCCCGAATATCTGGAGTCTGACAATACCAAACATGAGGTTTCCCAGGGCATGTAGCCTGCAAATCAATTATGTAATGTTAGCGCAGATCATAACATTTTGGCAGAAGGACTGTTTATAGTGCACCTTTCATTTGATGAACAATACAAAATTTTGGACTATCTGGAAAGTAAAAAAATCCATGGGGCATAATAACAAGGAGCTACAATAATTATCGCAATGCGCGTTTAGCGCTATTTTAAATATCGATGACTATCGGTGCATTTCATTGCCGAGATATCGCGTTATTAGCAACGCTTATCTCCAAGGCGATAAATAATGCAGCTATAGCAGCAAAATACGGGATTATCACTGGAAATCTAGTGATAACACTGCAGCAATAGGGAATTCATTGTTGATATGCCATGGTGGTCATAGGCTATCAATCAACCTCCCTTTATACATATAGCTAAGGTTGAAATTTAGCAGACGTTAGCTTACAGCGATAACGCGATTAGTGCAGTTTTTTATATCCCTATGGGTGTCAGAGTCCGGCTTGTAAATACCGCGATACTCGGTTAGCGACTTTTTCACTGTTGTTTTCTGAGGGAACGCCTTCTTTGCATCTCATTAGAGATGCGATGTGAGGGGTTAGTGAAACAGCGGCTGACACAAGGAAACACCCGCTGATGCCTATTAGCATGTCCTTGCTAATACTGAGGTAATTCAATCACCGCTTTACGGCTGAAAACGGCAGTTAAAGTGGCAATGTTGGCCTTGATAATATGCCCCTATATCTGTTGTAGTTTTGCATGACCTAGGAAATCTACGGGTGCAAGATAGACCTCCGGCTGACCAGAAGAACACATGTACCATGATGTTTGTCAGATTACTAGCACTTTTTCCTAAAAGATAGCAAGAACATTTCCCTGCCAAAGCTTGAACCCCCCTTATTTTACTTAGAGGTATCCTGAGCACTGGGGTACCGGACATGGTCAAAAAAATGAATGCGGTGTATCTTCAATATTTGGAAAGTTATTCCAAGTAAACTGCTGTTTATGCTACCTGTCTTTTAGTTTCAGATGTTACTCCTTGGGTGTATGGAAACATACCCTATATGTTTAACATTTAAAATTTGCTTCAGAATCGACTTATTTAACTCAGCATCAAGATATGGCCGCTGTAGTCGGTCTTCTACTTTATTGCGAGATAACTTAAGACCACTGCAACCTTCAAACCAATGCATTCATGATATAGCTTTTCACAAATCTGCATGCAGCCATAGATCAGGAGTCCATACTTCATAAAGGAATTGCAACTTATGCAATGGGCTTCATGCAGTGCTTACATCCAATTTGTTCATTAAAAATTCATGAGTAATAAAAACAAAAATTATGGGCCTGATTTCGATCTTGGCATAGGGTAATACTCCATCAGAAACATGACGGATATCCTGTTCGCTGTATTACGATCGCAATATATCCTATGGAGATCGTAATACGGCAGACGGGAAATTTGTCACATTTGTGATGGAGTATTCCAGCCACCAAGATCTAAATATGGTCCTAAGTAATCTAGTAATAAAGTTATTCATTCATTCATTATTCATGAGAAGTTCTGCTCTTGCTTGTACAGAATTTGATCCCTCCAACCAGTGGACTCTTGGAATCTTTGTATGCTTTAGCCCCGGCTTAATATTGTGAAACGGATCATGCTATGGTCTTTTGGGGAGGCCTTGGAATTGTCATCAAAATAAAGGTATTGCAGCATATATTGATAATGATTCATATTCACTATACAAGGAAAAATGGACACGTAAGATTTTGTTCAACCTATATTGTTTTGTAGATTCTCATCTTTATTACAAGGGCAATGATGTGAATCAGCACATCAGAGTGCAATGCCTCTGATATGCATCTGGATTGTCCCCCTGAGGAGGACACAGCCCCCCCTTACCCCAGATGTGCTTACTCCTGGATAAGGCGGGAAATTAGATATGAAGGAGGTGTACACCTCCAGGAAGGCTTGCAACACCTCTAGGGTGGGCAGACTCTGATCGTTACACCAAATTAGAATTCTGCCATCTTTAGGAGGGCAGAAATAGTGGGTTCTGGGTAGAAAAAATGACTTACATCACTGGATGTGGTCACCTCAGGGGTGGATTAGTTTCATTGGCTACTAGTTCCCACACTCTAAACTCTCCTAAATCTAGTATTTAATGGACTCCCCCCCCCCACAGCAGAAACAGAGATCTGAACAACTTACTTCAAGGAAGGACCACAAGGTGACCTGTGTCTCTGACAACCAGACTTTGCCCACAGCACCAAAGCAAAAGAGGGATACTTTGTCCATGAGGCAACGGGCTTGGACCCGAGAGAATGAACCTTGTCCTTGACTAAAACATGACACTCCAGAATAGAGGGAATCTTGTGGAAGCTAGAAGCACCCTCAGTCTTCCCTGAACTAGTGGCACTAGTCCCCTGCAAACTGAAAGTAGTTGTAGTGTCACATGCCCCAAAGTTTCAGGCTGCTACATCACTCCACCGGACCCAGTGAAGTTCCAGAATCATTTTGCTGTGCTATCTGCTGTCAAGGCTTGTTGGTCACCAATCTGTAACCGACCCTCATACTCGATGCTGCATCTACAGGGAACACCGTGCAACCATAATCTAACATCAGCAGCTGTGTGTCTGTTATGTTTTTGTATTCTGTTTCTTCCAGCACCGTTAAAGCGGTAATATCACCACCACCTGCAGCTCCCATTCAAGGACAGCTGGACCAACTCTGCACCCGGGCTCCATGGGCGAGGTAAAATTGATCTGACTGTTGTGGCCTGGTCCAGGGACCAACATGACCTTAACCCTGCAAGGGTTCCACGTAACTTGACCAGCAAATGACCGATTGTCACTTGTGGTTTTTGCCATTGACTGTAATGTTATTTGTCCATGTAATTTATTGCTCCTATTTAATATTGCTTCAAAAATCTATACCTCAGGTTATATGTATGCTGGTTATATGTATTGCTCTCCCATTCATTTTGGTGTCTAAATTAAGATTAAAAAAACACTCTAATGTATATATTGGTGTCGAATTTTCTTGAGTTATGCCAATTACTCATCGTCCATGTTAGTACTGCGAAATGCTTAACACGTGTTTCTCTAGTAAAACCTGACTGCTCTTTGCCACTCTACCAGGACTAAGCTAAGGATTTATTAGTGTAAATCCAAAGACTGCCTTCAAGGTATTTGATAATATTACATGGGAAGGCTACCCAGTCATACCACATAATATTCCACTCTTCTACAATGTTCAAATACAAAACATGAATGTGATGCCAATTAAGAATATGCCACTTCCAAGGTTTTATAATGCAATTTGTCCAAGGCTCCCATGAAGCAACAAAACATGGCCAAGCCAAGGTATAACACAAATCTTAAACCATTGGTTAAAAAAAACATTTTATGAGAGCCAATAGTCTTCAGCAATGTTTTTTTATTATTATTGCCAATGGACTGGAATCTGATCAATCATGACAGTGCATGAGAAGGGAGGATGACTGAAGGCTTTGTGGTGCTTTAGAAGGAGACCAGAGTCGGCCATATAGATAGAGAAATAAATGGTGATTCTTGATTTATACTGAGCTACCCGCTCTACTGCTGGAATGACAGAGGTACCGAGGGGCAGATTTACAAGCCCCTTGCGCCTCTTTTACAACGCCGTTGTGTCACTTTTATGACGCAGCGGCGGCGCAAAAGATGCGCCATGGTGTGGGGTATTTACAACGTGACGCATCTGGTAGATGCGTCACGTTGGAAAGCCCTGCGCCATAAGGAGGCGTTCCGGCGCAGGGGGGGGGGGGGCGTTCCGGCGCTGGAACACCTCCTAAAAGTGGCTGAGTGAAATCTACAAGATTTCACTCAGTCACTTTTGGGCCAATGCTGCGTCAAAACCCTGCACCTGCTTGAAGCAGGTGTAAGGCTTGACGCAGCATTGGAAAGTCTAAGGAAAATCCCTGGAAAAACTACTGTGATATTAGTGTCCCATTCGTCCAGCATACATCATTCAAAAAGAACCATTCAGTTAAAGTTTCCACACTAGAATGTAACGTTTATAGTCTTTTTTATTTAAAAAAAAAAGAAGAATAGGATGAATAGATTGTCCTATACACATCAGTATAAAATTTCAGCAGAAAAGACTTTTCCTGAAAATATATCTAAATAAAACAATACTTTAAAAAAAAAATTGTACATTTTAATTCATAACATTTGAGTAAGATTGTCCACCTAACTTCATACACTATGGACACCAATAAATTAAAAATGTTCGCAAGATCCTAATCATTAAAACAAATAACACATTACATTGCTCTACAAACAACCCCCTAGAGAAAGTAGTGGCTTCAGGTATTTATGCTACAAAGTTGCCTGATCCAATTGCCTTTTATCTATTCTAATAGGAGTTACAGTATCAAATATCCATGAGTATCTGTTTTTCCTAGGCTCCACTTGGATTCTGTATTAAGTCAGAAGCGTTGACACGTTTCGGTGTTGGCCCCTGGATACGGGAACACCTTCTTCAGGACAAAACAGTTGTTTAAAGGGGTTCATCATCTTCCAAAATAGGAATCCGTCTGTATAAAAAGATACTATTTCAATGAATATTTATCTTCAGCCTCTTATCTTATCATTTTCGTACCACGTTCCCTTCATTGTTTATAAGAACGTCTCCTTTACAGTTATTATATGTTTATCCATACATATGACCAATTGAACAGAATTTCACACAATTTCAAGGAGATTGTAAATTTATAATGATTATAATTAAACCTTGAACTTTTCTGTTTTCGGGGGAAGTTATTCCCATCCCTCCGTTACATTTCAGTGGTCACTTTGGTTAAAAGTCAGTCGTTCAACACACCATTTTGACTGTTTGACTCTACTAACCTCTAGATGGAAAAGAATAATCCTTCTTTCTGGGCCTGGTTATTATCTAGTCAGGAGTGGACTTGGATACAAAGAATAAAATGAGGGTTTTTTCATTATATTTGTTATATCCTTTCCTTCATACTATTCTATTATGTTATGTTATGGTCACATACCTTTCAGTTACTAGAACAGGTCGGGTAAAATGTATCTTATAGCTTTTCCTACTCGTCACTGATTCCATTTTGGATTTCTGGAGCTGCAGTCTGTTAGGGATATTAATGATATGGTGTCACTACTCCCCCTGCCTTCATCCGTCACACTGACGCAGCATTGGACAGATAGGGCCTCCAAGAGCCTTGCTGGAGCTGCGTCGCGCTTGTGACGCAACTCCAGCAATGCGCCGCCTTTACGGCACAGATGCGTCGCGCATCTGTGCTGTTTTTGCCCCATGGTGCGCCGCATTGTACATGCGGCGCACCATGGATGGCGGAGCTGCAGCGCACAATAACTGGCGCATCCCTGGGGATGCACCAGTTATTGTAGATCTGCCCCCTAATCTCCCTCTTTTGGGGAAGCAAGTCCAAGATGTAAGCATTTCAAACAAAGTATGAACCCATTTTCAGCCACTGTCACTTTGAAAATAAGGCGTCTCGAAGAAGACGCCTTATTTGTAATATGTGATTCGAGTCTATTCAATCTGTTGGGAAGGGATCTACTATGCACGTTTAATTTTGTAATCAATTGTTGAACTTTAGAAGCACAATAAGGATGAAGACCTCAAATTAAAAAAGCATTGGGTTATTCCCAGTCCTAACAAGAGAAGACTTTCCTCCGGATTTGAATTCTGGAAGAACTGATTTTGCCTAATTTTCTTTTTTAATCAACTTTATAATATTTAGTTTTTTTACATTTGGATTGCTTTGAACTATACGTTGACTAATGCTCTCATATATTGATCATAGATTGATAACTGATTTGATGATTTTAATTTGTAACTATGCTAATCCTTTAATAAACCTTTTGTTTGAACTTTGCCTTTCTTGTTGAGCCTAATGTGCTTAATGGTATTAAAATGTATTGATTTTTGATGATTAGCCCAGTTGGAAATAAAGATTCACCAGCGAGCACTTCATGGACTCTGAATTTGCCCCAGAATCTGCAGTAGAAAGCCTCCCATTACATTTATGATGCTGCTTATATCTCGCAGAGAAGAGTTACTCAATATACTGGCAAAATTGGCCTTTTGCATAATATATTCGTTTTGCAAACATCCTGCAATTTCACAGGAAAAATTGTACATTTTACTCATGCCTATTCTTGCAAATTGTAAACCTACCTGTGCTGTGTTTATGACACCAAGCGTAGCCTTCATGAGCTCTCAAAGGTAACCCCCTGTTCATTAACAAACATGTTATAAGCATGGGTTAATATTGAGGAATACATGATGAAATTTGAATTATAACTGAGACTGAAGTTGCACTGTGTGAAAGGGAGCACGTTCATGTAATGCGACCTATCTCAACAGGGTTGCACATTACCTGAGTTTATGGCCCTATTTATAACCTGCTAGCTTGGTAAGGTTCCAGTGATATTATACCACTGCTTCTAACTCGGTAGTTAAGGGTGATTTGGCGTTCTCATTATACTGTGAACCTTGAATCGATTTCCCATTTCATATCTCACTGAGTTAAAGGTGACTGTAAAAGTTATCATTTCGAATGATGTCCTTCCTCTACAAATATGCTGGAAATCGAAATGAAACCGTTTTGATAAATGTGTGATTAGGCTGTGTAATCACATCCACATTAAAACTTAAAAATAATACTGGCTGCCACATAAAGTGAGGTTAAAAAATAATAGAAATTCATTGAATTATCAAAATGCATGTTTTGAATTTTCCAAAAACCTGCCACTCAGAATAAACCCTACCTGCTTTCCATCTCAATGTTCAGCAAGCCAGACATCCCAGGCTCTCCTGTTGTCTGTGAATCACCATTGCAAACAACTCTTTAGAATGAGGACAAAATAGTGTTTATACATAGTTTGCAAACACACCATCAAATGATTCTCAAAATAACAGTGGACAATTGTGCCCTGTAAAGACTATAAGGAGCACATTTATGAGAGCTGTGCATCATGCTTGCATCACGCAATGTGGTACATGCATGACGCAACGCTTTAAGACATATTTATGAAACCACGCAAAGCCACTTTGCGTGGTTTTGAATGGCTTCAAAAATATATAGTAATGCAACGCAGAGCAAATCACAGCGTTACATTACTTTGCACAAGGTAGTCTTTCCATGGGCATTGCTGTGAGTGTAGCCACGCAAATCCATTGGTTTTGACACATTCCCATATTAACCAAACCTAGTAATCTGGGAATTAACTAAAAAGATATGCCTCCCCATGAGAGACATAACGAGGAGAATTATCTTTATTTCTACTTGTTTTTTTCTCTTTCTATGTGTGCTGCATTCTGCAGCACACATAGAATAAGGAAATCACCTTTATGGATTGTTGTTGTGATGTATAGAGCCCCTACTGCACAAAACAATCCTACCTATAAGGCAGGATTGCACCATGGTACAAGGGTGCCTGCATTGGCGCTAGGCTGCTAGTGCAGGCGGAAAGGACAGGAATGCGTTGTATTGCATAAATACGGATCATTACTGCCCTTTCCCTGAGACGCAGGGCAACACAGCAGGGTAACTTGCTGAGCTGCCCTGTACCAAAATTCTGGTAAATTTGCCCTTAAGTCATATTTATAAAGTCATGCAAAGCCACTTTGTGTGGCTTTGAATGGCTTAAAATATATGAAGTGATGCAACCCAGCGCAAATCGCTGTATTGTATTACTCTGCACAAGGGAGGCATTCCATGGGCATTGGGGTGGATGTTCCCACACAAATATCATGGTTTTTGACACATTCCTAGATAATAATATTGTTAAGAAAAATCCAATGGAAAAAAAACAAATAATAAAATACATAGGATTCATGCATTTTGCTAGTAATCCAAGTTTGTAGCAAAAAAGGACAACATAAAATTCATGTGATATGAACCAATTGCATCGTAAAGACATGGAATGCATGCAAGTCCCCAAACCTAGTCTGGTGCAAACAGAGTAGCCCTCTTCTGTCTACATCTCCACATATGTAGTGGGAGACAGCAAATAAAATGTGTTGTGAAGTATTTGATCAATGCAATTGTAAAGTCTCCTGTACCCAGGTTGTGGCACAAAAGCAAAATCTATTTCCTTCGATAAGCCTTAAAGTATGGGTCGAAGAACATTACATGATCTAGGTATTCCTTTGCCTCAGGACAGGAAGGGTAACTCAAATATGAATCAGTAGAGGGAACAATGCCCTTTTGCAGTGAATTTTCGAAGCAGCAATGTCCAAATCCAAAATTTAATTTACTGAGTTCTAGCTAACGAGAGCTGAATCACATCCATGTACTTTCTAGAGATTAATTATCTTTAAAATACAGAACGGCTGAGGTCAGAGAGCCCACCCTCCCAGTCCTATGGAGCCCTCTATCAACATGTCTCCAGTACATCCCTTTCAGTGTTGGCTTTTTTTGGCTATGTGCAGTCTCTGGGTTCACTCAGAGGTTCTTACACCCAATCTCTGTTAGCCAGCATTTAATATACCCCAACCATGGGATCCTTTCGGCCATGGGAGATTTAAGATTTTGCCCGAACCCGTCCGATAGGGCACTAGATCTGCGGTGGACCAGATCCTCCTCCAGTACAAAAGTGGTCTCAGTCTAAGCATGGGCGAATTTTGCGAATCTCGCGTTCGCGAATTTTGCGGATTTGCGAACTCGCAATCCGCAAAATCCGCGAATTCTTGCGAATTTGCGGATTTTTTTTTTTGTGTGTTCGCAAGGATTCCTGCCAGTTTGCGAGGGTTTCGTACCAGTTCACAATTGCGAACTTACATTTCGGCATGCAACGGTCGCGATTATGTTGTTTCTACGTCTGGTTCATCATCACAGGTTCCCAGCACCCTCTGTTTCACCACTGCAACCCTCTGTTACATCAATGCCACCCTCTGGTTCATCATTACTGTAGATTATGGGGGGGAAAAGCAAGCACACCAGCCCTGCTTCAACTGACATGAATTAATTTGGGGTTAGTTTATTAATGTGTCACTGTTTTAAAATTCCAGTCTGGCACCTGCTTCCTTATCTGTAATTTTGCTTTCTGTTGCAGTGCATTTTTTTTCCCCAGGACCTTTGCGGCCTACTTGTAGCTATTCTATGAGCCTGCTGTGAGGGTCAGAGCAGGGTCATACAATTGTTGCAACTAGCAACTGAATTCTGGAGGGGCCCCAGTCAGGAAGCACTACAGGGAATTGTTGTGGGACACCCCCGCGCCGCACGGCCACCAGCTGCTGCGTGTGCCCCTGCCTGCCCTCTGCCTCGCTGCTGCCTCGTTTTGCGGTTGCCGGCTGCCGCCGCTACGAGGATTGTTTTTGCCGTGTTTTTGCCGTGTTTTGTCAAACATTTGTGCCTGCTGTGTTTAACTTCTTTTTTTTCCTTGTTTTGTCGATTATTTGTGCCTGAGTTGCCTAACTTCATTTGACCCGTGTTTTGACTTTCCTTCCTTGTTGTCCGCCTACCTCGCCGCCCTCCGCCCTCCTTTCCCGCCACCGCCGCTTGTCCCCGCCCCTTTTTTCTCTTCTGTAACCCTCCCCGCTCCCGCCTCCCAGCTGCTCCGCCCACCCGCGCACTTCGCCTTAAATGGCGACCGTGCGAACGCGCAGCGGTCACGCGCAGCGGGCGCGCCGATTGTGCGCCGAAGGCGCGCCAAAGGTAAGCCCGTCTACGCCCGTCCGCGCCTGGACCGCGCCCAGTGCCAGGACCTCTGGCCCACGAGGACCCCGACCGACCCGCCTGACGTACTCCGCCGCCACCCTCACCGCTCTCAACACCGGCCGACTCCCAGAATGCCATCAAGCCACTCCACGACGTACCCACGGACCTTTCAGCTGCCACGCCTGCAAGTTCACCTGCATCCAGACCAGCCTCGCACCAGCACCCGCCAAGTCGAACACCAGCAGCACCCACCTCAAGTGCATCCTGCTCAACACCCGCTCCGTCCACAGACACGCCATCGAACTCTGGAACCTCCTAGACGCCACAGCCCCTGACGTTGCCTTCCTCACGGAGACCTGGATGAACGCCTCTTCAGCTCCCGACATCGCCATCGCTATCCCAGAGGGCTACAAGATCGTCCGGAGGGACCGAAACGCCAACCAGATGGGAGGAGGCATCGCCATCGTCCACAGGAGCACCATCCGTCTCACGACCAGCACCGACAACACCCTGACCAGCGCCGAACACCTGCATTTCCAGATCCACACCAACCCGAACACCACCCTCAGAGGTACCCTGATCTACCGACCCCCTGGACCACGTACGCAATTCAGCGAGGACATCGCCGACTTCGTCAGCCCGCATGCCCTCCCCTCCGCCGACTACATCCTCCTGGGAGACCTCAACTTCCATCTGGAGAACAACAACAACCGCAACACCAGCACCCTGCTCGACAACCTCACCAACCTGGGACTCAAGCAACTGGTGTCCACCCCCACCCACCTCGCCGGACACACACTCGACGCAGTCTTCTCTTCCAGCACAGACATCAACTTCAGCCACGCCACAGAGCTTCAATGGACGGACCACAGCTGCGTCCACTTCACCTTCAAGAGAACGACGACCCACCACCACCAGAAACAGGCCGCCCGCAGAAGCTGGAACAAGATCACAGCAGACCAGCCCGCCACCTCCCTGAGCCAGCACCCTCCTGCCAGCTCAGCGAACCCCAGCCAGGCCGCAGACAACCTCATGAAGTGGATCAACAACTGCGCGGACGAACTCGCCCCACTGAGGACCCCGCCAAGCAGACCCGGCAGCAAGAAGGCCCCATGGTTCACCGACGAACTCAAGAGCTCCAAGAAGAACTGCCGAGCCCTCGAGAAAGTCTGGAGAAGGGAACCGACACCGGACAACAGGACCTCCTTCAAACTTGCCACCCGGAAACACCACCAGCTGATCCGCGCCGCCAAGAAAACAGCTTTCAAGGACCGGTTGGACAACAACGCACACAACTGCAAGGAACTCTTCAACATCGTGAAAGAGCTTTCCAACCCCAGCGCAGGAAACAACGACATCACCCCATCGCAAGACCTCTGCAACTCCCTCGCTTCATACTTCCACAACTAGATCGCGGACATACACAACAGCTTCAACAACCAACCAACGCACACCATGACCGAACAACCACCCCCCACCACCACCCTCCACGCCTGGACCCCGATCAGCACCGAAGACACCATCCGCACGATGAACTCCATCCACTCCGGATCACCGACCGACCCCTGCCCTCACCACGTCTTCAACAAGGCCGACGCTGTCATCGCACCCCACCTGCGAGACATCATCAACACATCCTTCGACACCGCCACCTTCCCCGAGAGCTGGAAGCACGCCGAACTCAGCGCTCTTCTCAAGAAACCCACAGCGGACCCCACCGAACTCAAGAATTACCGCCCCTTCTCGCTCCTCCCGTTTCCAGCCAAAGTCATCGAGAAGACCGTCAACAAGCAGATGGCCGCCTTCCTCGAGACGAACGGATCCCTCGACCCCTCACAGTCCGGCTTCCGAGCCAACCACAGCACCGAGACCGCCCTCATCGCCGCCACCGATGACATCCGAGCCCTGATGGACAATGGAGAAACAGCGGCCCTCATCCTCCTAGACCTCTCTGCGGCATTCGACACGGTCTGCCACCGCACCCTAGTACGGCGCCTCAGCAACATCGGCATCCAGGACAAGGCGCTGGAATGGATCATCTCCTTCCTCGACGGAAGAACACAGAGAGTCCGCCTACCACCGTACAAGTCAGAGGCCTCCGAAGTCATCGGCGGCGTCCCCCGGGATCATCTCTGAGCCCCACCCTCTTCAACGTCTACATGAGCCCCCTCGCGGCCATCGTACGCAAACACAACCTCAGCATAATCTCCTACGCCGACGACACCCAGCTGATCCTCTCCCTGACCAACGACCCCGCCGCCACCAGAGCCAACCTGCACGAAGGGATGAAAGAGGTAGCCGAGTGGATGACGACCAGCCGCCTGAAACTGAACTCGGACAAGACGGAGGTCCTCATCCTGGGCTCCTCACCCTCCGCCTGGGACGACTCCTGGTGGCCTCCCGCCCTGGGCACCGCACCCAAACCGACAGACCATGCACGAAACCTGGGCGTCATCCTGGACTCCTCCCTCTCCATGACCAGGCAAGTCAACAACGTCTCCTCGGCGTGCTTCAACATCCTACGCATGCTACGGAAGATCTTCTGGTGGATCCCCACCGAGACCAGGAAGACCGTCACCCAGGCCCTCGTCACCAGCCGACTGGACTACGGCAACGCCCTCTACGCCGGTACCACCGCCAAGCTCCAGAAGAGACTCCAGCGGATCCAGAACGCCTCAGCCAGACTCATCCTCGACATCCCACGAACCAGTCACATCTCCGGACATCTGAGAGACCTTCACTGGCTCCCCATCAACAAAAGAATCACCTTCCGCCTCCTCACCCACGCACACAAAGCCCTACATGACCAAGGCCCGAGCTACCTCAACAGCCGAGTCAACTTCTACGCTCCCAAACGCCACCTCCGATCAGCCGACCACGCCCTCGCCGCCGTCCCCCGCATCCGAAGAGCGACTACAGGAGGAAGGTCCTTCTCCTACCTGGCCGCCAAGACCTGGAACTCCCTCCCTCCCGACCTGCGCCTGACCCAAGACCACCACTCCTTCAGGAAGAAGCTGAAGACCTGGCTGTCCGAGCAGTAGCGGCACCCCCCCCCCCAGCGCCTTGAGACCCTACGGGTATGTAGCGCGCTTTATAAGTGTCAATGATTGATTGATTGATTACTAATGATGAGTTTGAACTCTTGCCCCTGCCGAGTGCTTTCAGTTTTGAAAAACTCGTTTTTCTGCAATATCGCGGGATTCGCGGGGCGCGAACACGCGCGAGATCGGATTCGGAAGCCGCAAATTCGTGCGAATATGCAATTTGTTTTTTTTGCAGCGTGTTAGTTGGCAAGGTTTTGTGCGTTTTTGCGAGCCGCTCGTAGCGCAAGGCGCGAAGTTACCCTCGCGGTCGTTCAAGGGCGCGGCCATCTTGTTTGCCTGACGTATTTCCGTTTCCGGGCGCGAAGTGTAATCTCGCAAAGTCTGCGGCTTGCCAGTACAGTTTTGCGCGTGTTTGCAAGGAAAATCTCGCGCGAACTTACCCGCGCGGTCGTGAACAGGCGCGGCCATCTTGTTTCTCATTCATTGCTATGGTTCTGGGCATGGTCTTTGTATCCTCTGTCAATCTCTGCCATCCTTTGCTTGTTTGAAGTTTTTTTTGATCTATTTTACTTATTATCTATCCCTCTATTTTTCTAGCCCTATATTTTTGTGTTTACTGCTACTTTTGGTTAATTTTAAACTACTTTTTTAAACTCTTTTCTTTTCTTCTCTTCCCTATTCTATTTTCTTTACTCCTTTCCACCCAGACCATGGTGAATGGAGCCGGGAAGCATCCCGAGAAGGGGAAGGGTCCCGCACCCCGTGTCTGGCTCCCGTGCGGGCGTTTGAGGGGGGAGGAGGTCGTACCCAGGGAGATCTTTACCCCGGAGGAGGTGGGCCAACTCATTTTTTATGTTCAGCGCCGCCTCCCCAGGACCATCATGGGAGGCGGCAAGATCAGTGCCGGGTACGGGGTCCGGGAGCGCCGGAAGGGGTGGGAGAAGGTGTGCCAGGCCATTTACCACCACTCTCGGGTCTGGCGCACCTACAACCAGGCCACCCACCGCTGGACGGATGAGATCCCTGGGCTTGGTGAGTAGTAGTAGCTATTTCTTTACTACTATGTTTTCTCCTGCTGTGTTATTATATTGCAAATTTTAGTTTTTTACCAAGAGCAATAATGCTGCTCATTACATTGTAGGTAAATTATATTTCAAAATTTTCTGTGCATTTCAGGTACACTGCTCTCCTTCTTCTCAGTAGTGTTGCTACTATGCTTATTTGTTTTAGATTTTGTGTTCATTTCATTGGCCTGTGAAATTATGTAAGAGTGTAGTTTAAAGAACTGCTTAATGCTACACACTAAGGTTCTGATTTTTAATTACCGGCGCATCCCTGCAAAGTAGCAGGGATGCGCCAGTAATTGTGCGTCACGCCACCATCACCCATGGTGCGCCGTATTTACAATGCGGCGCACCATGGGCCCAAAACGTCACCAAAGCGTTACGCATCTGTGCCGTAAAGGCGGCGCATTGCTGGAGTTGCGTCGCAACGATAGTGCAGCTCCATCAATGCTCTGGGGTGCCCTATCTCCCCAATGCTGCATCAAGCCGTACGTCTGCTTCAAGCAGGCGCAGGGTTTGAGTCACGCATCATTGTCCTCAAAGTGACTGATTGAAATCTTATAGATTTCCCTCAGCCACTTTTAGGATGCGTTCCTGCGCAGGAACGCCCTCCCTTGCGCCGAAACGCCCCCTATTGGCGCAGGGCTTTACAACGTGATGCATCTCCCATATGCGTCACGTTGTTAATATACGCTGCACCATTGCGCCTCTTTGGTGCTGACGCTGCGTCACAAAAGTCACGCAACAATGGAGCAAAAGAGCCGCAAGGGGCTTCTAAATCAGCCCCTACAGACTCAAGTCCAGTTCTTCCTTTGTACACATGGCGATAAGAAGAAATAGTGGTGGTGGATTAATAGTTTGAGTATTTTAATGACTGGTTAATGTAGTAGGAAACTTTAGTGTTGTCGCTGATCTTCAATCACGATGGACTTTGGCTGTCACTTTGCGTGCTGCGGACTGCTGCCTGCCAATCCTAGGCAAACCTTTTTAGTACTTTGTTTAGTGAGTTACATAGGGTAGTTTCCAATTCGACGGTCCGCAAATCAAGCAATACTAAAGTAATAACGTAGTCGACCACATGAGATTGGTCAGTAATATATCCCGTGGAGTTGTTCCCTATTTGCTATTTCGCAAAAATATTTTGTTAGTTCTTTTGAAATGTTTGATTTGGTTGAGAAATATCATCCATGTTTTCTGTTTTTCTTTCTTTCATGTTGTACATCAGCTTCCCCCAGGGGCAAGAGGAGGACACAGGAGGAAGAGGAGGAGGGTGATGTTGATGATGCAGGCCAGGACCGGGCAGGCGAGGGCTCCTTTGCTGGCCCCAGTAAGTTTTAATTTTAATATAGAGTACTTATTTTTTCCTAGCGTTCCTCATTTGATTTTTTCTAAATCGTCTTTGATCTTCTTGTAGACAGGATCTAAATTGTTATCCTGTCTCGACTATGACTCCGTGTGGTATTACTAGATTATTCTTATTAGTCTGTCTGTGTAGCTAACTAAGATTGCACATTTGGCATTTCCATTGGACTCCCATTCTAGTCAGCAATAGCTCTATGCACTGAGTGCAGTCCTCTGGGATTGTCCATAATGTCTTTTCAAGTATTCTAAATGTTTATGCTTTGACCATTGCCAACAATAAAAAGGTGAATGTGTACCAAGAAAGAATAAGATACTACTTTACTTTTGGTTTGGATAGGAGGACAATCCATTCTACTACTGTTGCAGGGACAAATCTGCACAAACAGAACTATGGACACTAAATAATGCATTGCTTAGCTTATCAATTATAATAGGTGCTGTTAGACTTTCCACATACCTCAGTGATAACAGACTTTGTAGTTGAACCCCCAATCTCCTTACTGACTAGATAGTGTGGCAGAGTCATTTAGCTCCCAAAGTCACCGATGGCAGAGGCACGGACTCATGCTTGCAAAAATTCCAAAACCTTTAGCTCATCCACTCTAGTCTGGAGGACCAAAAACCACAGAGTCCATTTAAGTTTAAAAGCTTTATTAAAAGTAAACACATTTATTAAAATCAAGTTTGTCATAAAAGTGAACGTGAAACTGAAAATGGAAAAGTGCTTAGTGCTGACGATTAATTGGACACATTTCTTGTGGTCGAGCCGAGCTCTCACCTGGTTTGAACTTGATCCTGCTCATGTTCTTAGAAGTCAAGCTTCTGTCTGTTAGGAGAAAAAGTGTTGCGTGTTAAAAAGTAAAAAGCAAACATTCATCAGTTGTGCCAAAAAGTGCAGCAAGACAACAGCCTTCCCTGGAAAAAGGGACATTTTTACTTTACAGTACACAGTCATAAATTATTAAATTGTATACTGTTTTTTTCACATTTCTTTCTTCCTCCTAGACCAAATATTATATAGTAGTGAGTGGTGTATTCTAACATTATTAAATGTACTTTGTAGGTGGAACATCTGGAGACGGGGCCAGCGCGGAGGTGGTGGTGGCATTGGACGAGGAGGACAACTCTGGGGAGGAGGCGGTGCAAGTGCCGGACAAGGACATGCCTGTGAGGGTTCACACGGTGGTGGCGGGCAGAGGTAAGCTATACATTCCTTAGTCATTGAGATTGAAGACTGCAGAGGGTGCTTTCTGCACGGGTGTATTATAAATAAGCCAGGTAGTAGCCTCCTCTAAATGTACTTCGACTTAGCTGTGAAGTTTTTGGCAAGAAGAATCCCAATCAGATCTGAGGTGAACTTGATGGATGGGATGAACGAAAAGCGAAAGAAGGGTGTAAGTAAGTGTGGAAGGACGAGAAATGTAATGATGACTGGCAAAGAAGAATGATATGTGTTTGCTTGGTCCCCGAGGTGGCTGGGAAGGAAAGAATATGGTATGGTGCATGGCTGGGTGAAAGATGAAGCAAGGATGGGTGGAAGGAGAACAGCCTGGGTGGGTGAGACAGAAACTGTATGTGTGCATATACTTTGAATGGATGGATGCCTGGATCATTCATGGTACTATCTGACTCTTAGATAGCATATGTGTATCTAGAGAGAGTAGACTGTCACTGGATGAACTAAGTGTTACTTTGAAGAGCATGTAACACCGCACCCGCACGTCCGTTCCAGTGTAGGAAAGGCAAGGAAAAGAAGTTGTAACGTTGTCCAAATACTACCATGAATAGTAGCAGTAGTTTGTATTGCAACTGCAAGTACAGCATATATCCGGTTATTACGGTGGACACTTCCTACCTCTCTTAATAACTTTAGTTTAGTAGTAGTGCGTCATTCATGTGTGGGGGTATCACTGTTCACTCAATAATGAGCAAAGCACCTAAAGTCATCCCATATGTCATCAAATACATCCCATATGAAGTGATAGATAATCAGATAATTTAGCTTCTTCATTTTCCTTTTCTAATACTCATTTGCACTGTAGGGTGAAAGCTAAATTAATTAAGCAGTAGCCCTTTTAACAGAGTATTCCCAGTGCCACCCGTCATAGAAAAGTAAGAGCTTTACCACCTGCATGTACTGGACCGGTACAGTAATGCAAGTCTGTCTGACTCACCATGTTGTGCGTCTGTTTTTCTCGGGTGCAAGTTCACTGCGCTGGCATTATGCCGGCTTGCATAAGATAACGTACCAATTTTCCTAAACAAGAGAGAAGAAGAAGAATAAGAGTGGTGTACTGTCATAGTTGACTGTAATGGAAGTCCATAGTGCTCGTAGAATTTGTTCCTTAAACTCCCACTAATGTTAGAGCAAGGATGAAGAAGTCGGAGGTTACATAGATACTGTCCTCAATAGTTATGTACTGTGCTTTCAATTTGCTACTTGTACTGTGACAACTTTCTGCTCAATCATTTTGTGTTAATCTTAAGGAGCATTGGTTACAGACTATGTCTTTCTTTTTTCATGTAGTTGCTCCTTCCAAATCCAAGACACCATCAAGGAGGAAGGAGCTGGCTCGAATGGCCCGGCAACGGAGGCTGGATGCCACTGTCGCTGAATATCGGCGGCTGGTGGCCCTGGAGGAGGAGGAGACGCAGTTTGGTACAACAACAACGTCCACTGGGACAGCTGCATCCTCCTCCGTGCGGGCTGCCAGCCAGCGCAGTGCTCCAGCGGTACGGAGCCGGGCTACCAAAGCCAAACGCCACCGCCGAGCAGCAAAGAAAGCAGCTGCCCCTCACAGGATTTGCAAGGCACACCGGCGCCGCTTATCCCTCAGACTGTCCTACCTGGAGCAGGAGGTCCATAACTATAAGAACTTGGTGGAGGCCCTCCGCTTCGAACTTGCCACCCTCCGCAAGGAGCATGATGCCCTGGCTGCTAAATCCAACAGCACCCTGCCATAGTGTCCCTTGCCCCTTTTTTAGAGACTTTTGGGGGGTGGGAATTGGGAGTTGGGTTTTTTGGGGACTTTTGAAGGATAATCGTTGGGGTTAGGGAGGGTCTTGCGGGAGATTATTTTGTTAGGGCTATAAAAATATACTTTTTGAAACTTTATCTGACCATACCTGTTTTTTACTGCTTTTGAGTCTGGTGGGTGGGGGTTTAACAGTAAGTTTGTTTTCCTGAATAGTCCTAGGACTTTAGTAGTACTACCGTCAATCCAATCTCACGTCTCTCCTAATACTCCATTATACTACCTCCAACCAAACGCCTATCTTACCTGTAATTTCTGTTTGCAAGTAGGGCTAGGCCCAGGGCTGGCTCCACGGGAAACAGCGAATAAGGTTGTCAATCCTGGGTGGATAAAATTTCCTCATAGCGGTGGTACTAGTGGTGTGACACAGTGGCAGTTGCATGCCTATGAAAAAAAAGAAAATGAAATCTGGTTTGTCCTCCAGAGCAATACAGCGGTACAATAGAGAATATAGCAGGTGACAGAAGTACACTAGAACAGTGCCACATTGTAGCCTAACAAATGGTAAAGTATAACTAATTCGGTTGAAGTTCTTTGACATTAGCCATGGGTCTTTGTCAAGCAGAGTAAGAATATATCCTCGGATTTCTTCACCAGCCTGTTGCTATCACCTTATCCTCCCCAGCAAGTGTGTGGATTTATTGCTGTAATTTAGTCACACATCAATCAAAACCACACAGCCCGGGGGAAGAGGGTCAGGGTTTGAAAAATGGATGGGTACGGGGGTTTTTGGGAAAGGTTTTGGGAGACAAGAAAAAATAGCACAGCATGGACAAACAATTGTGAACATAAACAAATCTTTGGGTACAAACCTATCCATCAATCTTTGAAAGTGCATGCACTACTGCATGCATGTCAGTGAAAAGTAAGTAGTACTTTCGACAACTGTGGAAGAAAGAATGCGACAGTACAGGGCGTGTGTGGAATTATTGATAACTATATTCAACATAAGGTCTCTGTTGCCAGATACCTGAGAGCCTTGCTGGTCACTATAAATCCATTCACAACACTCAATGGGGTTGGTCTTGAAGGTATAGTAGATAGAAAAGGAGAAATTGCTCTTTTTCTAGGTGTCCCCTCACTCACCAGGGTTGCCCCTTGGTGACATGCTTCATCATTGGGGTCATCCCAGTCCTCTACGGGCTGGGGCGTGCTGCGACTTGCGAATGACGTAGGAGCACTTACAAATGACTATGTGTGGTGCAGATGTGATAGTGGAGTGGACTAAGTGATGTGTTAAGGGATCAATTTAGAAGCAGAGAGAGATCCAAGAAATGCAGTCACAGTCAGAGAAAAAGACAAAGGATACTGTATCTGTATGTTGTTGTAGTTGTCCTGTTGAATTTGGTAAGTAAGTTGCCTGCAGAAAAAAAATCCTCTTATTAGCGGCACTCCTCCATTGCAGCCGACGCTTCGTCCATCGATGTTGGTCACCAGAAGACACCCTGTAAAAATAGCACAGCATGGACAAACAATTGTGAACATAAACAAATCTTTGGGTACAAACCTATCCATCAATCTTTGAAAGTGCATGCACTACTGCATGCATGTCAGTGAAAAGTAAGTAGTACTTTCGACAACTGTGGAAGAAAGAATGCGACAGTACAGGGCGTGTGTGGAATTATTGATAACTATATTCAACATAAGGTCTCTGTTGCCAGATACCTGAGAGCCTTGCTGGTCACTATAAATCCATTCACAACACTCAATGGGGTTGGTCTGGAAGGTATAGTAGATAGAAAAGGAGAAATTGCTCTTTTTCTAGGTGTCCCCTCACTCACCAGGGTTGCCCCTTGGTGACATGCTTCATCATTGGGGCCATCCCAGTCCTCTACGGGCTGGGGCGTGCTGCGACTTGCGAATTACGTAGGAGCACTTACAAATGACTATGTGTGGTGCAGATGTGATAGTGGAGTGGACTAAGTGATGTGTTAAGGGATCAATTTAGAAGCAGAGAGAGATCCAAGAAATGCAGTCACAGTCAGAGAAAAAGACAAAGGATACTGTATCTGTATGTTGTTGTAGTTGTCCTGTTGAATTTGGTAAGTAAGTTGCATGCAGAAAAAAACTCCTCTCATTAGCGGCACTCCTCCATTGCAGCTGACGCTTCGTCCATCAATGTTGGTGACCAGAAGACACCCTGTCCACTGCCTGCCTGATGCTGAATTGTGGCTCGCTAATGTGAAGCCTGACTCCATCCTTTTTTCCCCATTGCACAGACTGAAACCCGGCCTGTAATTATTCAACGAAAAACAGGAAGTGATATAATATTACAACACCACTGATAAATAAATATAAGGTATGTAGGCTGTGGAGTGCAAAAAGTCACACTTTGATTTTCCTAGTAGCCAGTACAATATTTTTGGAAGTGCGTACTCTGTCTGAGTCACCTTTTCAAGGATAAATAAGTATGGGCAAATTAATGTAGCGGATCTTTCCCCTCAAGCTAGGTGTCCTGTAAACTGTGTTTTAGAACAAAATTAGATCTTCCCAGCAGTGCTCCCACCCAGACCCTTACTAAAGCCAGTCGCAAAAATGTAGAAGACCCCCAATCAAATCTCAAAAAACGAGGCCTAGCAGAAAACTGGTGACAAAACGTACTTTGAAAGTAAAAGTAGGCCCAAGTACCCCCTTACCCACCATGGATTGCATTCAAACCACTTGCAAGCAACCAAGCAAAAGTATCCATAGCCAGCATCGCTCCAAGACTTGAAAACCCCCCCACCCAAACACATGCAATAGAAATACTGCTAACCCTAACGAACCCTAAGTTAAGAATAGTGGCAAAGGCTTTCTTTAACTATGCCAAATCCCCCCTTTCCCACCATGGATTTTCTTCAAATGACTTGCAACCAAAATTACACATTCTCACGAGTGCTCTAAGACCCCAGAACTCAGTTGCAAAAATCTAGAACACCCCGAAACACATGCAATCCTGCTGCTAGGGCTAACCCTAACGAACCCTAAGTTACAAAAAGTGCCAAAAGGCTTTTCCGCGAGGATTTTGTCCCAACCACTTCTACCCGGTATTAGACCTTCCCAGGAATGCCCCAAGACCCGCCAACCCACCCGCCAAGAAGCATAACACCTCCAAACAGGCCAAAATCAAAATCTCATACTTGCAATATTTCTCGGCCTTTGGTCCAAACGCGCTGCGTAGCTAGGCCATAGGTCCGGTTTGCCACCATGGATTTCCTGAAAAGCAAATGCAATCAAGATTAGAGTGTCCCAGCAGTGCTCCCAGACCCCGAAACTCACCCACAAACACCAGGAAGCCCCCCAAACAGGCCCCCGAAAACGGTACATTGAGCAAAATGTCAGAAATAGCAACAAAAAAAATCGCCGTGGATTTTGTCCAAACCACTTTTATCCGGTATTAGAGCTTCCCAGCAATGGCCCAAGAGCCGTCAACCCAGGAGAAAACAAGTAGAAGACCCCCAAACAGCCAAAGAGCAAAAGTACAAAAATGGGGACTTTGTCATTTTTTTCCAAATTTCCCAAATCACTCCGCGCGCGCTCTGCAGCTAGGCCCTAACTCCCCTCTGCCACCATGGATTTGCTTCAAATCTCTTGCAAAGTAAAGTATATATAGCCAGCAGTGCGCCCAGACCCCGAAACCCACCCACAAACAACAGGAAGCCCCCCAAACAGGCCCCCAAAAACGCTACATTGAGCAAAATGTCAGAAATAGCAAAAAAAAAAATCGGCCTGGATTTTGTCCCAACCACTTCTACCCGGTATTAGACCTTCCCAGGAATGCCCCAAGACCCGCCAACCCACCCGCCAAGAAGCATAACACCCCCAAACAGGCCAAAAGCAAAATCTCATACTTGCAATATTTCTCGGCCTTCGGTCCAAACGCGCTGCGTAGCTAGGCCATAGGTCCGGTTTGCCACCACGGATTTCCTGAAAAGCAAATGCAATCAAGATTAGAGTGTCCCAGCAGTGCTCCCAGACCCCGAAACTCACCCACAAACACCAGGAAGCCCCCCAAACAGGCCCCCGAAAACGCTACATTGAGCAAAATGTCAGAAATACCAACAACAAAAAAATCGGCGTGGATTTTGTCCAAACCACTTTTATCCGGTATTAGAGCTTCCCAGCAATGGCCCCAGAGCCGTCAACCCAGGAGAAAACGAGTAGAAGACCCCTAAACATCCAAAGAGCAAAAGTACAAAAATGGGGACTTTGTCATTTTTTTCCAAATTTCCCAAATCACTCCGCGCGCGCTCTGCAGCTAGGCCCTAACTCCCCTCTGCCACCATGGATTTGCTTCAAACCTCTTGCAAAGTAAAGTATATATAGCCAGCAGTGCGCCCAGACCCCGAAACCCACCCACAAACACCAGGAAGCCCCACAAACAGGCCCCCGAAAACGCTACATTGAGCAAAATATCAGAAATAGCAAAAAAAAAATTCGGCCTGGATTTTGTCCCAACCACTTCTACCCGGTATTAGACCTTCCCAGGAATGCCCCAAGACCCGCCAACCCACCCGCCAAAAAGCATAACACCCCCAAACAGGCAAAAAGCAACATCTCCTACTTACAATATTTCTCGGCCTTCGGTCCAAACGCGCTGCATAGCTAGGCCATAGGTCCGGTTTGCCACCACGGATTTCCTGAAAAGCAAATGCAATCAAGATTAGAGTGTCCCAGCAGTGCTCCCAGACCCCGAAACTCACCCACAAACACCAGGAAGCCCCCCAAACAGGCCCCCGAAAACGCTACATTGAGCAAAATGTCAGAAATAGCAACAAAAAAAATCGGCGTGGATTTTGTCCCAACCACTTCTACCCGGTATTAGACCTTCCCAGGAATTCCCCAAGACCCGCCAACCCACCCGCCAAAAAGCATAACACCCCCAAACAGGCCAAAAGCAACATCTCCTACTTACAATATTTCTCGGCCTTCGGTCCAAACGCGCTGCGTAGCTAGGCCATAAGTCGGGGTTGCCACCACGGATTTCCTGAAAAGCAAATGCAATCAAGATTAGAGTGTCCCAGCAGTGCTGACAGACCCCGAAACTCACCCACAAACAGACGGAACCCCCCCTAAGAGCACCTCAAAGGCAAGCAAGTCAGCAAAAACACTAGAAAAATTGCGCCTCGGATTTGGTCCAAACCACTTTTATCCGGTATTAGAGCTTCCCAGCAATGGTTCCAGAGCCTTCAACTCACCTGCAAAGAGGTAGAACAACACCCCCACAAGTGCTGAGTCTTTCTTCATTGGGCGTAAACCAGCCCTCTGCTTTGATAGAAATAGGAGTCTGGAGGAGGAGGATAGAGGAGCATGTTCTTCTGAACTTGTGAACCTGAGGAATGCAGACTGCGGCACCTTCAAATCAATTAGCAAACCAGTGAAGACAGTTCTGCTGATGGGCTTGTTTTTGTGATTATATTATTAAAGTTTGAAATATATTAACTGTGCAAAACAAAGAAAGACAGACACACAGGAATAAAAGTGAATAAGGACGAAAAAGAAAGTTATTGATTCGTTGTCTCATTTTCAGGGCTCGGTATCACGGTCCAGAAATAAGAATAAGGCTTCGTCATCATACTCTGCGAATTCAGGCAGGGTGAGCTTAGTGTCACCTGACAGAGTAGAAATTCCCTCATCTATGTTGCTGGCCACCTCGTCTTCATCCGGCGCGCTTTCTCGTACTCTGAAATCTGGTGGTAAGAGGTGCTGATTCATCTTGATCATTGTTAACCTCTCCACATTTTTGGGCGAGAGGCGGCTCCGTTTGGAAGTTACAATGCCACCAGCAGCACTGAAAACACGTTCAGAAGACACGCTTGCGAGTGGGCAAGACAAGTAGTTTAAAGCCAGGTTGGTGAGCTCTGGCCACAATTCTTTTTTCCCATGCCAATACGCCAATGGGTCAGCATTAACATAGACCTCTGTTGAGTCATTCAGATAGTCCTTCACCATCGACTCAAGGTCCTCATCCAAGGTTCCTCCACTTTGCTTAGCTGTTGCTGTGCCTCTGCCCTTTTGAGAACCATACCCAACCCGAGCTAGCCAATCCTCTTCAGCCTCCAATGTTTCTGTTGTGTCTGGTGCAGATGATCCGGTTGCCGGTGTCTTTAACGGCTGAGAGGTCACTTGTGCCACAGCCACAGGTGCAGAAGTGGATTGTTTTGACTGGGGATGGCCTGCTGATGTACTGCCATTTTCTGCCGTTCTCTTTCAAACCTCTTGGCTGACAAGGCTAGCCAACGTTTGTACTTTGGAACATGTTCATCATCAAAAGGAAAGAATGCTTGGCCTGCCAGCGCCTTTTTGTAGCGTGGATCCAGAATAGTAGCACAAATGTAATGCTCTTCTGAGTGGATCATTTTAAGACGTTCATCACCTTGTAGGAGCTCTAATAATTTCTCAGCCAGAACAAAAGAGTCTTGGTTTTTTACATCTTTTTCAAACACAGAACACACCTCCTTCAGTTGGTGCTCCAGCATGTACAACAATGGGATAGCTTTTCCCAAATTACAGTCCTCCTTGCTGACTGCCCGCGTGAAGAACTCAAAAGGACGAAGCATGCGTGTCAGGCTTTGAACTATGTTCCATTGCGCCGCACCCATCCTCAGGTCCTCCTGAGCTGTACCCTCTGTTAAGAAATATTGATCGAGTACCGTATACTGCTCATACAGACGCTCAAGCATGTAGAAGGTTGAGTTCCAACGTGTTACCACCTCCTGGATGAGTGCTTTCACTGGCATTTGACGTTGATATAGCAGGCTCCTCAGCTGCTTCCGGGCCTTAAAAGAATGGCTGAATTGGTTGCACATTTTTCGGCAGGTGTCCAATACTCTGTACGCTGTACTGCCTTTATTACCCAAGAATTTTTGGACAACCAGGTTTATACAGTGCGCCAAACACGGCACTCTGAAATAGTCACCCAGCCTCATGGCCTTAACTATATTGGCGCCATTGTCCGTGGAAACATAACCAACCTGGCGTTTTTTGGGGACAGCCACTTAAGGACCTTTGTGTTAAAGACATCCAAAATGTTTTCTGCTGTGTGACGTTTCTCCAAACCAAACATGGCTAGTGTTGCATGTTTCCGAGCAGCTTTAAAAAGAATGTCCGGGTCAACACCTGTGTTTAGCTTTGCTTTAGCCCCTGAAAAAGAGACCCAGTGTGCAGTGATGCACATGTAATCAGCGCCTGCGCCACTGGTCCACATGTCTGTTGTCAGATGTATAGTGTGAACAGCACTCTTCTGCAAAGCTGCCCCAATCACCTTCAGAACATCTTCATGTAGTGCTGGAACCGCAACTCAGGCAAAATAGAACCGGCTAGGAACCTTCCATTTAGGGCAGAGCGCTGCCACTAATTCTAGAAAACCAACCCCTTCTACAAAAGAAAAAGGGAGAAGGTCCAGAGCTAGCATTTTAGCCAGCTTAGTGTTATACAGACGCGTCAGTGGGTGGTTGCGTTCATATTGCGCTTCTGTAAACAACATCTTTTTAATGTTGCCCTGGACCAAGGATTTACGGGATGATGATGATATCTTCGACCCAGTTACGCTCGCTGATGAACTTTTCCGCATTGATGTCTCACTCTCTCCCACACTCTTAGTGTGGCTCACATGGGGTGTGCTGCTGACAGGGGTACTGGGTGTAAGTGAAGTGTTTGAATCGTCTTCTTCCTCCTCGTCATCATCAGATGAAAAATCAACGTTTTCATTACGTGCAATTCGGGCTTCCTTGACCGCCTCTAGGTGCGCAAACCATTGGACAGGGTGCGCTCTCCTAAGATTACCTCTCTGGCCTCCGGTACCATAGTTGGTACCAAACTTACCACGACTAACTCGAAGCTTACACATGCTACAAATGGCTACGTTTTCCATTCTTGGGCAAACACTAAAGAAGTCCCAAACTGGAGACTTGAAATGTCTTTGGGGGCCGGAGGAGGCGGCGATACTGGTGGTGGTGGTCCTGCTGCTAATGCCAGATGAAGTGGAGGATGTGGATTGCCGAACTTCAGTACGTTTTGCACTTTCACCACCACTAATTGAGGTCGAGGTGGATGGAAGTCCCTTCTTGCGAGGAAGAAATATGGAAGCGGTAGGTGTTGGTGTACTAGTTAACTCCAAATCCAATGATTGTTGTGTTTCCATTGACTCCTCGTCGACATCATCATCATGCTCAGCAGCTTCTCGGGATAGGGTCAAAATGTCTCTTTCCTGCATGCCCGCTGGGACTGCAGTGACCATTATGATGACTGGATCATCGTCGTGAAGGGCTTCATCAGCAGCAGTATGCGTCACTTCTTGTTGAGCCTCAACACACTCCATAGCTATGAGTTTTTCGACGACCTTCCTTTACGCTTAGGTATCTTTGTCAGATCATGGTGTGCCTCACTCTCAGGCTGCTGTGGTGGTACCCAATCGTCATCCAGATCATCAGTAGGAGGTGGGCTTGAAGAAGATGTAGACACCCCCCTTGATCTTTTCCTTGCTAGGGATGTGGAAGACAATGAATGATCATCAGGAGGAGTGGCTTCCTCAAATGATACCTCGGTCTGATTGTCAATTTCCTGATGTGCCCCTACTTCGGGAGGAACAACTATTGTGGGCACTTGTGACCCTCCATGCACCTCTGCTTGCGCATCTCCTTGCGCTGCCTCTCCTTCCACATGTACTTGGGCTTGAACTACTTGCACATGTTGTGGTTGCGGCTGTGGTTGTTCAACACTTGTCAGATGAGTTACAACAACCTGTGGTGATTCAGGGACATTGCTGCTACTTTCTTGCGATGAGCCAACATCTCTGGTCGATGGTGATTGGAGAAGTACACTGACTGCCTCTGAAGCACTCAAGGGCTTTGACTTAAGTTGGCGTGGTGGTGGAGGCACTGAACCCAATGGAGCGGGGGTGCTGCTCCCAGCTTGGTCCCCAGCAGATCCTGCTGCTGTAGGCGTACTTTTTTTTTTGCTCCCAAAAAACGTGGCGGTTGGCACACCAGCCTCCTTGGTAACTTGCTTCTTCTGCTCCTTACTAGCAACTTTCTTGCTAGAGGAGCTACGGAGACCTTTTTTTGGGGCCATCTTCTTCAGAGCAGGTCAGACAGCAGGCCGCAGTTGCACGAATTGTAGAGTTGTCTGAGGCCAGACGTGACGTCGCGTGACGTTATGCTGCACACACACACCGCTGCAGGACTTCTTCCTGGCACTGGTGGTTCTCTTGAGTCTTGTGCACCTAAAAACAATGGAAGACAGAGGAACATCAGTTCAGTTATACACCCCAAACAAATCGAAAAAACCCCAGAAAAATCAGCACAATCCCATTCCATCCATGCCTTCCATGATGTTTAAGTTCAAGACACCCCACAGAAAGACTAGGCCCATGCTAGACTCAAATACCCCTGGTGAAAAGGCCACAAGTACAGCCCCCAAAAATGAAAATCACTGAAAAATCAGCACAATCCCATTCCACCCATGCCCTCCATGATGTTTAAATTCAAGACACCCCACAGAAAGACTAGGCCCATGCAAGACTCACTACCCCTGGGCATAAAGGTTGAAAAGTAGGCAAAATGGTTGCAGGCCTAACAACAATGCCTACATTCAAAATGGCTACTTGCCTCCCAGCACATGGCCAGGGCCTGTAGCAGCACTCAAAATGGCCCCCAGCCACATGGCCTGTCCCTCCCCATGAACACCCCCAAAAATCGAAAAACACTGCAAAATCAGCACAATCCCATTCCATCCATGCCCTCCATGATGTTTAAGTTCAAGACACCCCACAGAAAGACTAGGCCTATGCAAGACTCAATACCCCTGGTGAAAAGGCCACAAGTACAGCCCCAAAAAACGAAAATCACTGAAAAATCAGCACAATCCCATTCCATCCATGCCCTCCATGATGTTTAAGTTCAAGACACCCCACAGAAAGACTAGGCCCATGCTAGACTCAAATACCCCTGGTGAAAAGGCCACAAGTACAGCCCCCAAAAACGAAAATCACTGAAAAATCTGCACAATCCCATTCCATCCATGCCCTCCATGATGTTTAAATTCAAGACAACCCACAGAAAGACTAGGCCCATGCAAGACTCACTACCCCTGGGCATAAAGGTTGAAAAGTAGGCAAAATGGTTGCAGGCCTAACAACAATGCCTACATTCAAAATGGCCACTTGCCTCCCTGCACATGGCCAGGGCCTGTAGCAGCACTCAAAATGGCCCCCAGCCACATGGCCTGTCCCTCCCCATGAACACCCCCAAAAATCGAAAATCACTGAAAAATCAGCACAATCCCATTCCATCCATGCCCTCCATGATGTTTAAGTTCAAGACACCCCACAAAAAGACTAGGCCCATGCTAGACTCAATACCCCTGGTGAAAAGGCCACAAGTACAGCCCCAAAAAACGAAAATAACTGAAAAATCAACACAATCCCATTCCATCCATGCCCTCCATGATGTTTAAGTTCAAGACACCCCACAGAAAGACTAGGCCCATGCTAGACTCAAATACCCCTGGTGAAAAGGCCACAAGTACAGCCCCCAAAAACGAAAATCACTGATAAATCTGCACAATCCCATTCCATCCATGCCCTCCATGATGTTTAAATTCAAGACAACCCACAGAAAGACTAGGCCCATGCAAGACTCACTACCCCTGGGCATAAAGGTTGAAAAGTAGGCAAAATGGTTGCAGGCCTAACAACAATGCCTACATTCAAAATGGCCACCTGCCTCCCTGCACATGGCCAGGGCCTGGAGCAGCACTCAAAATGGCCCCCAGCCACATGGCCTGTCCCTCCCCATGAACACCCCCAAAAATCGAAAATCACTGAAAAATCAGCACAATCCCATTCCATCCATGCCCTCCATGATGTTTAAGTTCAAGACACCCCACAAAAAGACTAGGCCCATGCTAGACTCAATACCCCTGGTGAAAAGGCCACAAGTACAGCCCCAAAAAACGAAAATAACTGAAAAATCAGCACAATCCCATTCCATCCATGCCCTCCATGATGTTTAAGTTCAAGACACCCCACAGAAAGACTAGGCCCATGCTAGACTCAAATACCCCTGGTGAAAAGGCCACAAGTACAGCCCCAAAAAACGAAAATCACTGAAAAATCAGCACAATCCCAATCCATCCATGCCCTC
Source organism: Lissotriton vulgaris (assembly GCF_964263255.1). Taxonomy (NCBI): domain Eukaryota; kingdom Metazoa; phylum Chordata; class Amphibia; order Caudata; family Salamandridae; genus Lissotriton; species Lissotriton vulgaris. The sequence goes on from NW_028247579.1 coordinate 58,488, forward strand.
CATGACACCCCACAGAAAGACTCAGTCCACCCACCACTGAGTACCCCTGGGCAAAAGGCCCCAAAACAGCCCAAAAATCGAAAATTCAAAAATTGTAGTTGCAGCAACTGTAATGCCCCAAACAAACTTACTTGTAAAATATGTAATCCAACAGTGATCCAAAGAAAGTCAAAAAGGCCTCAAATCCAAATATCCAGCAGCATCCACAAAAAGTAATCCTTCCAGCTCCAGATCCAAATGAAAAGTGACCAGGAGATGGACAAAGCACTGGGAGGAGCCTGCTGGACAGGAACAGGAAGTTGAAGACTGTGGGGCACTTCCTTCCTCCCACCCCCCTCCCCCCTCCCCAAAATGGACTCCTCACTAAAAAAGTGCAGGCAAATGTCAACCTAAGGAGTTATTCAGATAAAAATCATCATTTCAAGAAGGTTTATGCTGCTTGCTGGTGGATTTCTTGTGCAGAATTGCAAATTTTATATTTTCGCTTGTGCGAGATTGTTGCTGCTCGCCGCATCTCAAATCTCGCAATTGCGAAGTACCGCGAGACGTGATCTCGCCGTACTCGCGTTGACAAACGCTCGCTGCAAAAGTTGGCAAGCCGCGATTACGTAATTGCGCTTGCCAAATTCCCGCGGGATTCCGCAGCAAGATCCAAAATGTCGCAGCACTCGCAAAATATCGAGAAAAACAACTCGGCAAATGATGATAAACGCCGCGCGCCATTAAATTGTATCACCAAGAAAAAAAAAATCCGCTGCGTGCGAATTTGCGGATTTTGCGGGAAATTCGCAAATCTCGCGGATTGCGAATTTACCGAAAATCCGCAAAATCCGCGAGCGTAACGGATTTTCCGCCCATACTTATCTCAGTCTTACTCTCTGAACAAGGGGTCTGAGGCCTAGATCTAACCAGAGGGGGATACATGGGGTACTAGCAGAGTTTGGTGGGATCTCGTATGAAATGATTCTCCACCAGCTCATATCACTTACATTCTCATAAACCCAGAGTTCACCACCATACAATGACTCCCAGAGATAATAGATTGCAAATTTGTAGTGCAGAGGTTATTGGAGAATATCTGGAACCCTGCAGACCCCTCAGAATACCTCCTGTGTATTGCTCCAACCTACTTTTATACTTCTGAATTTGGAGAGACCAGCCAAAGTGCTCATTAGGAGTGTACCCCAGATATTCAGAGAAACTGACCCTATCCAGGGGAGTGCCATTGAAGACTTGTAGAAATATCTTTAGTTCTCATTTTTCTCATTTTCTATGTGTGCTGCATCCTGAAACACACATAGAAAGAGTAAAAACGCCTCTGTGGATTGTTTTTGTGCAGGAAGGTGACCCTACAACATCATGGTGTAAGGGTGCCTGCATTGGAGCTAGACTTCTGAAATGGTGCCAATGCAGGGGGAAGGGACAGGAATGCCTCATATTGGCTAAAACTGCATTCCTTCCCTTTCCCTGTGATGCAGTGCAGTGCAGCAAGCTAACTTGCTGCACTGCCATGTGCCACAATTCTGATAAATATGCCCCTAGGTGTATTGTTCCTCTGTTGTCATGCACACAAAGACACACAACCATCTTGGGCTGGTTTTGTAGATGTCTCACTAACTAAATAGACAGACCCCCAGGATAAAGCGGAATGGATTAGCAAATTTAGCAGCACAAAAATGGAAATTTAGCGGCACAAATATGGCAATTTATCGGCATTTTATTTGGTGGTTTTTCCTACAACAAACACAGATATCTTCGTTTTTTGTGTTTGTGGTCTGTGTGTGTTGGTTCCTGGTGTGTTTGTGGTCTGTGTGTGTTGGTCCCTGGTGTGTCTGTGGTCTGCGTGTGTTGGTCCCTGGTGTGTTTGTGGTCTGCGTGTGTTGGTCCCTGGTGTGTTTGTGGTCTGTGTGTGTTTGTGGTCTGTGTGTTTGATGCCTGTGTGTGTTGGTCTGTCGTGCATCTGACGCCTGTGCCGCCGGGTCACTGATGCCCTTGAACTCTCTGAAGCTGCTGCTGTCTGCTGACACTGAGCCTTCCTAGGGCCCCTTGGGGCCCCGGGCAGTGCAGGTCTGCAGACATGGGCCCAAACGGGAGCCAGGAGAGTGAAGGAAGCCCTCAGAAGGGCTGGGCGGGGTCAGGCTTCCGGCAGGGACGGATCCCCTGGTCTGCAGTTGCATTAAATGTTCCTGTAATTACAGACAGGGCTTTCTCTGAAAGAGCCATCAGTGACAGCCCCTAACCCCCCCCCCCCCCACCCCCGGCACAGTGCGGGCACTTTTGTAAAAGTCACGGCATTTTCCCTGCATGTTATGTGTAAGTGCTTCCAATTCAGGGGGAGGACCGGGGAAGTCTGGGTGAACAACTCTCGCCGCGGGATGTAGTTGATAGTAGAGTAAAGTAACCATAAGAGATAGTCCTGCTCAGCCCTGAAAATCATCCAGACTAACAAAGTCCCCCCAGGGAAATAGTCTCCATCAGTGTCAATGTCTGCCTGCAATAATGTGCTAAGGATTAGTCTTCTACAGTAGGAGGAAGGAAGCAAGGCAATGTACCGAGCCGGCAGGAGTGGTTGGTTCTCTTTACAAGACAAGGCCCAACCTTCTAACCTGTAATGACCCCAGACCCCTGATGCTTGATTCGTGCCCTGAGTTTCTGGGCCTTTGCATTTTCTTTCAGCTCTTTGAAAACCGTCCCCGACAGAAGAGGGACTGCTAGTTCAATGCAAATCATTGGTACCTCCCACTTAAGTGACTTAAGTGCGCATAGATAATAGGAAGTTTCCAAACCCCAAGAACTGGTTGGTGTTTTCCTGTTTGTCGTCTCTGGTGACATAACAAAATAGAGTGTGTGATGCAACGGTGAGTTGCTGCCAAAATGTGGTACAGTCACAATTTTATCAACATCTCTGTAATGCACGATAACGACTTTTGGGGCTGTTCTGTTCTAAAAAAACTGCTGCGAAAATAAATGTCTAGAAGCATGCCAGTTGTTTCACTCTTCGGCCCTCATTCAGAGCGGACATAAATACCGCGATTGGGCGCTAAGAGTGCACTCAATCCGTTTTTTACAGGTAAGAAAGCATGTGTGCATTTTTTTTTTGCATTTTTCACCAGGTAACATCCGGTGACATTTGCAGAGGGAAAACTCGCAGGAAATAGGGAAAACCAGACAAATTCAGATTCACGATCGCTTTTATTCCTCACATTGACCCTTATTCTGGGCAGAAAATGTGAAACTTGGTGGAATTCAGCCTTTGTGAAAAGTGCAAAGTGAGGTAATGGGGAGAAATTACCTCATCGCAAAAGTTGCCCACTCAGAACGAGGCCCTGCACCTGACCAGCGGTGATCCCTTGAACATTCTTCAATCTAAAGTCACTGCCATATTTGCGCTGTCTGCGGCTAAGACCGTTCCTTTTACCAATAGTTCCACTGATTGGAACATAAATGTGTGCCTTATAAGTTTTCTATGCAGTATTTATTTTTTTAGCTTCGCTACGCAGTACAATGGCTTTGGGCTGGAGATTGCCAATGGCAAGTTAGTTCATAAGCAGGTGGGAGCCAAGCAGGTCAAAAGTGGACGTCATTAGCGCATCTGGCAGTGTCCTGTAGCAGAAAACCGAACTGCATTCACAGAAGTGATTTCAGGGGCACTTTTGTAAAAATTGCGGCATTTTTACAAAAGTGCCGATTTCGCGGGCACTTTTGTAAAAATCGCGGCATTTTTACAAAAGTGCCGATTTCGCGGCAAACCGCGTAATCACGAAATCCTGGAGGGTCTGAATAGAGGGCTAGCTGAAATGCAATACAGTCACTGATTTTGATGGGCTGTACAATCTGATAATGAAGGAGCACATTTTGAGTAGTTGTCATTCAGAACTACACCAGAATCTAGTAGATTCCAAGTAGTCTAACCCCAAGCCGCTTTTTAAGGAAGCTTATATGTGGGTGTGCACTAGAGAGTCTGAGCTGTCCCAAAGGGATGATCCCAAGGAATCGGGGGCCCCTTCTCAGGAGAAAACAACAGAGAAACAACTATAAAAACAAAGAGGTCTCATAGGGGCCTTTCAAAAGCCAACTCAAGAGGGGGAGTTCCCATGCTGTTTTCAAACCTAAGTGGAAGGGTACAAGGGGAAGAATCTTTTGACCTTGTGAACGCTGAGGTGTTCCTGGATTGTTCCAAGCCAGGACATAAAAAGGGAGTCTCAGTCTGTTCCAAGATGCCCCCCAACATGGGCAGTCCCAAGGAAATGCTAGTATTAATTGGGATTAAAAATTGCCATGGGTAAATCAAGGCTAATACTAAAGCCACCTAGTTCCTGTGGGTCGGGCAGATATTGAAGCCCTGGCAACTGTACCTCGCATCTTGGTGAAGTACAGGCAATGGTCAATCATCAGTGGAACTAAGGGAGAGGCTCTGAAGGATACACAAGTAAGAATGACCACACTGGTGGACCTGCAGGTTTCTACAAAGCAGATTATCCCAATAGGGTAGTCAAAGCTGACAATGAGGGGAAGTGAATGTGAAAATAATGGTCACCTTTGAGCGGGGAGGGGCTACAGCCCTGAAGTAGGTAACTTGAGCCCTGCCATTTCACTGGAGTGTTTATTAATAAACAACCAAGAAAACTCCCACTGAGCTGAAGAGACAAAATACTCATTCAGAAATGCTAGGTCTTCCAGAGTGGGTATGTGTGGCCACAAGGACCTAGACACCTTGTGAGGGAAGTCAATGGAGCCTGGAGTCTGGAACAATGGCCCAGGTTTCTTCAACCAAGAGGAAAGGCAAGAGGTGCGGAAAAGTAGCCTCAAACCCTTCCATGGCCCAGAAGGAATCTGACCCCAGGGGGAGGATCAGGAGCCTAAAGGAGAGAAAGAGCCTACCCTGAGAGACTTGCCAGAGATCTCAGAGTTGCATGGGGTAGGAGGGCCCTGAAAGGAGAAACTCTGTCAAGCACCGAGAACATGCCCAAAACATAGAAGCATTCAGCAGCAAGTTGAAATCCAGGAGCAGTGGCATGCCAGTGGAGTCTATAGGATCTACTGGGAATAAGGTGCCTATACAGTGAGAATAGGGACACAAAACCTGGGGCAAACAGGAGATTGGTGCCTCCCTAACAGTACAGGGCCTTCTTCTTGAATGTAGCCCAGATATTCTGTTGGCTGAGCATTTGGTGTAGACTAAAACCTGAGACTGGTTGGCCAGCCACGTCTACTTGCCCTAGATGTCTGAGAAGGAGAAGGAGGTCTGATACTCCTACACTATCTGGCAAGCCAATGGCAAGACACGAGAACAGCTCAAGGCTCCCTTACTGCCACTCCCTGTGGCTGGGACACTTTTACAGATAGTGGGGATAGACATTGTCGGTCTCCTGGACCCTACGACTGTTTCAGGGACCATACCACTAAGTAACCTGATGTCATTCCTATGAGGACAGTAACTGCACCAGTGGCAGCCAGGGCCCTGCTTAGTACCTTTACTAGAGTAGGGTTCCCTTCAGAGGTAACCTCTGACTGGGGCAAGCTTCAGGTCTGTGTAGGTGAAGGTCTTATGGAATGAGTGCAAAGTGACTTATAAGTCTAACACCCATTATGATCCCAAGTCAATATTCTTTTGGAGAGATTAATTTTATTTACCTACAATGAGGTGTCACAAAAAGGAGGGGGCTTCAGCCCCTTTAAGCTTCTGTATGGGCACACTGTTAGAGGTCTCATAAATATTGTCTTAAAAGAGCGGAAGAAAATTCTCAAGGAACGCAAACAAGAAATATCCTACTATGTGCTGGGCCTGTGTACTCACATGGCTGAATTCAAAAGGGCTAACAAAAACTTGGAGTCCAGCTAGAAACTTTTTCGAGCACTGGTATAACCAAAAACATAACCTTGGTTGAATACCAGCCAGGTCAGAAAGTGTGGTTTGCGGATTCTGTGGGTCCCAGAGCCCTCCAGGACAAATGTCTGGGCCCTACATGGTACCTGAGAAGATGGATGCGGTGACCTACCTGGTGGACCTTAGTTCCCACAGACAACCCCACAGAGTGATCCTTGCTAACCGTTTGAAGTTCCACATTGGCAGCCCTGATATAAATATGCTCTTGGTCACAGATGGAGGTGAGGAAGAGAAGACGGTGCTTCTTCCAGACCTCCACTAAGCACCAACCAGGATGGTTCAGTGGAGTGAGATGTTCTCTCCCCTATGCTGACAGTGCAACAGTAGCAGAGTCACTGCCCCCAATTGCTGGACTGTTCTCTCCTTGACTGACTCAGTGGTGAATTCATAACATTGACACTTACCTGTCAAGAGTTAAATCTATAGGTTGTTAAACAAAGTAAGTGTCAGCATTAAGGAGGACGTTTCCAAAATGTTGTCCCTGGTGGTGATTGAGCCCTCCAGTACTCACTAAGCCAATCCAGTGGTGCTGGTTCGACAGGCAACCCAAAAGGAAAGATCCACAGAACTAAGGTTCTGCGTGGATTACAAAGGACTTAATTCTGTCACCAAGACTGATGCAGATCTCATTCCTAGAGCAGATGAGCTCATTGACCAGTGAAGGGCGGCCAAGTTTCACAGCACATTTGATCTGACTGGGAGAGCAAAGGATACATCAGCACTTTTAACTCCAGACAGCCACTTCAATTTAAAGTAATGCCCTTTGGGTTGAAGTATGCCCCTGTCAACTTCAAGATGCTCATGAACAGGGTACTGTCTGGACTGGAGACCTTTAGTGCAGAATAGATTGATGATGTTGTTGTCTTTTTGCTCCACCTGGCACAAACACCTGACCCATCTCAGAGAAGTTCTGTAAGCCCTGTAACAGTCAGGCCAGACTATCAACACCAGCAAGTGCCAGATAGGGCAGGGGCCCGTAGGGTACCTTGGCCACTAAGTTGGCAGGAAACTGTCAACCTGTCCAAATGCAGGCCCAGAATAATGCTGCTCCCTTAGGGGAAGGAGAGCGTAGCTTTTAAAGACTTCCCTCGCCCAGGCAGGAAGTTGCTAGCCGTCAGAGTGACTTCCTGCTTGCTTACGGCAACTTACCTTGTGTGGTGCTCCAGTCGGTGTCATTTCCTGGCGTCTTCTGAACTTCTGTTTTCTGGGCTTTATCGTGGCTCCAGTTCCTGTTGTATCGGCGTTGGGTGGAGAATTGCGGTGCGCATGTTTCCCAGGAACGGCTCACGTCATCTTTCATTTTGTGTTTGCTGCCAAGATAAAGAGAAAATGACATTGAGAAGACATTATTAACTTCTTCTGGGTAATGCTCTGAAAGTGCTTCATTATTATGAGCGAATAACTTACCTGAGCGTATATTGGGAATAAAGTCTATTTTCTGTGCTCCAGCTGTCTATCAAAGAAACAAAAAATACAATACATTTATTAGTGGTATTTCATTTGGAAATAATGAATGATTTTGAAGTTACATTATTTTACTTAAAACTGAATTAACCTTATGGTGCATTTTTAGTCTGCATGAAAACCTAATTTTATATCAGGCATGAATTAATGCTTAATTGTTTGCAGACTTTTGAGAACATATGTACTGTACCTGTAAGTTCGAAGGAAAAGCATGTTTTGAAGATTTACTGCCTGCAGGATAGGTGAGATATTACATAATAGTTATATATTACCTACTAGTTAGTGGAATTCAAGGAATTACATTATGTGCTTTTCTTTTCAGTAACTGGTCAGTTTATCCAGAAGGGCAGCACTAAAGAACATTTAGACTGAAGGAAGAATTGTCAGGTATTTCTCCTACATGTGCCTACTTTCAGTCTAATGTATGGAAAAAGTGTAATATTCTTCATCACTCAAAAACAATTATTTTAATTACAGGAGGAAAGAGAGAGGATACTCAAGGTGACACCGAAAAGAAGTTTACCATTCAATCTCCGGTTCAGGGGCAGGCAGGATAAGGCCTTGATTAAGTTAGGACTTTTCTGCTTGACCCAGAGGTTTGGAGTATTCTTCATGATTGACCATTTCACTTCTGCGGAAACGCATACTAGGTGAGATGCAGATAGGAACATGTGCAGCCACTCCAGCCTAAGGTCCAAACTATCATGGCTTGGGAGCCTCCAAAAAAAACATATTGTTCCTGGATCTGACAGGTTACTATTGAAGGTTTATCAAGGGGTGTTTCACCATTGTAGTCTCTGGAAACATGACTTAAAAGTCATCTATCTGGACTGAGGAGTGTTAGAAAGCCTTTGATACCCTGATAGAGCTAATGCGCACAACACCTGAACGTAAGGCACCTAATTCAACAAGAAGTTTGTGATCCAAACAAATAGTTTCAAACTTGGAATTGGCAATTGGAATTGGCAAAGTATTATAAAAGCTAAATAAATCGGGTTATGATCAACCATTGCCTTTATTGGCAGGCAACTACTCCCCAGAGAGCAGATTTGGAGTGTCATATAGAGGGAAGTCTTTGATGTCGTTTGGTCAATGAAGAAGCTGATGCCCAACCTGTTTGAGACTCACTTCGAGGCCAAACTGACCACATTCAGATGGCTCATGCAGTTGGCAGGAGAAAACCCTAAACTAATGAGTTGGTCTATCTTCCTACAGGGTATGGACTACAGACTCAGGGCTGACCATGCCAATGCAGATGGTCTTTCCAGGTTCTACCTATTACATTTTGAGACTAGCCAAGGGAATGGCAGAATTGCTCTTTATCTTTCATCTCGAGTGTAAGGGGCATGTAGGAAAGGGCCTCATTTTGTACGGTCACCCCATACAACTGGACTGATGCTGGTGGTATTTTGACTCTGCACACTGGGACATTGCTAACCAGATCCCAGTGCATTTGCTCCGACCCCTAAGATGTGGGTAATTTGGCTACAACCCTGATTGGCACATTTAACCTACGTATAAATCCCTGGTTGAAGGTATTGGTGCCAAAGTCTACACATGGTCTGTAAGTAAATTTTTACTTGTGGACTACAACACATATTCAGACACCCTTACAATGACAATGTGCAGCATATCTCTCGGCCTGCCCTGCAAGCTTGGTGTGCAGTCTTAAAACTGCCAATTCAACCAGGCAAAATATGCATTTTGCCTAACCCTAACCTTCCTTTTTAATACTTATAACACACCCCTATAGTATGCCCTTCATGACCATAAGGCAGTGTGCATGGTATCCAACAAGCAGAACATGTGTACTTATTTTTACATTCCTGGCAGTGAAAGATCTCCAAAGTAATTTTTCATTGTGATGAGGCTGACTTTTCCGTAGGAATACACCTGGTTATATTATAACCCCTTATAATGCTTAATTAAACTCAGTTTGGGAGATGGAAGAAAAATTACTGAAGAACTCATTTCAATAGTCATTGGAAATGCAATTCATTGGCACATTGGATTTTTCATGACTATTTTGTAAATGCAACTTTTAGACAGTTGGCATTTTCCTGCTTGAGCCAAATGTGCCATTCTACCAGTGTTTAATGTCACATGAATGATTATAGCTCCCCTGTGATGAAATGTGTATTGTTCCCAGACAGTGGACAAATGTCTTGGGTGTGGTGAGATGTTCTTTTTCCTAGCAGGATGGATGTATGGGCTTTTACCAGGAGCAGACACATCTCACACCTGGGCCTGCTCCCTCCAATGTCCAGGTAGTGAGCAAGGCACCAATCCCAGTGGGAGTGGAGCTGCTCACTGATACGGCTTTAAGCAGCCACAAGGGAGGATTTGCTCATTTATCTGGCCACATGAGCTCTCCACAAGTAAAGAAATGTTCTGCCATCTTGATTTTAGAGAGAGAAGGAAATGAGTCTTTAGTTTGGAGTATGGTACACAGGAAGCGCTGCAATAGTGGGTAAGGTCTCCCCTTGGGAAATGTTCTCCCATTAGTTAGGGAATGGCTAGGAGTTTCTCCCTCCCACTGGCTGGCACTGAACATAAACGTGGCACCCCCATCCGCACAGCATTCTGTATTTTTGTAAATTGGGTTGGGATTTTTAATGTGTTGTATATTCAACTTTGACCTGTAATGGTACTTCTAAATACTTTACACATTTTCTTAAGTTTTGCCTGAATTTTCTGTTCCATAACTACCAGGAAGCTTGGGTTTAAATTATTGAAACCTTTCATGGACCTAACAAGAAAAGTGACTTTTTTACTGGTGGTGGACTACCATCCACTCCCACTAATAATTCACTTCCTCAGAGAAATGATGGTTGGAAAATCATTCTCAAGCAACCAAACTCTCAAAGTCATAAAACCACTTTCCGTTCTAGAAGTTGTTTAAGAGTTTACGGCACCTTGATGATACACTAGATACATTTCATGTGCTGAGGCCAGGTTGTGATAAAGACATGGGGCCCCTAAAGGATGCAAAATGGCAAAAATACTTATGGCCCCAGGGAGACTTCTATTTTTGCAAGTCTTAGTTCATGTAGTTTAACTACTTGCACCACATTTACCTCACCAGAGGTAAACCATGGAGATATCAAAGAGACTCCTCCCCACTTTCCAGAAATATGAGGCAGACCTCTTGTACACAATGTAAGGATACAGAGGAATCTATTTATTCTATTCTGAAGGAAAATCAGTGATACCTTGTTGGTTGTGGTAGAAAGACTAATGATCCTCAATCTCAAGACAGCACATCTGAACATTTTATATTTGTTAGTCAATGAAAGACATATATTTGTGGGACTTGTTCTGTTGCTAGCACAAGACATAGAAATGCATACAGAACTTTACAGGCACTGCACCTGACGAAGAAGGAATTTTGACTGTACTATTTCAAGATTCTTTTAAAAAAAATCTATAAAGTTTGGGATTTCTCACAAAACTGACGCAAAATATGTGGAGCATTGATAGAATGTAGAGGAGGGCTAAGATGAAGCACTACTACACTAAATAAGAGAGAGAGGCACAGGTCACTAGCTCTCTAAAATGAGTAGTGTAACTTATATTCCACTATTGATGTACATGGGAAGGGAATTAGGGAGAGTAGCACAAAAGGAACTGAGTTTGTTTTGCTTATACTAAATGTCAATAAAATGTTTTATTGAAGATAAGGACGTTTTTAAAGACATTACTTACAAGTATGCGCTATTCAGATTCCAATTTCATCCCATGGAAGTCACAGCGCTGATTGGTCTGAAGATCAGTGCCAGACTGGGAAACCAAAAGCAAACCTTGAAAAATGCTCAAACCCGCCTCACTCCCTACTTCTCCTCACAATTGCTCTATTCCATCAATCCATTCTCCCTCGCTCCTTTTCTCTTCTCACTCTGTCTCTGATTTCTTCATCTCTACTTTTTTGGAGGTGCTGCCCTGACCTTTCAAAACCAGCCTCCAAGGCCTCCAACCAATTTGGGAATTGCCCAGTTGAAAAAAAGACCTCTCCAGACCCGCACAAGATGGATTTGCTTGGATTTGGAGCTCGTATCCAGTGTTCCAGACCCAATGACAATATTGATACTCCAGACAATAACTTACATTTGTGAGTGAGTTTTTAGGTTACCTCTGTGGTCTTATACATTTGTGTCAATCTAATTTATATTGTACTAAAAGACAAGTCTTGCACTTCTGAAGGAATTTATATATCTATGTTATTTGTATAATTACAATTTTTTACAGTATACACCCTGACAATTATTTAAATCATGTGTACCAGCCTAAGAAGTTCCAAAAGAAAAAGAGGATAGTGCGCTCTTGGTCCATCTCAATGGTTCCATTGACTTACATGTCAGTCTTCCATTGCTTGGCTGTATGCAACCAAATAGATGAACAGATTAAAAGCAGCTGGTTGGCGAGAGTGACATTGAGCACTTTCCCATGTCCCTTACCGCCAGGTTTTTCCTAGTGGTGATGGGCATTGAAAATCAGATGTATGTCTGTCCATCTAATTTAGGTGAGGGGACATATAGTCCAACCTCCAGCTGCCCTTTATCTGTTGGGCTGTACGAGGGGTTTGACCATAGAGTAGTCTCTGCTGTCATCAAATCTACAGCTGACCAATTATAAATTAGGTGGCAGACCATAATGGAAGGACATGGCCATGAGAAAAAAGGACTTTAATATTTGAATGAACTTAAGTAGTCAAGCTAGGTAGTGGCATGCCTACAAAGTAAGTTGATCTAAGCTGCTAGTACATGTAGATGTAAAAAGTGAGTCAGAAAAAAGTGGGATTTAGAAAATATAGTAATGGAGCATGTGAATAACTTTGACTCACAGCAAACTTAAAATACATTGTGCTCATTCTAATGAAATTTGACCACATTTTGGACGAGTAAATTACTTTCTACAGTGCTCTATTTTAGATGTCAAAGACATGTTGTTACAATTCCCACCATGCTTTTTTATTTTTTTTACTTAGAAGAGAAAGAGACAAATTAAAGATATCCTTATCAATACCATCCTTACAGAATTATTTTTTTTTTTTTTGTCCTCATATATGCCACCAGATTTTGTATGCTCTAGATGGGTCTCGCTGTTGCCTCTTATACTGACATTTTCGAGTCCGCCCTGGAGACAGTATCATAGCAGACAGGGATGTCCCAGAGGTAGGTTGTTTTCCTTATCCAACTCCCCTTAGCCGATGATGGAAAGCTTTAAGTCAGGGGGAGGACAGGACCGACACAACCTCTGGCATAATCATCGGACCATTTACTTATTCGACCAGACCTCAAGTTTAGACCAGACATTCTCAGTATTCTCGTTACGACCAACCATGTCCATCTTACATACTTCCATTATATATTTTAAGCATTCTGCAAATCTAGGGGGAGCTGCTGACTTCCACTCCTTGCAAATTTGTCTCCTAGCAATAACTACTACATAGAAGATAAACTGTGTATCCAAACTATTAATGTTATAGTCTTTCAGTAAACCAGAAAATACAAGTCTAGGTGAACATATAATAGTTGTTGTCAATACCTCACCTAAAAAACCAACTATCGCTCTCCAGTAGTCCTGAATTACCGGACACTCCAAAAAGATATGGACATCATCTGCTGCGTTATAGTTACAATGGGGACAGTAATAATTATTTTGCGTTATCTTGTGCAGTTTGGCCGGGGTTCAATATACTCTATAGACTGTAAATAAGTGATTACGTCTTAAATTGGCTGGTTTGATTAACCTCTGGGAAAGGGAAAAGGAATCTAACCATATTTTACTACCTTCTTCGGAAAGTTCCGCTATACTATTTTCCCATAAATGCATCACCTCCGAGTGTAGTTTGTTCTCTTCATCCTTGATTATCAACTTATACCAAAACGATACTTCTTTTATCCATTTCCCCCCTACAAATTGCATCAAGAATAGCTGGATCTTTTTCCCGCTGCAGATTCTGACTTGACCACCAAGCAGATAATTGGTAATATTTAAACCTAGTCAGGTGTCCATTTGTGAGTTGTGTGAAAGAGTTCCAATCCATTAGGCCTGAATCTACCCATAGATCTCCCCACTTTTGTAGTCCAGCTATTCTCAAAGGTTGTGAGAGCTGATCTTGGAGACATAGGGGCGTTCCCGGGGAATCCCAAATTGGAGTGTATGTTTGATAATAAGGAATATTAAAAGCCTTCCGAATAAACCCCCAGTTTTTAAGTGCAGTCTGAAGTATCTTAAGGCAAATTTTTAAAAAAAAATTCTGGTCTCCAAACTTGAATAAGAAATAGTCATGGTCATAAGGTAGATCATATAGTAAAGCCTGAAACAAGCGGCCCTGTGATGATGCGTCTAACGTATTCGCAAGTAGCCTGAAGTTTTTAAAGTGAAAGGCATGACAATATGATAGTAAGTCTGGGAGGGCTAAACCTCAGATTTTTAGACCCCTCCTCAATTTTTTCCAGGCTATCCTAGATGATTTAAAAGCCCATATAAATGATCCAATCTTACCCTGGAGAATATTAATGTCTTTCAAAGAAAATGATAAAGGGATAGAATTATATAAAAAAGTCAATTTGGGAAGGATAGTCATTTTGATGAGGTTAACTCGGCCATAGATATTTAGTGGCAGATTCCCCCATCTTGTTAAAGTTTTATTAATGTCTTCGACCACCGTCTGCCAACTAAGTAATGGTATGTTCTTTAATTCTTGAGTTAAATAAATTCCCAAATATCGCATTTTTTGTTTCGCGCCCTGTATGGGTATGTTGTTATTCCAGCCCATTATCTCTGTTTTCTCCTTATTAATCTGGTAGCCTGATAATTTTCCGAATTCTTCTGATAGGTAAAATAGCCTGGGTATTGCTACTGAGTGATTAGAAGTATACAAGAGGAGGTCATCTGCATACAAGGCAGTTTTTAATGACATATTACCAAGCTTGAAAGGTTGAATTATATTGTCGTCTCTAATTCCACAAACAAAAGGCTCCATGTAGACATCAAACAAAAGAGGGGATAAAGGGCAACCCTGTCTGGTGCCTCGAGATATGTCAAACCAATCAGATAATATTCCATTTACCAAAACTTTTGCCTTTGGGTTATGATACAATGATTTGACACCCTTAATAAAAGTTAGAGGGAACCCGAAACATGGCGGCCGCAGGCTAGAGCGGCGCGCACGCCCAGGGGAGCAGCTGATCCAAGTCTACACTGCTACCGCTAACACCAGGATGCAGTAATGAGAGAAAGCGGGAGGAAAATCGGACCCGTTTGAAAATTACACGCAGAAATTTTGTGGTTACTCTACGGCGTTTTCTCTCTTCCAAGCACAGGCTCAAAATGAAGCGTGGTGAGGAAAAGGCGATACCGCTAACACCAGAATGCAGTAAAGCGGAAGGAAAAATCGGATCCCGTTTAAAGATTACACGCTGCTGACCGGAGATTCTGTTTTTACTCCACGGCGCTAACACCAGGATGCAGTAATGAGAGAAAGCGGGAGGAAAATCGGACCCGTTTGAAAATTACACGCAGAGATTTTGTGACGGCGTTTTCTCTCTTCCAAGCACAGGCTCAAGAGTGAAGCGTGGAGAGGACCGGTGTTTCTTTGGCAGTTCCTGAGAACTGAGAGGAGGGAGGTGGGACCCGGGTTGCAACTTTCACTGCAGACTCTCGGTTGCAGTGTCAGCCGGTGTGCTTGGATTTGTGGATGTGCCCACCAGCAGTGTTATCTCTGCCGGTCTCTGCTCCTCGACTGTGTTGGTGGCGGGCGCAGCGGAGATAAGGCGCAGCCGGGTGGCTGCTGCACGGAGACTCCACACAGTGGCAGAGAATGATCATGGGAGCAAGGAAAGGCACCACAAGGCAGTAGTTGCAGCAGATGCTGAGATAGCTGGAAAACACGGGAAAACAGGAGAAGTGCAAAGAAAACCGGCCGAACTGGAGGATCAAACTAAAACCAACACTTGCCCAAGTAAGGTGGGGTTAACTAATGTAAGGGGGACCATAAGTAGCGAATGCATAAGAGGCTGTAGTGAGGATCAGACTAAGGAATCTCAAGGGAGAGTAACAAGGAGTAAGGCTAAAACTTCAGAAAAAGAACTACAGGGCCCAGAGTGTACTTGGGGGGAGGTTCACAAGAAAGCACAGGACTTAAAAAAAAAATCTGAATCAGTCCTAGACAGCAAAAAACAACAAAGAATTAAGAATAAACTCAAGAATGAGAGCTCCAAAGCCCCAGGGGATATTACACCTTCACTGCGCTCATATTTTAGAGTCCTACCCCAAGTTCTGCAGATCACCCAAGATATGGCAGCAGCTGCATTAGAAAACAGCAAGCAAATGCAGAGCAACCCCGACTCACTATCAACCGGAGGTTTAACTGTGGCGCAACAAGATGAGGGGCGAGGGGCCGAAGCTTCGGCTACTCCACCCACACCTTTGGTTCTAAAATTACCTACAGAGAAGGAAGCTCATAGCATAATAGCAAAAGAGGGGGTGTCCCTGGATGTATTAGTTGGTAGTGAAGCTGAACAAAACATAGCTCTGAACCTCGCTAAATCACTAGAGGGTATAGTCTCCTCCATTGCGACAATGAGAGAAGAGATTAAACAGGAATTTGTAGTCTCCAAGATTATTCAAAATGAAATAAGAGCAACCTGTGAGGAGTTAGGTCATAAGGTTGATGGCCTTTATGAGAGGACCGAGACTCTAGAAAGCTCTGTGGGTCTACTAACAAACAATCTTGAATGTGCAAGGTCAAAAATATACAATCTTCAAAAAGAGGGAGAAAGCATGAAAGAGCGAATAGAAGTGTTGGAAAACTTCTCTAGACGCAACAATATCCGACTTTTGAAGATCCCGGAAGGGAAGGAAAGTGGATATCTCAAGGGATACATAATAAAACTAATAAAAGAGGCACTTAACTTGGAGGAAACGGAAGAAGAACTTGGCAAAGACATCCAACGGATACATAGAGATCCTTTTCGTTTGAATCCGGCAAGGACCAAACCTAGGAAAGTCTTAATTAATTTCCAGACGTACACTCTTAAGGAGAAAATACTAAACCTAGCTTTGAAAGCCGGTACAATAAAAGGCCCGGATTTTTCCTTTGAAATTCGCTCTGATCTTTCAAAAACTACACTGGACAGACAGTGGGAATTGGGGCAGCGCATGGATAAATTTAGATCCTACGGGGCTACGGTGCAGATGAGATTTCCTGCATTTTTGCGCATCATGTATAATAACAAAATGCATAACGTTCGCACTACTCAAGACGCAGATGAGCTGCTAGAATCCATCCGAGATCATGCCCAAGCCCAAGCCCACGACCAGACTCATTCTCATAAGGCTTAGAAAGCGGTTTATATACAGATAAAGAAAAAAGGAAAAGGAATTTTCAAATAGGGAGACGGTAAAATAAAAAAAAATAAAAAAGGGGTTGGGGAAAAAAAAAAAGGGGAAAGTAATGAAGGAAAAAGAAGGGGAAGAGGGGAAAAAAGGAAAGAAAAAAACAAAAAATAATAAAAAAAATAAAAAAAAGCAGGGAAAACGAGAAAAAAAAAATGGGAAGAAGGGGGAAGTAGGGGAAGGAAAGGGAAAAGTGAGGAAAGGGGAATAAAAGAGGGAAAAAAAGAAGGAAAAAAAAAAATATATATATATAAAATACCCACAATAAATGTATATATATAATCACGGGAAACTATGCATAGGGGAAGGTAGGAATGAATGAATAATTAGATATATTTGTGTATGTGCGTTTATATAGGTGTGCACGTATACACGTGTATACGTATATGTATGTATGTATGCAAGCAGCACGTGAAACTCCCACTTAATTCACGCTTACGATTACTTTAATGACGTAGTGGAAGGGAAGGAAGGGTGGGAAGAGAGAGAGAGAGAGGAGAGAGGAGAAGAAAAAAAGGAAGAGAATTTTTTTTTTTTGGAGCTCTTTTTTTTCTATCCCTACTTGCCCACAGACTAACATACTCCTGTAATAATAGGTAGCAGTAGTAGTCCATGGATGGGCTGCAGACGGGCGTTAATCTGGCTAAAGACCAAGCCAGAGTAAGTATGGGGGGGTTTCCCGGGGTAAGGGGAGGGTGGGGGGGTGGTAGAAGGGAAAAAAAATCCTCATTTGTGCTCCTCAACTGTTCGCTTAAATATTCAATATTACGACTTTTTACTAAAACAGGCTATTTTCATGCTAGGTCTAAGGAAACTCTATATAAATACAAAAAAACGAAGGGTGTCAGGAGAAGATGCAAACTATGACATGCACTAAATTCTTGTCCTGGAACGTAAATGGCCTGCGCGTGAGAGGTAGACGTGAGCGAATACTACAATATCTGAGAGACTCACCGGCGCAGGTCATAGTGTTGCAGGAAACACACCTTCTTAAAACAGAAGCAAATATTATATTAAAAAAACATAGATGGATCGATAAATTTTGCTCCACAAACCATAACGCCAACGTAAGAGGGGTAGTGTTTATCTTTAAAAAATCTGCAAAGGCAGAAATATTAGAGAGCAAGGAAGATCAAACAGGGAGATGGCTAATGATAAGAGTTTCGCTTGATGGTCATACTAGAGTTTTGGTGGGATATTATGGTCCAAACTCGGACGACCCATCACATCTAGATGCAATAAGGATTCAATTACTAACAGTGCAAGACCCAATAATCTGGATGGGTGATTTTAATATTGTGCTCGATCCCAAACTAGATAAATCAATAAGATCGAAAAATATTGGTTCGATCAAATCTAGGGAAACATTAAAAGCAATTATGGCACACATGGGTCTGGCTGATCTTTGGAGAGAAAAAGCGGGTAAGAAGATTGGGGTGTCCTATAAGAACAGCAGGTTTAAACACAAATCTAGAATAGACTATGCCTTTTTCAGTTATTGTCTAAAAGATACTCTAGAATCAATAGAATACCTTCCATCTCATCTGTCAGATCATTCGGCATTAGAGTTTACTCTTAAGGCTGAAACCTCCATCAAACACCCTTCATGGTCCTTTGATAGGACACTCCTACTTGAAGAAGAGGAAATCAACTTCCTAATTAAGGAGTCTATAACCTTCTTCGATTTAAATAGAAACTCAGCCACCCCAACAATCATCTGGGAGACATTTAAAGCGTTTATAAGAGGACAAATTACTAACAGAGCTTCCTATAGACGAAAGCTATACTTTGACAAGATAAATAGAATAGAAAAAGGCATGAAAACCTTAGAGTCAAAAACATCCTCACCCTCAAGTACAGCTGAAGAACAAGAACAAATGGCTGAGTTGAAAGCAGAATTAGAACAAATACTGCAGGAGAGAATAAATAGAAGGTGGGAAGCGAGTAAATCTTCCCAATTTGAGTTTGGAGAAAGTGCTGGAAAAATTCTGGCTTGGAAAATCAAATCTGATAAAGCCCTAAACTACATCAGGGAAATTAAGATAGAAGGTGAGTCTGAGACAAGAACTACCAGTCCTGAGATAGGAAGAGCAGTTCTTGAATTTTTTCAGATCATCTACAAAGAGGATCTCCCCAATGATTCAAACGCAAGAGATAGCTGGTTGGAAGCCATTACATTACCAAATTTCTCAACGACCCAGAGCAAATCATTAGAATCAGTCATCACACAAGAGGAGGTGAAAAAAGCTATCAGTCAAATCAAGAAAGGCAAAGCGGCAGGCCCGGATGGGTTGCCGGGAGAGATCTACAAAACACTTGAGAACGCCATTATGCCAATATTAATTGAACTCTTTAATGGCATTCTATTGGAAGAACAGCCTATGCCTAAATCTTGGGGCGAAGCCACAATTGTCCTCATTCCCAAACGAGGGAAATCCCCATTAGAGTGTGGGTCATACAGACCAGTATCGTTACATAACATCGACTATAAAATTTTTACAACTATAATCGCCACAAGACTGGCTAGCATTATTGGTACTGTAATCCATCAAGATCAGAAAGGATTTATTAAGGGGCGACAATTAGCTGAGCTAACCCGTGAGCTAATAGGGGCTATAGATATTGCCACCGCTTTTTCTCTCCCTTTGGCTACCCTGACTCTAGACGCAACTAAGGCGTTTGACAGAGTTAACTGGCTCTATCTAAATGATGTCCTAAAAAAATTTAACTGTGGCGAAGTGTTCTGCAGAATGATTAAACAGCTATATAACTCACCGTCAGCTAGGTTGCTGGTTAATGGGTCCTTGACTGAAGCATTGAATATTACAAGAGGTACAAGGCAGGGCTGCCCGCTTTCCCCTCTCCTATTCGACTTATACATCGAGCCTTTTGCCCAGGTGTTAAGGGAAGAGGTGGACATTTCACCCTTCTGTTTCGGAGACTGGGAAAGACGGGTAGCACTGTATGCAGACGACATACTAGTGTTTACAGCTGATCCAGTCAAGGCATACCCAGTGGTTATACAACGTGCTGTAGAATTTGGCCATGTCTCAGGGTACGACATAAATTCGAGCAAGAGTGAGATCATGGCATGGAACCTACCCAATTTAGATCTCGGGATTAATATCTCATCCTCAATGCGGTATTTGGGAATCAAAATAACTCAAGATGTCGGCACCCTTGCACAAACTAATTTGGAAAGAATACACAGTGAAAGCAAAAGACTCATGAAATCTTGGACACACCTGCCTCTCTCTATAACAGGAAGGGTTAACTTAGTCAAAATGTGTATTCTCCCAAAATTCACCTTTATTTTTAACACTATCCCAATAACTATGAACACCAAAATGTTGGAAAAATGTCAAAGAGAAATCAACTCATTTATATGGAATTACAAGACTACAAGAATATCATGGAAGAAGCTCAGAAGAAGAAGAGAAAAAGGGGGCCTTGCACTACCGGACCTAATGTTCTATTCATGGGCCTTTCAGATGTCCTATTCTAGAATGCTTCTCAAAATGCCATCTAATCTACCTAGTACATCCATGTATGGAGCCATGCTAAAGGAGACAAATCTTGCAGCAGATGGCTTTAGTCAAACATTCTTCAAAAATATAAAACTGAAAACACTACACTCATGGGCCAAAAATTGGTTTAACATCAGGAAAAAACTGAGACTATCTTACTATTCAAACTATGCACCAATTTGGGACTCTCCCGGGTTACCACTATGCTTCAAAGATAACTTGTCCAATATAATTGAACAAGCAGGCATCTGTAAATGGGGCCACATATTTAAAGATAAAAAACTTATAACTTGGGATGAGTTATATGAGCAAGTTGGCCCAGGGCTTTCCAGATTCAAATATATTCAAATGGAAAGTTGGGCAAGATCTGAAATCCGTAAAGACAGTAACATTGGAAAAATAAGTGAAATGGAACAACAATTAGTAGAACGTCCAACTGGAGGAAAAGAAGTAGCTAGATGGTACTGGCTTCTGTTGGAAGAAAGCGAAGGGGAGTTTAAACTCCCGGATGAGTTATGGGGGACCGAAATTGGGATTCCATGCGAGGAGAGGTGGATAAACTCTTTTGAGATTTTACGCAACATCGTAAAGCCCTCTTGGCTTGTACGAAATCACATTTTCTCTGTACATAGGGCATATTTAACACCGCGGAAATTGTCTAAATATCAAACAGACAAAAAATGTAATAAATGCAACTTAGCAGACGCATGTGACATACATATGTTCCTAGAATGCCCTAATATAACCAAATTCTGGGAAGACGTGAAAAACACTTTAAATTCCATACTAAACACTTCCTTGTCAATAACTCTCCCACTTGTCATCTTTGGAACAGAAGACAATATCACAAGCAAGGAAAAATTATTTCTTTTCTATGCAATTTTGATGGCGAGAAGACAGATTTGCATCCAATGGGTAGAGAAGACACCTCCTCTACACTGTTCATGGCTTACTTCATTATATGAGATATCCAAAAGAGACCTAATGAGATCTGTAAATAAGAGAAAGCTAGCATTTTGGGATCTCCTGACCAACTGGAGATGATCCGGGTTTTTTTTTTTTTTTTTTTTTTTTACCCGGGTCCGATGATTATGCCATCTTTACTCTTTTGGACCAAGGGCTAGGACAGTTTCGAACTAGGTCTGGCAGGTTGAAACATACCTAGATGGAGTCAAAAGAATGCTCCCCTAACTGGCTTTTTCTTTCTTGACACATATCTCCCGCCAATAACACATATCACGCCAGTAAGGCCGTGCAAGGTGGTTGGTATCTTCCGTCAGAGGGGAAGGCAGATGAGGACAAAAAAAAAAAAAAAAAAAGTTAGAGGGAACCCGAATGCCGTCATTGTAGCCCATAAATACTTCCAGTTGACCTGATCAAAGGCCTTAGCCGCATCTATCGCAACCAGGGCCAACGGGAGGTCTTTATCATTAGCATAATCTATAGCCCCTATCACTTGGAATGTTAATTCGTTTAGCTGTCTCCCTGGAATAAAACCTCTTTGATCAGGATGGATTATAGATTTTATTATCTTCGATAGTCTGGTAGCTAAGATTCCGGAGTAAATTTTCATATCTGTATTTAAAAGTGAGATTGGTCTGTACGACTCTATTCTCTTAGGGTCTTTATTAGGTTTTACTATGAGCGTTATAGTGGCTTCGGCCCATGAAGGGGGAATAGAGTAGCCGTGGATTAATAAGAGGTTAAAAAGTGCGCTGAGTGTAGGTAATAGCTGATCTTTATAGTCCATGTAGATCTCAACCGGCAGCCCATCTGAGCCTGCAGCTTTTCCCCGTTTCATTTTCTTTAGTTGGTTTAATATTTCCCCTTCTGTTATCTCACTTTCCAGGTATGTTTTATCCAGTTCTGAAATTTGCGGTAGATTTTTCAAAAGCAACCAGGTTTCTATATCATCCACATTGGGGTCTTTATCTTCTGTGTAGAGGCTTCTCATGAAGCACCTTGCTTCCTCTCTAATCTCGGCATCTGCCTCTATCAGGTCTCCTGTCTGACTTTGTAGTAAGGCTTTAATACTGTTCCTCGTTCTCTCTTCTCTAGATTTCCAGGCTAGGAGGGCTCCACATTTTTCTCCATATTCGAAATTCTTTAATCTACTGGTCTCCCACTTTTCCTTAAGAATTTTCTCGTCACAGACTTTAAGCTGAAGTTGTAGGTCAGTAAGTTCCTTCTCGATCAAATGAACTCTATTGGAGTTGGTTAAGATTGCATTTTGTAACTCAAGATCCTTTCTTGTTATTTCCGCCAGGTCTTCCTTTCTTTTTACTTTCATACTCTTTCTTTTATAAGTCATTAAAGAGCCTAAAACCCCTTACAGAATTAGTGATGGGTTGCCAAAGGCCACAGTTAAAACTTAAGGCCAGATTTATATATTTGTGGATGCGTCTGGGCCGTCAAAGATTGACAGTCTGTCTGTCTGCCATCAGAACTCTTCTCCCACCTGATTTATATGTTGGCGGGTTGATGGTTGAATGTCTGTCATGGCCACACTGCCACGGTCACATGCAGACCACTACGTCAACGCAGTAAGAGCAGAATAGAGGCTGACGGCAGGAT
Organism: Lissotriton vulgaris; assembly: GCF_964263255.1. Lineage (NCBI taxonomy): Eukaryota > Metazoa > Chordata > Amphibia > Caudata > Salamandridae > Lissotriton > Lissotriton vulgaris. The sequence continues at coordinate 81,342 of NW_028247579.1, forward strand.
TACAGCCACATGTACGCGCTCCTAATCACAATGTTGCTTTCTGTCGGCCTCCCCATGGTGGCCCTTGTACAGGACTTGGCTCTTTCTCTTGTACTTGCTGACCCACAATGAACCTGATGTTGTAATGTGCTGCATACCTGCTCTTGGATATGGCTGAGAACCCAACACTTTTGGCACCATAATATAAGGTATGAGCACCTAAATATATGTTACCATTAGAAAATCCCCTTTATCATGATCGTACTCATATGTAAGATACTCTATTGAATGTAGGACCCATCTTAACCTTTAAATATTTACATTTAAGTTCATATTATGATGTCTGCACAACTAATAAAGGTATCATGTTGAACGTTAACATGTGTTAAACATAAATCATGTACACAGATGGTCAGGCACATTTAGGAAATATAAACCGTCCAACAAATAGTGTACGTGGTGTTATCATCCGTCATCATGACGGAAGCACATATAAAATAACTCATGTAGATAACCACGTTCATTACTACAAAATAAAGAATTTTAAGCATCTGACGATTGAGAGACACGTATACCTTTATGTCTGAGTCATAAACACCTAATATTAAAGTTCAATAATCAACTGTTCAATCTTAAACAATAATAACTAAAGTACACACATATGTCCTGGACTACCACCGTATTTTTGTAATTGCACTCTCTGAAGGGTGAGAACAAAAATATTTAACTCCTCTCCCTTTCTATCAGCATGCCTGTCATATTTCAGTGATATGGTTCTCTTACCTATGCAATTCAATTATGAAATAATTTGCAACACTCATTTGTGTTACACCTACTTGCAAAATCACATTGACAGTTCCATGTCCAGGAAAAAGAAAATCAAAGTAAGCAGGGCGTGTGCATCTGATATCACTTGTGTCCTAATTACAGTAGTTGTTGAAACTTCTTAAGTATTCGTTCATTTTATAGGTCGTTTGCATGACATTACGGCCTATGTGCAGTGAAGTATAGAAATATGTAATCTGGATATCTCTAACATGTTAAAAATAAGCCATTAATATACAAATATCTATTTGTAGCATGACAAGGATATTGCATGTTGTTACAGTACTTTAGCCATGCCCTCAACTACTACACAAATCCCAAATAAACAAATATGACCCCATACCCATAGGCTATTGTACACAATGAGGGGGGCCATGATGATTTAAGCTCTCAAGAAGGTCTGGAGGCAACACCTAATCTCGCTTTGTTAGTAGAGAGCGGTTCAATTGAAAATGAGTCTGAAAGTGTCTCTATGGTTAATGCACATCAAAGGGGCATGAAAGAGGGGGCAATTCCCAAACAAAAGACCAAACCTGTTGCACGCAAAGGGAAAAAAGCACATACTACTCATAACCAAGATCAAACTACCCTAGACCCGGTGCCTCTAAACTCGAGCAGTAACCTGGTCGTTCACACCATTGACACTGAGGGAGTGCATCAAGCCAATGTTGGCCTACCCCTAAGCCTACCAGATGATACTGTTGTAGACAGCAGTTTAGAGGAAATCTTGGATTTAAGTGGTGCAGTAGATAATCATGTCAGAAGCAGCGAGGATAGGAATAGCCTAAATATGGTAAATAACAACATCTTTGAAATGTTAAAAATCCTCCTTGAACCCATTGAGGTTAGGCTACGCTGCTTAGAAACTATCCTAAAAAACATTCATAAAGACATAAGTGCCCCCAGTTTCAGTTTGGATAATAAGATGCCCCATGCAAAAAAGATTACGAATAAGCCTTCCATAGCTGACAAAAATGTCCCTACCATCAAAAAAAATGTGCCCAGCAATCCCAGTAATACCATCAATCCAGGAGGCACTACTTCAAAGACCCCTGACCCAAAACAAACTCCGAATCCTGCTAAACCTAAGGTAATCCCTCAGGTTAAGTTTAAAGACCCCACACCCCCGACTCCTAAACTAGATCAGGCCCCAAAAGACAAGAGAGAATCCCTGAGAAACATCCGTCTTCCCCCGGATGCATGTTCCTATGTTGTGATCCTGACCGGGGTTACCGAACTTGCACCAACTGAAATAGAGTCCTACCAGGCCCTAAAAAATAATGTATGTCACTGGCTGTCTAAAAATCACCCATTACCGCCCGGCATGCCCAGTAACATCCTAATGGTGGAGAGAACTCCTTGGGTTGGAGGTAATAGGAAAAATCTACAAGGTGACTGCGTCGTGGTCACCTTTGAGAACCCACAGGTAGCAAATCACATCTGTGCCGGCACCCCGCGCTATCAGGCAAGCACGGTTATTGCCAGGCCTCTCTCCTACTTCTACGCACAGGGGAATCAACTAGATAGAAGATGGAGCTGGTTAAAGGGCCCCCAGGAACATAAAAACAGACAGAGGTTCAATCCCCCATGGGAGGCTCAACCCCGTGGCTGGGAGGAGGGTGGCGAGGACGGATGGAATTTGGTCAGGAGAAGAAGGGCTGGACCTTTCCAGGGTGGGTTTGCTGCAGGGCCCCAAAATAGCCACCCACATCATGATTACCACTATGTGAACGGGCAAGAAAACTACTTTAACGACCCAACGTTCAACCACTATGATTACCCGTCATTTATGGAATGGGTAGATTGACATACATTGGGCTCATCCATCAAACAACTGCAAAACGCCCCTTCCACTTCCCCACAGAGCAGTCAGCCCGCACAAGAATTAAACTTTGAGTTAAGTACTGACCCAGTGTTAACTATAGGTCAGGGTACTGAGGGAGGGACAGCATTGTGTGCGATAGATGGGAATGAAAAGGGCAGGCGGGGGATTACACTGGGCACATGGAACATTGCGGGCCTTAGGAATAAAATTGATGACCCTTACTGGAGAGACCTTATAGGCACCATGGACATAATTGCCATGCAGGAAACATAGGCCACCGAAAATTTACTTACAGTGGACGGTTTCACTACCTTCTTTCTCCCAGCAGTAAATTTGAAAGCGAGGGTGGGCCAGAGGTGGCCTGGTCACGTTGATATCCGCCAAAATCCCAGGCATCTATAAAGAAATTCCTACTGGTAGTCCCTACTGTCTTGCAGTTTTAATCACACATAGGGGCTTTAATGCAGTACTGTTAGTGATTTTTTACAACTCCTTTGATAGGGAACATCCAGTTGACAACCTGCTGAGGTTAAACTCTTTCTTAGTTAATTTTCAGGAGTCTATGGAGCCTGAATGTATTGTTATTCTACTGGGAGATTTTAATGTCCATGGTTGTCAGGAAAAATGTCCCCCCAATGTTATATTTGGCCCCCCGGAAGAAGAGAACATCCACTTTGAACATTCAGAACAGGGAACTTTTCTAGAATCCCTGCTAGCTGAAAATGGATTAATGTTGCCACTCGGGGAGGAAGAGGACATTCCAACTTTTACGGGTCACGGCAGTGGGTCCAAAATTGATTATATCTTCTTGAGCAGTAGTTATGGCAGCCATATTATTTGTTACTCTGTTGTAAGGTCCCATTTTAGTGACCACAATCTGGTTGTACTAAAAATCAAGAATGTATTTGATATTAAGGAAAGCAGCTTGAGTTTAGTAGACAAATGCGATATACGACCAACTGACCAGGCTCGCAGAATTAAATGGTGTAAAATAATTCCTGAGGACTTTTTTGGTAATCTGTGTATTAGTAGCCAGGAGGCTTTAAAACTCTGTTTGGATGATCAGGCGGGGGACAAAGAGGTGATAGAGGCGTATAATAGGGTCTGCGCCGATATCGTGTCCAACCTGACACAACAGTGTAAAAGGAAAACTCAAGGAAAGGAAGGCTGGTTTGACAACAAATGTTCTGCTGCTAATCACAAGTTAAAAGCAGCTTTAAAATCCAAACCAGTAGATAGAACGCTTGTGGCTACCCTTAGGAAAGTATACAAGAGCACCATTGAGAAAAGGCGGCGTGAGATTGGAAAGGACGCTTGGGCCGACCTGACCTCAATTGATGTCTTGAAAAGTAGCGCCAAATTCTGGGCCGTGGTCAACCAACCCTTCTTCTCGGACTCAAGCAACAACGAACTGGATTGTGGCATCCAAGAAGACAAATGGCACTTGCACTTTAAATCTGTTTATGAACAGGAAACCCCTGGAGCTGAGGACATGACTAGTTTACACCAACTCCCCTATAGCCTAACGGTGGATGAGGAAGAGGTGGCCGTGGCCATCGAGAAAATGACCAGTAATAAAGCTCCCGGGCCGGATGGTGTTCCCGTCGATCTTTTTAAATTGGACATTTTATTCTGGTCCAAAAGTTTTAGCTAGAGTTTTCAACAGAATTTTTAAAGCAGGTATCCCAGAATCATGGACCCAATCAGTGATCGTCCCTATTTACAAAAAAGGGGACAGGGGGGAACCCGGAAACTATCGCCCTATATCCCTAATAGATTCCGCGGTTAAGGTCCTAGGGAGAGTGGTTCTAAGCAAACTTACTGAATGGCTAGAGGAGACTAACACCCTCTCCCCCCTTCAGTATGGTTTTAGAAGTACCATTGATCAGAGTTTAAACCTACAACTGCTCATAGGAAAATACACAAAAGTAAAGCAGGGATCCCTGTACATTGCCTTCATGGATCTGTCCTCGGCATTTGACCGAGTTAACAGATCCAAGTTGTGGGGCCAGCTTCTTAGCATAGGAATTGACCCAAACATTGTGTATTTTCTAGCGGACCTCCATAAGGACCTTACTGCCACAGTTCGCTACGATCGAAAAGGGAACTGTACAGGGAAAATCAGTATTACCAACGGTGTAAGGCAGGGCTGCATTCTTGCTCCCCTGCTCTTTACACTATATATTAATGACTTGGGTGGAATACTGGGTACAGCATGTAAGGATATACCTAGGGCAGGGAAATACCTACTGCCCGCATTATTGTACGCAGACGATGCTGCTCTTATAGCCAGAACCGCAGTGGGTCTGCAAAGTCTGTTGAACTCTTTTTATATTTTTATGACAAAACTTGATTTAAGTATTAATTTTGGCAAATCTCATGTAATGGTGGTAGGCCACTATGGAAAGGCCAAAAAAAATGTTATGATTTTACACTGTAATGGCCACAAGTTATCAAGAGTCTCTAGATTCCCTTATCTGGGTGTTGTGTTTGATGACCGCTCTACATGGCACCCCCAAATGCTGGAGAAAAAAAAGGTTTTGGCACGATCCATAACTGCAGTCCTTGGTTTTTCACGTAAACTTGGGGTGAAGCCCATAGAGGCAGTTCTAAAAGTGTATGTTGCTAAATGTATTGCCATCGCTATGTATGGTGCAGACCTGTGGGGCTTTAGGCCTGTTAAATTTCTCCAAGTGATCGAAGATAATTTTTTTAAATCCATTCTTTCCTTGCCAAAATCCACTGCCAGCTTTATTGTACATCAGGAATGCGGGGTGGATTTTTTGGAAGATCGAGTTTCTATGGCCCCCCCTTTTAAAATGGATATCTGTATGGCTCAATCCAGAGCTCGAAGTTAACCATGAAATCCTGAAGGACTGCTTAAAATTAGATCACTGGAACAAGATCCCTTGGCTGAAATAAGTTGAACAGTTGTGTGTAAAGCTGGGACGGCCTGAACTGTTCCATAATCCATCCGCCCTTGTGAAAGCTGACCTGAAGTGGACAAAGAACACTTTTTTGCAGTATAGTGGAATGGACAGAGAAAACAGGGAGCTGTTAAAACCCTCTGTTAGGACTCACCGGCGGGTCTTGGGCTCAAAAATTCCACGGACTCGATAATTCTCGCTCCGGTGCCTTCTCGACTCACGGGTTCACACTCTGCGACTCTGGGCAATAGCTTGCTTAATCTCCACAATGGCCCCTCGCGGCGGGATGCCTGGCTTTCACCTTGTGGATACCCTGCCGGGGTTATCTCACAGGGGAATACCAGGACGGGTTCCCTAAGCAAGCGCCGGGAAACCCTTTGTGGGTAGCTGTGCGCTATATAAGCTCAAATACATTTACATTTACATTCACCAATTGATTGTTTCTTCAGACCACGAATTGGAACTTTATTTGAAGGTTGTTAACAATCCAAACCATAGGTACCTTCTTACTAAGTTTCGATTGAACAAAGTCCATCTGTTAATTTCTGGCCGTCCTGGCTGGACCAGGGACTTGGAACTGAATATATGTAACTGTGATGGTTACTCAATCATGGATACTGCCCATTACTTGTTTTTCTGTGCCCACTTTAAAGACATCAGGAAAAAAATCATTATTCCCCTGTTAAAGGGGAGAGGGGTTAGGCAGGTTAAACCAGCTTTATTGTATCTTCAGATGTTACCAGATATCTGGGAAATCTATAATGTGGCCACATTTTTAACTATTGCAGTGAGACTGGGTAAAAAGATCAATTGGACGTAGAATACCCACCACAAATATCGTCTACTGTATATTTGAATCAAGTTTTTTATCTTGTAATTATTTTATTAATGCTTGTTTCTTTTTTAACTGTAGAATGATACTTTTTTAATGCTGTATTGTGATTCTTGGACCATTTTTTATGTGTGTCTTGTACTTTTATGGTTTTTGAAAATTGAACCGAATAAAGTATTTCTTGACTTGACCCCATAGGAAAAGAAGATTAGCGGTATCATGAAATGATGTTTTTTACACCACTTAGGAACTTAACATTAATACCAGAACACAGACGGTAAATTTAAACTTACAAATATGTGAAGGCTGTACTCTGCATATAAATGTTTGCAAAATAAATACATCCTGACCTATAGACCTGATTCGGATGGCGGGCTGACTCACTTGGACATGCTGTCAGCAGTCCAGTCAGCCTCATTATGATGAGACTGCCTCCAAGGCAGTTGCGCTGCCCAGCTCCTGTACTGCAGCAGGTGCTGCGTGCTGTAGCACACACGGCAGTACAAGATATAGACAGGGAACATATCCCTGCACTGCATGGCAGGCACCATGAGGTGCCTGCCACATGGTGCAGGGATATGTAGGGGGGCACCAACCACATCAAGGCCAGTGGGAAATAGGTCCTACTACAGGCCCCAATGTCCCTTTCCGCCAGCCTTCCCATGGCAGGTAAACCTCCATTAAACAGCAGTCGGGGAGGGACATCGTAATCCCTACAGCGGTGCCAGGTAGGCACCGCCATCATTGCAGGGATTGCGAGGCCCTCTGCCACACTAGCAGGCTCAAGGAGCCCATCAGATGCGTTGCAGTTGGTGTTTCCAACTGCCATCACAGCCCCCGCCTTCTGAATGTGGTGGGCGGTAAAAATGGCTTTGATGGTGGTAAGACCGCCACCGACAACCTGTCGGTGACAGTCTTGCCGCAATCGTAATCGGCCCCAATGTATCTGGGTACAAAAGACGACTAAACAAAATAGTAAGTTAAAATTAATTTGAAAAGCTAGTGAGATACTGCTACCCATATAAATAAATCAGTAAACTCATTAGGAAACAAAATAATGAAATAAAAGATAACACATACATCAAAGGATTGCAAAAATCTCACAACGGTAATCTTGCCTCCAAAGGCAATGAAATCCAAAGGAACTCTTCGCAAAGGGGCATATGACACTCTACAAATACACACATTGAACCTTGCACCTCATTTAGGAATTGGGAGGAAGGGTAGGCCCTTTTCCCAAAGGTTTTGGAGGAGTAGGGTTGGGTTTTGAGGAAGTGGGAATGGTGGAATGGGTGGAGGTAGGAGGTGTGTGGGAAATAGAAGGTGCAGGATGAATTGCAGTGGTGGTGGGTGTGTGTGTTGTTGTGCTGCTGAGTGTGTGCCCAAAGTGTCATGGTGAGGTATGGTTGTGCTTTTGGGGGGGTGTTAGACCTGTCTGTCATTGGGCAGTCCCTCCAATGTAATATTTATTTTGTCCCCTTTTTGCCCCTCATACCCTTTATATCTTTTTGTGTCCACTGGACTATTTTTACGGTGTTAGCCTAGGGGTTAGATGCTCTTTTGCCCTCATAGTTTTTCACCTAAGGCCTAGGTGCCTTTTCTGACTGGAAAGTTTGGGACCCACAAAATGGTTGCCATTAACTGCCATAACGGTCATACCTGGGAAGGACCCATAGACTAGAATAGGGGCCTTCCAGAACCTTCTGGTCCCTTCTGGACCTTCTGAGGCCACCCTATAAATGGTCAGCTGCAGTGCAGCCATTTTGTCTTTAAGAGTAGGCTAGCTGGAGCAAAGGCTGTAGCATAAGGTGGGGGTAGGATAATCAGAGGGTTGATCTCCCAGTTTAGGGACGCTTCCTTACTGTTTCACCACCCTTCTCTCCTCATAGTTACTGACCTGACCCTGCCAGAGGAAATCCTGGAGACCCTGGGCATCTGTCCTCATCCAGCCCCAGAAGAAAGAGTGGGTGAGGGAGGTTGTACGGGAGAGTAGCTTCAACCACTGCCCAGTAAAGAAAGGGTCCTGGCGTAGACTTAAGGAGAGGGAATCCTGTGTGCCCTTGTCAGACACCACAAGAACTGAGAGAAAAGGAGGCTTCATCTGGTATTTCAACAGAACCCCCCCCTTGGTACCTGTGGTAACGCTTCGCCACATTAGGGGTAGTGGGTTCATCCTGGTCGAAGGCTAGAACCGAGTGCCTGGGGCAGAAACGCCGAATGAACTGGCCGTGTAGCGAAGGCTGCCCCCATCTCTCTTTTGCTGGTGACTGTGGCTTTAGGCTCGCGCTGAGGAATCTCATCCCCAAACTGCGCAGGCCCCGCCGAGTGAACACGGGTCCTGGAGCGAGGGCGGAACTAAAGGAGGAGGACCAGCAGAGCTGAGCAGGCTCTGTCCTTGAGCCGCTAATCACCCGCGCATGCCCGGTCAGGCCGCTTCCCTCAAGGAAGGCGGAGTCAGCGCCTGTGGAGAAATCGGGCATGAGGCGAGCATCGGCTCCCTTCCGCTTGTGTGCCCCCTTTTCCCCGCTCTAGCTCCAACAACGAGGAGCTGTTCTAGCGGGTGCGGAGGGTCGGGGGCAGACAGGCCCACGCCGAGTGCCCCGGTGTGGTCTTCCCTCTCCCGGCGATCTGAGACTCTGGCCCAGTGGGCCCAGCACTGAGAAGTAAGGAGTGTATGAGAGGGGGAAATTGAAGGCTGTAGAACTTCTGATAAAAGGGCAGAGGAGCAGTAACTATCGGTTGGCCACACTAAGAGTGAACTAAACTAGGCAAAAGCTTTCAAGACTTCCACAAGAGACACCATAGAACTGTTGTTGAATGCTGACTGAATTGTATTGGTAAATAAACCTCCTTGAGACAGCTCTAGAGGAGAGCTTACACAGAATAAGCAGAGTGGGGGTTACTAGCCATCCTTCCTTGGTGCTGCAGGTGGGGGGTAAATGATAATAACCTTTATTGGAGGACCAAAGACTATCTGAGCTTGTAAGGTGACCAGACACTGCTCCCTGAGAACCTATGTATTGTACTTTCATGCTGAAAAATTGAACTGTGAGATCTCTTCGCAGACTTTTAGTAACTGATAGCTTCACTGTTTGAATGTACCTTTCTGTACTAACTAAGGATAAATAGTAGAAAAGAGAACAAAGTAATATTTTTATAAAGCAGCACGTATTTTCCTACAAAAATTGTGGTGTAGTGTCCTTTTTGTGTGGAAGTACATTGATTTACTGCTGGGTGGTGTGCAACCTTTATACATGTGCTTCTAGTAACTGACTGTCTTACCCTAGGCCAGGCTAACCTATGTGACTTGGCAGAGTTAGGTCCAACAGGGGGCATTTGGGTGTGTGCTGAAATATGTAGGTAGTTCTAGATTTGGATGAATGCATTTCTTTTGTGGGTGTAGCACCTTTGTGTGTGATGTGATTTGCGTGCATGATGGTGTGTGTTTCTATGGTGTTTGTTTTGCTGGTGTTTATTGTTTGCAATTATGGTGTGTTTCTATGGTGTCTGGTTGGGGTTGCTCGTTTTTGGGAGGATGTGTGTTACTGTTCTGTTTGTTAGGGGATGGTGTTTGCTTGTCTGAGGCTTTGTGCTTTTGTGGTGTTGATTGATTTCGTCTGGTTGTGTGTTTGGATGAGGTTGTTTTGATGGCTGTAGGTGAGTTGGTAGATGAGTAAGTGGCGGCAGATGTGGAATCAGTGGTGGTTGAGGGTTTGGTGGTGGTTGAGGTTATGGATGTGGTTAAGGGTGTATATTTGGTCATGGGTGTGGATTTTGTTGACGGTGTGGTGGTGGTTGTTGAGGTTGTGGTGTTAATTTATGTGTCTATATGTATATGTTTGTATGCATGTTTCTTCTTTTTACTTTGAGTGTCTGTGTGTGTCTGTGCATTATTGTTTGTATTAGTGTTTGGGTGTGAGTGTGGAGATAGTGTATGAGGTTGGAATAGAGGTAAGATTATAGTGGTGAAAGAATAAGTTAGGAAAGAGGAAGATCCTGAGAAGAAGGGGCAGGGGTTGGTTTGTTTGAGGCAGCGATGTCTGAGGGGAGTCTTAGATGTACCATGCCTCTTTATATAGCACCCACTGCACTGTGTATGCCATTCTGAAAGGCCAGTTCCTGGGTTAACTTTGCCTGACCCCCTGGATGGTACACAGTGCAGTCTGGCCAAATGAAATGGTGTGCAGCACATCCAGAATCTTATCAGACAACCCTGCTGGATGTACAGGGGTAGGCTCAGAGGTGCCTGGGGCGAAGAAGACACCAGCTCATTTAGTGTTGGCCAGCATTGGGGGAAACAATAGGAAAGTTGCTGATCTTCTTTATGGTGGTGGACGATGTTCAAAGTCAATGAGAGGATGTAGGGTCCACCAACACTTGAGACTGGTTTTCTGCAGACGAGTCTGAGACCTCTTCTCCAGCCCCATCACTATCCATGCTGCTAGACCCTTCGGTTTCAGTAGTACACCTTCATACTCCCAGCTGACATCTGCTTCCCCAACTTCATGCCGAATGTCTCACTCACTTGTTCTGGAGGACGCTGATGAATAAATATAAAACGTATGTGTCTACATGTATCTGAAATTCATAACATAAATCCGATTCTAAACTATTTCCCAACTTTCAACCATTGAGCTGCTGTGCATAGCACAAATGTTTCACTTAATGCAAGTCATAAAGAGCACATTAAATATACACTTTAACAAGAATCTCAAATGTTAAAGATGCTTAGCTACCATATGTAGCAGAGGCAATGTAAGTGACTCAAAATCTTTCATATGATAATAAAGGCATGACGTATGGTATGAAGAATATGTTAAACCAGTCAGATTGTATAAAATTATGCTGCAAAATCATCATCAGCAAAACATACATTTAAGTGTAAACTTTACCTTCACCAACATTAATTATATAATGCCATTATAGATTTTTCAACACAAAATTAGGTGAATTATTTAATTGGTTGTATGTGAACACATTTTTAACTTCATACATCATAATGTGGTAACATGTATGTACATTTAATTGATAAATGATGTTGCCACCATCATATTGTTCTGTTGTTGAAATATCTAAAGACCCATTTAAAATATTCTAGAAAATTATTATATATTTCACTATAAGAAGAAAATGTCATACAACACTCAATGTTTACATTACAGATTCTAAACAATTGTTTTGTGTGTGGTCAGCAAATTATAAGCCTAAAACATTCGTAAATGACACGCCGTAACAATTTGCTTTAAAGGGATCTCCCATGTTTTCTGAATTTTCTATCATCTACTGAGCAATTAGGTAACTTCAAGTGTTAAAGCCTACTAATGCACATCCCAACAAACTTAAATATTGTTAAGAACACAGTACCTCATATATTGCCACTATGCCGGATAATGGCTTATACACTTGGCATAACACCTTAAGTGGTCATATGCTGCAAATGTCATGTATCATGATTTTGTGGACATAATCACCACTGAGCAATGCTAAAGTATTATAGCAACTTCTGCAACACCTACAAATATACCTAAACATGCTCCTTAAAATGTTAATTTGGCTTTATCAGTTACGGTTGTCAGTTCACATATACATACACTTCTTTAATCAGATCCTGGGAGATGGGGTCTTAGGGTCAGCCGATGGCCCTTGGTTGGGGTCCCGATACCCTCTCTAAAAAAAATTACAGTTCAGGAGAAGGGGTCGCTGGGGGCTTGGGAAGGCTTGGGTGGAGGGCCACACACCTTTTTCCCATTATTTAACATATTGGTCGCAGGGGATAGGATCTCTTGGGTCTCCAGAAGGCTCAGGAATGGGGGGCCACATGCCTCCCCTCCCCTAAAAACAAAATAGCACCAACCTCCTGCCTACCCAGGGGATTAACTTTTGAAAAGGAAGGAAGCCTATCTTTTGTTTTAATGGCTAAATGGATCCATGGATCATCTGTAGATCTGCGGTACTAATAAAAAATCTAGTGTTTAGCCCCATGGGAATTCCTCTGGGACCTTCCTCCCACGCTGATGCGATGCATCCTCTTCGGAGTTCAAAGTCCCTGCTGCTCAGCCAGTTAGTTAGGTCATTGAATGGTTGGAATGTTAAAGAGAGTTTGTGTTTGGATGAGTGGACAGTTGGAGTGACAAGGGACAAGTAACTGGGGAGGGGGGGGGGGGGGGCTTTACCTGATTTCCTTGTAACCTGGTTTGATAAATTTCCGTCTTTTATAACCTATAAGACCACATCTTTGATTGTAACACTGACGATGAGCGGAAAAGAAACTACATGTGAAGAACAAGAAATAAAGAAGAAATTAAAGTACCTAAAAAGAAACTCGAGTATTACATAGGAAAAGAGTTTGAAGCCTGTAAGGAATGATTGAGCCTGGTAGGCCCACCAGTGTTCTATTTTACATCAGGCAGCTTGCCGTCCAGGGCAATTAAACAGCCCAGTGTACTGTGTGCAGCAGATCTAAAGGGTGGCTGATGAGTTGAAAGGACTTTGCTATCAACGTGACTGAAGTTGGTATGCACAAGAAGAATTCATGGTTTGGCTAGTCATGCCATGCCAGAGGGGAGTGAACAGGCAGAGCTGGGATACAAATATTGCGTCAAGTTGTGAAGTGAGCGAACTGGCAGCATGACATTAACCTTTGTTGAGATCACTATGAAGAATCTCTACTACAGAAGATGTATGGTAAACGTCAGCTATGTTGTAAAACTGGTGAGTGTAACCTGTGTTCAGATGCTGGCTCGAGCTGTGAGTGAATGTTGGCATTAGTGAAAATTGCTGCTTGGCTTTATTGGAACCAGACAAGATCACAGTGGCTCCCTATTACAGTGGGGAGACTTTGTTAAATCTTCTCTAGGGTTTAGTCTAGTGGTGAGTGACTTTCACATTTTAGGAAAGAATGATTATCGCACCACATCTACTCACTTTGGGGCAGTGGAGGCCGAAGCTTTTGAAGCTGAGGAGGTAGGTTACCACATGCGTGGGGCACATACTGGAGCTGTTTTGAAGGCACTGAACTGCAACTGCTAATCGTCATGTGGCAACTGGGAAGGAATTGAACTGGTACTGTTGGTCCTATTGTTAGTATTCAGTGTTGGATGTCAGGTGAGAAGTCGTTCACCTGAGTGGGGGTTTCTTGACATGTTACCTCAGTTTATGTTTTTAATTCCATGCTTAATTCTCTTCCCAGTCATTTTGAGTATGCAGAAGAGGGAGTGTGTATACGGTGATATGATGGTCCTAAAGCGTGATCGTAGTGGGATGTGTTGGCCCTTGAATGTGACCATGTTTATGGAGTGAAATTGATTTGATGTGTAATTTGTACCACCCTTCCTAAGGGGTTAAGAGTTTAGGGGCAAATGTTTAGCCCAAGGTTCAACCCTTCCTAAGGGGTTAACGGTGTATGTGTTAAGTGACATTGTGGTGAAGTGTGAAGACCAGGAACTTCGAATGTTTGTTCTGGAATCTTTGATGTATCATAATTGAGCGTGCCTGTTTATTCCTTAGTACTCCTCTCAATGTACTGCCACGTTCTGATGTTAGTGTAACATAATTATCTGCTAAGAGTATTTTGTTTATGGAGATCTGGATTTGCTACATGAGTTTGTTTTTGCTTGTGTGTCAGGGTGTGGGTCAGTTTTTCAATCCTGTTTGGTGAATGTGTCATACTGTATGAGGTATGCATATTGCATAAAGTATTACACTATGAAGCTCACCTCTGATGGGAATGAGTTAGGGATTGTGTTTGGGTCTGTTGGGTGACCAGGTGAGGTGTTTGAGACAGTGTGTTTTGTGCTGCATTTGTCTATGATTCCCTGTGGGAGTAAGAATGTGATGGGGGTTAAAAGATACCTCCTGCTACATTTTCTGATATTTCCATTGTTAGTGGGAACATAAAGGGTTTATAGATACCCTGTGATTGTGATGGGTTTAATGATACCATGTTATGGTAAGGGTTAAGATATACCCTTTGATGAGGTCCTGAGGTGAGACCTGGTCCTGCCATGAGTTGTGTAGGTGCAGTAGAGGGCTTGGAGTCCTTGGTCCTGCTGTAAGAGTGGATGTAGTAGAGGATGAGTAGTCCCTGGTCCTGGCATGAGTTGTGTAAGTACAATAGAGGATATGGGGTCCCTGGTCAAGTGCGGTCTGTGCAGGTAAGCGTGGTGAGGCATGGGGCAGGGCAGGGGAGGTGCTGGAGAGGGGAATCAACAGACAATGGAATAGGGAAAATTAATTAAATAAATAATTTCTATTCCATCATCTCTTCACATATCCCCGCCCACCCCACCCCACCCCACCACGCTTACCTGCGCAGACCACTGCTGTCCCTGGGACGGTGTGTGTTGGGTATTACAGTAGAGGGTGGGAAGTCCCTGGTCCTGCTGTATGTTTTTAGAGACACTGATTGATATTGTTTCTGTTGTCCTTCTTGTGTGGTTAAGAATCTAGTGTAGGGGTATGTGTATTGTACCGTAATGTTAGTTTTGTCCCTCCTGATTGGTTAAGGGTGTGTTGCACCTTGATGTTGGGAGATGAATGACTTAGGGGTGCTATTAGTTTTCTAATTTCTGCTGAAGATTGCATGATGTGATTGTTTTTCTATGCATTCTAATGTTCTAGGACTGCTTTATCATATTGTGTAATCTTGTGTCCTTTTGATTTGATGTTAATCTAGAAGGAATAATTTTTTGGACTTGTGATTGTTTTATTTGAATTTTCTATTGTTGCTTTAAGAGAGGGAGATGTGTTGTGACTTGTCTTAGCTGCTATGCATCCTCGCCAGAGTTTCAAGTCCCTGCTGCTCAGCTAGGGAGTGAGGTCATTGGATGGTTGGAATGTTAGGAGTATTTATGTTTGGATAAATGGACAGTTGGAGTGAGAAGGGCTGAGCAGCAGGATGCTGCTCCTGGTGCGGCTTTACTTGATTTACTTGTAACCTGGCCTGAACCTAATAAATCTACATCTTTTATATCCTACAAAACAACATCATTGATTGTAACAATCACCCCAAAACTTTTAAAATAGGAGATAGCGATGTTAGCGACTGTTTCCAGTCGCTAACATCTTGGCACGCCCACTTTGCATGTCATTAGTGATAAATATCACTGACATGCAAAGTGGGGCCCAAGATGGTCACTATCTCCTACTAGCTGTCGCTAACTGGTGTTAGCGGCAGCTAGGTAATAGGGAGATCATTTTATCTCCGCTTTCTTGGCTTTTAAAGCCAAAAAAGCGGAGATAAACCCCCTTGATAATATGCCCCCAGGAACTCAGAAGACCTAAACCTGACTCTCTCTGTGTCTGCCTCCCTCTTTACTGGCTTTTACTCGCCTTGGGCCCATCCCAACATCCTTCAGACACTTGTCTCCCATAAGGAGACATGCCTAAGTAAGACCGACAGGATTTCTCCAGGTAAATATGACAATATATATACTTAATACGACATCCTATAGACACCCTTTCATGATGTATAGATGCGTCATAAAGGCAGTATAAGTGTTAAGAACAAGTTGTCATGATCTTGATTTATAATAGCAATGCGTCCATTAAAAACCCATACATTTCTTATAACACACACACACACACAGTGCTGTATTTACACATCAAAACCAAAAAAAACTCACTGAAATTGTCCAGTAATATCTACCAGTGCAACCATAACTCACACTCACATTGTGCAACTTGAAGCCTCACACATGACACACGTTGAGATCTCAAATGACTTCATCGATAAAATCACTGTCCAACAGTTGATATAGTCTTGGATTAGAAAGGCACCAATTTGGATGTAAAAGAACCTCATGATAACCAGCAAAGGAAAAAGCAATGATGCTGTTCTCATGAATCAAAATTGGTGCATTCAAATTAGTGTTTTGCTACTCCCGACCATTACATCTCTTTGTCATACAAAATGTTGCTTTAAAATTAAAAAACTACGGGGCATATTACAACGTTAAGCTATATTTATCGCTAACAATGCTTAGCAACGAATTTTTTAACACTAAGCATCGCTGGAAATTATCGCAGAGATAACTTTCTATTAGCAAGGTTTATCTCAGAATTGATAAAAATCCTCACGCTAACTGCCAATTGAGAGATTATCGCTGGAAAACCAACGATAATCTTTCAAAGTTTGGCGTTAGCTTGATGAAAGGGGCTCACAAACTTAGCCATGATATCCACCTTCCATAGGATATCATGGCTAAGTCAGGAAAACACCAGGTGTAATAAAAGCAGCGCTAACCACGGTTAGCGCTGCTTTTTTTTATCACTAACAGGGTTGGCGAAATCCTTGATAATATTAGAAATGTCGCTTAACAACATTTCTCCTATTATTTTTCTCTGGAACTCCCCCTTTGCATCTCATTAGAGATGCAAGGGGAAGCGTAGAAAAAAAAGGGTGCTAACATGCAAATTTGCGTGTTAGCACCCTGTTGCTGATGGGGAGATAATTTTATCTCCGCTTTCTTGGCTTTTAAAGCCAAAAAAGCGGAGATAAATTCCTTGATAATATGCCCCCCACATTCCTGTTGGCAATATTTATTTTTGTTTATGTTTTGGATTCTAGCTCTTAAAATGTAAACAATGTGGGCAGACCAGCAATATGCTTGTTAGATAATTAACATGCATAAGTTTGAAAAAACAAATGCCAATAAATTGGAAATGATATCTGAAATGTAGTGCAGGCGAGATGCTTTATTTCAAAGATAGTTTTCTTATTGTCTCTGACATTCAACGTTTGTGTCCTTCACAGTACTGCATATGCATGACTGTGTTATGGGGTCTCTCCGTAACCTACGCTGCTCCAAATCATAAAACAATCAAGATTTTAAAAAAAATACTGAACTCTTCTAAATTTCTCTTAGTTTAATTACATTTCATATCATATCTTGTTGTGTGATAAACGTGTTTAGACCGGCATAAGCTCCCATCATTTTTTTTGCTACATTAGAGGTATGCATTGTTTGCTATTATGCATGGCATGACATTCCACGTCATTTTTTCCTGTGAGAGGATGGTGCGGGTAGAATATGTTTACCGAGAGCCACTTTCTGCTCGTACATGGCATTTTGTCCTTGAACTTGTGTCCAATAAACCTCCCATGACTTTTTTATGCGGAGGATGGAGGATACGTCTCAGATAAAAGTTAGTAAATATACCGATGAAACGTATTTTGCATATAACATGTTATTCTGCAAAAAGGCTCTACATTTCACAGAATGATTAGTACATTTTACACATACATATCCTTGTAAATTGCGAACACGCGTGTTTATGGTACCAAGCGCGGGCTTTGTTAATTCTCAAAAGAACACTCTTTAGTTAACAAGCATTTCATAAGTATGGGTGAATAATGAAGCAGGCGCGATGAAATGTGTACCACCACTTAGACTGAAGTTGCACTGTGTGAAAGGGAGCACGTTTACATAATGCGACCTATTTCAACAGGGTTGCACATTACCTGAGTTTATGGCCCTATTTATAACCTGCTAGCTTGGTAAGGTTCCAGTGATATTATACCACTGCTTCTAACTCGGTAGTTAGGAGTGATTTGGCGTTCTCATTATGCTGTGAACCTTGAATCGAATCCCATTTCATATCTCACTGAGCTAAAGGGGAGTGTAAAAGTTATCAGTTTTAATGCGATCTCTCAGCCTGTCTTTCTTTTACAAACATGCGTGAACAATATATGTTCAGACTGTGAAGCCATATTCCATTGAAACTTGAAAACAGTGCTGCCTTATAAATTCAGTATAAGAAAATTAGGGAAACGAACTCAATCATTAAATTGTATGATTCGCACTGTATGACAACCTGCCACTCTCAGTAAACCATACAGCTAGTAATCCTAATTTTCAGCAAGCCAGACATCCCAGGTTCTCCTGCTGTCTGTGATTCTCCTTGGCACACAGCTCTTCAGAATGAGGTCAAAATAATGTTGACATAAAGTTTGGAACAGCACCATTAAAGGATTCCCAAAATAACCGCGGGCAGGGGCGATCTATGAAGAGAATATATTGTTCCTGTGGCGTGTTGTCAGATTTATTCCTACGCCTACTATATTCTTCAAGCTTGATAGAGAACAATAGTTTGGATCTAGCAGCTTTCATGTGGGTCAGCCACAATGTCTCCTTTCAAAAGCTGTATGTAGCAAGAATAACAATAGCTAAAAAGCTTTAAAAGTATGTTTGGCGTTAGCTTTTTTACATTTCAGTAACATCTCCCCACAATGTCCAGACAGTGCTCCCATTGTTCATCTCACCAGTCACTTTTTTCCATGGACTTTGCAGTTGCACGAACAGCCTAGCAATATCAAAGAATAGATTGAAGGTGGTCCCCCTCTAGCCACTGGATGCCAGAAATTGAATTCTTGGTTGGCTGAGGTATGCACCCAGGCCGGACACGAACCACCACTCTAATCAGAGTAAGCTAGATATACACTAGAAGATAACCTGTGCACAGCCTACGGTATGTTGACACAGAGCAGTTAGACATATCTAAAGAGGCAATGTGTAAATTATGTGTGCAACACACATGCACACAATAACACAATGAATACACCACAAAAGGACTCCACACAGAGTTAAATAAATAGATAATATTTATCTGAGCAAAATGAGCAAAAAGATCTGAATTTTTGAAGGATAAATGCAAAGACAGTGCTTATAAGTCACTAGCGGTCTAATGGTTACTTGAGGTTGTGAGGGACTGGTACAAATCCAAAGTTCAGGCCGACCACGATGGAGGACAGACTGGCTACAGAACCCACAGAGGGCCCACTGAGAAACTACCTTGGATGGAGCAAAGCGGAGACGCTGAGGTCACAAAATGTCGATCTTTTCCACACGGGTCACTGTGTTTACGTCAAGCTTCACTGGGGTGACCGTAAAGCCTCATGAGTTGAACCGCTGAGAGCATCATCGCCAGTCCGCGCAGGCTGTAGAACTGCTGACGTCGCACAGCCTCTGTGTTGGCGTTGAAGGGCGATGCATCGGTTCCGATCGGCAAAAAGGTGATGATGCGTCGGTTTTGGAGAAACTGCTGCAGGACCCACTACTAGACCTTGGAGAGGGCAACTCAGTCAAGGATAGGACTCACAGAAGGCGGAGTCCCGAAGCACCAGCAGAATTGCAGGAAGTCTTTTTTGTCCCTGAGACTTCATAAAACAGGAGGAAAGTCAGGAAGCCTTTGGAGATAACTTGTAGGAAAGGCAGAATCCAGCTCTCCTTCAGCAGAGTCAGGTAGCCGCCGAGCAAGAAGTAGAAAAGCAGTCCTTCCACAAAAGCAGTCGAGTTGAGTCCTTTAAGTAGCATAGCAGTCCTTGTGACAGAGGTTCAGTTCAATATTCGGAAGTGTATGATTTTAAGGGATCACTGAAATAATATCGAGCCCATTAATATCGACTTGCAAAAATATCGATGAGAAAATATCGAGGGACAAAATATCGAGTTTCTATCTTTATACAGGTAAGTACAAAAATATCGACTCTAAAATATCGACTGTAAATAATATAGACTGTCAAAATATCGTTTTATTATATGTCTTTAAATTAAGTTAAAACTAATATAATAATAAATATATTTAATATAAACTTAGTTAAAATGATTAAATAAATGTAATATTATTAAATAATTAATGTAAATTACAAAAAAATAACAAAAATAATAAATATATATATATATATATAAATACATATTATTAACTAAACATGTATAATATTTTTACCGTAGCATAGCAAAATGGTTAAAATTTATTGTAACAACTATAGTGAATTCAACAGTAGAAAAACGCCGGATAACGTAGGGGTGAAAATTACTATTCCCACTCCAGTGGGTGCAACAGTAGGGAAAACGTTGGATAGCGTAGGGGTAAAAATTGCTATTCCCACTCCAGTGGGTGCAACAGTAGGGAAATCGTTGAATAGCGTAGGGGTAAAAATGACTATTCCCACTCCAGTGGGTGCAACAGTAGGGAAAGCGCTGGATAGCGTAGGGGTAAAAATTACTATTCCCACTCCAGAGGTTGCAACAGTAGGGAAAGCGTTGGATAGCGTAGGGGTTAAAATTACTATTTCCACTCCAGTGGGTGCAACAGAAGAGAAAGCGCTGGATAGCGTAGGGGTAAAAATTACTATTCCCACTCCAGTGAGTGTAACAGTAGGGAAAGCGCTGGATAGCGTAGAGGTAAAAATTACTATTCCCACTCCAAAGAGTGCAACAGTAGGGAAAACATTGGATAGCGGAGGGGTTAAAATTACTATTCCCACTCCAGTGAGTGTAACAGTAGGGAAAGCGCTGGATAGCGTAGAGGTAAAAATTACTATTCCCACTCCAAAGAGTGCAACAGTAGGGAAAACATTGGGTAGCGGAGGGATTAAAATTTCTATTCCCACTCCAGTGGGTGCAACAGTAGGGAAAGCGTTGGATAGCATAGGGGTAAAAATTACTATTCCCACTCCAGTGGGTGCAACAGTAGGGAAAGCGTTGGATAGCGTAGGGGTTAAAATTACTATTCCCACTCCAGTGGGTGCAACAGTAGAAAAAGCGCTGGATAGCGTAAGGGTTAAAATGACTATTAATTAACAATTAACTATTTTAATTAATTTACATAATTATTTAATTATTATTAAATTACTTCCCACCCTATCCCCCTATAAACTCACAACCCACTACAGAAAATAATTTACTAAATATTAATTATTTATCAATTAAATATTTATAATTAATTACCAATTATATTTTAATTATTTACCAATTATTAATTATTTAAACATTATTATTAATTAACATAATTAATTAAATATTATTTAATTACTTCCCACCCTATCCCCCTATAAACCCACAACCCGCTACAGAAAATAATTGACTAAATATTCATTATTTATCAATTAAATATTTATAATTAATTGCCAATTATATTTAAATTAATTACCTATTAATAATGAATTAACAATTATTATTAATATACATAATTATTAATTATAATAAAATAACTTCCCACCCTATTCCCCTATAAACCCACAACCCGCTACAGTAAATAATTTACTAAAAATTAATTAATAATTAATTATTATTTTTTACCAATTATATTTTAATTATTTACCAATTAATAATTAATTAACAATTATTATTAATTTACATAATGAATTAATTATAATTAAATTACTTCCCACCCTATTCCCCTATAAACCCACAACCCGCTACAGATTTATATTACACAATTATTAAAAATTATTAATAACTACCTTATTTTTGATTTTTTTTGTCTATATTCTATCTAGTCAATATTATGTCTAGTCTATATTTTTGATTCGATATTTTGGCTATTAATATCGATATTACTCGATATTTTTGTAGTCTATATTATGTCTGGTCGATATTTTGGCTAGTCTATATTTTTTACTCGATATTTTGTCCAAACGATATTTTGGAATCGATATAATGTCTGTTTACCGATTTGGAGGGGTCAGAGACACAGTATTTATACCTAAAAGTGCCTTTGATGTAGGGAGTGACTTCAAAGCAGCTCTCTGAAGTGCTCAAGGATTCCTTTAAACCCAGTCATGTCTGCCAGGCTGTCTGGTGGTAAGTCAGTGCTTTCAGTGTGAAAATAGACACCAAGGGCCCTATTAGGATGACGTGCGGACATCGTCCGGCCGTCACCCTATCGGAGAACGGGACCGCCCGCCATAAGGGCAGGGGTCCCGTGGGGGGAATTAGGATGTGCCCGCCACTGTAGCGGGCACATCCTGTAATTTAAGCATTGTGGCGGGCGGTGCACTCTGCACCGCCCGCCACAATGCTAAAAATGCTTTTGCGCATTTGCATATGCAAAGCGGCAGGCACCGCGCGGTGCCTGCCGCCTTGCATATGCAAATGTGGGGGGGTACCATAGGTACCCCCATTTCCCCCTCCACCTCTGTCATCACCTGGGTGCCCCGCAGGGGACCCCCGCAGCAATTGCCGCCTGCCTTTCCGTGGCGGCATTGCTGCCGCGGAAAGGCCTCTGCATATAGCCATTGTAATATGGCTGGCGGTGTCCATTGGACACCGCCACCATATTGATCTATTACCACCGCGGTCGCAAGGCGACCGCGGCGGTGAAGCGGCGGACGGTCTTTCCGTCCGCTGCTGTCCCCTCCGCCCTCCTAATCTGGCGGGGGGGAATCAGGACATGGATGCCGGGCGGATTGCCTCCGCCAGGCCGGCGGTGGCCACCGCCAGCCTGGCGGAGGCAATCCGCCCGACATCATAATGGGCCCCTAACTATTGACGTGTAAGTGTCAGCCCTCCGATTCCTCCCTGCCCATGAAGACCCATCAAAATGAAGCATGGGCTGAAAATCTGTTCCGCTCGCGGAATTTGCGAATTTTTTACAATTTTGCGGTCTGCGAATCGCGCAAAATTGTCAAAGAATTCGCAATTTGCAAGTTGGTGGATTTTTTTTTGCTTGGTCGCGCTTCAAAAATACAATCTCGCGCTCGTGGGGTTGACTTACCGTGATTCTGAGTTTGTCGAGTTGTTTTCCTCCCGGTTTGCGTGCGCTACGCCATTTTCGATCTTGCTGCATGATCACGCAAGACTTTTCGACCGCGACTACGACATAGCGTCCCGCCATCTTGCACTGCAAGAGTTGTTAAACGCGAATATGTCATAAGGGCCCGCGATCAGGCACCGCTGGGGAAAACAATTGCGAAGACGTAGATGCAACGCACAGCTGACATACGGCTGGAGATTTGAACAGCTCACTTCCCCGAAATTACACAAATTGCAATTCTGCACAAGAAATCTATCGCTGGCAGCAAAAACCTCCTGAAAATGATGATTTGGATCAGAATAACTCCTCAGATTGACATTTGGCTGCATTTTTTTGTGCAAGAAGTCCATTTTTGGGGGGTTGGGAGGGAGGAAGTGCCCCACAGTCTCCAACTTCCTGTTCCTGTCCAGCAGGCTCCTCCTAGTGCTTTGTCCTAGTCCTGGTCACTTTTCATTTGGATCTGGAGCTGGAAGGATTACTCTTTGTGGCTTCTGTGCTGGATATTTGTATTTGAGGACTTTTTTTGGAGATCACTTTTGGATTTGAGATTTTACAAGTAAGTTGGTGTTGTTTGTTTGGGGCATTGCAGTTGCTGCAACTACAATTTATAAACTTTTTCACAACTTAAAAAAATATATATTGTGGGTACCCACAGTATCCAGTAGGCCCAGGGTTAGTCGTGGTTGCATAAAAACTGTTTCTGTGGATTTTGTTGAACTTAAATATCATTTATGGCATGTAATTGAGTAGCTCACTGTTATATGTGGAAGTTTTTTTTAATTTTGGGGTGCGTGTTAAAGCCACACTAGCCAGTAGGCCAAGGAGTAGTCAGTGGTGCATGGGCCATGTCTTTCTCTTGAATTTAAACATAATTTAGGGCATGGATGGCATTGGATTGGGGTGATTTTTGTGTGTATTTCTATTTTTTGGGTGGTGTTGGGGCCTGGTCCAGGGCCTGGCCATGTGGGTGGGGGTCTAGGGGCCATTTTGAAGCCAGGAAGTGTGCTTTGTGCCATAGGCCTGTACCCAGTCTGCCTTACGTTCATCCATTATGCCCAGGGGTACTCAGTGGTGCATGGGCCATGTCTTTCTGTGGGGTCTCTTGAATGTAAACATCATTTAGGGCATGGATGGCATTGGAATGGGGTGTTTTTTTGTGTGTATTTCGATTTTTTGGGAGTTGTTGGGGCCTGGTCCAGAGCCTGGCTATGTGGGTGGGGGCCATTTTGAGGCCTGGTGCAGGGCCTGGCCATGTGGGTGGGGGTCTAGGGGCCGTTTTGAAGCCAGGCAGTGTGCCTTGTGCCATAGCCCTGCACCCAGTCTGCATTGCTTTCATCCATTATGCCCAGGGGTACTCAGTGGTGCATGAAACAACTCTCTCTGTGTGGTCTCTCTTCTATTAATTTAAACATCCATTTTGGATTAGAATTGCAATTTTTATTTTGGGTCTTTCCGTTTTTGGGTGTGTTGTGTTAATAATAATAAATGCCTAGTTGCAAATATTAATTGAAGCACGACATATGCAACATTTATTTAACTGATGTTTCTCTGGCTTCCTTTGCTTTTCGGTGCGCAAAGTCTGAGAAGAACCAGGAATCATCCTCATCATCATCACTTGTTGTAGTGCCAGGAAGAAGTCCTGCTACGGTGTGTGCACAACGTCTCGTGTAGCCACAGACAAATCTGCAACTTGTGCAACTGCGTCCTGCTGTTCTGACATCTGAAGAAGATGGGCCCAAATAAAGGTGGCCGTAGCTCCTCTACCAAGAAAGTTGCCAGTGCCACTGCCAGTAGGAAGGAGTAGTAGAAGCAAGTGGTGCCACTTACCATGGAGACTGGTGTGCCGACAGACACTTTTTTTTGAGAAAAAAAACGATGCCTGCAGCAGCGGTATCCGCCGGGGACCAAGCTGGGACCTCCACTTCATTGGTCTCAGTGACACCACGCCACGTTAGGCCCAAGCCCATGAGGGCCGTAGAGGCAGCCACTTTAATTGCTCTTTCACCATCGACCAGTGATGTTGGCGTTGACTCATCCCAAAGTAGCATCCAATCAAAGCAGGGTGTAACTCATCTGACGTATGTTCAACCACAGCAACAACGACAACCACAGGTGCAACAAGGAGAGGCGCAAGGAGAGGCGCAAGGAGAGGTGCAAGGAGATGCGCAAGGAGAGGCCCTTGGAGAGGCGCAAGTAGAGGCGCAAGTAGAGGTGCATGGAGAGGCGTATAGAGAGGCAGATGGAGAGGTACAACTGCCCACAATGCTTGTTCCTCCATAAGAAGCGACACATGAGGAAATCGAGATTCATGCAGAGGTATCAGCCGAGCAGCCACTCTGAGTCCTGATGATCCATTGTCTTCCAGATCCCCAGCAAGGAAAAGGAGGGCCAGTACACATTCTTCTTCAAGCCCCCTTCCTTCTGATGATCTAGATCATGATTGGCAGCCACCAATACAGTCTGAGAGGGAGGCATGCCATGAGCCGACAAAGCTAGGTAAAAGGAAGGTTCCCGCAAGGCTTCCACTTATGGGTGATGACGAAGAAGCAGTAGAAGTGGTGTATTCTGCTGCTGATGAAGAGTCTGACGATGATGACCCAGTCATCACAGTCGTCACTCCAGCCCCAGATGGCATGCAGCAGACAGACATTTTTACCCTATCCCGAAATGCTGCTGTGCGGGATGTGGGTGGCGTGGCACTGGTACCACCACCAACACAGGTAACTACTACACCAACACGACCTACAGCTGCCATATTTTCTCTTCAGAAGGGCCGGCAGGGACCTCCATCCAGCTCGACCTCCGTTACCTCAAGTAGTGGTGCTGTAACTGTAAGTGCACAACAGAGTCAAATTCGGCCACAGCCATCCTCCACTTCATCTTGCATTGAAAGTAGCACCTCCACCACCACCACAAGAAATCTCAACTCCCCAGTTTGGGACTTCTTTAGTATTAGCAACAAGGCGGAAAACATAGTTATTTGTTCGATTTGTAAACAAGTAGTTAGTCGGGGTAAACTTGGTACCAACTATGGTACTGGAGGCCAGAGAGGTCATCTAAAAAAACACCACATTATCCAGTGGGAGGCGCACCTAAGTAAGATCCGGGAAGCCAAAAGTACAACAAATCCAAATGTATCCATTGATATTGCATCTGATGATGAAGAGGGGCTGATCATGCAGGGGGGAGGTGAAGAAGCAACAGACATTTCTTCTGGTACACACAGTACCCCTGGCAGCAGCACTGCAGTGGTAGCGCCCACACCCTCTACCCCAGCAACATCTATGAGGCATAGTAAGGGTCTGGTAGAGACACCAATGTGAAAAAGCACATCAATGAGCCTAACTGGGTTGAAGAAGTCTGGATCATCATCATCACATATGAAAACGGTCCAGACCACCATTAAAAGCATGTTTTGTCGGAAGCGCCATTTGAACACAACCACCCAACGGCATGTCTGTATAATGCAATGCTGGCTAAAATGCTAGCGCTGGACCGTCTCCCTTTTTCTTTCGTGGAAGGGGTGAGTTTTCTAGAATTTGTGGCAACAGTCTGCCCTAAATGGAAGGTTCCTAGCCGGTCCTATTTTGCCAGAGTTGCGGTTCTGCACTACATGAAGATGTGCTGGAAGTGATTGCGGCGGCTTTGCAGAAGAGTGCTGTTCACACTATCCACCTGACATCAGACTTGTGGACCAGTTGCGAACCGTTGATTACATGTGCATCACTGCACACTGGGTCTCTTTTGCAGGGGTTAGAGATAAGACAGCTGCAGGTGTTGACAGTGTCACAATTTTTCAAGCTACTCTGAAACATGCAACAGTAGCCATGTTTGCTATGGAGAAATCTCATACTGCAGTAAACATTTTGGAGGAGTTTAACAGTAAGGTCTTTAAATGGCTGCTGCCAAGAAGGCGCATGATAGGTTATGTTTCCATGGATATGGGCAGTAATATAGTTAATGCCATGAATGATGGTGGCTATTTTAGAGTGCCGTGTTTGGCGCACAGAATTAACATTATTGTTCAAGATTTCTTGAAAAAAGAAAACACAGTCAGCAACTTACTGACCACCGAAGAATCTTCACACATTTCAGCCATTCTTTTAAGGCCCGGAAGCAGCTGAGGATCATTCAACGTAACCGTAGAGTGCCAGTCAAAGGACTCATCCAGGAGGTGGCAATATGTTGGAACTCAACCTTCTACATGCTTGAGCATCTGTTTGAGCAGTACTTGGTAATCATTGAGTATATCTTTAACGCATGGGCTGCTGCTATAAAAGACATGAGGCTAGAGTTGGAGGAATGGGATCTAGTTAAAAGCCTGACAGACATGCTTCGTCCTTTTGAGGTCTTCACTCGTGAAGTCAGCATGGAGGACTGTAGTTTGGGCAAAGCTATCCCATTGTTGCGCATGCTAGAGCACCAACTGAAGGCGGTGTCTTCCTTGTTCCAAGTTGATGCTGAAAAACAAGGTGCATATTTGTTGGCGGAGAGCTTAATAAGGCGCCTAGTTGACAATGTAAGGCTTAAAGGCATACATTCACAACAGTAAAGAGTATGAGAGAAGATCCCACAGGTTCCAGGGAACAGGGTACTTTAGACACTACAAAGTCAAAGGGCTATCCCTGGACAGGTTTGTATGACGGAATACTAACATCCAACTTACAGTATTCCTATCTCACTCACTCACAGCATGTACTCAATCTATTACTCAAATCACTGGTCACAAACTAAATTATAACGTTTACAGTCTTTTTATTTAAGAGTATATTTAAAATTTCAGTATAAAGTCAATCGGATTCTACTGAAAGCATTTAGCATAAAAACATCTCATAATATAAAAGAAGATTATTTAAAAAAAAATAGTAAAATTACACTTGTACAGCATATTAGAAAAAGAGAAAAAACATTCTATAAATTATCAGAGATAATCATACAGTCAATTACAGGTAAATAAACAAAAGAAACCCCCTACTGTAGATAGAGCACCTATTGTCGCTACAGATTATCAGATTCAAGAGCCTTTACACAGATTGATACAGACTTCCAATATTTCGAAATGCAATATATATGGAGACTCCTAGGCTTTATTTGAATTCTATAATGGAAAAAATGCGTCAACGCATTTCAGTGTTTGAGCCCGCAGATGTGGTCACACTTTCATCAGGACAAAATAAGTTTGTTTGGGGTCATCAGGTTCATTAGACCGGTATCCTTTCTGAATATTAGAAAAGTATCAGTCAATACATCTTAATGTTTTTATATTGACACCATAGTATAACATCACTGTCAACAATCCAGCATGTAATTATATGGGTTAATAACATTGATGTGTATATTGGGGCATAAGTTGCTCCACCGGCATTAGTATATCGCTTCATTATGGCACTGGTTCCATCTTATATATATGTCTCACATTACTGATTGCATATAATTATCTATCATGCTAGGTAGCTGGTCCCTCCGGTATATTATAGTCAGTCACCAACTCTGTATCACTCATGCCATTCCCATTTGTGTACTGACCTCTTAGTTAAGGATTCGAATTCTTCCAGTCTTTATGTTAGTTAATCTTCACATTCTGCAAAACACTGTGATTAACAGATCAAGTTACTCTGCAGACTTGATGTTGAATCTAAAGATGAAATAGATTAGTATAAGGGTAACACTAGAATTGAGTCTATGAGGTCCTCTTACTCATTTGTTATATATATATATATATATATATATATATATATATATATATATATATATATATATATATATATATATATATATATATTACCTACTGGCGTTCGCCAGTAGGTATATATAGTTAGGATAAATTCCCTATGGGACTTTTGAAAATTCTATGTCTAATAACTTTGGCGTTTGTGGATGGAATCGGCTGAAATTTTCAGGAAAATGGCACATTTTGTTTCTGAGCAGCTCCTGAAAATTTGGTGGGGTTTCGTCAAGGGGGGGCTGAGAAAAAAGGGGGGTCCCAAAACGCGTTTTTTGCATTGAGTTTTCCATAGGGCGGTTGGACTCACTTTTAGCTCGAACGGCTGAATGGATTTGCACGAAACTTGGCAAAATTGTAGGGACTGTTAGCCCGATGTGCCTTTGCTAGGTCTCAATATATGTGCTCCAGTAGTTTTTGAGAAATTAACGTTCAAACCAAGATATATATCTGTAACAGCGCTCTGGGCAGCGATCCGGTCCGCTTACTTTTCGCTTATCGGAACTTTGCGCGCAGAAAGCTGATTGGCTCTCCGGTGTCTGTCAACATTCTAAACAGTCCGGAGCGGACGCCATCTTGTCTCTCGGTAGGATCGAGAGAGAAGAAGAGGTGGAAAACGAAGGGGGAATTTAATGAAAGGGGGCAAGGTATCCCCCTCTTGACCTCCTAGGAATGTTGTTGGGGTTATTAAAGGGTCCCGTGGGGAAAATAAAAAAAAAATGATTTTTCACGGTAGAAGCGCGGCCGCGAACTGGTAGCGAAACGGGAATTCGCCATTTTGTGCTTCGTAAATTAAATTACTAGTTATAAGTGGGTACGGGAGACGTATCCTAATCCCCTATGTTTCCTGAGGGTGGGTGAGGAGGCTGATATATGTTGATACATCTCTTCCAGCGGCTGTGCGTGAGCTTTTTTTTTTTTTTTGCTGCGTGACAGTCCGGAGCGGCCGCCATCTTGTCTCTCGGTAGGATCGAGAGAGAAGAAAAGGTGAAAAACTAAGGGGGAATTTAATGAAAGGGGGCAAGGTATCCCCCTCTTGACCCCCTAGGAATGTTGTTGGGGTTATTAAAGGGTCCCGTGGGGAAAATAAAAAAAAAATGATTTTTCACGGTAGAAGCGCTTCACGGGCCGCGAACTGGGCCGCAAACTGGTAGCGAAACGGGAATTCGCCATTTTGTGCTTCGTTAATTAAAGTACTAGGTATAAGGGGGTGCGGGAGACATATCCTAATCCCCTATGTTTCCTGAGGGTGGCTGAGGAGGCTGATATATGTTGATATATCTCTTCCAGCGGCTGCGCCATCTTGCCTTTTTTCGAATGCCACAATTTTGTCGTGCACGGCAGCCATTTTAGATGCTAGGCTGGTCCCAGGCTATCACCTACCCCTGCGGATGTAGTTTATGGCCCCAGCTGTAGAGAATTCAGACATGCCAATTCTCCTGATTCAGGCGTGTGAGTACTGATTTCAGTGCTAGTCTCCCGCCTCCCGATTTCTGCAAGCAAAAACCCGGGGGCATATTACTAACAACTAGCGATAATTTTTGTCTATAACTTGTTTAGAGACAAAAATTATCGCCGCACATCGGCGATTTTTATCGCAGATAAACCTTGCTATTATCGCAGAAAAGTCAGCGATATTCATGTATTATCGACCTAATGCTCTTAGCCATGTTATCCACCTCCCATTGGATAACATGGCTAAGACCTGCTCAGGGCAGGTGTTAGCTTTTGGAGATATTCGCGCTTAGTGCGAATATCTCCAAAAGTTGGTAATAGAAGGTAGCGATGTTAGGGACTGTTTCCAGTCGCTAACATCTTGGCACGCCACTTTGCATGTCATTAGTGATAAGTATCACTGACATGCAAAGCCGGGCCCAAGATGGTCGCTATCTCCTTTTAGGTGTCACTAACTGGTGTTAGCGACAGCTTGATAATAGGGAAATAATTTTATCTCCGCTTTCATGGTTTTTAAAGCCAAAAAAGCGGAGATAAACCCCCTTGCTAATATGCCCCACGATTCCTTGGGGGTTTCAGCTGATAGGGCTTGGTATTGTGTTACATGGTAATTTTGCCATGAAATGTCAGAGGGTCGATGTAGGGGTTCTAGAAGAGGTGATAAACCATTTAAGCCTCATGAACAAGCGCATGGTCTTTTAAAGATTTCTGAAGTACTCGGGGCGGCGGTGTGTGTGTGCCCTCTTTCAGGAGCGGGCGGGGGGGCACTGCCAGCAACTTGCCAGGTCAGGTAGTGTTCAACACGTGCATCACCCTTTCTCTGCTTGCTATTGCGCTCCATGCTTCGGAAAGGTAAGAAAAAGAACGTGCATTTGAGTTTGAAATGTCCGATCCTGCAGCAGCACACTTCCAAAGCCCACACATGACAATAACCCGATTCAAGGCCCCATTCACCCGTTTTTCAAAAAATAGATAACACTCCAACAAAGTAAGGTTATAAAACTTTATTAACTTTTAACGATAATGAACAGAACAAAAACTAAAAACATTTAAACATTTATTAACACAAAAAGCAACAATGGTTAGAAGCTGTCTTTTGTGCGAATAGTCCCAAGGCAGCACAACGTGCAGAGTTCTGGACGGCACCCAGGTGATGTCGCCTGGGTGCCGCACTGGTTTAGGGATCCTACAATGCTGCTCCGAAAATTGGCGTGGGGTGTCCCGGGTGGGGCGGGGGGAGGCCTCGTCAGTAGCGGTCTGTTGTGCGAATAGTCCCAAGGCAGCACAACGTGCAGAGTTCTGGACGGCACCCAGGTGATGTCGCCTGGGTGCCGCACTGGTTTAGGGATCCTACAATGCAGCACAGAAAAACAGCGTGGGGCGTCCCGGGTGGTGCGGGGGGAGGCCTCGTCAGTAGCGGTCTGTGTCCAGTGTCACATGGCTGACACAACATGTACGACAGGCACCCAGGTGATGTCCAGTAAACTGCCGCACTGGTTTTGGTATCCTACAATGCTGCTCCGAAAATTGGCGTGCGGCGGCCCGGGGGGGGGGGGGGAGGCGGCGTGAACGGGCCTCCCCAGGTGGCGGCCATCTAGCTGAGTTGCGCTCGCTCTTGCGGCCACAGCGTCTCGCTCACCATGTTGTGGAGTTGCTCCCACTCTTGCAGTGCAGCGATAGGCGGCTGCCACATGGCTGTCAAAATGGCGGACGGCTCTTCGGTTTTGGGCCTGGTCCACTGAAATGGCCCTGGGACACCTTGGAAGTCGGACGCTTGCCTGCTAGGGCTTGGGCTCCATTCTCGAAAAGCGTCCCCTCAGCCGTGAAGATTGTATAAAAGTCTTGGGGGCCCCCGACTCCCGCAGGCTTCCGGTGGGGAGCGGCTGCCATGATTGCTCGCGGAATGACCACGACGGAGCCACGAGATGGTGGTGCTCTCATGCTGACGCCAGCTTCAGTCTGAATGATCCAGAAACAAGGTGGGGCTTTCATCGTTTGGGAAAAAAAATGTTCTAAACCAATGAAAAGTGTTATTTTTAGGTCATATGACCAAGCCTTCCATCTTTAGGAAACCAAAAGTAAAATGAACCAATGAAAAGTTTTATAAACAAGTCACATGACCTGTTCTGCGGCATAGGGCTACAAAAAGCGTAGAAAATCCGTTGGCACGTGAGGCGGCGTCAGTAGCGGACCGATGTGCGAATAGGCCGAAGGCAGCACAACGCGTCGAGATCCGGATGGCACCGAGGTGGTGTCCAGCAAATTGCCGCACTGGTGTGGCCATCCTACAATGCTGCGCCGAAAGACGGCGTGTCCAGCTGAGTTGCGGTCACTGTCAGTAGCGGACCGATGTGCGAATAGGCCGAAGGCAGCACAACGCGTCGAGATGCGGATGGCACCGATGTGGTGTCCAGCAAATTGCCGCACTGGTGTGGCCATCCTACAATGCTGCGCCGAAAGACGGCGTGTCCAGCTGAGTTGCGGTCACTGTCAGTAGCGGACCGATGTGCGAATAGGCCGAAGGCAGCACAACGCGTCGAGATCCGGATGGCACCGAGGTGGTGTCCAGCAAATTGCCGCACTGGTGTGGCCATCCTACAATGCTGCGCCGAAAGACGGCGTGTCCAGCTGAGTTGCGGTCACTGTTGCGGTACAGTGACTCGAACGCACCGAGATCCGGATGGCACCGAGGTGGTGTCCAGCAAATTGCCGCACTGGTGTGGCCATCCTACAATGCTGCGCCGAAAGACGGCGTGTCCAGCTGAATTGCGGTCACTGTTGCGGTACAGTGACTCGAACGCGCCGAGATCCGGATGGCACCGAGGTGGTGTCTAGCAAATTGCCGCACTGGTGTGGCCATCCTACAATGCTGCGCCGAAAGACGGCGTGTCCAGCTGAGTTGCGGTCACTGTTGCGGTACAGTGAGTCGAACGCGCCGAGATCTGGATGGCCAAGTTTCAAGTTTCATCTGGCAGTTTTTCTCCATCCCTCCTGGATCAAAGAAGGTGAATGCTAAATATGCCACCTGCCTCATCTGAACATATGAAGTTAACTTGTATACACTGTGGTGCTATGCTGTCCTATGGCAACATGAGCATCAACATGATGAATACGGCATTCGAAAATCATAAATGCCCTAATGCACCCAAGAAGTAATTTTTTTTTTGCTCCAGTTGAGCCGTTTTCAATGCCTGTTTTTTGTTGTTTCCCCTCCATCAAGAACAAAACAAAAATACAAGGCGCTAAGATCCGAATGGCAAGTCCTGGATGTTGAGTGCCTCAGTTGAGAGTTCTGAGCAGTGCTTGTAAGACTGTCTGAAGCTTATTTGCACCTGCTGCAGCTTCACTAGGTCCGGCGGAACTTTTTTCCTTTTCCTTTCTGCTTCTTTTCCTACAATGCGTTTCATCTAAAGACACGACCAGGTCCCTGAATGTGTGCAGGGGGACGCTATTGATTGAATGAAAATGGCGGCTTGACACAAAGCTGACTCAAGCGTTACTGTTGGTGCTATACAGACAAAAATTGGTTTTCAGTTTGTACATTCTTCAGGTTTTTTTTTCCATCCAAGTCTGATTGAGAGTTTGTAGAAAAATGGCTTCAGATTTTCCACATACTACTCTTCAACATTCTTCCTAAATGTAACAATGTGAAACTCACTAGGAGAACGGCTGTTTCTGTTTCCTTTCAAAATGCTGCCACCAATATTTTCTGAATGGAAGACACCATCTTGTAGCATAAAGGGCCGAAAGGGGTTCTGGTCTGGCCGATGGTTGGTGGAGACATTTTGACTATATCTTGGACCTGCCCGGCCTCGCCCAAAATGGCGCCGGTATAAATGGGACTCGTAACTCTTTGCCCGCAAATGTATATCTAGAAAATGTTATTGTAAGTGGCCCTGTCGTATTTTAATTACAAAATGTACGTCCACCGATTCCGCAACTGTTAGACACCTTTGTTCTTGTCACCTAATGGCCCGCTCGTTACGTTCTTCTACAGTGTAAATGTCTCCTCATCATATACGATTTGAGTTTGCTCCGTGGCCGGCCCACGTGGTTATAGGCCCGTATTTGTATACTGACATTTTCACAATAAAGGTTTTTAAAACAAAACACGGTAGTAGTATTTTCATTTGTAAAGTTTTTACTTTTAGTGACTGTTTTCGAATCAGTAAAAGGCAAGTGAAATAAAGCAGTCCAATTACATGACGGATAAAAGGTATAATATGTAGGAACGCAGTAAAGATAAATGGTCAAGGGCAGTTGTGTTTTTCATGTCTGCAACATAAAGTGATCGATAAGAATCTGATAATCAGGCGCATCGGCGACTAAGACAGCAGGCCGAATCTCTTTTACTCAACGGCTCCGTCATGGAAGGAAGAAACGCCCTTTTTCTCGAAAAAGGAATATATTTTACTTGCCAGACAGTTGTAAATTTTCCGGGAAAGTACATTAGCCTGGAATATTATAACATATGTTTGAAAAAAAAATATTGTTCGAAAATAATAAAAAGCGTAATTTTTAGGTCATATGACCAAGCTTTTCATCATTAAATTAACAAAAGTAAAATGAACCAATGAAAAGTTTTATTAACAAGTCACATGACCTGTTATGCTTACGTTACGCGCTGCGCGCCGCGCCTCGGATCACTTCCGGGTGCGCTAACGCGGCGTGTCATAAAACGCATTACGCGACAACGTAGGTCAAGAATATAGTCTAAATGTCTCCACCAACCAGCGTTCAGAACACAACCCCTTTCAGTAGTCCAAAAAGTTCTGTTAAATGACAACAGAGGGGACAGGCAACAAGAACCATCAGTCAAAGAGGGGAGGGCAAGTTCTTCTCTTCCGGGTCATGTTGGGGCGCTACCGGAACTGATCGAATTGGTAGTCTACAGTGTTTCTGGATGTTTCAGACTAAAGCTGGCGTCAGCATGAGACCACTACCATCTCGTAGCTCCGTCGTGGCCATTCCACGAGCAATCATGGCAGCCGCTCCCCACCGGATGCCTGCGGGAGTCGGAGGCCCCCAAGACTTTTGTAGAATCTTCATGGCTGAGGGGACGCTTTTCGAGAATGGGATCCAAGCCCTAGCAGACAAGCGTCCGAGTTCCAAGGTGTCCCAGGGCCATTTTAGTGGACCAGGCCCAAAACCGAAGAGCCGGCCGCCATTTTGAGAGTCCTGTGGCAGCCGCCTATCGCTGCACCGCTAGAGCGGGCGCATCTCAACTACATGGTGAGCGAGACGCTGTAGTCGCAAGAGCGGGCGGAAAACAGCTGAATGGCGGAAGAGGCACAGTGTAGCAAAAGCGGGCGGAATGGCAACTAAAACGATAAAGGGGCGCCTCACTACAGCTTGTCTTCAGGTCAAACGGATTGTGGGACAAGGTCCAGAATTGAAGAGTCATCAAAAGGCAAAAAGTACCGCCGGACCCCGGGAGCCGGCCGCCTATGTCGGGGGCGATCTCAGGCTACACCAGTGCTATAAGACTTGGGGAGGGTGTCGGAGCCAAGCGTCTTCTCCGAGTCCATGGCCATCACAGCGCCCCTCAGGGGCCTCCGTCAAGCTGTTTAGGAAGGTAACATATCATATTGTTTTCTAATGCAGTCAGGTCCACAAACGACACTCACTTACTTTGAGAATAGTGAAGCTGCAGTAGGAGGAAATAAGCTTCAGACAGTGTTACAAGCGCTGCTCAGAACTCTTAACTATGGCACCCAACATCCAGAACTTATGCTATTTGAGAATGGTAGTGACATCGAAGCATCTCGGGGACCAAAACCATTAACGTACTTTCACGTATGAAAATCTTACTTGGGGAGGGGGCAGGAGCGAAGCGCCCCCTCCCAGTCAGCGCCACCACACCGTATGTTGAAAATCTGAAGCCATCGTTCTACAAAGTCAACCAAACTTGGATTGAAAAATCTAGAAAAATGTACAAACTGAAAACCAGTTTTGGTCTGCATAGCATCAGTAACAACGCTTGAGTCAGCTTTGTGTCAAACCGCCTTTTTGATTCAACAAAGCACAGGCATTGAAAAAGGCTGAAATTCAGAACTCTAAACTATGGCACCCAACATCCAGGAGCTTGCTATCCGGATCTTGGAGCCTTGTGCTGTTTTCGATCTATTCACACATCGGTCCACTACTGACATCATCTTATAAACCAACGTTATGTAAATAGTTTTTTAATAAAATGTTTTACCCTATTTCTTTGCTGGTGTGTTGTCTATATTTTTAATATTTGCATAGGGTTTGTCATTATTTTGTGCGGGATGGGTGATGGAGCCGAGCTGTCTTGCAGCCCTCATGGTGTGGAGCTCAGTTCATCTCACTATTTTCGTATTTCTCAAGAAGGGTTGTTCCTAATATTTCTATTTTAGCGAGGTCAAAAAGAGATCCAATTAGTGGCCTACTGATTTTGCTCGATTACTTTTATTTTTTTACACGATTTTTCACTATCTGCAAAGACTAAACAGAGTATTGCGACTTTGTGCTTGTTTGTAAATAGAGAATGATCCAAAGAGAACCAATTCTAAAACAGTAAATGCTTGGACAACAATCAATCAAATGGAGAGACAAGGAGGTACGACGGATTACAACGGGGGTAAAGGCCTGCGTTAACTGCCCTTCTGTATCTGCAAAGAGAGAGTACTAACAAAGGCAAAAGAGGGGAGGGGGGGGGCAGCGTTCAAAGCACATCAGCGTGCATAAATACGAAAATGTTTTTATCTATCACGTACTTGACATTTTAAAGCTTTTCATATTTGCTATTAAAAAACCAATGAAATTCACAGAAAAAACCATAGGTTATAGTGGATATATAGTTAGGAATTTGCATTTACAAAACCTTGAAAATTCAATGAAAAAACCATAGGTTATAGGCCATATATAGTTAGGAATTAGCATTTACAAAACCTTATTTTACTCGCATAAAACCATTGAAATTCCATATATAGTTAGCTAACTATAAGCGCTAACTATATATCGCGCACCCGCAATCCACTGCTGATGATGTCACATATTACATCATTCATGACATGGTCAGTGACATCACTGATGACATCACTGATGA
Organism: Lissotriton vulgaris; assembly: GCF_964263255.1. NCBI lineage: Eukaryota > Metazoa > Chordata > Amphibia > Caudata > Salamandridae > Lissotriton > Lissotriton vulgaris. The sequence goes on from NW_028247579.1 coordinate 118,515, forward strand.
CATCTCAAATGACATCACTGATGACAACTCAAATGATATCAATGATGACATCTCAAATGACATCACTGATGACAACTCAAATGACATCACTGATGACATCTCATTTGTCATCACTGATCACATCACTCATGTGATAATACAATGAACCTCTTCAGACTCTAATATAACCTTACATACACTCAGTATAAACAGACACTCACAGACTGTCACTCATCCATGGACTTACTCACACACCTAGTCAGTCATGCAAAGAATCAATCACACCTCCATTTCCTCAACTATACAGTTATACACATCTTACTTATTCAAACATATAATAACACATATTTACTCTCTTATATAATCCCTGATACAAGCTCACAGTGATCGATACAGCCACTCACTCATTCACTGGCTCTTATGTTCAGTTATTTATATATCTCAACTCTCACATGTATTGTGTTTTACATACGTACTTACTTGCACATGTAGCAATGAGAAATCCATTCACTCACCAACACACCCATGCACAGTCAACCGCTCATATAGCTGTTTCCACATGCACTCTTGAACTCATACTCCTAGTGAATCAACTGCTTACACATCTATGCACAGAGTCACGCACCTCCCAGCCACCCACACACACACTCAGCCTCCCATTCAAATATTTGGGCAACCAATCAATAACCCATATGGCTACTCTTATAGCTACTGATCAACACAAGCAGCAGTTTACACAACAACAAACATACTGATGCACGAATTAAGACAGTTTAGTCACTAACCCATGCACTCAGTGAGACACATTTAATCACTCACTCATACAGTCAGTCATGCACCTACTAAATTCTTCATCCAGACACTTATACATCCACTCATTCTTCAATATGTGAAACATATTTTAACTTTACAGAAACATACAGTCACTGGATGTTGTAATCAGTGATGTCATCAGTGATGTCACTGACCATGTCATGAATGATGTAATATGTGACATCATCAGCAGTGGATTGCGGGTGCGCGATATATAGTTAGCGCTTATAGTTAGCTAACTATATATGGAATTTCAATGGTTTTATGCGAGTAAAATAAGGTTTTGTAAATGCTAATTCCTAACTATATATGGCCTATAACCTATGGTTTTTTCATTGAATATATATATATATATATATATATATATATATATATAAAGAGGGATCTCACATTACCGCTTTGCTTCAAGCGAGACTGAATGGATAAACCTCTTCTTATGTTTCATTTTCTTCGATTGCTGACTGGTTTATATGCTCTGGTTGGTGTAGATCGCTTGTTTCACTTGGGGGCCCCTAATGTGGATAAATATGAGAGGACTCCTTACATTATATTTATTATTTTAATATTTTAAGCCTATGTTATGCCCAAACCCATCCTCTCTCTTGTACGTACCTCGTATTAATCAAGGCACCTCCTTCCCCGTGGTTTCACTTTGTCTACGGACTGCCAATCGCGTCCAGATACCGACTGTTAGAACTTGATATATTCTGTGGGGGAAGTGATACATATCATTTGCAAAGGCCACCTCTTCCCAAGGCTTGATATCAAAATTCACTCCTACTGTTTTCAGCAAGACCCCAGTTCTAGGGTCTTCGGCTACAGTGTGTTCGCGGGATTGTGTCTTTAAATTACATCCTACCCCGCATCCCGGCTACAGAGTATATCTTTCAAAGTTTACCCATTAATTGATGAGTGTTTATGCATTCGAGTGCCTCCCCTCCTTCGACATTTATTTGGGTCGGAGTACACCCTATTTCTCTATTTGCTGTACTTCCAAAATTTGGCGTTTCATTATCATCTTGCTCGTATTCTGCACTCAAGCAATATATCTATTTTTGCAGTCCGAGAGTCAAACTTACCCATAAGGTTGGCCGTTCCTTTTTCTTCCTTGGCCCCAAGTTATGCAACTCCCTTCCTGAGTCCCTGGGATGCTGCGTCTCCCTTTCCAACTTTCACAGAGAATTAAAGACTTTGCTCTTTTAGCTCCTTCAGACTGAATACACAGCACAGCATTGAAGCAGGTCATGCTTCTTCTTCAGTCCATCTGCAACTTATCCATTAAAACTCTTTTACCACTTCTACCTGCTTGGAGTATATTCTTTAAGGCAGGACGTAACAATAAACTTTGCGAGCAGACATATTAAAAATGTTTGTATGTTGTAGTGAAGAATGTAAGTATACCTAAATTATTAAAAAGCTATAAACTCACCCAAATAGCAAGTAAATCTAAACGTATTGACCTCAACTGCAGCAAACTACCAACAAATTAAAAAGAAAATTCATCCAACACAAAAGATATGACCTAGTCACCATTACAACACCTCCAAAGGAAAAGCTGCAAACCCATGCAAAACATCTAAACAGATCATACATGAAAATATACAAAATAGAAATAGTCACATTATTTTAAATGTAAATAATAAATGTAGAAACTTTAAAATATGTTATCTATTTATACTATTATACTACTTTCAGATACAATTATAGAGGCTTCAAAATACATAGATTTGCAGAAAAGAAAGCAGTTACTAAATCACATGGGCTAGACCTACAGCCAAGAAAATGCATCAACAGAAAATATAAATTGAAAATGTACCAAATATTATTGTAATTTATGCTATTGGAGGGCACCTACAAAAGATGATGTTGTAATTCATCTAAGTGATAACCACCACCCCCAAATGTAACACAATTAGAAGTAAGGGAGATATTGCAGGACATAAATGAGGCAAGCGCTAGTTCCCAGGAATCCAAGGCCAAATCCGTAAAAACATACTGTCTAAAGTCCTCCCACACATCACAAGTCATCTACCACCTATATCCACTTTAAAATGTTTAAATGCACAAACTAAAAATGCCACCAGCTATACTCCTCCTGCCCCTAAAAGATATATAGACATTAAAATATCAGGCTTTTGACCACCCTGTACTTAGTGGTCTTCATCCTTTCCATTGGCCTATACAATGCATTTTAACAAGTAAATAATAGGTAGCGACTGGTTCTTTAAACTTTAAAAGGATGTTGTTCCAAACTTGTTGGATGGCTTACTACACTCCTGCAGGCTTTAATAAAATGTTTCTATTGATTCATAATAGCTGTTTTCCCTGTAAATATAAGGGTCAAGTGGGGTGGCTTCATACGTTTTATACATGTCACATGTACCTTTTCAGCAGGAGCTGTTTTCAATTTTAAGTTCAGTCATGGTGGTAAGAATCAGTTTTTATCCTGCTTTGGTACTTTTTGACGTTTTAAAGCATGGTCAATCAGCAACAATGGTGAAATCAGCACAAGGGTTCCTGTCAATTGTCTTTACCATATAACAGTAAGCGTTCCAGCATACCAAGAATGGCAGAATAAGATGAATATAACAAAGAAATTTGAGGAAGCCAACGCCAAGCTGGTCGGGGGTTTAAAGAGTTTTAATGCCACTTGGCAGTATCTTAATTCAATTAAAAGATTGGGCTCTGTGGTTCAGGATAGTTTGGGTTCCCATTGGGGGACTCTTGCTTTAGGTCTTGTGCTTTAGGTTGAAGGGCAGAACCATGTTATCTTTCTAATAAAATACTATTGTTGATTAACCGACCAAATGAATTATGATTATACTTGGCTTTCTTTTCAGGTTTTCTTTAGCACGTCTTACACTTTAGTACAGGGTTGACTTGTAATGCACTCATTAATATGCTTTTGAGGATTATTGGTTTTGGATACTATGTTTTATCCACCTCCACTCTGGAACCCTCTCAGACCCCTGCCCGCACCACATCTTCCACAGAGCTGCCACCTCCATCACCCCCGAGCTGCACTGCACAATCAACTGCTCCATCAAGACCACCACCTTACCGAAAGGCTGGAAACACACCAAGATCATCCCCTGCTGAAGAAGCGCTCTGCTGACTCGACACACCTCAAGATCTTCAGACTCATCTCCCTGCTCCCCTTTCCAGCCAAGGTCATCAAGAAGGCCATCAACACCCAACTCTCCAAGTACATCAAAGCCAACTACATTCTGGACATCTCCCAATCTGGCTTCCAAAGCCACCACAGCACCAAAACCTCCCTTTTCCCCATCACCAACAACATCCGATCCTCTTTGACAGGGACGAAAGAGCAGCCCTCATTCTTCTGGACCTCTCGGCCGCATTCGGCGCCATCTCCCAACTCACCCTAAGCACGAGACTCCATGACACCGGTGATGGAGCAAGGTTACGCACGTAAAGTGACTTGCTTGAACTCAACCCTCTCAAATAACTCATAACGTACTAACTAACATGTTTTATCTAATTAATATTGCATTACACAACATATGTAGCATCTAGGGGAAGCTTGACTATGTGCTTTTATTAACTGTAATTCGCTTGAATTAAAATGACCGTTGCTACGCGGGATTCTCCATTGAGCATGCGTCTGTCACACTCACGTGATATGACGTATGACATGACGTACTAACTGCTTTTGGTGGGAAACTTTTGCTTCTGTGCACTAGAACTAAGATGGCTGCTCTGTGTCATAAAGTGCAAGAAGCTTGCTTCGCTGCTTTTTGCTAAGCTGTTTGTCTTGCTTAATCAATAACGCTGAAGTAAAATAAAATAATGGGAATGGAGTAGAGATAAGTGGTATACAGAACATTCATTTATTCTTTGTTCTAAAACTGTTTCTTTTCTACTTTGCTACTAGCTCGTGTTTGGGCCTGAGATGTATCTGTAATTCCATTTTGAAACTCACACTCCATATGCGCACAAAAAACAAAAACTCTGGGCTCATGACATTGAATGGAAGTCAAGTCTTAGCTCACCGGAAGATGCGCCTGGGAAGATGACCTGCTGAACTTCCAAGAGAACGATATTAAAATATTATAACAATGTATTTACTATTAGAACATTCATTGCTGGGTGGAATAAACGTGCATGGGAAAATAAATTGATGGGCGAGAACGCTAATTTCAATATTCTAAAGAAAAGTTTCATTTTTGTATGGTGTGATGACCTCTCCTCATCTTTCTGCCCAATCAAAATTCCAAACACAACAGGTGATGGACCGAATGTAGATCAATGTCACACACTCAACTCAGTCCAAACATCTGGGCCCAAATCCATCGTTTTTTTGCACTCCACAACACCCTGGGTTAGACAATGGTGATATGCAAATCAGCTCTGACCCTGTGCCAATCAAAATTGGGCATTCTTGCACTTGCAACATTGGGGGGAGGTACACTGCCCAGAAAATAGTATAACTAGAGTAGGCTTAGCTAGTTAATTTGTCCGACTTGTCCAAGTAGCTGACCTGTCACTGACCCAACGCACTCAATATGTGATCGAGAGCAGAGGTGCTAGCGGAGCACTCTGTCAGAAGATTTGATAACCCAATTGGGTTCTAAGGGAAAAGATTTTCACTAACCCAATCGGGGTCCGGCTGTTAGCCGCAGTGAGGGTGTGACTCAGGCATTGTGCCTTGGCTGTGGGTGCCAGCCTTAGCCTGAGGTGATCCTGTCCTGATCCAATTTGGCTCATAGCTGTCCTGATTCTGGTCTGCACCTGTTCTTTCCTGCTAGCACCTTCACTTTGGGGTTCTGTCCTTTATCTCAGCCCGTGGCCAGGGTTGGTCTTCACACCCTTCTAGGTAACTATAGAATCTGTGTGGGTATGTCTTTGTACTGTTTCCCTTCTTCTACCCTTCATATGTTTCAATGCTTATTGAAAGTTTCATAATATTCACATGTCATCTTACTCTAATCGTATTCTTGCTAATTGACCAAGTTTCAATCAATTTAATATCTTTCCTGAGTCTGTGGTTTTTATATGAGTGCAAATGTTATATTTCTACCTATTATTCAAACTCCTTGATCCTTTAGGATTCTAGGTACCGGAGACTAGATTTGGTAAGTCAGATGGTATAGGTCCTGAATGGTTAAACACAGAAATTGATTAAGTGTAGACTTTACCCGTCCAAAGTGTGTATGTTGATTTATGGACCCAGCTGAGTATGGTAAAATGGGCAGATGAGCCTGCGCTCTATCATCGGCATCCCCGACAAAGCCTTGGACGGGATCTGCTCCAACCTCTGGGGTCAGACAATGAGAGTCAGATTACCACCATTCCTGTCAGAACCCACATGTCTCATCCCGAGCCCCACCCTCTTCAACATCCACATGGCCCCACTCGCAGCCATTGTCACAAACCACAGACTGAACATCATCCCCTACGCTGACAACAACCAGCTGATCCTCTCCCTTACCATTGAACCCAAAGCCCCCAGAGACAACTTCCATGACACGATGAAGGCCGTCCACACCTGGATGAGAGACAGCTGCCTCAAACACAACTCAGACAAGACCAAAGTCTTTATCATGGGATGCACCCCCTCCACCTGTGAAGACTCCTGGTGGCCTACCGCACTAGGAACAACCCGAACACACGGACCACGCACTAAACCTCGGCATTATACTGGACTCCTTGTTCACAATAAACTGGCAGATCAACTCCAGCTCCTCTCCATGCTTCCACACGCGTTGCCTGCTTTGAAAGACCTTCACATAAATACCCACTGACTCCAGAAGGACGGTCAACCACACGCTCATCAGCAGAAGACACTAGTACGGTAACACACAAATGCCGGCGTCACCCAGAAACAACTGAGGTAACTACAGAATATTCAAAACGCAGCAGCCAGACTGGCCCTCAACATCCCCGCCCCATCAGCATCACTGAACATCTGCGAGAACTCCATTGGCTCCCAGTCAACCACATTGTCACCTTCAAACTCCTCACACATTCCTACAAAGCCCTCCATGATGCAGGACTAGCATATCTGAACCACCGCCTCACATTGCACCTACCCAACAGACACCCCTCTCCGGCCAACTGGCCCTGGGCACTGTCCCACAGATCAGCGAGACCAGGACCGGAGAGAGATCCAATCCAATACAAAAAGCTTTATTCAACAGTTATGTCATAAAAGAACAATACATAGAATAAATATATTTCATAGCGCACTACACAAAAAATAGACGAAGTTTAAAACATTATTAAATATACATATGGACTGTTGTAGCAAATGATAATACATAATTCCTATGAATTAAAAGACTGGAATGGATGAGATAAGTAAGGCTGTTACAGTACATGGGATCAAGTAAGAACAATTTGATGTGTATCTCTTCCAAGGGCCTTGCACATTTGCGAGTATCAAGCTTTAGTTTGTTACAGATTAAAACAATAGTCAACTTCGTATATACAGTTGCCAAAATGATTAGTTTAAATTAAGAGGTTCAAACGTATAAAATAAGTAAGGCTGTTACAGTACATAGCTTTAAGTAAGAACAATGTTACATGCATGTCTTCCACGGGCCTTGCACGTTTGCGAAGTATCAAGCTTTAGTTCATTAAAGATTAAAACAATAGCCAATTTCGTATATACTGTTGCCAAGCTGACACCAAACATTCATCAATTTGCGGGGAGTGAACGTGATCTGATGACCCACGATAGCTCAAGAATTTAGCAACTGCAATAGTAATACACAGTGATGTATCTGAGCAGAGTATTCTTAGTGCATCACCACACCTTCTAGTACCTAATGACCTACAAATTGGCTTGAACCACACTCAACAGGGGCAGCATATGCTGGATAAACAAACAATAGATGTGCCAGTGTCTCCAGCTGGTCCAGACACAGAGAACACTTGTTATTGCCAGTTGGGACCCATTTTGCTGAATAAGATCTTATTGGCAGTGTACCCACCCTAAATTGGAAGAACCACTTCAGATCCTGCGGCCTAGTTATTAGATCCCAATACTGCTCTAGATTTGGCTGGGGTTTGACTTCCAAAAATCCTCCCGTTAGAGAAGATGTGTAGCTGTTTCTATGAATGTTAAGAAGCAGCAATTCCCAGTATTTCTCTTTCAGGAACTCCTTTGGAGTTGATTGATACATTCAAAGGATTTTCCCATGAGGTAGCCATGCTAATACTGACCAGGGAGGATCTAACCTCCAGTAACCATCTGATTTTATGATAGCAATCAGCCTGGATTAGATCCTTGAGACCGGCAGCGCAGGAGGCCAGTTCTGGCGTGCACCAAATACTTCACCAGTATAATATGCTGTGCAGTTTGGCAATATCAGCCAGTGCTTTTCTGCCTAACTCGTATAGCATTGGGCGCACTGGGGTACTTTGTGGGAGACTAGTGATCCTGCGTAAAAAAACTGATTTCTGCAATGGCTAACTGGGACAGGTACTCAAACCCCCAGAGCTCTGCCCCATATGAGACAGAGGTCACAATGTCCATACTGTAAATCTGGAGCACCGGTCTAACTGGCTTTGTAAAGGAGCTATTAAACGAGGGGAGCGGAGTTGGCCTAACGGGTAGTGCGGTCGACCTCGAATTTGGGGAACTTATTTGGAGTCTCTGCAATGACGCTGAACATCCTGTGATTCTGTGCAAATCACTTAATCTCCCTGTGCCTAACTAAAATGAATGTATGTCCTCATGTAACGTACATGGTGCTATGTAATGTGCTTTGATACCCGATTCGGGTAAAGTTTGTGCTATGTAAAATTCTGCAAAAAAAAAACTCAGTGTGTAGGGCACCAGACAGTTGCTGATGTTTTAATGTGGCCATATCAAGTTGGCGATTCCACCTCAAGTCGTTTTGCAAGATAACTACCAGGTAGGTAAAGGCCCTAACTTGCGCCAGGGTCAGTTATTCATACGTATAACACCTCTGAATGTTTTATGCTGGTTAAAGGTCATGAGTTTAGTTTTGGATACGTTGATTTACAGCCCCGAAGATGGCAAAACTCCTCAAAAAGTAACAGAGCACGCTGGAGATTTCTAGGAGTTTGTGAAATAATTAGCGTGTCATCCACAAGCATTAAAATATGGATATGTATTCCCGCTAAAACAAGGGCATCAGTGAAACGAACAATAAAAACTTAGCGATCCCATTTATAAAGAGAGAGAATAGTGTAGGAGCCATGACACAGCCTTGAGGCACTCCTTTATCAATGGGAAAAGGTTTAGTGATGTTTCCCTGTAGGCCCCACAGTATTTGGACAAATTTATCCTCATGCAAATGAGCAATGATAGATAGCAATTCTGGTGACATCCTCAACTCCTGTATCACTGTCCAAAGTTTGCTGCAGGAGACGAGGTCGATGCTGACTTAAAGTCAACAAAGGCAGCATACAAAAAACCCTTACCTAGGACCACTGTCTGCCAATGTATTAATAAGAACCGGAACGCCTGAACGATGGTACTAATATGGGCCTGAAAGACTTCCAGTTTTGGAATGCCCCACTGAGCATGGAGAAGTGTGGCTCAGGGGTTAGAGGCGGCAGACCCGGAAGCTGAGATCGGCCCTGGACCAGGGTTCATATTCCCCGCCTCGGCGGGTCTTGGGCTAAAATATTCCACGGACTCGATAATTCTCGCTCCGGTGCCTTCTCGACTCATGGGTTCACACTCTGCGACTCGGGGCAATAGCTTGCTTAATCTCCACAACGGCCCCTCGCGGCGGGATGCCCGGCTTTCACCTTGTGGATACCCTGCCAGGGTTATCTCACAGGGGAATACCAGGACGGGTTCCCTAAGCAAGGGCTTAGATACCGACCTTGGTCAGTGATTTGCGCTATATAAATACATGTACATTTACATTTACATTTTCCTCTCCTGCTAGGTCATGGTCCTCATTGCCAAGGGTCTCGAAGGTCGAGTTATAATCTCCAGCTACTAGCACTTGGGAATCACAGGAATGCATATCTAGAAAATGGTCAAGAGTCACTAAAACTCCTGACTTCTTCCCCCCACTTTGGCCCCTCGCATAACCATTGTGAATGTCAATACTACATTGCAGACCTTTCTCCAGCCATATTGCAAACATGTCAATGCTCTGGGCGGGGAGTGACTGGACATTACAGCTTATGGCTTGGCGAACTCAGATAGTTAGAGCCCCTAAAGGTCGACCTTTTTTCCCCCTTAGATAGTGGGAATGTGGTAGTTCAAATAACCTACACAATGGAGGGGGTCCACCCGTCATGTCTCCTGAAAGAGGAAAGGTGTGCCAATCAGGAGACACAGTCTTAGTCCCCAACCCTGCAATGTTCCATGATAATACGGCTATACTGGATGAGGTAGAACCAGGTGAAATTTGCCCTTTGGACCCGCTGGTTGGTTTTGCTCCACTTTCCCTTTTTTTCCTACCAGCGATGGGGGAGTAATAAATATATTTCTGAATGTGGTAGATGACAGTTTTGATACCTCAGAGTCTTCACACTCGCTGGGAGATGGCAGTGTTATATTATCTATAGAATCACCACTGAGTGGAGATAACCTTAAATCTACCCCCCTTAGTGGTGACGTGGTAGGGTGTGGATCCAGCTCAGGTGGTTTATATTTTAGTCTAATGTTGGAGCGAGTAAGGTGATGTGTGTGGCTGTCAAAATTTACGAGGTTTTCCACCAGGTGATGGTGAGAAAGTGTCAGAGCAATGTAGTCTAATGTAGCATTGGGGCACGGGTATCTTTTGGCTGTAAGGATGTCTTCTCTTATTAGGTACCGACAACCCCTACCATGGCGAATCCACTGGTTGCACTTTTTTGTAAGAGAGCCCTCATCTTCTCTAGGTGATTCTCCAGAAAGCTTGGGGACATTAATCATATATACCGTACTATTTGTGCCTGGCATGCTATTCGCTTTTCCTGCCACTCTCTGTCCATTATGTCTATTAGAATAAGGAATAGCGGGGAGGCAAAGGCCTTGACGGGGGCAATGGAGGCCTGGGGTGAGCAACAAATTACCTTCCATAGCAGGTTGCTGGTGATTCTTACTATTGGTATCCAGGATCAATGACCTAATAAGCCCACTAGCCCTTGAACTTTGTGATGTCTGAGCTTTGCTTCCTAGCATTAGGTGATTGCTAGCACCCCAAGCCATTTGTGTGATGGGCTATGACTAGAGTCTGTTGACATTGAGGATTTAACCAGCTCCACAGCTAGGTGCACCTTGCTTAAAGAGTCACTAAGATTGCAGACAGACACTTTAAGAGCTCCAACTTCGTTCATCATGGCTACTAGCTGACTAGACACTGTACTTTGGGAAGGATCTTCTGTGGGCCTGCCAGGTTGCATGTCGCTGACATTGGGCACTGTACTATCCTCTCTACCTTCACCTGAATCAACTAAACCCATGGTATTATACGGTGTACTACTCTCTGTGCTTTCCATGCCCATGATGTGTCCCTGAATCCAACTATGGTGACTCAGGCTGGTCTGCCAGGGTAGAAAATCTATTACTGCAGGGAAAGATGGCAAGGGCTTCTCAAGTATCTGGTTGGGACTGGGAGAGACCCTCTACTGCGTTATTTGCCTCGAGTACACTCAGGGGATCGCGTGAAGGTGTCTTTTTAACTGACTTTTTAAACATGTTGGGTACGCTCCCTTTACTACTCGGGATCTGTTGTGTACTATCCCTAGATGTTGTATCAGGGTGTGGAGAATCCAGAAGCCCCTCACATTTGGATAAAAAACTATCTATCCTATCCATAACACCACCCTCAGAGTCATTTCCTTTTTCGTCTTCCTTTTATTGGCATCACCTGTATCTCCTTCACAGGATTTCCTCTTCCCCACTGTAGCCCCTGTGATATCAAATTACAGTGTGTCCCCTGCTGCGGGAGCTCAAGCCTCCTTTTGAGTGCCTCCTTGCACCAAACGCATGTGGTGGCACTTCCCCAGTGCATGGAACACTGGGTATTAGAGTCCCTGATAGTAGCAGCAGGCAAACAGGTACGGGCAAACAGATGCGGGCTCCCACAGTTAGCACCACGCTGGCGCGTTGAGCACTGTGGATTACAGTCCCCTGATGGTAGCAGCAGGCAAACAGGTACGGGCAAACAGATGCTGAGCGGCTCCTGGCATGAAAAGCACATGTTAGCACCTCCTGGCGCGTGGAACACTGGGGATTAGAGTCCCCTGATGGTAGCAGCAGGTAAACAGGTACGGGCACATTGATGTGGGTTCCCGCGCTGCGCGAACCCAAGCCATCTTTCCAGGGCCGCCTGGCGTGAAAAGCACACGTTGGCACCTCCCCAGCACGTGGAACACTGGGGATTAGAGTCCCCTGATGGTAGCAACAGGCAAACAGGTACGGACAACAGATGCGTGCTCCCCAGGAAGATCCTTTTCCTACCTTGCCGCCAAGACCTGGAACACCTTGCCTCTCCACCTTAGGCAAGCCCAGTCGATGACCCAAATCAGGAAGGATCTCAAGACCTGGCTCTTTGACTGAACCCCAGCGCAAAGTTGTATCAGCAGCCCTCCCCTTGTGCCTTGAGACCCTCACCTGTGAGTAACCACGCCATATAAGCCATCATTTATTCATTGATTGTGGTTTTCATCGATTTGTGATAATAGCTACCGCTGGCCTGTTCTATTAATGAATACTTGAACAATTGTTAACTTGTAATTTACTCTGATTAGTGTTGATGATTGTAAAGTTCTATAATTGTCTTTTTGAAATCATGTTTCTTTTTTCCATTACACAAATTCTGGTCAAACAAAACAACATTTAAAAAAAAATGGTGGAAGAGGTTAGGGTCTTGGGGTCGCTCCACCTTCCAGAGTCCAAGCTTCATTTGCCTTATGGCTACTTCTATGTGTGCCACATTCACTGAGCAGTAACATGCTTGATCCACCATATGGGATAATGAGATAATTTTTCCAGAGATTCCAAAATGCTGCACTTCTTCCATGCTCCTAATTGATTTTGCACTTTCTGCAGGAATCTTAGGATTGTCCATCTTCACCTTACCCTGACCGGCCATTAGCATCCCTCACAGTGCCTTGTATGACATAGGTTGCACCTTTAATACCACCAAATTCAAACTCTTTTGACCACCCTCTACGTAGTCACTTCTATTGACCTGTAACATGCATTGTAAAAAGTAAATGATAGATAGCAACTTGTTCTCAATTTCAAGCAACCAAGCTCTCAAAATATTTCGCCCAAAATATTCCAGACCCACACAATGAGACAAACATCACTGGTAGCATAAAAGGCCACTTTATTCATAAGATCAGGCAATTTCATAAATATCCATAAACCTATAAACACTTGTATTTATCACTTATCTTCAGAACCATAAAATTTGCATTTTGTACAAAAACCATATCATTTATTTTGAACTTATTTGTTTGTAACTGTATTGATCAAAGAACCAATATAACTTTGTTTTCCTGAATTCACCCCATGTTTCAAAATCTTTCACTTTCCATCTTTTCTTTTCTTTTCCCCCATCCTGTACCTCCCACCACCCTCTCTCATGAAGGACGATCAAGTCCGCTCTAGACCTTGACCTCCTCCTATTCCGCCACTCAGGTTAAACCATGGATTTTTCCTGACCCCACCCAAAACCAAAAACCTTTCTTATCTTTCTTGTTTTGTTCCGTTTTTTTTATTTTTTATTTTTTTTATTCTTCCCTTGTGGAAGATACCCACAAATCCACTTTCAAAACTTTCGATAACATGTCTCTTTTTTCAAGTATGTAATAAGCCATCCCCAATTGGGTTAGATGGACACCGTCTTCTCTAAACAAATGGCCTTCCTTGCCAGTGATGCTGTCGTGTGCGATGGTCTGAATCCCCAATCCCACACAGAAAATATTCATAGCCCTGTTTAGTTTTTTCCTTTCTTTTTCCATGCACTGTGACTCATTGCATTCCTCCACTGTTGTCTAAAAACAAATTCGGTCCACACTAAACTGGTCCCTAGCCAATTGTTAGAGATTACAGCTAAATCTAACTGCATGGCTTTGATCAAACTTAAACCTGATAATGTCACCAGGTAATTTTCTCCAAGATGGAGTATTAACATGTCAGGGCCACCTCTGTCATACCTGATCTTTGCTAATAAAGGAAACAAATTCTCCCAGCGCATGCCCCCTTTACCGCACCAGTAAAGTTCATGTCCAGCGCTGGGGATGCCCAAATTCCTTCCATAGATTTGATGATCAGCAAAAATCGCGGCCACTTCACAAATGAATGTCCTACGATCCAAATTTGTTTTTGGCAGGACGCAAACCACGAATGTCACCTGGATGAAAGAAAAACATTCTATTAAAACACTAAAACCACCGTATAAACTTATGCTTACAACTCATTTGCGTTTGTTTTTTAATTTTTTTTATTTCTTCACATTGCAGGCACAGCAATTTGAACTCTATCTTCCTATCCTCTTGATCGCGCTCCAACCCAGCCCCAAACAAGCTGCTTCTGATGCCGCCCCTATGCAAAAGGAATGCGTTGCATATTTCATTGGATTTAAATCTAATAATAAAAGCGTACGTCTCATGACCACCAACAGCTGGTGGCTCGAAAGCTTCTCACCTGATTCATGTACAAAAATTGGCCCACCCAGAAAACCTTTAAAAGACTGAAAATCCCTCCACTCTTTTACTGGACAACAACCTTGTATTTGGGTCACATTTAGGTGTATCCACACTCCTTGCCATATCTGATCCGTGTTGGATTTGTGTAACCATATTTTTAACATGTTACCCTCCAGATAAACATCTTTGCTACATAGCCCACATTCATTCTTCAAACCTAACAGTTCAGAAACTCTAAATGCTCCAAAGAAGAGCCATATCATAACTAATCTAAAAAGCCTAATTTCATGAAAATTGTAACAGGACTCAGGTAATGACCACAGCAATTGCTGCAACAAATCAACAGTTATTGGTGCTCTTGTGTGTGGAATTGCAGCCTTCTCCCTCTGCAATCCTTTTAAAAAATTTTTCACCAACACAATGTTATTCGGATCCAATCCCCAATATAATTGACCGTAAAAAGAAATCCCCTCAAACTTTACTGCTATGGTGTTATGCGAAAGCCCTTTATCAATTAATGTTAAAACAAAGTCAAGTGTTAATGGGATACACATCTCTTCTCTTTTTATAATGTCGAAAGTCTTGCCATAACTTAGAAATTCATGCCATGCCAGCATGTAACTCCGTTGGGTGTATGGCGCTATTGAATTCTCCACCAGCTGTACGATCCTCAGTTCCCTAGGGCCCAGACGCTGTGAGGCACAGGTGTTTTCTTGACTGCTGCTACCGGAGCCAGCCCACGAAATCTATCCCACTGGGAATGAGAGAGTGCATCAGCGATTATGTTATTGATACCCGGTATGTGGTTTGCCCTGAAAACTATGTTAAGATGCAGACTCAACATGAAAGCCCTCATAAGACCTAGCACTCTTCTGTCTCTTGCTTTCTACCTATTTAACAGGTTAACTACTGACATGTTGTCCACGTGGAAAAGGATCGTTCTGTTACTAAGTTCCTGACCCCATACCTGCAAAGCTACCAGAAGGGGGAAAAGCTCTAGAAAAGCAATACTACGGCCCTGTGTCTTCCACACCTCTGGCCACACCTCCGCGCACCAGAGCCCTTCCCAAAACATACCGAATCCATTTGATCCTGACGCATCTGAATAAAGTTGCACCTGCCATTTCATGCCTTCTTCTATGAAAAATAAAAACACTCCATTAAACTCCTCAAGAAACAATAACCAAATTCTCAAGTGCTCTTTTATACTTCTGGTTAGTCTGATTCTATGGTGCGGCAGCGTTGCTCCCGACATAGCCATGATTACAATCTGCAAAATGTCCTGCCTGCCCTCACCTCTCTGCACGCAAAATTCAAATATCCTTATAGCTTTTGCACCTGCCTCAGCTGTAATTTGTCTGCCTGTAGCGCCTCTTGAACACATGACTTAATCTGTTCCACTTTGCTCTTTGGAAGTCTTGCCACCATCACCAAAGTATCTATTTCTATTCCAAGAAATGTAATCTGTGTACTTGGTCCCTCCGTCTTGTCTTGTGCCAACGGCACCCCAAATTTTTGGGCCATGTTCTGAAAACTTTGTAAAGCTCTCTCGCAATGCCTCGACTGGGCTTGTCCCATGAATAAAAAATCATTGAGGTAATGAGTCACTTTACCTTCACTGCACCCTTGTTGAAAACCCCACTGCAAAAATGAACTGAATAACTCAAAGAGGGCACAGAATACTGCACACCCCATTGGCAAAAGATTGTCAAAATAAAAATAGCCATTCAACTGCATACCCATGAGCTCAAAATCTAGGGGGTGAATCGGGATCAATCGAAACGCAGACTGAATGTCGCATTTAGCTAACTCAGCGTGATCTCCTGTCTAACCAATGGATAAACAATTCCCATTTAATTGGGGTAAAAGCCTTTTGCTATAGGAGGGAGTGGAGCTCCCCTCCCCCTTGCTGCTTGGCCTTGTTCTTGGGGTATATGTTCAACTGTGTCTGGTGTTGATGTAAGGAACTGAAAGAACATGTGTCTACCTCCACACTGGGAACATTCGTGCTTAAACCTACAGTATGGTCTGTTACAATAACCTCTGTTGTAGTTCCAAAATGAGCCCATGCCACTTGAATGTCCCCTTGCGAATGACCCCACCCCTTCCAGGGCGGCGCGCCCTGGAAAGGGCCGGTACGCTACCGGCAACCCACTAGCTGTATGTGTAGCTTCTGTATGTTGAGAGGATGACATCCATTGTAAGCATAATTCCGTATCTATGTCCCACCATGGTTTATCAGGAGACATACTCATCCTGGCCCTGAACTCTTCGTCATAGTTCAGCCAGGAAAAGCCACCAAAATGCATGTGTGCCTTCCGTACCACGTCCATGTATTTGAAAAGTGATACTGCCCTCTCCGGATATTTCTCGCAGTAAATGCTAGCAAAAATTAAAAAGGCCGATGACCAAGTTTCTATATTTCTAGGCACTCTAGGGCGTCTCGCCATTTCCATCTCCTCCTCTTTCGACCCCTCTCTTGCTTGCACATCTCGATGCAGCAAGCAAAAAACATCTACATATTCATGCTGCCATATCTTTTGTTTCGTCTTTTGTGACAAATGTGTACCTAGCGGCATCGACATGCCCATATATGGTAACCTGTTTGGCACAGATGATCTGTCTTCCGTGCCTTCGTGCCTAAGACTGTGTACAGTCTTTCCACCCTTCTCACCTGACTGTGAAACCCCCAACTGACATTGCGCCGAAGCATCCTGCTCCTGGTCCCTTTTACCAGCAACCTGTGAAACAACATCCCATGCCCCCCTTACCCTTTGGAAGCTGTTCTTCTAGTCTTCTCAAATCTTCCTGAGATATCCTCTCAAGATTCTCCTTCTGCATTCCAGAATCTGCATCTTCATCTTGAACCTGAATTGATTGAACAGATTTTGTTGTCCCCATCCCCCTCCCTTTGCCCTTTGTTGAGTTGTGCCCCTTTTTTGCAAACTCATCAGTTGTTCCCCCACACTCCGCTCCTCCGAATTTGGTGCAAACGCCACTTTCCCTGCCCCCGTAGCTTGTGGGGCGAGGACTTGCTGGCTTCCTCCTGGACACTGTCCATCTCCCACACCCCCATCATATGTTGCCCAATTAAAAACAGGCCCTCGCTCCAAAGGCCTGTCCTCCTGTGGTGAATCCGCCCAAAATTCCACGTTAAAACTACTCTGCTCAGTGGCCGCCCTGTCCATCTCAAACTCTTTGCCATGTGCTCGTCTATCTCCTGTCTGATTCTTGCTCTGAACCTGCTTGAATACTGTAAAAAATGACACCCAATCTGCCTCTTCCGCTAGTGGCACCCTGCTGCTTGTAGCACCCAATCTCCCTTTACTCCGCTGCGTGTCCTAAGATGTGGAATGTTCTACCCACACCCATTGGCCATCTAAACTAGTGGCAAAATCCTGTTCCTCAGGCCCAAAACCTACTAGGTGCCTGGCGCGCAGCCGGGAAAATGTACTCGCGGTAAAATCTGGTATGTTCCAAACCATTGTCATACATATAATCAATAAAGTCTTCTTGGCATTGTCCTGGCAGGCCGGCCGCCCTCCTCTGAAAACTCTCCTCCAAAGCCTGCGCCTGCAGCCCCTCATGTCCATGTACGTGTCTGTCTATAACATCTTCTGCAGTATTTTCCACAATGCTGAAAAACCCCCTACCTCCTCAAACTCTGGTTCCCTGGTCATAACCCCTGTGGACAAAAACTCCCTCTGTCCCCTGGGGCACTCTTCCTGTTGTGGCATGACCAATAATTCCTCCTACCTGCCACTGGTATAGTCAACTAATGGCTGAGTCTGTAACTGCCGTGCCTCTGAAACTGCTGTTGTGGGCAGGCACTTATCAGCCCCCTTTACTGTATTGCCTTCTAAAAATTGTGGCACACTGAATACAGGCACTGGTCTGGGCCGTATCTGCCGCACTGGGGCTGCTCTTGCTGTCCTGCCCCTCCCACCTACTTGCAGCAGGAGACCTGAGCCGGGACCTCCCTCGAACCCGTGGGCGTAGACAACTCACCCAGCCGCCTGATGACACAGCCAGACCCTCGAAGCAATGCCGGGAAGAGGGAGCGCGAAGACTGACCTCTCCACAGCGCTAATTGTTGAGCGTGCACCACAGACTGCCTTGCGTCTCTCGCCGAGCGCGCCCTTCTTGTGCCTCTACGCACGGACGCCGGCGGCCTGCACGCATCAATGGCCCTCCTCACACCATTTGCTGCCTGTCTCCTCGGTGGCCTTTGAGGGGGCTCTGCTGCACCGTCCACTCCGACCGCCAATAAGTTGCTTCTTCCCACTGCCGCTATGATGCGGAGCGCCTCCTGCAATGCCTCCTTCGTCACCATTGCCAAAGCGGTAAGCAACTGTGGATAGGCAATACCTAACTATTTTACTTTTGACTAAAATGCCCCAGCCTCGCCTAAAACGCTCCTACCTCCTAAAACTGGAACCTAAAATGGCGCCTCTCCCCTGCCTAACGCCTACGCACCTAACTAGCACGCGCTGCCCTGCACTATTGCGTCATCGCTCTGGGTCCGCCCATTCGGGCGAAAATCCACGGGGGTAGACTGCTTCACTCTGCTCCCCCCAAGGATCCCATACCACTTTCTATAAGAGCCTCATCAAGCTATTTTCCATTCAGTAGGCTGGGAAAGTGTCAGAGTACCATGGCAATGAATACACCAGCTTCATTTGTTGCACTGAGGCTAGAATGGAAAAAAGATATGGACCTCCTCAAGAATGAAAAATGGCAAACAAAACTTGTGGCCCCAGGGAACGGCTACTCTGAACGTCTGAAGCTCATACAGTTTTACTACCAGCACCGCATTTACCACACCAGAGGTTAACAGTGGCACTATCAGTGAGATACCTCCCCCACTTTCATGTAATGCCATAAGGAGGAATACTTCTTACACAAATGGGGATGCAGGTCCATCAATTTCTTGCTGAAGAAAGTTAGGGGACCTTGACTGGTTGTGGTGGGAGGCACACTTATTCTCAAGAAACTACTGGTGCATATTCAAGATGAGCCAGGCATTGCAAGACATATGGGCATGTTTGTGGGATTAGTCGCTGTGCTAGCAAAATGAGGCACAACAATGCTGGGCAGAACTTTGAAGCACGAGTAAGACTTAGTAGGAAGCAGGACTGGATTATTGCAAGATTTGTGAAAAACAATCTATGAAGCATGGGTTTTCTCTTAAAGATTTGAAAAATATGGAGATCATTAAAAGACTGTAGAATACTCCTGGGATAAAGCAACACTAAGCTGATGACAGAAAGTTACAGGTCACTAGCTTTCTGACATGAGTAGCCTAACCTACATAACACTGTTGAAATATGAGTAAATATATCAGTTAGGGAAGTGCGAAGGGAATAGATGTTGTCTTTGATTACACTAAATGGCAATGCAATGTTTATTAAACAAGAAAGCTGTTAAAGACATCACTAATAAGTAAGTGCAGTGAGCATTCTGCTTTTGTCTCAATGATTGACTGAAAGATGGATTTACAAGGATTTGGATCTCGTAGTCAGTGCTCCAGACACTAGAATCTCAGCTAGAGCTCACTTTTTTCCGTGCAGTGTAAGCCCATGTGCGTTGGGGGACTCATTGATGCACAAAAGAATGGAGTGGAGCATAGCAACTGGGAGCAGGCCACAGTCTGTATCAACAAGTTTAATGTCTACCTGTTCTATGGTGCAATCGCTTCCATCTAGACTTCTCTTTATTCATAGGAAAGTCAAATAAGCAGAAATCAGAGTACTCCAGTCACATCCTTCTTTTTACTTGAAACAACCTCCACATTCTTCATTGAACAGGGCTAATGAACACCACAAAGTGAAATGCCTCAGGGCATAGATGATGAGTATTGTCATAATCAAATACAATATCACGTGTTTGAACATCGGTAAAAGGATGGAAGGCGGAGTCAGAAATGTCGAGGTTCCGAAATTACTCAAATCATTGAGGGCCTCATTTATGAGAAGTGACGCATCGCTGCGTGAAAGCAGCGATGCGTCACTGCTCAGTGCGCCCTCCTAATGACTTGATTGATGCATCATATTTACTGTATGATACAGCATGACGCAAGGAGTTACAGATACGTCAGTATTTCTGACGTATCTGTATGGCGCAAAAGTGACGCATTGCTGGAGTGTGTCACAAAAGTGACGCAACTCCAGCAATGTGTGCTTCCCATGGGGCAAGCCCCATGTGTAAGGGCTTGCCTCAGTCTTACGACTGTGGTGAGGCAGGCGTAAGATATTGACGCATTTGCACCCTAGAAGTGGCGCAGTGAAATCTGGTAAATTTCACTGCGTCACTACTACGAGGCTTATTTACGTGGGAACGCCCACCCTGCATACATTACACCTGTCGCAGGTATAATGTAGTGCAGGGGTTTACAAAGTGACGCATCTGCTTCGATGCGTCACTTTGTAAATAGGGTGCAACAGAAGGCATATTTTACCCCGCTGATGCGTCACAAAAAGTGGCGCAACGGAAGCGCATAACTGTTGCAAGACCTCATAAATAAGGTGTGGGGGATATTTTATGTTTGAAAGGCAATATATGGATTACTTTCTAATCTAGCTTAATAGCCTTTCTATACGGCTCATATTCCCATTTCTTCTCAATTAGCATATGGGCTTTACGTGGTTCAGTGAGTAAGGGCTTGTAGATTCTTGAGACCACATGTCCAGCAGTAGACAGTTAGATCAGTTTGATAGGGAGCGAAGGGGGAGAAGGATTTGGAGCCAATTTAGAGATCTGTACGTTAAGTTTCAGGAAGTTATAAAAATATATGTCAGTTAAACCTCGCTCTCTTTTAAGAATAGAGAAGGGAATGGGGGAGGTTTCTTCATACAGATCTTTGATCAAAGTAATGCCTGTTTGAGACCAGTCCCTCCGGTATATTGGTTTTCTGTGTATTTTTATTCATTGGGTTTGATGCACACATTTTTGTTTATCAAGGCAAGCCAGAGCTTTCTTACTAATTTGATTAATGTACTTGGAATGTGGTAACATAGAGACTTGCATTGTCATGATTGCTGGAAGTGGGATATCTTTAATCAGGTTTTGTTCTACATCTAGCCACTGGGGTCTGTACGCAGACTGATCTAAGAACCATGCTGAGCCCTCCTTGCAAAGGTAGGCTGTTTGGTAGATCTTAAAATTTGGTAAGCCTACTCTTCCTTTTTTCTTGGCTAGTCTGAGTTTTCCTAGAGAAATCCTTGCTTTCTTCCCCTGCCATAAAAAAGTTTCTGATGACCTTATCGATTTTCTTTAGGAAAATACCTGAAAATATCATAGGTAACATACTAATGAGGTAATTGATAAGAGGTGTTATCATCATTTTGACTGTTTCTATTCTACCAAACCTTGTTAAGAATTTTGGTGACCACCCATCTAGTAGATTTGTGATTTTTTATGGATAATAATTTTGTTTTCCTCTAAGGTAGAAATAAGTTGTTTAAGAATTCTATGCCTAGGTATTTAATCGTACCTGTCTGCCACATCAACCCGGAATCCCCCAAAGCATCTCTACTACCGCATAGGTTAAGTCATTTTACTTCTGCCTTTTCCTTTTTGAGTGTGTAGCCCGATATATTTGCATAGTCGCGAATAGATCTCATGGGAGCCGGTATAGCCATGGCAGCTTCCTTTGAGACCATCAAAATGTAATCTGCATAGGCTGCAACCTTGAAGATAGTTTTGCCGAAGTCTAATCCGGGATACTCTGGTTTACTCTTCCATATTGGAGGAATCAGAGCTCGACAAATCTGAAAAATTGTACTAGTCCTGCAGGTCTAGTAACTTGGAAAATATCCTCGACCCAACTGCAACCTCCTTGACCTCTGTCTCTGAAAACGGAGTAAAAGTGAAAAGTTAACAAGATTTAAAGGCATCTTTATTGCCCAGTCCCTTTGTGAGCAATAAAAATGCCTTTAAATCTTGTTATCTTGTCACTTTTGCTCCGTTTTCAAAGACAGAGGACAAAAGTTAGGTTGTCTTCCTACTCGCCAGAAAGGGCGGGTAGGACCTAAAAATAGCTCATCCTCATCCATTCTCCCACGCAAATGCGAGCGGGTGAGTGGATTTGTTGAGCCCTGGAATGGTTTGATTGTTAATACGAAAAGTGATAGAGACAGGGGACAGCCTTGTCTGGTCCCTTATTTTAATAGAAAAGAATAGGAACAAGCTCCTCCTGCTCTAACTCCTGCCTTTGGGGCTGTGATATAATGCCATGATCCTCCATTTAACATTTTCTCCTAGATTACATTTCCCGAGTGTCGCGTGTAAGAATGTCCAATCTACTTTATCAAGCGCTTTTTCTGCGCCAAGAATTATAGCAACAGTTGGGGACAGTTGCTTTCATATTTTGAGGGGGGGATAGTACATCATCGTTGAATTTACAAAGTGTTTTTTTTAAGTGGGGTGGTTGAGTCTGTAAGTGTTAGCGTGACTCAAGAGTGATCGGATACCACTCTTGGTTCAATTGTTGTTTAGTCGATCTTACTTATAGCATTCCCTGATATTGAAAAGTAGTCTATACAGTAGTATGATTTGTGGGGGAAAGAGTAAAATGTGTAATCCTGTTCCGTTGGATTCTGGAGTCTCGAAACATCTATAATACAACTGAATAACGGTTTTGAATACAAATTTTGCCTGCACAGCTCTTGTCCCTACTATTTTCACAAAAACATGCTCACTCTTCTAGGTCTTCTAGGTCAACCAAAAAAAAAAAATCTCTTCATACAATTTCACAATTTTGAGGAGCACTATATATATATATCCAGAATTAATCCAAAATAAATCAATGATTATATTCACTTGTATTCAAGCAAAATGACAGCAAGTGCCTTACTTAAGCTCAGTTAAATGATAGCAGGAAAACTTGTACTACTCTCATAACACTCCAATTGTCAGATTGTTTTTCATATTTTTTATTCTGCATTTTCTCAAATTCTATAGTAATACAAAAAGACAAGTGCACGTTGGGAACAGCCTACGCGTTTCATCCCTGTTCTCATGGGACTCCTTCAAGGCACTAGTCCAACTTGTGAGAAGTCCTGTGTACGATCAATTTATACAATTCCAAGAGTCGACTGCTAATGTACTCATGAGACCTCAAATGGCTCTCCTATAGACCCGAAGGTTGGTGAAACCCTTTATGACAGAGGTAGTAATAGTGCGAGTGAATTAGGATCTTTGATTGATATTTCTGAGAAATTAGTAGAAACTCCAAAACATGGTGTACAGGTTGATCACCACATCAGGAGGTTTCTTAGGGCCTTCACCGGAGGAATTGGATGAATGGATTAGAGGGATGACATGTAATAAGGTGAACATGGATGTAGGTAGACTAAAAGCAGATTTAGAAGAAATGATAGAAGGTGTGATTAGTCCAGAGTGATTGAGTAGGTATCAGGAGGATTTTTTTTTATTCTTGTGTAAAAATATTACAATGAGAGCAAGATACCTTCATGAGAAATTTGCTGAGGTAGCATAGACGTATGGAGTGGATATAGAAAAGTCAAAGGCTTTACAAAAAACTTGCAGATTGGATTTTAGTGACAAAGATTTAGAGAGTTTGGATGCTTCAGGAAAACGATTGCAGAGTAAGGAGTTCATTAGCACATTGAGACAATTAGATATCGAGACAATGGGGTGAATTAGATCTTTGGAAAGGAAGATGGGCTAAAAAGAAGGAAGAAACAGTAGTAAATACAGGTGCTTTATCAAGGTATCCAGTGCGAGAAAAGAGTACAGATGCGACTGAAATGATATATCCCATGAGAGAAGTACCTAGAAGTGGATATGTTCATGTCTCATGCTCAACATGGGATATATTGTCTTTTGTGAATGAGTTTCCCAGATTGAGAGACAATCCAGTGGAATGGTACAAACAAGTAGAGAGGTTTGTGAAAGTTTCACAAGTTTTGTGGAAAGACTTAGATGGTTTGCTTGATATTGTAGTTCCAGCCGATTTGTGGGTAGAGTGTACAATGGCAGTAGATTGCCCTAAAGAAGAATATTCAAAAGATACAAAAACTGGAGCACCATCTGATGAGGTGATGAAAAAATATAATTAGGTCATTACATATTTGAAGGGAAAGATTTAACCAAACGAAACAGATTAGGTTAAAATAGACAGACCTACACAAGAAACTAAAGACACAGTGCATGCTTATTATGAAAGGCTTCTTCAAGTGTTTAAGCATTATAGAGGTATTGAGAATATTACTGACAAGGACATGGGTCATTTTGTATATAGGTTTCTGTTTGCATTGAGACCAGAATTGAGTATGACGATTCAACAGCATTTAATCTGTTTGCAAACCAAGACCATTGACAAAATATTGCCTAATGCAAAATATTTTAGTGATGAAATAAGGCATAAAAAGTTGAAAGAGAAATTAATGTGGGCTCAGATTAAAGCAGCACAGAAAGGTGGATTTGTGGATTTTTCTCAATCGGGTTTTTAAGGCAAATATCAGGTTGTTCAAGATAATCAGAGTGGTGTTGTTATAAAGAGTGGTGGTGCAATAAGTAAAAATATTAAAGAGGATATAAAGAAGAAATATCGTGCCTTGCTTGGGGAAAATTTGAACCCTTGAAACGAGATTGTAGAATTTGTTGACAAATACACGTAGTGGTACAGGTGTTCATGATATGAATCAGAATCAGCTAAATCAGATGCAAAACCAGATGCAGAATCAAAATTTTATACCAGATGGGAGAGGACAGGGTTTACAAATACCTCAACCTCAAATACCTCAAGCTCCTGTGCCTAATCAGAATTTGAATGGTCAAATGCAGAGATACAGTGCACATTTTGATTTTCATACGGATGAATCAGCAAAGCAAAATGTACAAGTGGTTTCACAATATTGGTTACAGTCCCAGGAAATTGATTCAGATACATTTCAATGACGGTGCCTGAGGGGGGAGGAGGAGTGCGTGCTTGGCAATTCCTTACAGGTAGATCAGTGTGGTCCTTTTGTGGATGGAGAAGAAGAAGGTAATTTGATTACATTCCTTGTAGACACTGGCGCTACCCGTTCTACCGTGGGAACTGTGGAAATTCCTAACCTATCTCGGGAGATAATATCAAAGTTGTAAGCATTTCAAATCAATTGATCAAAACTCCAGTATTTACATCAATTTGTGGTGTGTGATACAAGTACGGTTAACCTTTTAGGTAGAGACTTGTGCAAATGAATTGCACCATTTACTGTACACCAGATGAAATAGCATTTCATACAAATGACATAGATGTAATGTTCAAAATGGCAAGGCAAGGGACAGAGGTGAATGATTTGTATCCTTTACTTACAGCAAAGGATTTTCCTGTTGAACTGAGAGAAATCATGTCGACTGATGTGTGGGATTTTACAGGGAAAGATATTGGATTGATGAAATGAGTTGATCCTATTCCAATTACAGTCAAACAAGAAGCAGAATTCCCAAAACTTCCACTTTACAAAATGAGCCCTGAAACAATTGCGGGAGTAACGCCTGTGATTGAAATGATGATTGATCAAGGTATCTTAAAAGAAATACTAAGCAGTCCTTCTAATTCGCCTATTATGGGACGTAAGAAACAGAGCAAAAATATCATATTGTTCAGGACTTAAGGAAAATTAATCATATAGTAGTACCTTATTGCCCAATAGTGCCAAATCCAGCAGTAATTTTTTATCAAATTCCATGTGATGCAGAGTGGTTCACAGTGATCAATTTGTGTCAAGCATTTTTTCTCGATACCCTTACATCGGATAGCCAATATTTCTTTGCATTCCTGCTCGGAGACCGTGTCTTGGCATGGTGCGGAGTTCCTCAAGGGTACACTGAAAGTCCCTCAATCTTCAATCAGATATTGAAGAGGTGCTTAGAGTCATTGGTAATGCTAATTAACTCAGTGCTGGTACAGGACATAGATGATTTGCTTGTTGCATCAAAGATGAAAGAAGTTTGTATGGCAGATAATATTGCTCTACTGAATCATATAGCAGTAGGTGGGCATAACGTGCCACCAGCAAAATTGCAATTTTGTCAAAAATACGTTTTTTATTTAGGGCACAAAACTGAAATAGGAGTCTTAAAAGAGTCACAAGATCAAATACGATCTTGCAAATGAAACCTCCCAAGACACAGATAGAAATTTGAATGTTATTGGATATGGTTCGATATTGCAGACAGTGGTTGTAATGAATTTTCATTGATAGCTCAGCCATTACAGAAACCGACTCTCTAAGATATGTCAGACCCAATTCAAGTGGATGAGGAAAGCATGGGGGCATTTGTTGAGTTGCGAGACAGCCTTTGTCGTGTACCAGCATTGGGAATGCCAGATTTCACTAAGGATTTTGCATTGTTCTGTTATGAAAGAGACGGTGTGCACTTTCAGTTCTAATGTAAATGCATGGAATAACATGTTGTCCAGTGGCATAATTTTCAGCAACCATGGATTGTATAGCTGCAGCTTTACCAGGTTGTTTGAAAGCAGTTGCTGCTACTTGTGTGAGTTTGGAACAGAGTGAAGTGATTGTGATGGGTCATCCGTTTAGAGTGTATGTACCGTATTCTGTTGAGAGTTTTTTGACACTAACTCAAACACAGCATCTTATGAGTAGTCAGTTAACAAAATATTAACGAGTGATACTGGGAGCTGAGAATTTGACATTGACAAAATGCGCAAACCTAAATCTAGCTACTTTGTTGCCAAATCCCGAGTGTGAAATAGTGGTGGATGAAGCAGATCATGACTGTCTAGATGTGACTGAATTGTGTACAAAACCAAGACCTGATAAAAAGATACTCCATTACAAAATTCAGATTGTATGATGTTTGTGGATGGATGTTGCTTGAGAGAAGAGAAGGGTACCATGCGACCTTCCGATGTAGTTTGTAAAGAGGCTAGTGTCATTGAAGCTTTATTCTTGAAAGGAGTAAAATCTACTCAAATTTCAGAGTTAATAGCTCTGACAAAAGTGTGCCAATCAGGGGAAAACTGGAGAGTGACCATATTTACCGATAGTCAATATGGATTCGGGGTTGTGCAAGACTTTGCACAATTGTGGTCTCAATGTGATTTCTTGACCTCATCGGGTTTACCAATTCAAAATGGAGAATATGTAAGAGAGCTACTGTTGGCAATACAATTGCCCAAAGAAATTGGGGTTGCAAAATGTTCAGCACACAAATCTGGCAGTGATTATATTACTGACGGAAATAGGTATGCTGACGAAGTTGCGCATTTATTTGCGCTATGTTCGGGTTCAATAAATAAAAAGATGCAGAAATCTGATGAAAAATAATGCAAAATAATGTTCTCATCTTTTGAAACATGAGAAGAAATTAGACAGTCACAGGAAGAAGCAAGTGCAGAAGAAAAATAGATTTGGATCATGTCAGGTTGTTCATGTAGGGAAGAAGATGAAGTTTGGATTTATGTTGATGGAAGACCAATAATGCCAGATAGTCAGTTATCTCAAATGGCGAGGGTCCTACATGCATTGGTAGAGATGCTATGATTAGAATGTTCAAAGCATCATTTTCAACCTTAAATTCAGGGTCACATTGCAGAAAGTCTTTGCCTGAGGTGTGTGACTAGTCAGCAGCAAAATGCAGGGATAAAAAGAGTTGTTATTGGAAAAGAAGCAGGTCCTTTTACTTGGTTGCAAGCTGATTTCATAGAGTTGCCTAGATGTAATGGACTAAAATATATTCTGGTAATTGTTTGTTTGTTTTCTCGGTGGTTCGAAGCCAACCCAACAAGATGTAATGTTAGTCTAACAGTTGCTAAATTGCTTCTAAGAGAGATCATCCGTAGATTTGGATTTCTAGTCTCTTTAGAATCTGATAGCGGAACACATTTAAACAAAGAAACAATTTGGATGATTTGTTCTGCATTACAAATTGAACAAAAATTGCATTGTGCCTATCGACCAGGGGCATCAGGAGTGGTGGATCAGGTCAATGGAACAATTAAATCAAGATTTGCGAAGGTATGTCCATCCAATGCACTGAAATGGCCAGATGCATTATCTTTAGTTTGAGAAGTATTCCAGACAGAAAAACTGGATAGTCCCTGCATGAAAAAACATGGGCAGAGCCATGAGACAGTCAGTAGTTCCAGCAAATCCACTAATGAATATAACAGATGATTTGGTACTCGATTATTGCAAAGGATTGGCCGATATGATGCATTCTGTGTCTCATCAGGTTGGAGAAGTCACAACCACAACACAGCAAGAACAAGCACAGGATTTGAATCCTGGAGAGTCGGTTCTTATCAAGAAACACATGAGGAAGTCGTACTTAGAACCCCATTGGCATGGGCCATATCAAGAGATACTAGTGACAACGACAGCAGTGAAATATGGTGGCTTGCCGAATTGGATGCTATCCATACAAGAAGAGTCCCAAGTCCATTTGAAAGTGAAGAATCAGTTGAATGTGAACAAAAAGAACCTGAACAGACTGAAATTGGAGTAAAGTGGGCCCAACTACTGGGTCTCGTGAGACTGTCAATGCCAATACAGTGAAGAGATTGATGTCAGGACAGAACAATGAAAACGAGAAAAAGGAATTAATTAAAAGAAATATTGAAACAAATCCTGAACAAAATGAAACTGAAGAAATTCAAAAGAAGAAAGTAAAAAAGGAGACGTGTAGCCAAGAGGAGTAAAAAGACTGAAAGACACTTTGAATGAGAGTGTTCCAGATACAATAGTTGAAATATCTCAACAAATTAATACAGAAGAAAATACAGTTCAGAGAATGAAAAGAGCAAGACTACCAAACAAGAACTAC
This sequence comes from Lissotriton vulgaris, assembly GCF_964263255.1. Lineage (NCBI taxonomy): Eukaryota > Metazoa > Chordata > Amphibia > Caudata > Salamandridae > Lissotriton > Lissotriton vulgaris. The sequence goes on from NW_028247579.1 coordinate 147,714, forward strand.
ACAGCATCTGAATAGACATACTTAGTTGCTGAAACAGTTGATCATAGAAACAAAAGTGGAGAAGAAATTGAGCCAAATCGAAGATATTGTTATGAGCCACCCTAAATCAATTGTCATAAAAATTTGGTGCAGAAGATTGGAGCTTTTCCTGCAAATACAGAAAAGAAACAAAAGTGAAATTGACTCTGTGGATCGTGAAAAAAAATTCTCAAGATTATACATAACATTTTTTTTTAAAATAAGAGGGGATTTGAGAATTTAAGAGAAGAAGAAACTGTGAAGATCTAAAAGACTGAAAGTGCTTGGATAACACATATTTGTTATCAAGTGTACTTTTTTGTTTTTTTTGTTTATAATGGCTAAGATTCATGATACTGGTAATCATGATCAGGGATTAGCTAAGCGTAAGTATATTAACGTTTGTTGTCTATGTGTTTTACTAATTATGATTGTTTGGTAATACTAATAGTTGTTGGCCCTTACTTTATGTTTTCTACTAAGAGTAATACTACTAATGATTTAGTGATTTAGTTATATTAAAATTGATATGGGAGAAACTTTTAAAGAAGACTCACATACTAACATTAAGAGATGAACTGGAAATGACTTACATCAATATAACTCTATTAATGATTTTTCCTTAAATGTTTTTGCTAAGCTTCTTGATGAATATGTAAATACTATGGATGCAAGAGATTGTTATGTGTGCATGCAACTACCATCATCTGTGTCAGAAGGGGTGACTTATCACCACCTTCCCTTAACCTATGGTATTTCGTGTAGTTTACTAACAAGTTTGATCTATGAAAAAGGGCAACTCCAATATTGCTACTGGAATATAGATTTAGTATTTCCTGAACTTCCTATTCGCAAGAATATGCATGTAGTAAGCAGTGCGAAGGATGCCAAGTTTTTTCATACTACTAAGACAATAGATACTGTATATTCCCAAAGAAATAACTTAACTTGTAGAATATGGAGGGAGGAGATTGAATTCATTAATATTATAGAAGATAGAAGAGAGCATTTTCAAAAGAAAGCTGAAAAGATTCATTTTTCTCCCTGATCTCATAAAGAGGGAAATTGCAAGAAAGGTGAGATATATGCTGCAATGACCCTGGATTGGCATCATAGAGGGAAGCTTTGCTTATTAAGATTAAAGGCTGAATATAATAATGATTTCATTGGTTATAGTGAATGTGATCATACCTTCCTGATTACAGGAGGTTGGGGTTTGAAGGGTGATATGGATCCTGTTTTCCCTGGAATGTATTATGTGTACAGTAGGAATGCCTATTGTAGGTTACCAGCTCATTGGTATGGGTGTTGTTATATGTGTATAGTCTTTCCAAAAGCATATCATATTGAGAAGAATCATGGGACCAATGAATGGAATAAAAGTGGATTAATATGTAACAAAAGGAGAATACGTGCTGCTGAGATTGGGTGATATTTTTGGAGCATTGATACCTTCAGGTGGAGTAATTTTAAATATGAACAAAATCCGAAAATTGTCCACAGTGGTTGATCGTTTATCAACGATACTGCTGGTGGATTTTTAATGATTGACACTGAAATGGTGGCTATGAGATCTATGGTTTTGCAACATAGACTTGGCTTAGATGTATTATTGGCAAAAGAAGGCACAGTCTGTAGCATGTTGAAAATTCAACAGTGCTGTACATATATCCCTGACAAAAGTAAGAATCTAGAGGGATGTATTGCTAATATTACACATTTAAGGGAAGATTTAACTGAACAGAAGGTTGATGGTGCTTGGGAGAAACTTGGAAAGGCTTTCTCTTTTACGGGAGATTGTTTTTAACATTTGGTAACAGCTTGTTAGGTAAAATACTAATACCCATTACTACTATGTCTACTGGAATATTAATGCTGTTTCAAATATATAAATGCTGCAAACGTAGGGGGAAAACACTAGAAATAAAATTTAGGGCAAAGAAAAGAAAGAGATAGAATTTGAAGACAGAAAGAGAAATTATGATGAGGTAACGAAAGATATAGGGGTTAGGTTGAAACCGATGAGAATTAGAGTCTTCTGATACAATCAGATTGTAATCAGATTTTTGCATTTTTTTGGATGGCTTAAGTAGCCATCAAAGGGGGGATTGATAGAGCAGATTAAACCTTCCATTGTGTGAAAATCATTAACAATTTTTGGGATCAATCGAAAAGGTATTAACATATGGTTTGAGAGAAAGAAAGAAGAAAGGTGTGGGAAAATTACACTGTGATTAAGTAGGCCACAAACAATTCTTGTACCAAGAGCAAGTACAGAAAAATGTTTGTATTGTTTATCAATTTAACTAAGCGATATTAATTACACAGAATAACAGTTTTAAATGATTGTGCTTTTATTCTACTAGTGAAATACTGAGATGAAATTTGAAATGGAGCTTAAATTGTTTAACATATGACTAAAATCAGTTTATTTCTCCTAGAGAACGTACACACTTTACAAAAAAGGCTTAAAAGCTTCTGTTAGGGTTAATTTTGCTTTAAATGAAGAAATGCAGAAAATGAGTTTTGTTCTTCAGAAATGACAATTGAGTTCTGTCTTGTCAATCGCTGCTAAGTGTTCAGTGTATCTATGACACTTCCAAATGTCTGAAGAAAATATACTTTTATGAATAACTGTGCTGGTAAATGTTGCAAAATGCATTCGAATATGCGTGTGTCGAGGAAGAAGAAGATTTGATTTATTTTGCCGAAAGACAATGATGACAGCATGAAACTAAAACAATTAACATTTGAAAGGAAAGAGCGACCAAAGTGGTGTGACTTAACACCCTATGCTTATAACCAATAGGAGGAAAGGGTTTTCCGGATTTTTTACAAGAATAACCCTGAACTGATAACATTAGTGTATAACTATAAGTGAAAGATTCTTGTGGGGTGCTGGTGGTTCGGTTAGAGAGGGTTTGCCTTTTGCTCTGTGATTCTTTGGCTGATGCTGCCTGTGAGCTGACTCCTTACCTTGTGAAAACAACAATTGATGGACAGAATTCAGAACAATGTCATACATTCACCCCAGTACAGAGATCTGGGCCTAAATCCAATGTTTTTTGCACTCCACACCACCCCAGTTCAGACGTGGACTGAGTGTATGACATTGTTCTGCATTCTGTTCATCAACTGTGGTTTTTGCATTTGTCACCCCGAGTGGGATGGGTATGCTCAGACGTGAGTCCCATGCTCTCCACACCACTGGATTCAAGCAAGCCGGGCTGCAGACGGCTGAAATGCCAGAAACCGGTCCTCGGAAGCTTGTTTCCGGTCCAGGGAAGGCATGGCTTGGCAGTTCTGGCTGGACTGTTCCCATGAGGCACAGGGTCAGACTGATTTGCATATGGCCATGTCTGAACTGGGGTGGTGTAGAGTGCAAAAAAACGATGGATTTAGGCCCAGTTCTCTGTACTGGGGTGAGTGTATGACATTGTTCTGCATTCTGTCCATCAACTGTGGTTTTTTCATTACCTTGTGAGGCTGACTCCTCATACCTTGTGAGGATAGCCCCAGCTTTCCTTTCAATCCGGAGGGTTAGCATTTCAACTTACAGCACGCTTTGTTATAGATTTCTTAGGTTCGTATGAATTACTGAATTGTATTGTTCTTATAAAATGCTCTTTTCTCTCTTACACTATGCACTCAACTCATGCTTCTTGGTTGAGGTGTTATTGTAAATTAATGAATGTATTTCTTTGTGTGAGAATTCTGATTTGATACTGTGGTTTTGTATGACCGTACATATGCTTTCCAAAAACAATAGATAAAAGCAAAGTAACAGAGAAACTGAGGCTGCCATTATTCATTTGTGTAAGTAAAGATATATATAAATATATACGTGAACAAGGGCTTACGGGCTTGAAACGCGTTGTGTTGGGTCTCTCTAAATAAATAACATCTCTGCCCAGAAGAAACTGCGGAGGTCTGTGTCTCTTTCCTCGCCTAATCCGCCGTGTGTGGAATCGGGAAGTAGTTTGAGTTTCCAGGATATATATATATATATATATATATGTATATATATATATATATATATATATATATATATATATATATATATATATATACTAGCAGCCCGTCCCGACGTTGTCCGGGTATGAATTGCTGCCGGCCAGTAGTATATTGTTTTGTAGGATTTCGCTTTGATAGCCTTTCTTGTCTGTGACAGGCCTGTGAAATGCTCCGATTCACAGTGCACTGCTTATGCACTTAAGAGTGCGTGTTCAGTAGTGTGTGAACTCGAGTTTCCCTACTTTATTTTACCTTGCAATTTTATATATTGCGATCTTGACAACATGGCATGAGCACAAATTACATTACAGAAGAACACATTCATTTGTGGTAGGCACGGGGAGACAAAGCGATTTGCCTGGAATCACAGGATGTTGAGCTGATGCCGAGATTCGAACGTAGCTCCCCAGCTCTAAAGTTCGCAATTCTAGAACTTGTGGCGGGAGGTGTGTCTAAAAGTGTATGTCGGTGCTGGTCATCAATGAGAGAGACCTGTGCATTTTTCAAATGGGTGGTGAAAAAAATGAGTATGTTGCTGGAGATTTGGGCCGCTGTGCCACCAATGTACTTACCAGGGGAGGGTAAACACCCATTATTCCGCAACTTCTTTCCGCATACCATCACTCCGCATACTTTCATTACGAAAGTACCATGACTCCGCAAAACCATTATAACGCATGCCATTACATTTTATATGCTTTTACCATGCATACATTTACAACGAAATTCGTTGTAAATGCATGAATGGTAAAAACATGTTTTTTTTAAATGTTTGGATAAGGTAAGTATGGGTATAGGGATATAGGTTTTGGGGTACTGAGGTATATGTTTTGGGGTGTTTGGGTTTTTTAAGGGTTCAGATATAGTTTGGGATTATGGGGTACAGGGGTAGTTTTAGGGTTTAGGGATAGGTATGGGTTTTGGGGTACAGGGGTATTTTTAAGGTTCAGGGCAAGGTTTGGGTTTTGGGGTACAGAGGTATTTTTAGGGTTCAGGGGTGGGTTTGGGTTTTGGGGTACGGGGTACGGGGGTATTTTAAGGGTTCAGAGCTAGGTTTGGCTTTTGGGGTACAGGGGTATTTTTAGGGTTCAGGGGTAGGTTTGGGTTTTGTGGTACGGGGGTATTTTAGGGTTCAGAGGTAGGTTTAGGTTTTGGGGTACAGGGTTATTTTTAGGGTTCAGGGCTAGGTTTGGGTTTTGGGGTACAGGGGCATTTTTAGGGTTCAGGAGTAGGTTTGGGTTTTGGGGTACAGGGGTATTTTAAGGGTTCAGGGCTAGGTTTGGGTTTTGGGGTACAGGGGTATTTTAGGGTTCAGGGGTAGGTTTGGGTTTTGGGGTACAGTGGTATTTTTAGAATTCAGGGCAAGGTTTGGGTTTTGGGGTACAGGGGTATTTGCAGGGTTCATGGCTAGGTTTGGGTTTTGTGGTACAGGGGTATTTTTTAGGGTTTCGGGATAGGTTTGGGTTTTGGGGTACAGGGTATATTTATAGGGTTAAGATGGGTTAGTTTTTAAGGGTGTTGGGGTATTTTAAGGAGTAAGGGTGGGTTATGATTATGGGGTGCAGGGGTATTTAAAGGGAGGAGGGTGGGATTAGCACACAATATGAGACATCGCATGAAGGGCGGAACATACCACACGCCCCCAACATTTGTCACGCCCACAGCACAACGCAGACACGCCCACAAGGGACTACTTTGCTGGCACGGTTCTTTTACCTTTTAAATGTATATAGTGGGCGTCTGCATAGCCTATGTCCTTCTGCTGCAACTGCCCTTTACAAAGCTGTATTGGGTGTTGTGATTGGTGCTGTGGTTCCTGAGATTACCCGCCTCAAAGGTTTGGGCTCTCTCTTTATTATATTAGTATGGATATATATAAGGTGCTTTGTAAAATGTTTCCCTTCAATCTAAGTCCTCATGAGGGTGATTTTCTTCAAAATCTTTTGCCAAATCCCTCTCAACTCTCCGATCCATCAGAGGACTTGACATTAATAATATGGGCCAGCATTTAGTCATATAAATAGAAAGGATCACTGACACAACATCGACACTCAAAATATCGAGAGGGCAAAATATTGAAGCAAAAATATCGACTTCCTATCTTCAAACAGGTAAGTACAAAAATATCGACTCCAAAATATCGAGTGTAAAAAATATAGACTGTCAAAATATCGATTTTTTTAAATGTCTTAAAAGTAAATTAAAAGTAATATAATATTAAATTAAATTAATTTAAACATATTTAAAATACTTAAATAAACGTAAAATTGAGAAATAATTGATGTAACTAAAAAAATATATATATTTTAAATACATATACATATATATATATATATATATATATTCATATTATTTACAAAACATATACAATATTTTTACAGTAGGGTGGTGAAAGGGTTACATTTACTGTAACGACTCCAGTGAGTGTAACAGTAGGGAAAGCATTAGATAGCGTGAGGGTAAAAATGTACTATTCCCACTCCAGCAAGTGCAAAAGTAGGGAAAGTGTTGGATAGCGTAGGGGTAAAAATTACTATTCTCACTCCAGAGACTGCAACTGTAGGGAACGCATTGGATAGCGTAGGGGTAAAAATTACTATTCCAACTCCAGTGAGTGTAACAGTAGGGAAAGCGTTGGATAGTGTAGGGGTAAAAATTACTATTCCCACTCCAGTGAGTGCAACAGTAGGGAAAGCGTTGGATAGTGTAGGGGTTTAAATTACTATTCCAACTCCAGTGAGTGCAACAGTAGGGAAAGCGTTAGATAGCGTAGGGGTAAAAATGACTATTCCCACTCCAGTTAGTGTAACAGTAGGGAAAGCATTGGATAGTGTAGGGGTAGAAATTACTATTCCAACTCCAGTGAGTGCAACAGTAGGGAAAGCGTTGGATAGCGTAGGGGTAAAATTACTATTCCAACTACAATGAGTACAATAGTAGTGCAAGTAAATACTTCTTATTTAAATATAAATAATATAAATAGTAACACCAACTACAAATTAATTAAAATATTTTACAATTGTGTTAAATACATTAAATAATCAATTTAAAATACAAATAAAAATTATTTAATAATAAAAATTACCTACTAATACTAATTATTTACCTATTAATAATATAATGTTTCACAATTTATAAGTATTTTGAAAAATTAACTCAATACATTTTTTATTCAAAAATGTAATTACTTACAATAAAATTACTTCACAAGCTATTCCCCTAAAAACACACAACCCACTACAGAAATTAATTTAATAAAAGTAACATAATTATCAATTATTCAATTACAATAAAGTACAAAATATATTTTAATTAATTACAAATTAATAATTAATTTACAATTAATTCTAATTAAATACCAATAATTAAAATAACATATTTAATTAATTATAATGAAGTTACTTCCCACCCTATTCCCCTATAAACCCACAACCCGCTGCAGAACAGAAAATAAATTACTAAAATAAAATTAATTGCCAATCAATTATTAATTATCAATTAGGTCTAAATAAATACCCATAAATTAAATTACATATTTAATTAATTATAATAAAATTACTTCCCACCCTATTCCCATATAAACCCACAACCCGCTACAGAATTATATTACACAAAAATTAAATATTAATATTAACTTACCTTAAATTCGATATTTTTGTTGTCTATATTCTGTCTAGTCAATATTATGTCCCTTCTATATTTTTGAATCGATATTTTTGATATTCTAGTCGATATTAATGTTTTCTAGTCGATATTTTCGTAGTCTATATTATGTCTTGTCGATATTATGTCTATTCTATATTTTTGACTCAATATTATGTCTGGTCGTAATTAAAAACTCAATATTTTGACTAGTTACCAAATAGAAATGTATCAACTGCATTAGCGCATGGTATGAATATACGCTCTGCTCTAAAAAAAAATCAACCTTACCATACCCTTCCTCTGAGCCATGCACTATCATGAGTTTTGCACTTCTGAAGCACAATATATATGTCTGTCTTTTATATATAGGACAGGTAAATCAGATTATGTAGTCAGGTAAAGAAGTTCCAGAAAAGAAAGTGGCCACTCTCTTTCTTAGCCCTTCTCAAGTGGTCTCACTCTCACTGACTTGCATGTCAGTCTTGGGACTCAGCTGTATACATCATTCGTGAAGAGAAAGATAAAAGCAGCTGGTTGATCGTCCATATTTCCTTGGGAGTAAACAGATCGGGTGAGACCCAGCAGCACTATTCCACTTGGGTATACGCAGAAATTATAATTATTCCATTAGGTCACGTTTTAATCAAGGCCTGGGACTGAATATAGAAATATTAGGTGAGAAAAGGTAGAATTTGTAGGGACTTTGAGCATGGACATCGATTCACCAAAATGCCAGCGGTAGTGGAAGTCATATTCCATGTCCTTTGACCTGTGATGTACTCTGGATTAATAAAATAACAAAAACTGTTGCTTAAGGAAGCACAAGCATATTTTAGACAGCAAATATATACAGTGATGATACCATGTCAGGAATGCAGCAGGACAAACCCTTGGTCAGCCATCACTTGCTTGATGCCCGAGTAACACCACCCAATGAGAGCAACCAATGTGGAATAACTGCGCAACAGGAAAAGGCAAAACTATGATAGAAAGGTTCACGCAAGCACAGGCATGATGAACCACATCAACTGTTGCAGCAGTGCAGGCCTCAATCATACTCAGTGAGTTGATACAAGAGAGGTAGCAGCAGTGCAAACTTCCCTCATCACTAAAGCTGACACAAAACAGGCAGTACTAGTGCAAATATTTATGCATGGGCTAGGCTAAGCTTATTGAGGACAGTCTTGGCTTGCATGCCTAAGAGAAAATGCTCCCTCCTAAAGGTTCCAGCTGACATCAATTTGGATGAGAAACAATAGAAGCATTGTTTGGTGCTGTCATTAGTAAGCTGCTCAGTATTACTACAGTCACCTGCGTTTGAATACAAAAGGTATTGGATTATTGGACCAACTTATCAGTCTCAAAATGTCAGCATCACTATAGACCATTTAGACACACACTTTAATGCTAGAATCTCAATTCCTAATTCAGGCATTCATTTTTATTCCAAACAATTTGACATCTCACGAACACCAGTCAATGTTTGCAAAATTATATCTGGAGGCTCACTCAAATGAATGCAGGAAATCTTACAACAGTCCAGGATCTCCTACGTATTCGTACGTCTCCACCTGAATAATTGCAGGTTAACATGGCTTATCATTTTCTATAAAATATGAAGCATTCCACTCCTCTTCTTCAATGTCCTACTAGTTTCACATTCTGCATTTTCAGTCATAATGTATCTGACAAATTATTTGGAAGGGGGTGGGCTATAGGAATGGAAACATGTACAGATCTCCTCTGTACTTCCTCCAACCAAACACAAATTTTGGATTCATGGATTTGTAACTTTGCGTATTTGGTGTTGACTAATATATTTATAGGATAAGTTCAAGGTGACCGGCATGGCATCTTGCAGATTGATAAATATCCAAATTAATGCATTTACCTGCTTTGCACACACTGCACACTGCCGTATCTTTATGTGCTACAGTTTTAGGCAAACAATACAATTGGTGTAGTAGACCAAAGCGATGTGCCCAAGAGCACATCGTATGGGCATGCCAGGATTTAAACAATTATCTTTATTTCAAGCCTACAACTCAATCAATCAATCAATCAGGGAATTGTAAGCACGCTACTCACCCATGAGGGCCTGAAGGCCGCAGATCTGTTTGGCCGAAGAGCCAGGTCTTGAGGGTCTTCCTGAAGGTATTCAGGGATCGGCACGTCTGATGTCCGCCAGTAGCTAATTCCATGTTTTGGCTGCAATATGAGAGAAGGATCTTCCGCCTGCCCTGGCTCTGTAAATGTGCGGGGTTTCAGCCAGTGCGAGCTTGGAAGATCGGAGGTTTCTTTTGGGTACGTGGAAGTTAATTCTGTCATTGAGGTATTTGGGTCAGTTGTTGTGTAGCGATTTGTAGGCCTGAGTGAGGATTTTGAAAGTGATTTTTTTCTCCATGGGGAGCCAGTAGAGATTTTGTAGGTGTTGACTAATTCGTTTGTGTCGGAGGATGCCGAGGACGAGTCTGGCGGCGTTGTTCAGTATTGTCCGGAGTTTGCGGAGTAGGGACTTGATGCGAGCGTAGAGTACTTTTCCATAGTCCAGTCTGCTGGTGATGAGTGTGTGGGTGCAGAGGGTGTTAAAGCAGCTAGAGGTGACAGCGTTGACCTGTTGGTTCATGGAGAGTGATGAGTCGAGGACAAGGGCGATGCCGAGGTTTGTGGGGTGGTCTGAGGGGGTAGGTGGGCTTCCGAGGGCAGTCGGACACCAGATGCTGTCCCGTGCAGAAGGATTGGTAACGAGGACGAGGACTTCTGTCTTCTCAGCTTTGAGCTTCAGGCAGCTGTTGGTCACCCAGACTGTGATGTCTTGCATTCCTTTCTGGAATTTGAGTTTGGCAGTGGTGGAGTCTTTGGTGAGGGAGAGGATGAGCTGGGTGTCATTGGCGTACAATATGATGTTGAGGCCGTGTTGTCGGACAATGGTTGCGAGGGGGGCCATGTAGATGCTGAAGAGGGTGGGGCGCAGTGATGAACCCAGTGGGACTCCGCAGGTGATTTTCGTGTGTAGCCTGGCGATTAGTGTGCAGTGGGAGACAGTATCGAAGACCTCTGATAGGTCAAGTAGGATGAGGGCTGCGGAGTGGCCTTCATCCAGGAGGGTGCGGATGTCATCTGTAGTGGCAACTTTGCCATCAAATGTACCTGTCCAAAATATACCTCTTGCACAGATGTGCTAGTGAATAGAACGGGCAAAACATTCCTTTAATAAATATTGTCTTTGCCACTTTACTCTTTACCCAAGGAATCCAGTTAACTTAAAATAATAAGCATTCGTATATATAGTGCTGCAGGCCATTTACTGTTGTATCAGTCAATGCACGTTGTTGTATAATGACAACCGTTCTGACTCCATTTCTAATAACACAGAAAATATAAACAAAGTTCTTTGGTGAATTGTGTTTAAGCAATAGATAAAACAAAATACATCTAACTTAAGAAGGACCTGCAGGGAAACCATACAGGATCAGACAAAATAATCGTAAACCATTTAATCACTCTGGAAGGAGCCGAAATAAAAAATCTGAAAAAGAAAAATAATACCCTTTTCATCCCCACTAAAACAGTAGCATGTGGGAGGGTAAAGAATGTGCAATTTTTCAGAACTACCCAGTAACCTAACTTCTTGTGACACACTTTAGCTAGTCCTGTTTTTTCAGACATTCATATATAAAGGTTAAAATGTAAATGACAAGTCTCGAAGTCAAACCAGTCAAGGGCAAGCAGAGTGCAGGGATGATTTCTGGATAGCTGGGCCACTCACAAAATGGGTCTCAGGGGTTCTGATGTCCCTCAATGAGTGCTTGCTTCCTGGGCTGTTGGAGTTCTGATTGGAATCTTCAACTTGGTGTAGGTTGCAGCGGGTCAGGTACCCAAACTATTGCTTCGGCATGGCTCCGGTAGGTCCTGGTTTCTTCATAATTGATGGAGAAACAGATCTTACCCTCTGGAGCTGGTGTACCTCTTCTGGTTTGGTTGCTGCATGGGCGTTGCCAGGGAGCGGAAAGTCGGTAAGCTGGACTCTGTGGGTTCGTTACCTGCGGTCTTCAGGGAAGTACATGTTCTACTTCGAAGGAGTTCTTCTGTGATAGGTGAAGGTCTGGTGGTCCTATGGGGTTCTTGGAGGCCTCGCTGTAGCAGGATGAGACAGCACACCGTGATGGTCGAGTCTTGAAGCAGCAAGCTGGGTTTTGCACCAAAATTCTGCAGCAGATAATCAGTTTTCGGGTTCAGTAGCTCTTCTTTGTACAATTCTTCTTTAAGTCCATAGAATCTGAAGATTTGGGTTGAGGGATGCCACCTAAATACTAAATTTAGGGGTGTTAAGGGAGTGACAGGTAGTAAGTAGCCAATGGGCTACCTACCTTTAGGGTGTCTACACACTCTATGTGACCAATTCCAGAGGGAGGGGGCACAACCCTGACACTTATAGGCTAATTCTCTTAAACGCAAGAAGGAGGAGTTGGAAAAGTAGGGTCTACATCACCTGCTCCAACAGTGAATTTGGGCACACCTCCTAAATTTAACAATTTTCCCACATGTTCTCCAACTAAATGTGGGGGAAGGACAGGGAGGTTGGCATCCTCCACTAACTTTAGAGGCCTGGGTCGCATTTCAAAGGCGACATGTCCTTGAAGCTTCACACCCAGGACATCAGATCTTGCTTGGAGGAGATAGAGGAAGGTATTTATTTTTGTTCTAAACAGAATGAGCACACTGGACACAATAGTGATGTTTATGAGGAAATGAAGTCAAAAGAAAAAATGTGTCAATAGAAGTAACTTTTGCAATGTTTTCAGTGGTGAATGGAGACATACTTCTAGTACTGAGCCTTTCTTTAAGGAAGAACGCTACTTTCAAGACAACACATTAGTGTATGCAGCTGAAGAATCTGGATGGTGTCATGAGATGAAGGATGGTAGTCGTATACCAAAAGAGGTTATGATAGTTTAGGAAGGTTGAAGAATCAATAGCTGAAGAAGTACAGGGATTGTGTAGACAGGCCCCTTTATATAAATGGAACTGTTGCAGTATTTGCAGTTTTCGACAGGAATCTATCAATGTACTGAGAAGTTTCCTACGTAACTTTCCATACAAAAGTCTGAAGCAAAAAAGTAAGGAAGTATACTAATTTACACGGACATTCACTAGCATGTCTAGCAAAGAAAGTGTGCCAAATCAGCTTTCATCATTTTAGAATATTAGCTGTGCATCACTCAAAAATACAAACTTTAGTTAAGGGACTTTACTATGTCAAAAGTCCCACTCTATGTTTAGGAGGAATGTATAGAGCTCTGCATGGTACAGTAGCAGAGGCAGAAAAAGTTTGTGAAGATGTTGAGTTTACTTTCTTTGGTCCTGAAGAAGAATGTAGGTAAAATTAAGACTTGGTATCTGCAAGTGCTGAGGAACAGGACACAACTATTACTGTTGAGAATTTTCAAGAAAATAATACAAAGCGTAACACAGTTTAGAGAATCTGAACTGTATTTGTATACGTTGGCAACGCACTCACTACAAATGTAAGACTAGCTATGTCTTCAAAACTGAAGAAGAGGACAGAGGTATGTGGCTTGAATTTGCAGCTAATTTATTTGTAGAGGAATGCTTTGTTCCACACAACAAATTATATGTAAATACTGTTATGATAAGTTGGAGGATAATAAAATGCCAGCTAGAGCAGTCCAGAAAAAGTTCAAATTGGTTCCAATCCCACACAAACTTCAACATTTAAGTGTTTATGAATCATTTCTAATACAATGTATGCATCCATTCCAAGCTATAGTTCGTATGGAGCCATAGACAGGGATATTCCCTCCAACAGAGTTACAGAAAGGTATTAAAGGTACAGTAGTGTACTTAACATTACATTTTAAACTGAATATTGAAACTGTAGGGATGCAGAGAGATTTTGAAGACACACTTGTTATTCTAGTGAATGGTATCCCTAACAAGAGCAAAAACATATGGCAAGAGTTAGCGGATCTTAGTAAACTAAAAAATAATAATAATATTTTTTATATTGTAACATATATGGAGGATGACACATTATCATCAAGAGGTCTGATCGAAAAGGTGAATCAATCGAGATCAGACGAAATATATGAACACTACAGTGTTCATCCTCTGCATTCTAAAGAGATTATTGGTGATACTATGGATTTCTTTTAAATAAAAAAAGAAAAAGGAGCTCCCTAGAGTGTGTAGGAGAAATGTTTACAAGCTCGCTGTTTTTCACATCTGTTTTCTACTGGAGTAGGTGGTAGATATGATGACAAGCCTGTACAAATACCAGCAGCTGAATACAGATCAACTAGACTATATTCAGAGGGTACTAGATTTTGCCAGTGTTTTATTTACAGAAGAATATAGATTCAAATTTGTCATGTGTAGTAACAGTACCAACAGTATTAGCTGCACATAACATTAAATGAGTTACTTTACATCAACTACTAATGCTACTAATTATCTGGTGACACTTGTCATGAGGTGTCAAGAGTATTGAAAAAATTGAAGCTTCTAATCATTGATGAAGTGAGCATGGCATCTACCTTATTGCTTGCCTTCATATACTTGAGAATGCAACGGCAGATTTTAAGAACAAACTACAATGAACTCTTTGGAGGAAAGCATTTAATTGTGTTTGGTGACCTACTGCAACTTGCTCCCATGAAAGGACAACCTGTTTTCAAAACACTTGTTCACAATGAAATAAGAAAGTCCATGGGGAGTATTGGTAATGTAAATGTTTGGGTAAACTTCATATGTATTGAACTAGTGAAAAATATGTGTCAAGCATCTGAAGTGGAATATGGAGATATACACTGTAGGACATTAGAGAAGGAGCTCTGACAAAAGAGGGGAAATCTGCTTTAGAAAGTCGTCTAATCAAGAAATTATTTCCATCTAACTTTACAGCAGCAGAACTGATGTGCAAATTTATTGACAAACACAAATCTATAGTTTGTTTAATGCCTACACTTGAACAGTGCTCCAACTTTAACAAACAATTACTACAACTAGAGAAAGAAGATATTTTGGAAATTGCAGCTACTGATAAAATGGAACATCAAGGATTCACAATACTATTCACAGATAAAATACGAGTTTCCCAAATAGAGATGAGACTGAATACTTGGCAAAAAAATTTGATCAGATTGATGGCGTGAAGCAGATTTGCCTATGTGTTCTATGTTTTTTGCTAGTGAAAGACTTAAATGTGTGGTGCCAGCAGTTCCCACTCTATGCTATATCTGCCCTTAAATCACACGTTTTAAGTTCAGATGCAGTAACCAGAAAGGGAGAGGGGGTACTCCAAGCTCCATAGTATCCTGCACCAGTTTCTGTCTGTTGCTGCTTCTATGCAGCTGTTACCTGTGCCCGGGGATTCTTAAAGGGTCTGAGGGCTCCTGCTGCTAGGGACCTGCCAGGGCGTATGCCTGGGCGAAGACTGGGCCAAAATGGGCCCGTCTTAGAACGTCATAGCCCAAAAGAGGCAGGGCTGGGCCACCCACTTTTCATTTGGCTTCAGGGCATTGGCATATTCTGCTGGTGGTGAGTGACTATGTATACCATTATTTTCCTGCACCGCCTGCTACCTTTTTGGTCTATCTGTTCACAGTTTAGTGTTAAGAACCGTGAGCAAGGGGAAAAGAAAGGTGGAAACAATTTATGGGGGGAACAAACGCTCAAGAGTCATTACCTCGATTCTGACCTTCCTTAACCAGGCTGTGGGAGCTTTGTCCAAGGAGATTAATAGTGCTGAAATTGAGTTGGCCCAGAACCATCATACTATACCCCCTGAGAGCCAAGGGGCAAGTGATTTGAACTGGGGCCCGTCAATCTAAATAACCATACAATCACCTCTTCCCCTGAAACTCTCCTCATTGTCCTAGACCCTATAGCTAGCATTTCTAATGCACCAGATCTGCTGTCTACCACAAGGGACTGATTGAAATGCCCTGCCAAAACACTTAAACCCGGAACCAGATGCAAAAACTCCACCCCGATTGCTCATTTCCAACATATCGAGCAGGAAGATTATTCCGGTGCAGGACCACGCTCCATTTACTCTTGCAGCGGCCTATCCTGAAGTTACGATGAAGGATACCCCAGTTGACAGCCTCTTATCATCTTTCAAAGAAATGAAGATTGTCAGAGCCCTAAATGCGTTTGACTCTCGGATTGCTGTACTTGAGCAAACAGTTGGTTCATTGAAGGGATCAGTGGATACCTTATATTCAAGCATAGGCACCTGGCCTCCCGATCCCCAGCATATTTCTTCTAACGCAGGTTGTTTGAGTGCTCTCCCCCATGACGCCACTGCCAGTAGAAGGGGGGACGAATACTTCAGGCTCAAGTACAGGCCTAGGTCTCATCAGCAGTCCTACCACAACCGTCTTTGTGATCCCACACTTCCATTTCATCCGAGGTACTGTGGGTCATGGAGGCTAACTTTGGTGGCAAGCACCCGCACGGGGACACAGCAGGGACAACTGAGCAGCACAGTTTTGACCACCGCCAAATCTCAACATTCACAGCCGACATACTGCCCCTCTAACACTACAATCCAGCTGCCCCCAGCGGCAACTCCCTATGTTGTTCTATTGGGAGATGTGCCCCCTTTGAGGATGGGGGCAGAGGAAAATTTTGATCAACTTAAAAATAAGATTGTTAATTGGCCAGCAACCAGGATCAATGCTTTATATCCCCCCACGCAGATGCTGGCAGAGCAAGTTATAATCGTCCACAGAGTGGTTTGGAAAGGTCAAAGCCAGAAAATCGACGAAGGGAGATTGCATCATAGTGAAATTTAATAGTCCCCTGGAGAAAGGTTTAATCTTTCGTGCCCTAGGTTCGATGGGCACACCTTCAGACTGTATTACAGCTCTACCATTGGGTTTCTTCTACTCCCCCCAGAAACTCCAATGCTGGAGACATTCGACTCTACAAAGGGGAAAGCTATGAGATCATCTGGTAAATGTACACACCTAACACCACTTCCCTGTCACCCAGTAACTGTTTCCTCCTATTGAGCGAGTTAGATGATCCCGATTGACTGGACCCCTCTCCTATTACAGAATCTCAGACTTTTACTATTCAAAATAAGATCCCTTTGATTGTCACCCAAAATTCAATTGAGGTCATCTGTTGGAATATCACTGGGGTCCAGAGCAAATTGTCTGATGGTGACTGGCTAGGCATGCTGAAGCACTTTGGTTTGATCTGTCTACAAGAAACATGGGATACTGAGGGTTGCTTTTATCTTGATGGTTATTCCTCCCATTCAGTTTTAACTACCAGCTCTTCCAGTGGACGCGCCAGTGGTGGCATTACGACTCTAACTAAATTAGAATATAACTTTAAAGTCCAGGTGATAAATTCTAAATGTAATACTATTTTGGGCACCCTTTTAATATTTCCTAACACATGTAGAC
Source organism: Lissotriton vulgaris (assembly GCF_964263255.1). Lineage (NCBI taxonomy): Eukaryota > Metazoa > Chordata > Amphibia > Caudata > Salamandridae > Lissotriton > Lissotriton vulgaris. Next base: position 164,834 of record NW_028247579.1, read on the forward strand.
TGCTTCTCATCAATTTTTATAATGCAGTTTCCTAAATGATGGAACAGAAGCTAAGACCAGTCTTAAATGTTTTATGGGTGATTTTTTTCTGTCAGAGCCCCCTTTTACCTTAAATATGTTGGTGGTAGATTTTCTAACTTGCACCGTGGCGCTCCTGTTTTAATAATAAGGAATCTGATTTTGAGGGGCCTTTTGTAACCCAGACACATTTTAAACACACTTGCCAAGATGAAATTAAGTGAGAAGGCAAAAAGGCTAAGGAATTCCTAGACTGGATATGAATCCCAAATCCTTTATTATTTAGAGGAAAATTAGCTTAAGGCTCTGGACCTATCCAGCTTTTGAATCAAAGTAAACACGGGTTGTAAGCATTTATTCCTCCTTTTCCAAATTGTTCTACTCCAATCCCATCAATGGATACATTTTCCTCAAGTATTACAGTACCAGGTGGTTGATATGAGCAAATTACTTTTAATTAAGATTCATTCAAGATTTCATTCTTTAATGCTCATTTTTCATGTATCCACTAGACAGTTGATTCATTCAACATAGGACTGAACAACCAACACGTGTTTCGCCCTGTTTGGCAAATGGAGCCAGGGCTTTCTCAAGGCTGTTGATTGAAAAGAAGAGCCATTAAGTATTCTGAACAGTCCAACAAAACCAGAGAGAAAAGGGAGGAAAGTGTGAACCTCAGTATCACCGCCAGTGTTGTCAGGAAGGTCCATTTAGAGAAAGAAACTATCTTAAGTTACATATCATATAAAGGATCCATCCCAAAGTGCAAAGAGATAAATAAGTGGTTTAAGAAACCCAAAAGTCATTACAGTATTGAAAGCAGGTCATTATGAGATCGTCAGAGTAGTATAAGTGAGGTTTATACAGTGCCTATAGAAGTTGAAAAAATAATGATGTGCTGGCAAATATTAAGACTGCTATTAGTTTGAAGATAATAGCAAGTTAGTTCTCAAAGATTTTAAAGTGCATTCTCAGACTTGAGGAATGTGGTATAACATGCTTTGATTGAAAGTGCTCAGAACAAAATAAATCTAGAAGTTACCTATGTTTTGTAGTCTTTTGTCATCAGATAGCAAGCATTTTTGAAAACAGAGTCACATCATGTAACATGAAACATCCGTAGTCCTATCAAGAATCTGTCAATACATACATTTACATGAGTCAATTTGCATAAAGTTATTTTTTTAAGTTATTTTTAAAAAACATCACTTATTTCATCAAAGCCAAAAGTGCACCTATTTATTCTATTTCATTACCATGTTATTAATGGCATTAGAACTGTATGCACAATTCAAAAATACAATTTAAAAGCTTGTATAGCCTCTATTATACTTAACAAACATCTATCCCAGTTTGAATATTTCAACTTATTTCGACACGCTGTAAGTCAACACATACTGCAGAGTTAGATTCAAATTAAAATTTGTCCCCAAAAAAATGTTCTTCCTTTATGACACCCTATAAAAGTGGTTTGTCAGTACCGTCATTAGCTTAGAAGCCCTCTACTTGGGGCCCAATAGATATCCGCTAATCTGAAGCTATCTCAGTGCATCTTAGAGTCTCAGGAGGGAAACAGAAGCTTCAGGATTTTCAAAATGATAAGCCTACAAACTTTTTTTCACCAACATAATCAGAGTCCAATACACACAGAAGCGAAGGGCTTTACTCGTGCAGTGTTGAAATGATTAGAAGAAGGAATGCAGTCATAATATGGATGTGAAAGCAGGCAAAAACAGTAAAAGAAGACAGCCTTACTGGGTGGTTTTTTCCTGTAGCCTGTAGGTCGACAGAGCATGGCCGGCTGACAGAGTGAGGGCTGGCGGTGAAGAAGAGAGGCAGTTACTGATGTCGAGGTCCGAGGGGTCTTTGCACTGGGGCTCAGAACTTGGGACACAGAAATTTAAAAAGAAACAGTTAGTAAAATTTGAGGACGCTGAGTGTGAACGTGATTGCAAATGTGAACCTCAGATACAATATAAAAAACAATTTGAAAACAACCTGGAATACTTGTATCATCACCCATGTTAAGTCAGGTACCTAGTCCTTTACCTACGAGGTCAGGGAAACATCTAAGAAGTAAAGCGTCATAGAGAAATCTGGAAAAAGTGGCATCAAGCTATTTGGATAAAGTGGGGGAAGGCCAAGACCTAGAAAGAGTTTAAGATAGGGGTACAGGCCATAACAGGTATCAGCTGAGGAACCGAAAAACCCCTAGGAGGAAACCATCAAGTATAAACCAAGAAGAAGATACGGGGGCCTGCACTGTAGAAGCGGTAAGGGTTCTAGGGGATTCAGTTTCAAAACAACATGGAAAGGAAAGTGAGTGGGAGAACCCCATCAGAAGGAAGCAGAGAAGCAAAAAAGGAGAGCTACCGATAACAAGCTTAAAAATTACCCCATCTCTAAGAACTTTTTTCAAAGTGGTACTGAAAACCTTGGTTTTAAAAAACCCAGTACAACCCGATACGGTGTATAATCAGGGTGGGACTAAATAGATAGTATACCCAAATAGGTATCAGATTCTGGAAAATCTCCCAGAGGAGGGAGTGTTGGTGCCCAACTCATTACGGCTTGGAGGAAGAACATATCCCCTTGTTATACATATGGAACTTAGCACTCCACCTTCTGCTGAGCTCCAGCAAAAGGTAGGGGGTGATTTAGCAGGAGCCACAAAGGAAATCTCTATATCAACCACGGATGGGCGAGTGAAGATAAACCAGTCTCAGTGTACTTTACTCCAATCGCAATCTCAGTCTCAATCTCAATCTGAATCACAATCTGAATCACAATCTGAATCACATTTTCAACTTCAGTCTCAATGGAGTGATGATTTAATTAAGGTGTTAACAACAGAAATGAGGAATAGGTTCGAAGTTTCTGAAGAGAATCAGACAGAGATCAGATCAGTATGTGATAGTCTAGAGAGAAAAATGGATGACCTTGCTAGTAGGACTACTCAGGTGGAATCTTCAGTTAAAGAACTTATGTTCCAAACTGAGGTCAACACTAAAGAGATAAAAATAATAAAGGGGAACGAGACGATCTGGAAAGATAAAATGAAATCATTAGAAAATAATATGAGAATAAATAATCTCCGGATTCTAAAAATTCCAGAAGGTTCAGAGGGAGAAGACTTTCAAGCTTTTGTCGCAAGGCTCATAAAATCAAGTACACATATTGAGTCCACGGTGAATGAACTGTTGGAAGATATTCAGAGGGCCCACAGAGAACCTTTTAAGTCATCCTCGGGAAAGACTAAACCTAGGAAAATCCTTGTCAATTTTAAAACGTATAGAGTCAAGGAAGAAATATTTATAAAAGCCTTAAAACCGAAAAGCTTAACAATGGATGTAATGACTTTTGAGATTAGATCCGACCTATCCCAAATAACAGCGAATAAGCAATGGGAATTTGGCAATATGATTGAGCCTTGTAAAAAAATGGCGTTAACTGCTCAGTTGAGATTTATGTCCAGTCTTTAGGTGATGCAATATAACAAGCTACATAATTTTAGAAGGGTAGAGGATGCAGTACATATTCTGAAGTCACAAGAGACAGGGAGGAGTTAGGGGCTCCCCCCCCCGAGATAATGGATACTTAACAGTGAGCAGCCGAGTATTATTGTACTTTCCTTTTCCTCCCCTTTTTTTCGGCAGCCTGATATCATATGATGAAATATCAGAAAGAATATTATTCAGTGTTTTTTTCTATTTTCTTTTCTCCTTCTTGTTTATTAATATGTCTTAAAGTCTACTTTTGAATCCTCAAATAAGGGGGCCTCCTAAGGCTTTGGGCCAATATGAAGTATGAGGAGGGTTTTCCAAGGGTGGGGAGGAGGGAGGGGTCACAAATAGGTTTTAGTACACGGGTGAGGGAGCAGTGGGCAAAAAAGACAAAAAACGAGTCCTCATTGAAAAACCTACTCTTAACCCTCAAATATTATTTTTTTTTGGGTAAATAATCTAAGATGATAGCCAGCCAGATAAAGCAGGTGGAACTAACCTCATGGAATGTTAATGGACTTAGAATGAAGCACAGAAGGGAGAAGCTGCTGCAATATTTAAAAGATGCCCGGCCCAGATCATAATCTTACAAGAGACCCATTCAACTGGGGATGAGATGAAAGAGGTTTTCATATCCAGGAAATTGATCCAAAAAGCAGTATTTACTGATCAGCAGCTTACCACCAGAGGGGTAGCAATTCTAGTTAAAATGAATCCACAGATAGTGATAGAGCGGAGTAAAGTAAATAAGGTAGGCAGATGGGCAATAGCCTAGGTCAGATGTTATGATCAGGCATTTACAGTGGTAGTCTATTATGGCCCAAATTTAGATGACCCTATCCCATTTGGCAACTTTTAGATTTCCCAGATCCTGTCTTTATGGCCGGCGATTTCAATATAGTTTTAGATGTTAATTTGGACTGCTCAACTAAAAGCAGGGCCCTGATGAACAATAAAACACAATCCCTGATTAAAAATGCATTGAAAGATAGAGGATGGTGTGATATCTGGAGAGAGAGGAAGGGACCCCCTAAGATTTATACTTATAACAATAAAAAATACCAGAATGGACTTATTTTTGAGCAGTTCAATTTTAAATGTACAGGTTGGAAGTGTGGGTCATTTGGGTTCACATATGTCCGATCACTCTGCCATTAATATATTTTTGACACTTCGAAAAATGTAGTACAGAAGAGACGGCAAATGGATCGCACCATACCATTTGAGGACGAGCTAGTCAAAAAGCTTAGACTGGAAACCAAAGAGTTCTTTGAGGATAATTTGGGAACAGCTTTCATCAGCATAGTATGGGACGCATACAAAGCTTTCTTAAGGGAGAAAATAATTTCTGTACAATCCAATTATAACAAACAAAGAAGGGAAGAGATAGCGAGTATAGAGAGAAAGATATGGATTGTGAAACAGAAAATGGTAAATAAGGAACTTGCTCAATAATCTCTTCAACTCTCTATTCAGACGCTAAAAAACAATCTGGCAGGAGTATTGTAAGGTAGAGTACAGGAAACTTGCCCATTTTGGTTATGGAGAAGATTGTGGCAAATTGCTTGCTTGGAAGACAAAAAAGATCAGGTGAAATCTTTTATAAAGGAGTAAAAGCCAAAAGATTCAGGCATTCTGATTGAGACAAGGGAGGGTATTGAGAAGGTTCTTCTCAACCATTTTGAGAAGTATATACGGAGTATTTGAATACAAGATAGGAGGATGTGGAAGAATGGCTGGGAAAGGACTTTCCAAGGAAGATTCAGGATATCCAAAGGGTAGCTATCAATAGCTCCATAACAGTGGGAGAAATAAGGAAATCTATAAGAATAGGGAAATATAACAAAGCAGCGGGACCTGATGGTCTCCCTATAAAGTTGTATAAAAAATTAGAGGATTGTTTAGCACCTGTAATGTTTAAATAATTTTTAGCCATCTTTGAGAAAGGTAGTGAGATCCTACCATCTTGGAATGAAGCTTTAGTGACCCTGATATTAAAACCGGACAAACCACCAATTTCCTGTGACTCCTACAGGCCTATCTCGCTACTCAATTAGGATTATAAAAAAAAATTGAACGTTTTGGCAGATAGGCTTAGTGAAGTGGTTGGGCACTTATTGCATCAAGACCAGAAAGGGTTTGTGCGAGGCAGGGGAATCAATGATCTTACATATATTTTAATGGGTACCATAAACATATCCACTTCATATAAGCTACCATTGGCAGTGATAACAGTTGATGCTGCTAAAGCCTTCGATAGGGTTAATTGAAACTTGTCAAAACCTTTTAAAATCTTTAAGGTAACTAGGCAAGTGTGCCCCTTATCTCCCCTTCTTTTTCAGTTTATATATTGAGCCCTTGGCAGCTAAGATTAGGAGGCAGAAAAATATCCCCTCTTTTAAATTTTAAAGGGGGGGAGAAAAAAGCGGGATAATATGCTGACGATTTGGTTGTGTACTCCTCAGAAGTAGATTCCTCCATTCCGGTGGTATATGAGCTAGCAGCACATTTTAGGGCTATCTCAGGATATGAGATAAATGAAAATAAAATGGTAATGACCTGGAATATTGACTCTCAATCATAGTGTATTCAGGAGGAGATGAGATATCTGGGTATCAAGATTGTACCAAAGTAGAGTTAATCCTGGAAGTAAACTTTGATAAAGTAAATAAAGAAGTGGGAAAACTGTTGTTAAGCTGGTACCAACTTCCATTGACACTATATGGCAGAATAAACCTGGTCAAAATGTCCATCCTTCCCAAATATACTTTTTTGTTTCAGAACATCCTATTGGCTTTCAAGGAAAGTTGGTTTACTAAGGCACAATCAAAAATCTCTAATTTTATTTGGGAATCAAAAGGGGTTTGTATGTCAAGAAAGAAATTAAGGAGAAAATATGACAAAGGGGGATACGTTTTGCCGGACTTATCATATTATGCATGGGTTCTCTGGATTCCTCAGACCTTTGGAACATGTTTAAAGCAATGCTGCGAGATGTGGAAGGGGGTGAATATAATTTTATTCACAAGTTTGGGGATCTGCGTTTCTTTAAAAAAAGTGATACTTAAAGTCTTGCAGTCTTTTGCGGAAACATGTGAAAAATCAGGAAAGAGCTAAAGAAGAGTTATTATAGTGGTATGGCTCCTATTTGGAACTTCCCCGGCTCCCCAGAATGGCCCAAAGATAGATTAGTTCTTCCTCTAAAAAATGCAAACATTATGTTGGAGTCATCCGGTAGTGGATGGTACATTGATCTCATGGGAGGAATGTCAAACATTGACCAATAATCAGCTTTCAAGATTTAAATACCTCCAAATAAAAAGTTGTCTCCTTTCTGTCGGAGATGCAGCAGGAGTATCTAATGAGTTGGAATCAATGTTAATGACAAATATCACCCTGAAGAAAGAGGTGGAGTGCTAGTATTGGCTCTTATTGGACCTGGCAGATGGAGACTTTAATTACCCATCATTACTCTGGGAGAAGATCTTGCCTGGAGAGCAGCATGAGGATTTATGGCAAGTATCTTGTAATTTTTCCATGGTTCGTGCTGCAAATTTAAGACAGAACCACCTCTTCTGTCTCCACAGAGTTTATTGGTCTCCATATAAATTGGCAAAAATGGGGAAAGGTCCCATCCTGAGATGCCCAAAATGTGGTAAGGAAAGAGGAGATAACAATCATATGTTTCTGGAGTGCCCTATTCTCCAGGAGATCTGGGAGGCTGTGAGCAGCACAATATCTGCAATACTTTTTCACTCCAGGTGAGCAAAGTTCTTGTATTTTCTGGGATGTTGGAGCATGGAGAAGCCATGACAATTAACACAAAAAAAATATTTTGCATTTGCATTTGATACTTTTGTCCCGCTTACAAATTTGTAAAAATTGGGTAAAATCTACTACCCAGACAAAGATTGAATGGTTAATGGATATAAAGTATACCAACCAGTTAGACAGATCATCTAAAAGAAAGCAAAATGATTTCTGGCGTGCTTCTGAGGAGTGGGTGAAACATTGTACTTTAAACATAGTCCAATGATGAGGCATCTATACTATATTGCTGGAATACTCATTTGGTGACTTCACAGCTTTTTTCTTAGCTGGAAAGAAGTTCTCTTATAGTTGGAGGTTAATCAAGCATGGTATAGAGTGATCCTAGCTCCAAAATAAATATACATATATATCACATCACGATATATTGACCATTTCCTTCAAGAGCATGTTAAGACTTTACCATCTTACTTGAGAGACACTATGGATTTTCTGGAAAAAATTAAGGACAGTGGTTTGGCAGAAGGATTGATTGTTAATCACACTTGACATGGTTACATTGTATACGAGCATTAACCATTCGGATGGTCTGAAGGCAGTGGCTCACTTTTTGAAGAACAGGCCAGCTTGTAGGTTAGAACACAATGCTATGATCATTGAAATGATTGAGGTGTGCCTCACAGAGAATTATTTTCTGTTTCAGAACCAAGTTTTTCAGCAGCTAAGAGGAGTAGCGATGGGGGCCTGTTTCTCCCCCAGCTTCGCGTGCTTGCACCTGGGGCTGTGGGAGGTACAGGTCCTTAGAGTTGCCTTTGCTGATACAATGAAGAACAAGATAGTGTCACTATACAGATTTATTGATGACCTCTTTCTAATATGGAGGGATCACAGAGTGAGGCCAAACAGTTTATCTCAGAGGTCAATTAAAATAACTTGAATCTGAGGTTCACGGGGGTGATTAGTGCAAGTAAAGTTAACTTCCTTGATGTGGAGGTACACATTGAGAAAGGCCAACTACAGACAAGGTTGCACCGGAAAAAGACCGCCGGCAACACGGTCCTTCACGCATCAAGCCACCATCCTGCTCACCTGATCCGAAGCATCCCCTATGGGGAGATGCTGAGGATCAGGAGAATATGCAGTACAGCGGAGTCATGCTCAGCAGCACAAGCCAGCAGCAAAGATAGATTTTTGGCAAGGGGCTACTCGTTGAACACAATTGAAAAACCCATGCAAAGGGCCAACAAACCAGGTATCGTCACCGAGGTGGATGGGGATCCGGATGGAACCCAAAAGGTGACGAGTGGCGAGAATGGCCATCCAAGACTGATCACAGCGTACAGCCGACAACACAGGCAGTTGCATAAAATCATTGGCAGAAATTGGCCCATCATCAGGGGGGATCCCGTGATAGGTGGAACTCTGGCTAAACATCCAGCAATTACTTACGACAGAGCCAGGTCAATGAGTGACATGCTCGTGAAGAGTAGCCCTGAAATAGCCAATAAGGACAACTGGTTGCATAAAAGCAAGTGGTTCATTAAGTGCGCCACATGTAAAGCTTGTACGATGGGGAAGAATAAGACCACATATATGACCCCATTTACCGAGGAACCAATCCCTATAACTAAAAAAATAACTTGTAAAACTGTGCTGGAGAGTGTGTGTGGCCTGCGGTATGTTGGAAGCACCAAGCTGCAGGTCCACAAACGCATACTCCAGCACATGCGTGCAGTCAACAATAGGGATGAGGCTTACCCTGTGGCCCGACATGTTAACACCTGTCACAAGTGTGACTTAAGCTGCCTCAGCTATTATGCAATAGACTCAGTACCGCCTCTTCGTAGGGGAGGAGATAGGGCAGCATGCTTGAGATTACTGGAAACTAGATATATTCTAGAACTGAATACGAAGATTCCCAATGGCCTCAATGCCAAAGAGGACTTATATACCTGTCTGTAACAATAACAATATGGGGAAGAGCATCTGTTTAAGAACTAGATAACACTTATAAAAGAATGAACATTGATAGTGAGAGTCGTTTTTAACATCAGACTGACATATCTTTTTTAGGACATTGTAAAAAAATACATTTTAGACCTTTTCACAGGGTGATAGGTAAAAAATATATAAAAATTTGGGGTACTTTAAAATTCACCTTTTTATAATTTTTGACTCCTAATAACGTGCGACAGGATCTGAACCACTATGTAAGGGCAGTGATCCTGAACACCGATGCAAAAAGCCCACTTGGGCATTATTACAACTTTCTTTCCACCCACCACCTCTCAATATTTCTCCTGATAAAAACATTGTTGCTTTTTTTGCACAGGTATCAATTCGAATTTTGCACACAGTTTCCATATTTGCACATATAAGTAAATTATATACCATATAGGTTTTACCAAAACAATATTTTTATACAATTAATGTATGATAAACAAATGTTGGTTTTATCTGTGATATATATATATATATATTTATTTATTTATGTATTTATCTGAGCGAGTTTTGCACATCAGGAGATATTTCACACTAATAATTATAATGCTGTACATAAAAGATCAGGCTGAAGTCTGTTGTTTATCTCTACAGGCCCAGTGGTCAGATGGTATCTGCATGCACGTTAAAAACACAAAGATTGGCTGACCGTGTCATGTGATCAAGGGCTTCAGGGCCCGAAACGCGTCATGGCGGATGGAGTGATGCACTGAATTAAATAAAACAAACAAATTTACCTGACTGGGTCCGGTTCGTTATTTTGCGGCAAGCAACTAGAAAAACGAAGTATTATATATAGTTGGCTCTAATCAAAAGGGAGGCCCTAGAGTAATGTATATCATTGATTGGGAATCAAGGCTAATGAGGGGAAAAAAACAAGAAAAAAAACATATGAAGTTACTACGTTACACAAATTCTCAAACACCTAATCACTCAATCATACAAGCACTCAGACAGTCACTCACTCACCCATGCAGCCGCTCAGACATTCACTCACTCATAGAAACACTCATCCATTCACTCACCACTACAACCTCTGATACACCCTCTCACTCACTCATACAAGCACTCACACTTCTGCTTAGATACCCACGATCTTACTCATACAGTGGATTATATACCCACTCATTTACTCATAAACTAACTCACACACTCACTCAATCATAGAGTCACTCTCACACTAATACAGGTACTCACCCACCCAGTCACTCACTCTCACAGTCCCTCTGTACACAGTCACTCACTTCTACAGACACTCACCCACCCAGTCAGTCATATATACTTACACTAACACACACAGTTACTTACCGATACAGCTACTTACACAGCCAGTAAGTCACCTATCCAGCCTCTCAGACAATCACTCACTCAATTACACAACCACTGACACAGCCATTCACTCATCTATTTAGATACCCACAGTTATTCAATCATGCAGGTACTCACACACCCAGTCACTTTCCAATACAACCTCTCACACAACCAGTCACTCAGTCACACAGCCACTCAGATATCTACTATTTCACTTATTCAGTGGTCACACCCCACTCGATGACTCAACAGAAACTGACAGTCCCTCACTCATGAAGCCACTCACACATGCAGACCCTCACTTAGGGGCCCATTAGGATGTCGGGCGAATTTCCTCCGCCAGTGTAGTGGTGGCCAGCGCCACCCTGGTGGAGGCAATCCACCTGACATCCTTCCCTGCATTCCCCCCGCCATATTACGATGGCGGAGGGGACCGCAGCAGTGAGAAACACCGCCCGCCTGTTTTTTGCCCCGGTCGCCTTGCGGCCGGGGCGGAAAAGGGATAACATGGTGGCGGTGTCTATCAGACACCGCCAGCCATATTAGAATAGGCATTTTTCAATGCCTGTCCGTGGCGGCAATGCCGCCACGGAAAGGCATGCGGTGTTCACTCTAGGGGGCCCCTGTGGGCCCCCAGAGTGACGGCTAAAGGGGGGTGGCACACGGGGGGCACCTGTGGTACCTCCCTGCATTTGCATAATCACAGAGGCAGACACCGCACGGTGCCTGCCGCTTCGATTATGCAAATGCGTGCATTTGTTTTTAACATTGTGGCGGGCGGTGCAGTGAGCACTGCCCGCCACAATGTTAATTTGAGAAATGCGCCTGCCACTGTGGCGGGCGCATCCTAATGCCAATGTTGGGACCCCCGCCCTTTAGGCGGGCGGTCCCGATTTACGATGGGATGACGGGCGGGCAAAGTCCGCCCGTCATCCTAATGGAGCCCTTAGTGAGCCACTCACACCGAGCCACTCATCCCTAAACCACACACATACAAACACTCACCCATCTAATTACTCACTCATACAAACACTCAGATACACACTCATTCCCCTATACAGCCACTCACTCATGCATACAGCCACTCACACAGTTACTCACTCCCCATACAGGCACTCATGCATTCATTCAATCACTCACTGATATACCTCCTACATTCCCTCTTACTCACTCATACAAGCACTCACACACTCACTCACTACTCATACTGCCACTTACACACTCACTATCTCACTCATGCAACAGCTCATACACCCACTCCTTCATTCATAACGCTACTCAAACACTCATTCACTCACTCATACAGTGACTCACAAAATAATACAGGCACTCATCCATCCAATCCGTCACTCATACAGCCACTATCTCAGTCACACACTTACACAACCACTCCTCATTATATATACACAGACATACAGTTTATCTTTTTTAACCATGAAAGGGAGTTATAACAAAAATGTTTATTCATTCTTTTTTCTGCAACTTTGTTTTTTATTTGTTATTTTTAACATGTTTTCCTTGTTTGTATTTTTTCTCAAATAAAAAAGCAATATGGAAAAATAACCACAAAAAACAGTGGACAAATTGGTGTAAAGTATAAAAATTAATTAATAATCGTGTTGTCTTGCTGTCTCCAAAATCACATTGACAGACTGCTCACTGTCTGTGGGTGGCTATATGGTTTGGTGAGTGGGTACATAAGTGGTGTAAGGGTGAGAACGTGGCTGTATGGGTGAATGAGTGAATGTGACAGTGTCTGTATGAGTGAGTGTGTACATGGGTCAGTGGCTGTATAGGTGAGTGAGTACATGTATCTGTACGAGTAAGGGAGTGGGTGTGTAAGTAGCTCTATAAGTGAGTGAGTGGCAGTGTGTGTTAGTGTAAAGGTGAGTGAGTAGGTATTTGAGTAAATGTATGGGTTACTGAGTGAGTGTGTGAGTGGCTGTATGGATGTATGAGTGGGTGTATAGGTTTCTGTATGACTAGATGTGTAAGTGGCTGTATGGTTCTGTGGGTGGGTGTGTGAGTACCTGTGCGGGTCTGTGAGTGGGTTTTTGAGTGTCTTTGTGGGTCTGTGGATGGGTATGTGAGTGGTTGAATGGGAGTGGGATTGGGTGTATGAAAGGTTTGGCTGTGCATAGGGGTGTGAGTGGTTCTGTGGATGATATTATCAGTGATGTCATAATTATTATAATTTGAGATGTCATCAGTCATTTCAACGACCATGCAATGAGCGATGTAATATGTGAGGTTATAAGCAGTGCATTGCAGGGTTGTAAGTTATATCTAGCTCAGGTAATTATAACTGCTGAATTTCTACGGATTTGTACACATGAAATTTGAGCCTAACTATAACATCCATGTAACCTTTGCTTTTTTCAGTGAATTCCTAAGGTTTTGTTCTTTTAATTCTATTTCCTAACTATAACATCTTTGTAACCTTTGATTTTTTCAGTGACTTTCTACGGTTTTTCAAATTTCTGTTCTAAAGTGTTATGCCCTAAAATGTTTATTTTTTTAGGTAATTTGTAGGGTTCAGTTTTAAATACTAAGTGTACTACAATTTATTTTGATTTTTTATTGAGTTTTTTTTAACTGCAGACAGTATTTTTTACAACTATGTTTTATATATATATTTAAAAATATAACAATCACATATGTACTTATTGTAAAATATATGGAGTAATTTAATGTAATTAAACACATTTTATTTTGTTTATATTATTTCTGGTATGTAGCTGTGCATTCGCTGGTCCAAAAACATACACTGGTCAACTAGTCTATGGTTTTTAATCCCGATCACATGACTGGAATGAATCCGCAAATCAAAATCGTCTGAGTCAACGACAATTTCACGAATTTAGGGCAATACATATGAAACTTTGATTTTGCTATTCTCAAATAGCGATTTTTTGTGAATCGCTGTTTGAGAATCACAACACGCTATGTATGTAGGATTTGCAAATAATTTAGCAAATCCTACATATTCCTTAATTGCAAATTGCGATTCACAGTTAAGGAATACCCCCCATGCAGTCCTATGGGCCTAGAGGCCCATAGGAATGAATGGGAAGACATTCTCACTTTGCGATTCTCAATCAGAGAATGCAATTTCAAGGGTGCCAGTGTGTCAAAAGGACACCCTGTTGCATCCCTGAAATGTGCCACATGGCACTTTGAAAAATGCAAAAAGGTGCATTTTTCAGAGAAATAGCAAATTACCACCAACTTAAAGTTGGGTGGTAATTTTCGATTCCTTAAGGCCAAATTGCACTTTTTCTGTGCTTCTTACATTGCATTCAAGGAATAGCAATTTGCGATTCCTCAAATGCAATCACAAAATAAAGAATCGCAAATTTTGCGATTTCTTCTTTTGCAAGGCTGTTTTTCTTACATACATACAACTGAGCAAAATTGCAATTGCGAACGCCGAAATTCTGAGATCGCATTTTGGAATGATACATATGGCCCTATGTCAAATATTTACCCCCCTCCATTTTCATTAATGACATCAGCATGAACATGTTTATATGTATATATAAACCACCTTTTTCAACAAAGTTTCCTATTGTACGAGTTTCACGACTCTGCTAAATTATGCACCGGATTTGTGAATTCGCTCAAAACAACACCCACACCTTGTCTTTTAAATAAATATATGACATAGACAACCACCACCCCAAAAACAGCCAGTTCTCCAGTGAAGTCTCCAGAAGGAGGATTGAGAACCAGTGGTGCTCTCTTATTATAGTATGGCTGAAGCTACATCTTCTGTGCAGGATGAACATCCACAACCTCATGAGCAGTAAGATACACCATCTCGAAAAAAGAAAGTGTTGTCTGGAAGCTCTTTACAGTACCATCTCTGTAAAAGAAGGTTAATGCTAAACATGTGCAGTGTAGTATTTGCAGCAAGCAGTTATGCAGGGGGACAGCAAAGAAGTATACACAGTGAACTACTTACATGCGGAAGCACTAAATAGCAAAAAAAAAGGGCCTACGAACAGATGATCCTGGGGAAGAGGTGAGGCAGCAGCACGGTCCACCTTTGGTTGGGAGAACTATCATCAGATGAACTCATTACAATACCAGCTGCCTGCGAAGAAAAGACTGACATGGTTATTGACTGCAAAATGCCACATGTTTATTGTTATAAAAATGTGTTCTGTGGGTGCATTCTTAGATACAGTGAAGAAGCAATGCTGTTAGTTCTTTTTTATTCTAGTTGCCAGTTAATGATTTTGAACACTGAATTGCTTCTTTGCATTTTCCGTACCTAAGCCTTTTAGTGCCCTGTTTGAATATTGTTGGAAAAAAACCAAGAAAAAAACTGTTAAAAAACCCTTCTAGAAAATAATGTTATTTCAAGCACCACCATCTGGTCAAACAAGGAACTAATTGTGTTTTTATTGTGTCAGTGACTGTATCTGTGTGAGAGTGGGTGTGTCCGTGTTTACATCAGTGTATGCCTGGATGTTACTGAATGCATTAGTGTTTTGGCTGGCTGTGTAAGTGTCTGCATTGCTGTATGCTTTGCTGTGTCACTGGTGTATACCGGGGTTTGTCAGTTTGTGCGGCATTGTGTGCCTGGGTGTTTTACTGGAAGCATTAGTGTTTGGTTGGATGCGTCAGTGCCTGCTTTGGTGTATGCCTGACTGTGTCTGTGTCTACACTGATGTATGCCTGGGTGGGTCAGTGTATGCATTAATATTTCTCTTGGTGTGTCAGTGTATGTGTCAGTGTGTGCCTGAGTGCGTTATTGGATGCATAAGTGTTTATTTCTATTTGAAGAGTTTTATATAGCGCTGGCTAGACCTGTAGATATCAGAGCGCTTTACATGAGGATTGATGCATTACAAGTTACAAATTACATCCGTTACCAGACCATAGTAAAACACAGGCAAAAAAAAATGTTACGGTAATTCGTGGGAGGGAGGGGGAGTAAAGAGATACAGCGGGGAGACGGAGAGAACTGTTTCCAATGTCGGGCTGGGTAGATGATGGCCGAGGGGGTGAGCCATGGCCGATCTCCTCTATAGCTGGCTAGCAGCTCCACCGGGCATCAGCCTTGTTGCTCAGGTCTCAGCGGCCGGGAATAACAGGAAAAAACGTGTTTCATGAGTTACATTAGTTACAGTTGCATAGACCAACACAGAAGAAACAAGTCCCCAGTAGAGGAATAGAGGGAATGGGGGAGGGGAATGGAGAATAGGGGGCTGAAAAGCAGATCAGAATCTGGCAAGCCGGCAGTGGGAGAAGAGAACCACATGGGAGCCCAAAAAGTTAGAGTAATCGGGCCCATAACCCAGATGGGGTCACAAAGTCACTAAGTCCAGTGCCAATTTCAATCTCCATGGTTGATCATCTCGGCAAGGTGGGGGGGACCGTGCAGCATTGCATTCCGAACTTCCCTCAGAAGTTCCTGTACTCCAGTGCGGTTCATCGAAGCTGGGTATGCCAGTGTCTGCTTTGTTGTATGGCTGGGTGTGTCATTGTATGCATCAGTGTGTGCCTATGTGTGTTAATGGATGCATTAGTGTGTGGCTGGATGTTGAAGTGTCTTCATTGTTGTATGCCTGGTGTGTCAGTCTAGGCATTGGTGTATGCCTGGGTATGTCTTTGTGTGGGCCAGTGTGTGCCTTAGGGGCGTGTTAGCTGCATACATGCTTGGCTGGGTATGTTAGTGTCTGTATTAGGGTGTGGTTGGGTGTATCACTAGCTATATCAGTATGTGTATGAGTGTTTGAAGCTGTATACGTGTTTGGCTGAATGTCTAAGTGGCTGTATCGATATGTGACTGGGTGTGTCATTCACTGTATAGGTATGTTTTTGTATCGGAGTGTGGCTGGGTGCATCAGTAGTTGTATCAGTGTGTGCCTCGGTATGTTAGTGTCTGTATTGGTGTTTCCCTGGGTGTGTCAGAGGTTGTATCAGTGTGACCCTGGGTCTCTCAGTGACTGTATCAGTGACTCCCTCTGTGTGTCAGTGGCTGCATTGGTCTTTGCATGGTGTGTCGTCAGTGTGTGGTTACTTGGTGCATGACATGTTTGAGTGTATGAGCGGATTTATCAGTGTATAACTGGGTGTATGAGTTGCTGTATCAGACCGTTTTCTCTTCCTCAGCTCACTCAGCCTTTTTCTACTCTACAGCCAGATAGGCCAACTGCAGCCTCAGGTCCCTCTCAGCCTGTCCTTGAGCTCATCAGGGGACTGGGTTGAGGAGGAGACACTACTTCCTGTATTGAATTCAATGGGGGAACTCTCTCTCTCTCTCTCTCTGTGAGGGATCCCCTCTCTCCTCTGGAGCCTTTGCCCTGTCATTTTTCTGCTTCTTTCCCTCCTGCTCCAAGGCAGCACTCATAGGGGTCCTGATTCTAAGGTCGACTACTATGAGGGTTCTCCCTTCTCAAGAGTGCTAAAGTAGTCCTCTTAAAACTCTTCCTGTGGATCAGATTGTATTCTGCGGATATCTTGCCAGGCTCCAAGGTTGAACCAGCACTCAAACATGGATGTACAATTGCGTAAATGGGTGTGTGAATGGTTTTATTGGTGTGTGACTAAGTGTTGCAGTCACTGTCTGGCTACATGTGTGATGGATACATAAGTGTTTTAGTCAGAGTGTAACTGGGTCTGTAAGTGCCTTCCTGAATGTGTGAGAGTGTGCAAATTATATTCTACTAAATCACAAACTATAAGCAAGCACCCATATCTAATTTCAAACACAGTCATTCATACTGGCATAAAACAATGAAAATACATTCTGTGTACCAATTCCTTGTTTTGCTTTCCTGCTTACTGTATTTTTAGATAATATTCTTATCTATGCAACCTTCTATTTTCCCTTCCAGTATAGTGTCTAGAAGCTAGGCATTTTCTTTTAGCTTACATACACTCACTATTTTGTATCTAAATAAACTTTAATATACTACAACCTAACTAAGATACATGCACAAGTTCTCTGTTGTTCTCTCAGTTGTATTTCTATGTCTGGTAACCTCTTTTTTTCATTCCAAATCTCCAGTCAGAACTATTGCAAACCCCCTCCTCTTTTAGCAGAAAAGAAGCTAAAATGGCTACACTTCACCATGTGCTCTTAAATATGCTGCTCTACTTAACAAGTCAGAGGCTTCCTTTCATCTTTCATTTTTATTATACCACTTCTAAATCATCAGTATGTCTTTAACCCTTTCTATGTTTCCTGTGACGATGCCCGATTTGGCAGTTTTATTTCCACAAATCTTTCATCAACGCTCACCGTGCCCTGTGTAACTTCGAGTTGCGGGTCCGTACGGAATCTATGACTGCGTGTGTGAGTGCCTGAGTGGGTCTGTGAGTGGGAGCATGAATGTCTGTGTGGGTCTGGGAGTGGGTGTGTGAGTATACATATATTTTATAAATTTGCGACAGGTTCCAGGGCTCCTATCTGGATTTACATTAGGGGGCCAGGGTGAGCCACTAGGTGGTACATATAAGAGGGGTCCCCGTAAGGATAGTGTATTGTAATAGACATACACTAAGATGAAATTACTCAAGATATCAATTAGACAAACATAAAAAATTGGAATTGGTATATCTAATTTATTACCAAAAACACAGCGTAAGATCTGATAACAATTAATGAATCAACTTATGCAAATTAACAAGCCCCAAGAAGAAGAGGAAAGGTAGTGCTCTAGGAAGTGAAAAGGAATAAGGAATGTTGACACAGTATTAAAAAGGATAACATCCAAATTGGTAACAGTACAAATCAATTACAATACAAATGCCAAAAAAATTATAAGGCAAATTTCACTCATAGTCAATAAATCATATTCAACGGTCACAGCTTATTGCTTAGTGGATCGGGGGTGTGCCGGGATCTCAAGGAAGGAAAAGTCGACGTTTCGACCCCTATTGGTAGGCTAAATATAGTCCTTAAGCGGGGTCTTCATCAGGACGTCACACTGGAGAAGAGGGGGGAGGGGCAGATCTGTGTGAAAAATAATCAATTTTAGTACATTATAAGGACGAGAGTGGTTCATCCTATCTTTTAGTAAAATAGTTAAATTTACCATGGAGTACGGCCCAGCCGGGCTCTGTACAGGATATGGCCGCCACACCAGAAAGTAGTGGTCAGTCCAACGAGGTAGAAACCTCAACTACAGAGGAGACAAACATAACTGTAAGAAGGTAAAGTTGGCTATTCTGAAGAAATAGTAAACACTTCTGTCCTGAAGGGTTGGGTAGAACTCAGAATCATAAGGGACATGATTCAGGAATATTAATTGTCACATGGGGACATTACCTATAACTGCTGTGCTCCTGCCTGTCAGCCACGTCTTGATACGATGCAAGGGAATAATTAATAAATATGGCGCTGCTTCTGTCTCCAATATTCAACTGGGAAGGGAGAGTGAGATACTAAGTTTGGTAAACATGCATATTAGACACTACAGGTGTTCATCCAGAAACCGAGTCACGTGTTTTAACAAATGCAATGACTAATACTCACAAAAAATGAGGCGTGAAGCCTAATTGAGACATTTACTGGATCTCCGTAATGCAAGAAAAAGAACCACGGACAGAATCAGAGCGGGATTGCACCGCCGGTGCTCGCGTGTTGATTCTGAAATAAGAGATACATTTGTATCTTTAAAGTATACTCGCGTGCATTCCCAACATTGAAACTAACTAACATTGAATTAAAGGCGAGCAGCGCCGCTTCAAAAAGCGCGGTTTGCACTCAAGCGCTGAATGGTTGTGCTAAAATCACCGATAGGCAATGACTAGTACTTACAGACAATGAGGCGTGAAGGCTATTACTGGATCTCCGTCATGCAAGAGGAACGGAGTTGAAAAACACGGACTGAATCAGGGCAGGAATGCAACTCCGGCCTTCGCGTATCAAATCTGAAATACGGGATACATTTGTATCGTTTTAAAGTTGGACATTTAAGCGGATCGGGTGCATTCCTAACATTGGAACTAAATAATACTCACATTAGTTAAAGGCGGGTAGTGCCGCTTCAAAAAGCGCGGTTTGAACTCAGGCGCTGACGTGTGAATCCTAAAGACAAAGATACGGTTGTTTCGTTTTAGTGTTAAAATCACTAATAGGTCACGGCATCGCTGTGGCTGAAAAGACAGTTACTCACGGAACGGTAGGCAGCGTAGACTGAATCGGTATGTCCACGAACTCCGCAACAGCGTGAATGCGGAGTTTGGGGAGTGGCCAAAATGGGAGATACATCATAGAAATGAAAGAGTTACTTCCAAAAAGGGTGTAACTATCCGAAATGAATTAGAATTGTACTAATTTCCTGAATATAATACAAGGATTGTGTAAAACGGATTATAGTAACTGGTGCATCTCTCACACAGGAGGATGAAAACCAGAGGTCCCGATTTTAAGGGGGATAATTAATAACGATTTAAGCAGACAGAGAATTAGCTGGTGTATCTCACTCACAGGCGGATAAAACCAGACACTTAATCAAACAGAGAACAATGAGTTGAAAGATAAACAACAATCACCAGCTTTTTTGTTATGATGAAAAACCACGTGACTCTCAGTGCAAGAGGTCAAAGGTGGACAATACTTGAAATAACATGCTCTGAACAGTCATTTATGAGTTGAAAGATAAACAACAATCACCAGTATTTTTGTTATGATGAAAAACCACGTGACTCTCAGTGCAAGAGGTCAAAGGTGGACAATACTTGAAATAACATGCTCTGAACAGTCATTTATGAGTTAAAGAATTAACCGAGCCACTAGGTGGAGCTGCGGTTATCACTTGTGGTACAAAAACTTTTTCAGGCAATTTCTTGCCCATCAGACCAACTTTTAACACCTATTTAACAGAAACATGGGGTCAGGCAACTTCTACCCTGACCCCTTCATATAAATTGAAGCCTACATTTCAGCCCAGGGACTGTTTCCCGATATATAATATGGCAGCAGCAACTTTTCTCTCATGTTGCAGCCTGCCAAACTGGACCATGCTGGTAGAGCGTGACTTTGCAGATTCTCCGCTGGAGATCTGAAGATGGTCCAAGTCCCTAGATGTACAAGTGTGTATTTCCTTTAATATTTCAAAACTACTGAACAGATTTACACTAAATAACAAAAAAAACTCTTTCTGGATCAGGGCTATCTTTCTGCACAACTTGGTGTAATTCCATACAGCGGTTTGGGCTGTAGTCGTGTTTAAAATCCCAATGGGAAAATGCATTGGGAAAAAGCACTTTGGGACCCCCCCTTTTTCGCAGCCCCCGCTTCACGAATCACTCCAAAACTTTGAACACAGCAAATGAACAGAGTGTTGTACTGATTTTGAACATTTTGTGAAGATTTGTCAAACGGCACAATAAATATCTGTCCAGCTAGACAGTTTTCTACAATATAGTACTGATTGGATCTATATTTATTGTCTTTCAACTATTTTTTGTCTAGGGACCACTGTCTTTAGAAAAAAGTTCAATTACCCAAAGGTCCCTGACCAATTATGGATTGGCTCTCCTTGTCCTTATATAATATATATGCTGAATGTGGCACACTTTCAGCAACTTCAGGGTTCCTAAACCTGAAACCCACATAAAATAAAAGCTACAATTCCAGATAGCAACATGCTACCTCAAATTGCATAAAAGGGTCAGGAGGGGCATTGGGCTTTTATCTCAAATGCATCTAATTACAAAGGTACAACTGCTTTGTTACTTTCAGACAGACAGCACTTAAAGTGTCATACGACACAATTAAATGACACACGTAAACACGTAGCCATGTCACATATTAGCTTGACTTCATACAGGCCAAAATGGTCTTTTGTCCAGGGCCTGGGGTCCAGCAGCACAGGATGGCAGTTCTGGTAACACCTTCTCAGTGCTGTCTCTCCTCCTAGTGCCTGCAGGTGAAGGATGTTCCTGCCTGGTGGAGTCCTGTAAGACCATCAATAGGTGTTGCTAGGCAACACTTCCACCAACCCCCTAGCTCATGGGTCAAATTGAAATAGTTGCAGAAATAAATGCTCCTGACTGACACCCTGTTCCTTGTGTGTGACTCTGAGATTCACCAATATTGGGAAAGTTCATCTCATGTTCCTGTCAGGTGACAGGATCTCTCCGGGTGCTTTTGTTAGCAAGCAGGATCGGAAATATATCCTCAATATATATTAACAAGACATTTTTGAGGAGTAGCTCTCCACCTTTTGCAAAAATGAATGCAAAGCAGTCCGTTGCACAACAGCAGCAGTACAAGAGTATGAGGGAGAGTAGGTAGCCATTTCATAAAGTCAGGACACGCATAGAAGAGTTTCAGTCACCAGTTGGCTGCATCTTTAAGCATTGCGTAAGAACTTACTTGTGTTACTGCTAGCATTTTAGAGTACTAAAGGGCATTCTTATGTGGTGACTCTTAACTTATTCAACCATTTCCAAGCGCTGTAGATAAGAGTAACTATTACCTATTTTCATGGTACCTAATTTACTAACCTGCGAAGGATGGGATGCTACATTGCCTATTACCTAGATTACCCCAGCACTGTTAGAGTTCCCTGAACTGCAACCTGAGGAGTCGCTCAATCACCTCTTCAGCCTTAAATCAGGCTCCACCACCGATGGCTGCCTGGTCAAACTAGTAACGCCGCTAGCTCCCACTATTTAACCCTATTGTTAATAAGGTGCTGAACTAATCTCTTTGTTCCGGAATATTTCCGAAGATCTGGAAGCAGGCAAAAATGCTACCTAACTTACAAAAACCTATTGCAGATCAGAACGACGCAAACAATTACAGGCCCCTCTCTCTCCTCCCGATTTTCTCTAAGGTTTTAGAGAAACATGTAAATAAAGCACTTTCTGACTATATTGAAAATGATAACCTAGTGCATAACTCCCAATCTGGCTTCAGGCTTAACTACAGTACTGAATCAGCCCTATTGGAAGTTACTGAATATATTAAAGAGAAACTCGATAAAGGTGGCAGGGCAGCTCTTGTGCTACTTGACCTCTCTGCGGCTTTCGATACAGTTCTGCATAAGAGATTTCTCGCCAGGTTGCAAAACTTGGGCATGGGCTGGACCGACTTGGCCTGGTTGACATCTTTTTGAAATATAGATCGCAGGAAATATGGATACCCCCTTTCTCATCTCACCTGCCAAATCTGAACTTGGGGGTATCACAGGGCTCCATTCTTAGCACAACCATCTTCAAAATATAGTTGTCACCTTTAACATCCTTGGTAGAGGAATATGGTCCTTGGTAGAGGAAGATGGTCCTTGGTAGAGAAGATGGAGTTAAAACTATCTCCTACGCCGATGACGTACAACTGATCTTTACATGTGAGAAAGAAGCAGATTTTCTCGGAGACAGCTTAAGATCCTGCAACACTAAAGCATTTAACTAGATAAAAATAAATCAGATTAAAAGCAATCCGGACAAATCTGAGATTATTTTGTTTGGTCAACTGACAGTGAGTAACTGGAGTACATGGTGGCCAATGGAGCTGCCTTCCCGCCCAGCCTGTCCAACAAAGGGTTACAAATTCGGGGATTGTCATTGACAATACCCTTTCCATGGGCCCCCAGATACAAACTCTGATAGGCTCCTGTTTTGGCACACTCCGCATTCTAAAAAAAATTCTTCCTTTGCTGCCAGTAGACACGAGGAAGACCGTGGTCCAGGCTTTAGTGACATCTAGACTGGACTTTTCCTCGGCCTATCTAACTATTTCACTCAGCGTCCTAAATCTCACATAACTCCCATTTTTAAATTTCAGCACTGGCTCCGAATGCAAGAAAGAGTTCAAAGCCATGATGATATTTTTTAAAGCACTCCATGGCCTTGGAGCTGAGTACCTTAAAAAGCTCGCTATTCATTACATTCCAACTAGGTCCTTAAGATCCTCTACCACAGACCTTGTACACATCCCCAAAATACGCTTGGCATGCATAGGGGGAGATTCTTTGGTTATCTGAGCGCAAAAGCAAGGAACAGCGGGGCATATTATCAAGGAGGTTTATCTCCGCTTTTTTTGGCTTTAAAAGCCAAGAAAGCGGAGATAAAATTATCTCCCTATTACCTAGCTGCCGCTAACACCAGTTAGCGACAGCTAGTAGGACATAGCGACCATCTTGGGCCCCACTTTGCATATCAGTGATATTTATCACTAATGAGATGCAAAGTGGGCGTGCCAAGATGTTAGCGACTGAAAACAGTCGCTAACATCGCTATCTCCTATTACCAACTTTTGGAGATATTCGGGCTAAGCGGGAATATCTCCAATAGCTAACACCTGCCCTGAGCAGTTCTTAGCCTTGTTATCCAATGGGAGGTGGATAACATGGCTAAGAGCATTAGCTCGCTAATGCATGAATATCGCTGACTTTTCAGCGATATTCCTGCTTTGCGGCGATTTTTACCGCATTTGCGTAAAACCATGGTAATACCAAGGTTTATTTGCGGTAAACATCGCCGCAGCGCTGCGGTAAATTTTTGTCTCTAACCAAGCAATGGCGATAATTATCACTATTGCTTGGTAATATGCCCCAGCATTCCCGTCTCTTTGGGAGCCTCAGCTGACCTGGCAAAGTTAAAAAACATCTAAAAACCTGGGGGCATATTATCAAGGGGGTTTATCTCCGCTTTTTTGGCTTTAAAAGCCAAGAAAGCGGAGATAAAATTATCTCCCTATTACCTAGCTGCCACTAACACCAGTTAGCGACAGCTAGTAGGAGATAGCGACCATCTTGGGCCCCACTTTGCATGTCAGTGATATTTATCACTAATGAGATGCAAAGTGGGCGTGCCAAGATGTTAGCGACTGAAACCAGTCGCTAACATCGCTATCTCCTATTACCATCGTTTGGAGATATTCGCGCTAAGCGGTAATATCTCCAAAAGCTAACACCTGCCCTGAGCAGTTCTTAGCCATGTTATCCAATGGGAGGTGGATAACATGGCTAAGAGCATTAGCTCGCTAATGCATGAATATCGCTGACTTTTCAGCGATATTCATGCTTTGCGGCGATTTTTACCGCATTTGCGTTAAACCTTGGTAATACCAAGGTTTATTTGCGGTAAAAATCGCCGCAGCGATGCGGTAAATTTTTGTCTCTAACCAAGCAATAGCGATAATTATCGCTATTGCTTGGTAATATGCCCCTGGCTATTTAAGAATTAGTCCCAGACAGTAACGGTCGGTGGTGGGAGTAGCTGCCGGGCGGGTAGTATGAGGGGCAGGGTGGGGTGTAGTAATCTATGGATTACTGAGGATTACAGGTAAGTAAACATATAAATGAATAAAACAAATTTTGTTATGCGCACTGCATCCCAAAATGGGATGCAGTGCATGCAACGAAATTCATTTTATTTATTTATATGTTTACTTACCTGTAATCCTCCGTAATCCATAGATTACCACCCCCAACCCTGCCCGTCCCCCTCCCCATGTCACGACCACACAGCTACTCCCACCACCGACCGCTACTGATCCCAGCTTAGTACCCTCCCACTATGTCCACACAAGCACGATTTTCCATTTTAGCACCAGGACAATCTAGCTGGAATAGCCATTTACGTTATACCAAATTCCTTTCATTCATTCATTCATTCATTCATTTGAGTATTATTTGTTGCAGGAACATTTTTATTTGCTGAGAAATCTTGCTGGCATGCAAGGCATAAAATTGTTTCGTAAGACATATTTAGCACTCCATAATACTGGATGGGTCGGCCACTCATAAAGCATTGTTCATTAATGCGCTGCAAACTTAAGTGTTCAGCATGTTACTTTTTTTTAATACAATGAATTGTCTATTACAATGTGCTGTCTCTTTCGCTGGTGCCATCAGTTTGTTCAAAGGACAGGTATCACCACCATGTTAACCCCATGACTTTGTTGAAATGATGCTACAAAGCATATTTTGGGGTTGTCCGGAAGTTATTGACCGTACATCCACAGTGAATATCGTTAGATGAATGCACTGCCTCTCCTACTCTTGTCAGTCTAGCTAAGTTGTTGATAATCATCGTTGAGTAGATAATAGAAGTATTTACTAAATTAATTCATTTTTTAAACAATTTTTAATTGATTTGGTAGCACTTTTAGATCAATAGCCTTCTACTGTGTATAAATCTTAGGTACTGACTCATTAGCAAATGGATGCTTACATTTTATAGAAATCATTAGCGTTCTTAAAACAGAGTGAAAATGTAAAGTATTTGCAGAAAACAATATGCATGCTCACTGATAAATAT
Organism: Lissotriton vulgaris; assembly: GCF_964263255.1. Classification (NCBI taxonomy): domain Eukaryota; kingdom Metazoa; phylum Chordata; class Amphibia; order Caudata; family Salamandridae; genus Lissotriton; species Lissotriton vulgaris. Next base: position 190,669 of record NW_028247579.1, read on the forward strand.
GCACACTTGCTACTTGGCTGCACGCTAACACTTATGGCATGGACAATAAGCGAATGTCAACTGGAAACATAGACTGATGCTAGATGATCAAATTTAAGAAGATATCTTTGTAGATCCACAGGGACTACTACCTGTGGTTGGGAGACTATTGAGTACCATCACGCTGTTTCTTTATTTTGCCAAGGATTTGGAGGTAGGTTGGAACAGTCTGAAGTGTATGGCTCGATTCCTCATCATCAGGAGTGATCAGCAGTGCATGAGTCCCACAACGTCTAACTCCTGCATTGTTGTTGTGGCTTCCAGCCTACCAAATGTAATTGTATACAACAGCCGTGAGCAATTTCACAGCAGTAAACCCCTCAGAAGGGGTTGAGAGTGGGACGATCAAGACAGGTTTTGCGTTGAGAGTTAGTTAATGCCCACAGACTCCTCACCGACCCTTTCCCTTTCAAGCACTTTTTTGGGAATTAGCTTTCCTGCCAGGAGCTCAGGCTGTATAAAGAATTTCTCCGTGGGGAAAATGTTGTAGGAGAAGGATTTTTTTCCCATAGGGAAAATGCTTTCCTTATGGAGATAAAAATGAAAAAAAAAATTCTGAACGGGATTGCCTTTCCCAAATGTTTCACTGTAAGCCTTGTACACTGGGGAAAAAGCAGTGCTTAATTTGAGGGGGTGGTTTCCAGTGATCAGCACCAGTACTTACATGTCAACACCGGCACTTCTGACAGTTTGCCACATGGTAGTGCTATTTCTCTGATTTGGAGATGAGCACAACAACATTTGTTTATTAATTCAATATAGATTACAAATTACATCTGCCTGTTCATATGCAGTCAGGTTTTCACCTCATCTTCACAACCATGGTTCCTCGCCATTCCATCTGGGGCAGAAAACGTCCACTTAATTAATGCTCTCCCCACTCCCCTGTTACCATTTCCTTAAGATTGCTTCTGCAGCAAATTGTACTCTCACCCTTCATGCTTTACCAACGGTGGCCTCCAAACTAGCTTTCACATCCATCCATTTGCAGCAGCTCTCAGAAATCCTCTCCTTGGTAGGTATTTGTAATTAGTTCCTCGATTATAGGTGTTCTCTACAGTCCTGCCTCTGGCCAGCATTCTCCACACCAATTTTCCCCAGTTTGGCTCCCTGCTATTCCTAAATGGGGTCACCTGGCATTTTTTTAAATATAGAAAGCTTACCAAGATCAGGGATATTTGCAACATTTTTTAAAAGGCCAACACCATCTAAAATAATTCATGCAATTGTTCAGAGAGAAAGGGACCTCCATCTTTGTTTCATACAGTACAGATAAATGGCCAATATTTTCACATCCTAATGGAATCTACACCTTCACCATTCAAAACTTAATTCCTGACTTGTGCTTTTCCTCCGCCATCTGGGGACTAGATAGACTTTAGTCTAGCAGTATATGCTAGGAAGGTTTGGGAATGCCTCTTGCATATTGGAGAGTTGATTAATGGCAGCCCCATACGGATGTTGTTGAGGAGATATGGGTCACTGGTGACTAAGGAAGCAGCGAGAGAACAGATGGATTCTGACTGTAACTGAACTCAGGAGAGTGTGGTTATTTTGATTGTGCAAAGTAATGTATGAAGAGGCAGTATATTTGTGGTGACTTTAGTTATGCTCCAAATGTCTAGTAGGTTGTGCCTCGTGAGTGAATACAGAACATGTACAGATTGAGCACCAGTTTCTCCTTCTCTGTGATAGTAAGTTCATTTAATTCCCCTCTTCGTTAGAAGCAATATGTTTTTGCTACTGGACTGAAAGTTGTCCTAGTCTTGATGTGATAGGATAGGGTAGTAAAATAGTTGAAATAAGGTGAGGTTAGATTCGCCATATGTATTAGAAGAACATAGCTTTGATTTCAGTAGGAGCAGGAAAAAGTTAATCGAAGGTAGCAAAACAAGATGTTTCTCTCTGTGGATCACCTGAATCTTCCATGTGTGCCTCCTGCTCTCCAAGGATCTACGGGTCAGATAGACTGTTTGAATTCCATCAGTTGAACAGGTTTCTTGTTCTGCATCTGGTTCTCTACACTACAGCTAAAATGTTTAGTCGAAATAAAAAGCAGGAAATCCCCCCCCCCCCCCGCTCCAAAAAATACATCTACCTGCCGCTCAAACTTTTCTTGTAGTTTTGTGGGCCTGGAACAATCTAGATTATCACACTTTTAGGAGTGTGACGGTTAGTAGTTGCGTTTGTGCTGTCATTGGCATTGTATGGTGCAGGCTGCAGTGGCGTAAATGTAAATAGATACTTGTATAGCACACTACTCACCCGCAAGGGTCTCAAGGAGCTTATACGAATACCGCTATAGGACCCATCCTGGCTTTCCCTGTGAGGCGTCTACTCCTGGGCACCCCTAAGGTGGAGACCAGACATCCTTAGCATTGCGGGGGCCATTGTGGAGATTAAGCAAGCTATTGCCCAGAGTGGGACTCCATGATTGGAATAGGCACCTGAGGTGAGATTTATCAGGTCCGTGGAATTTTTGAGCACAAGACCCGCAGAGGCGGGGAATTGAACCCTGGTCTTTGAACCCTGGTCCCGGCCTAGACCTCTGCATCAGGGTCTGCCGCTTTAACCATTGAGCCACACTTCCCACACAGTCCGGAGTAGGGCCCTGGCACTTAAGCTCTTGGGAAAAGCAACTTGTAAGAATTTGGGGGATGAGGGCTTAAAATATTTATTGTTTATGTAATACATATTTTTGGTCCGTCCATGGCATTTCCATCCATCAATCATTCTTTAGCCACCTTATTATTCTAGATGTTATGCCATTCTGCTTCAGCCTGCGAAAAGTGGCCAGGTAAAATATTTAAAAGTCATGCTAAACAACAGGGTAAATTTATTCAGCAATAGAGAGTCGTTCTACAAGTATATCCAAATGAAAGTGTATACATATAAGATGGTCTTACAAATAGTGTTTTCCCACAGGTTACAATTAATGTATTTACTAATCTGTAGCACAAGCAAAGCTTGAAAAATCAGCAATCAATTTGGTAGGTTTTAGGTCTCCAGAGACTACTGTGCATTTTTATCATGTTTTCAGTTTCTGGCTAATTGGTGATAACAAATGGCTGCACTCGTGTATGGCACTGCATTTAATTAATCACTTTAAGTAAAATAATGTGGTGACTGCTTTAGGAAAACAGAAATATAAATATTTTAGAAGCATTATATACAGTGCTCTGATTAATGATAGAAAGGTCTTTGAAACTGAAAATAGAGCATTCCAGCCATTTAAGAATATAAAGTAACCAGTAATTCAGGATCAACATGAACAGTTTATCTGCTTTTTGTAAAATAAAATGTGAAAATTCAGCATTTTTTTAAAGACTTGCCACAAATACTAGCAATGTTTCCTTGAATAAGGTCGCAAACTCCTGAACAGAAGCCAGTAGCCTATGCCACTGACACCACTCATTCTTTCCACATACTATATTTCAGCATCTTCTGTGTTTGAGATGGTGGTGGTAAATTTGTTATAGGGAACTTACGGTGTGAGATGCTCCTAATACTAGTTGCTGACTTTTAGTGATACCATTCAGCAAAACGATATGTGGGTAAGTATATTGTTGAGTAAGTTGATCACTGCTGCTCTGACTCTAATTTTAGAATATGCAAATATGGCGTATGGGAGCTAGGTTATTTGGGACATCCCATAGCTAGCAGAGAGGTTTTTTCAGCAAAGGACTTGGAAGACACAATAGTTTGAATAATAGAACCAAAAGCAAAGAAAAAGTAACGTTGTATCTTTGAATTGTAGAGTAATATGGAAAGTTCATAAACACCTATGCTGATAAATCAGTTAATCTGAGGAGCCTGATTAAAAACGGTGAATTTCAATGGAGTTGTGAATGTCAAGAGAATGAGGATTTAAATCATAATTTATTGTGAGCACGTTATTTACAGGCATGTGTGCCTGTCGATGTGTCAATGTTTGTGGCAAATGCAACTGCAAAACAAGTAGGGGCAAACCTTCTTCAGAAGAGACAAACAGTAGAAAGATTGATTGCATGTGCATCAAGGTGTCTAAGTGAACAGAAAATAGCAATTCTGTGATAGAAAGAGAAGCTTTGAGAATTTCCTGGGCTCTCCTAAGTTTAGAAATCTGGTGTGGGGTACAAGCTTCAAAGTCTGCACTGACCACAAGCCATTAAAAGAGGATTTCATAAGCAACGGCTTGGATGTGATCTCATTAAGAATAAGAAAGTGGGTAATATGATTGCAGGATGGATTGCAGTTGTTCAGTGGAGTACATTGCTGGTGTCAGGAACCACTCAGTTAACTGACTATCTGGGTTAGTTGAAGTGGGTGAGGATTCGGAACCCAACAAAGAATTTGATGATGATTAAATACATGTTTACTTAATAACTCTTGACATGGTTGAAGAGAAAGAATGGAAATATGAATTAGGTAAGGGTGCTGTCCTGACCTAGGAAATGGAGCTTCACAAATAAGAAAATATTGTGGGCCTGATTTACAAAGGTAAACTTAGACCTGAAGTCTAAGGCTCCCATTATAATGGCGGGCGGATCGCCCTCGCCAGGCCGGCGGTAACCACCGCTGGCCTGGCGGGGGCGATCCACCCGCCATCCTAGCCGGAATGACCTTCGCTATATTAGTATGGCTGGTGGGTCCGCGGCGGACAGAAAGACCAGCCGCCGCAAGGCGACCAGGGTGGAAAAGGTTTTATATGGTGACAGTGTCTATCAGACTCCACCAGCCATATTACAATGGGCTTTTTCAGATGCCTTTCCGTGGCGGCAATGCCGCCACGGAAATGTATTCAGAGTCTGCTTTGGGGGCCCGATGCGGGCCCCCATGGACTCCGGCGGGTGGGGGGTACCTTCCTATGGTACCCCCGAGCAGTTCCATGCACAGCATGGCAGGCACCACGCGGTGCCCGCCATGCTGTGCATGGAAGTGCACAGCATGACTTCCTGCCATTGTGGTGGGCGGTGCTGACTGCACTGCCCGCCACAATGGTAGAAATGCAAGATGCGCCCGCCACTATGGCGGGCGCATCCTAATGCTAGCCACGGGACCCCTGACCTTATGGCGGGCGGTCCCTTTCACCGGTAGGATGACTAGCGGACAAACTCTGCCCGTCTTCCTAATGACCCCCTAAGTTTCGACCTAAAGTCTGTCTTTAGATCTGAACAATGCATTTAGACCTGAAGCCTAAACATAGACTTCAGTTCTAAAGTTAGACTTCAGGTCTAAAGTTAAATTTCAGGTCTCAACTTAGACATAAGGTGTAAAGGAAAACTTTAGGTCTAAACTTGGACTTTAGATTTATAATTAGGTGTTAGTCTAAACTTAGATTTCAAGTCTAAACCTAGACTTCAGGTCTATATTTAGACTTCAGGTGATTTGTGATTAAAGCTTCAAAATAAGATACATGCCATGGTTTGTCGTAGCTTGCCAAGTTACTTTTTGCAAGTGTTGGATATACAGCTGGTCGAACGATTGAGAGGTGAACATTCCACCTTATTTATTAATTTTATTTTATTTGTTCACAAGGTGGGTTATGGAATCAAGTATAAGGGATGTTTGTCTACTGTGGAAGACGTGTGGCGCAGCAGCCCAGGTGCCTGACTCCAGACCACGGGGTTCACTGTTTGAGCGCCGCGGCAGGTCAACCCAGCACCATGTGACTCTAGGCAATAGCTCGCCTAATCTTCCAGAGGGCCCCCAGAGCCGGGAAACCACTTCGGGGGTAGCTGTGCGCTTTACAAATTCATGGTTATTATTATTATTATTAGTCTGATAAGGTTCTTGGAAGAGGTTTTCAAGATGGAAATTACCCCGAAAGCATTTTGTCAGACGAGGGTCAACAGATTTGCTTGAGCGAAATGGAGGCATACTTTAAAGAGTGTGGGATAGTCATTAAAGAAGTTCTGTTGATCACCCAAAAATGAACTGTAGTGTGGAAGGAATGAATAACATATTTAAGGGATGCATCAAAATGTCGAAAGCAAAACATCTTAATTAGAGTTAGATGTTATCGGAGCACATAACTGCTTATTGCCTAACTGCAAACTCTACAAAAGGGAAGTCTTTGTTCAAAAGAAGGTCCTCGTGTATCAAAATGCGTCTGGGATGGATGAACTAGAATAAACTGTTGAAAGAAAGAAATACGGACGAATGGGTATAGAATGAACTGAAAAAAATAGATAAAAAGGGAAAAGTAGTTTGATGACAGAAATATTGTTGTGGATATAAACATTAATGTAAGAAAATGGGTATAGATGAATGCACCTGTTTATTTTCATGAGTATTCAAAGTTCTCTAGGCTATGAAGGTCAAACTATTTAAGAAAAAATCATTTGAACAAATGAGAGTCATGTTTGGTACAAGAAGTGCATTGTAAAAGTTCTGTCTTCACCTTGGTGTACAGACAGAATATCAAGTTTAAAATTTCAACATACACAAATATAGAGTTTTAAATATCGTGATACAAAAATATCGACAGCAAGAATTTCGTGGTCATGAATATCAACTTGCAGGTAAGAAATATCGTTTTTGGAAATGTCAAAGTTGTTAATATCATTTGCAAAAATATAGTTGTTTAAAATATCCATATTTGAATTACTGTCATGTATTTTAGTATTTATTTTAAAAGTTTGTGTTGTATTTTTTTGTGTTAGAATTTGTTTTTTTTAATATATGTTATATTTTTAGTAGTTATTATTTTTATCTAAATTACATTTTGCGGTTTCAAGTTCTGTAGCGGGTTGTGGGTTTATAGGGGAGTAAGTTGGAAAGTAATTTGATTATAATAAATAATTGATTATTTTTTATGTATAAGTATTTAATTAATGTAGATTGTATAGTGTTCTTTGTGGGAATTAAGTTATTAATAACTATTAATAAATTGGCTAATAATTAGTATTAATGAATTAATTGACAATTATGTTAATTGTGTCATTTTTTTAGGAGCGGGTTGTGGGTTCATAGAGGAATAGGGTGGGAATTCATTTATTACAATAAATTAATTATACTTTTTTATGTATTCATATTTATATAATTTAGATGTTATAGTGTTAATAGTGGGAATTAAGGCATTATTAGTTATTAATTAATTGGATGTTGATTATTAAATAATTAATTGGCAATTAAGTTAATTGTGTCTTTTTTTCGGATCGGGTTGGGGGTTTATAGGAGAAAAGGCGGGAATGAATTTAATTATAATAAATGTACAAATTGTTGTCATTTATTATAATCTATTTAATTTATATTATATGGTGTTAATTGTGGGTGTTTTATTATTAAATATGTATTAATTGGTTGTTAATTAATATTAATTAATTAATTTGCAATTATTTATGTTAATTGTGTTTTTCTTTTAGGAGTGGGTGGTGGGGTTTATAGGAGAATAGGGTGGGGAGTAATTTATTTAGAATTAATTAACAATTGTTTGTTAATTCATGCTAATTAATTAATTAAAACTAAAAATATTGCATTGGTGTAATTAACTTTTGATTTAAGTTTTGGGGTTTATAGTGGTAAACGGTGGGAAGTAAATGTTAAATAAATTGCTACATTGATAATTTATATTCATTTAATAATGTAAAATGAGTTAAGGAAATTGTGTCATAATTTGTAGGTGTGGGTTGTGGTGTTCATTGGGGTAGTGGGTGGAAAGTAATTTATGTTTTATTAATAATTAGATGATTGTTAATATTAAGTTAGTAATTGATAAATATGTATGGCAAGTGTTTATTGTTACTTTGTTTGTGTTTTGATTTTATAGGGGTAATGCTTTGGTAGTAAATTAATTTGTATGTGTTTTACATTAAAAAAGAAATAATATTTGTTTAATTGATTGTTTATTATGTTAATAATGGAGGCACTTTTAAAAAAAAATTAAATGTGGGTTGTGAATTGTGTGGTGTTATAAGTTAGGAAATAAAAAAATTTACATTAATGTAATAAATGATTTGTTTGTTTATAAACATTTTCCATTAAAAAATAGTTTATTGTTTTTATATTATTATTGATATATTTTTTAAATAATCTTTCTAGGTATTTGTTAGCTCTTTTTAACATTAAAAACTGTATATTGTGTTATATTTAAAACTTCTATATATGTTTTATTTTGTTTTATAAAATCTTTTGTGCTGTTAATTTGTTTGTTTTTAATTTTTAACTGACTCCCTCGGAAATACAAATTTTGACCTCTCCGCTTTGCAACACTTTCCCTACTGTTGCACAAACTGGAGTGGGAATTGTAATTTTTACCCCTCCGCTATCCAACACTTTCCCTACTGTTGCACGCACTGGAGTGGGAATATTAAGTTTTACCCCTCCGCTATCCAACACTTTCCCTACTGTTCCATTCACTGGAGTGGGAATATTCATTTTTACCCCTCCGCTATCCAACATTTACTTTACTATTGTACTTACTGGAGTGGGAATATTAATTTTTACCCCTCCGCTATCCAACACTTTCCCTACTGTGGCATTCACTGGAGTGAGAATATTAATTTTTACCCCTCCGCTATCCAACATTTACTTTACTATTGTACTTACTGGAGTGGAAAAATTAATTTGTACCCCTCCGCTATCCAACACTTTCCCTGCTGTTGCACAAACTGGAGTAGGAATAGTAAGTTGAACCCCTCCGTTATCCAACACTTTCTCTACCGTTGCACCCACTGGAGTGGGAATAGTCATTTTTACCCCTCTGTGATCCAACACTTCCTCTACTTTTGCACTCAGAATCAGAATCAGAAACAAGCTTTATTCGATTTTAGGATTTAAAATCATGAAAGCATACTTAAAAATACATCATCACATTAAAGGAAAGATAATTCATTGGTACATCATAATTACAATTGATTTGTCAAACTTTATGAAAGTGCAAGTGCAATAATTCCCTATTTAACCAGAATTAGTCCATTACACAATAAGCGCTGCCGGTACACTTCAAAAACATCTATTTAAATGTTTAAAAGTTTCCTGATCCTCATCACACTTTTTAAATAGCCCGTAATTGATCCAATACAATGAAAATTGCTCAGCATCTGTAAGTGCAAAAAAGCTGAAAGGCATTTCCTCCACCCTCCCTGTTTCAGTAGGGGTATAAACCATCTATGTCTTTCGCTGCTGTAAAACTTGCAAAATAAGGTCGTGTGTATGGTACTTTGCACATAAATGTTATCACAAGGACAGCAGCAGATTTCTTTCGACCATTCATTTGTGACTGGGAAGGAAGTCAAACGGTGGAAAGTGCCAAATCTAAATCTGGTCAGTAAATATCTGCCGTACCTATCCGTAACATGTATCAGATAGGGTTGAATATCATACGTAATGATGATTATTTGATGTAAAGCCACCGTCGGTTTAACCAACTCAAGGTTTTGCCTAGATTCTTCCAGATGGTTCATACAAAGCTTTTTAAACTCTTTTCGGCTAATAGACCTCATAGTATCAGGAGATGTGTAATAATAAGGACAGCCAATATCATGCAAAAAAAATTTGATATAATTTAGCCATGTAATTTTATGGGCATTTTCTAAGGTCATTACATCTTTTATTATTTCTCTGTTTAGGCCAGTTCTCTCTGTAGACCATATTCTGTGCCACAGCAATGAAGGTTGGGCCTGGATGAAATCAGATATGTAAGCCAACCCTAATTCAGCGTGACAGTTAAAAACCAGGGTACTTGTTGGGACTGATAAAACAAATCTTAAAAAGGCGTTTTCTATGCATTGAATTGAAGAACTATTTTGAAAACCCCAAACACCAGCCTCATACACAGCCATACTTACGCACTTTGCCCGATAGATTTTTAATAAGATTTCTGGGGGTCTTTTCCCCAGCTTCTTTGAGAAGTTTACTAGAGCAGCAGTAGACTTCATAAAAAGTAAACTCCTGGCTTTAACTAATAGGGGCCCAGAAGCCAGATCTATCAAAAAAAAAAATGCCCAAGTAGCTGTGCCATTTTCTTGTTTCCACCTGGTCTCCTCCTGCATGATAGGTTTTTTTCGTTATCTTTCCCCTCCCACATGACATTACAAAACTTTTCTTAGCATTCAATTTTAAGCCCAGCTTATCCATAAAACAGGTATAGTAGGAGAGTGCCCTCTGTAAACCAATCTTGGTATGGGTCATTAATACTGCATCATCGGCATATAATAAAAATGATATTGGTCGTTTATTTACTACCGGGGGTCCCTGGTGTGTGACACCAACTCCTGCTCCAGGGCATTGGTGTATAATGAGAACAGGAGAGGCACCCCTGCCTCACACCTCGTTCTACCTTAAATGAAGCTGTGCACTCACCCTCTATTCCATAGCAGACTTTTGCTTCGCTCCGGAGTATAACTCCTTTAAAAAAACAAATTATAATAGGACCAACCTTTAGTTCATTAAGAACCCCCACAGTTTGTCATGTATAACACAATCGAAGGCAGCTGTGAGGTCTTCAAAGGCCAAATACATTTTCCATTTTTGGGCCTGCGTGTATTTACCTATTAAAATACTAAGGTTTAAAATGTGCTCATTTGATCCTACCCCCGCTTTAAAACTATCCTGAACATCACTTAAAATACGCTCATCATTGATCCATGTCTGTAATCTGTCTAAGACTATCCTGCCTGCCACCTTCATTAAAGAGTCAAATAATGATATTGGCCGGTACCATGCAGGATTTTCATGGTCACCTTTTTTAAAAATAGGGACGATGATTGATTCAGACCAGGTGTTTATAAAGCCTTTTGTGCAGCATGCTTGTAGGACTCTAGTTAAGATTGGGCCCCAGACTTCTAAGTTGGATTTATATAAATCAATGGGTATCCCGTCGGGGCCAGCCGCCTTACCACTCTTGCTTTTGTTTACCGCAATCTTAACGTCATGAAGTGTTATATTAAACTTAAGGGGCAAAAAACAATGGTCTTCCCCATCAGTGTCAAAAGTTTGGGTTGTAGCTCCATTTCCCCTCTTTATTGAGTATACGCTACTAAAAAAGTCAACCAATACTCTTTCATTAATGGCCACCTCGATTGAAGGTGCGTCTATATTGTTATTGAGAAAAGAGGCGTTTACTGCCATCCAAAAATTGCGGATATCTTTATGCTCAGCTGCTTCTGTAAGTTTCTTCCATGCCTTTTCTTTTAACTCAGCCATCCGATTTTTCCTTACTACGTTATATGTCTTCCTGTAGGTCATGATCTCCTTTGCCGTCATAGTTTAATAACAGTTTTAACCACCTCAGTAATGTTAATAAAGGAACTTAAGACTTCATCATGGGTGGGGTGGTCGCTTAAGCAAATGAGAATTGGATCCAATGCTTTGCTAATCATGGCTTTATTTAGCTCCATCGGGTCCCGACTCGCCCAGCGGATGGTGTATCCATTTTTTCTTGCCAGCTCGATATTTTTAACGCCAATGATCTTATTCTGTCGTTTGCCGGGTGCTAAGTTTGGGGTTGCTATACTCACACTTAATGCCAGGAAGTCGCTCATGACATTTTGATGTACTTCATATGCCTTTATAAAGGTTGCATGGCGATTTGGCATAATAATAAAATCAATGGTTGAGTTAGCACCTCTTCCAATAAAGGTAGGTCCAAACTCAACTGTTGGTTCACACAAACAGTTAGCAAATCCAGAACATGTTTAAACATGATCTCATTGAATAATTCTCCTTTTGCTGTATGTTGGAAGTGGATTGGTAAATTATCTTCATCTAAAGTAAGACCACACTTCCCTATTTTAGCTAGCGGACACAGGCTGACATTAAAATCCCCACCCCAAATAGGAATTATCTCTGATTGATTGTTTAAGTCTAGGCTAGCTATTTCCCCGCTTAATTTCTCAAGTATGTCACCCAACAGCACACTTTCTGCATTATTATAAAAGTTGATCACAGCTAGTGTGCAGGAACCTCCCATGTGAATATGAACAATTTGATAATATGTTTCTGAACTGACCATCCTGGTGGTATGTGCCCCCAACAGATTTGAAATATACACGCAAAGGCCACCTTTTGGCCTCCCGCTAAGATATTTTACTGCAGGGGTATGATATGTTTTGTACCCCTTTGTATTTATACAATCCATGACCCAAGTCTCTTGCAGACATAAGATATCTAATTTAGAAATAAAATTCTGCCAGGCCATATCGGTTACATTGCTTTTTAATCCTGCAACATTCCAGTATAGGATTTTGCATGCCCCCAGCTGTAGAATATTAATGTTGCTTGGAACCCCTGCTACAATTTCTTGGACGTTTAAGTTGCTCACAACTATTTCAATGCGTTCGTCGGGGGTCAGAATGTTCAAGGGCAATCAATCAATATTTTCAGTAGGAGCAATATCACTGCTCTCATCTAAGTATACCCTTTCTGATTGTCAATCGTTCTCATCCAGGGTGGTTAGAAGTTCAAAACTATTTGACACAGGTAAATTATAACATGGGCCTTCCATTGTATGTCTTGACATACCCGAGTTTGTTATTGCTGTTTGGTAGAAAAAGCCCAGGGGGTGAACTTTAATACCGGTGTTAGGTGGGTTCGGATTAAAAGTTCTTGTTAGAACTTCCCTCACCAACGAAGGTGAGCCCAATGAAAGAACTATACAATCACCTTCATATAGTTTTCTGTTTTTGCCCACCCAGCCTACTCTTCTCACCATCTTAAATTCCATAAAAATAGCACTAGTCAGGCCTGACCTATTTCCCAACCAATGGATAGCCTTGTTCCTCAGGACTTGCCAGGATTCCGTGGTTGATGTAGCTAACCGTGGCACATTTTTAAGATAATAGTGCATGGAGTGGCTGCTGGTGGGAGATTAAGTGTTTGAATGTTATGTTTCACTCTGGTGTCGTTATTAGGTGCATTCAGTAATCTGACTCCCCGCTGACAGTCGTCCCCCAATGCAAAACCTTTCCCACCCCGTTCATTGGGTCTAGTTCTCTTATCGTCTTTGAAGGTGGTTGTTCCAAAAGTCTCAGGGGTGTTTTGACCATAAACTTGACTCCCACCCTGTTCTTTGGAAGTATATACACTGTTGAAGATACTGGGATAGTATTCAAAGCTAGTTTTTCTAGTTGTGTCTGCTTATTCAATTTTGCCTGAAGCGGAGCACCATAGTCAGTTGGAGATTTGTGGCGGTCCGCTAAGATTTTATCAAGCCTGCTCGCCAGAGCGTTAATGGAGTGTGTCATGAGCACCTTAAGATCATTTAGCTCAGATTGAAGGTTGCTCATAGCACTCATGGAGTCGGGACCAGTTTTCTTTCCCCTTGGGGGGCATGTGGTCACCGCTTCCTTCTGTGTGTTCCCTTTGATTCCCTGCTGGTTCCCTTTGCTCTTTCTTGATTGAGTTTTCATTTGTTTCGACATGGTAGCCGGGATCGGATGGATTTGGATAATATCTAATGAGCTTTTACATGGTTCCATCAATTTAAGGGGATTTTGCTCGCTCTCTGGTGGAGTTGGTCACTATTTGGTCCCCCTTCAGAGATGTCATCCGAAATTATCTGCGCACAGCCATTACTTGGATACAGATAACATTTTTGGGTGGGTTTTTCTCACACACGCTTGCGCCATTTTCGTCACCTATCTCTATAATATCTGCAGACTTTTGCTGAAATGCTGGGGGGCCTATTGTGTAATTATTTAAAGTCTCTTCTACTGTATTAATATGTCTTTTTATTACTCCAACCGCCCCTGTTAGATAACTCAATAAGGTCATGTTAATTTTCCTATGTTTGCTAGGTGCTTTTGGAGTATAAGTAGCAGCCTGTTTCCTTTTCCCCATTGTGTGTTTAAATTATACTTATTTTAGTTAGTATTAAACTGCTCAGTTTTTCGATGAAGTGGTCCTCAGTAAGCTAAAACTATACACTTTAAGTAATCCTCAGAGGAGAGAATACAAGTAACGGTTGATCTTGAAATAAAGTGGCAAAAACAGTGCAAATATAGCACACGATTGTCCCAAGGCGCACAAAGTTAAGGATTAGCGTGGATCCAGGGTTATGAGTCCATGAGTAATGTTCATTAAAAGTAAAAGTACAAAAAAAACAATTAAAAAATGAAAATAAATGGTGTTCACTTAATACTAAAATAAAACGATTATGGGGTTCTAAAACTCAAGTCACTCACAGATGCAGTATGTTTCTTGCTCTAGTTTTCCACACGGGGTCCCCGCGATGCCTGCTGGATGATGTAGGCTGCACCCACCTGGCCGTCTCCCTCACGGCGGTGCGGTGCAGCACAACAAAGCTGGTGACACTAAGGGCAGGCAGGTTGAGATCCGTGCTAAGTTGCAGGCAAGATTGCAGGCTAGATGACAGGGCTGTTTCCCTCACGGCAGAAGAGCCGAGTTCCAGCGCATCCATTCACTCATTTGGGGGGGGCGCTGTTGGCACATACAACAGTCCTAAGCCAGCCTGCTGACTGCCTTGGCCTTGGGCCGCTTCTTTTGCCACTCTCGGGTAGGACCGATGAACACCCCTCGCTTGTGGGCGCCTCTCTAATCTCTCCGTATAGTACTTGTGTTGGGCCTCCCCTGGGGCCCCCATCACCTCCTTGGGCCTTCTCCAGGCGCTCCCTCTCCCAATCCACAGTGTCCCGTAGCGCCGAGGAGCAAGCTGCTGCAGTCCCAGGAGCGATGGTGGGCATCGCCCTCTGTTCCTTACCTCCTTACCTCTTCCTTTCGCGGGCACAAGCTGGGCTGTAGAAGGCCACGGACGGGCCGATCACATAGGCCCCGCTGCACCGGCCTCAATTTTCGCGATGCTCCTGAAGGGCCTCCTCCTCAGCACCAAGCTCTCACGCTGCCCTTGTTTCGGGGTTCCCCGAATGCCTGTCACGGGCCGTCGCGCCTCACCTCCTCTCTCCACCTGCCAACACAGACTTGCAGTCTCGTCCACTCTCCGGTATTGAAGCTGCTCCCGCCTTTTGCACTCAATGGAGTGGGTATAGTAATTTTTACCCCTCTGATATCCAACATTTTCTTTACTATTGTACTTACTGGAGTGGGAATAATAATTGTTATCCCTCCTCTATCCAACACTTTCCCTACTGTTGCTCAAACTGGAGAGGGAATAGTAAGTTTACCCCTCCGCTATCCAACACTTGCCCTGCTGTTGCACCCACTGGAGTGGGAATAGTAACTTTTATCTCTCAGCTATCCAACACTTTCCCTATTGTTGCACTCAATGGAGTGCAAAATTTAATTTAAAGGACTAATACATATTTAAATGTTTTTATTTAATAGTATTATGTTTTTATTAGATTTTATTTTATAAGTGTATGTAAATATATATATATATATATATATATTTATTTGTACATTTTTCTATATTTATATGAATATAAAATACATTAAAATTAATAGTTTAATTGTTTTAAAGGAAATAGTTATATATTACATTTTATATATGTATGTTTAAATATTTTTAAAATAACATTTATTGTATTATATTTATTATAATGTATATTAAATCTAAATCATTTTTAAGTTAGTTTTATTAATTAATATATTTAACATTGATTTGTATTTAATTTGTTTATATTTTATACATCTATATTTTTACATCAATATATTTTTTCTGTTTTTTTTGTATTAATTTTAAATATAGGATGTCAATATTTTTGACATTGATATTTTTGCATTGATATTTGTGTATGGGGATATTTTGGGAATCAATATTCTATCAGTTAACCCTTCATCTTCAATAAATGAGCAAGAAAATAAACAGTGGGAGAAGAGGAGAACAGTGAACAGTGAGATGGGTAATCCAAGTGAAAATAAGACAGGTGCTAATGATAAGAGAAAAAGTGAGGGAATACGAAAATGTTGGTATTCTTAAGGGATTTTGTTGGGACATAATTTGCCATTTGGGGTGATCGAGTTAATCTCTAGTAGAAATAATGTTCAAAATGTATTTCTGTTGTAAATTGAAAATATAGCGTGTCATATCATAAGTAGTAGCTGCTTGTTACATGTGCAATACCTGTGCCTGGCAAGAGGTTTGTAGTTAAATGTATCTGTTAGTTTATAAAGGGGGAGAAGTGTGATGGATTACCATGCCTGAACAACTGTAAGAATGACTGCTTTTCCAGCTGCAAAATGTACTGTAAGAACATTGGAATCTTCTATTTAAGTTGCCTGAGGCATCTGGATGAGATGAAGACTTACTGGATGAAGTACTTTAAAAAAATGAGACTAGAAGTGCACTAGTTCTTATTTCATTTGAGAGGACCCCACCTCACCCACATGACTTCAGGAAACTTGGCTAATAGAGGACAGTGTTGAGTTTGTTGGGCTTATTGTTGATCTGGATCCATTCATCCCAGAGACAGCTGACAGCTTTTTCTGTTATTGGTTGACTTGTGTATAGATATTTCATCATCAATTCTGATTAAAGTTTAACTAGTAACACTGCTGCTGTTTGGGGCCATAGCACTAAGGGACTCATTACGATGGTGTAACGATCGCCAGCCAGGCAGTGGCGATCGTTAAGCAATCGAAATGCAATGTACCTCCTGACATATTATGATGGCGATGGGTATTGCAGCAGATGGAAACACAGTTCGCCACCTTTCCTCCAGTGGCAATCATCATGATTGCCTGCCGGGCGGAGCAGGGGACTAGCCGACCCCATTTGCCATATTACGATGTCTATATTGAAAGGCTTTTGCCATGGAAAGGCTGGTGACGATTTGCTTTGGGGGCCCGTTGCAGGCCCCCTCTGTGGGGAGGGGGGATGCACGTGGTGGTGCCCATGGTGCCACCCTCCATTTCCATGCACAGGGTGGCAGGCACCACGCGGTGCCCGCCACGTTGTGCATGGAAATGCACAACATGGCCATTTAACACTGCGGCGGGTGCTGCAGCCAGCAGCACCTGCCACAGTGTTAAATGTCCAGATGCAGCCGCCGCGGTGGCGGTTGCATCATTATCTGGTGTGCGGGTTCGCCGCAAGGCAGGCTGGAGGTCCCGTTACTGGTATGATGGCGGGCGAACTGAAGTCCTCCCACCATCCAAATGTGCCCCTAAGAGTGGTCAAATGTATCTGGGTTCTAATCCCTCCATATCTTTGTAAATTGAGCAGTAAAACTGATACAAGCGTGTGACATTTACCCAGAATTTCAGTTTAAGACTGAAAATTGTGAGTTTGCCTTCTCTAAAAGAGGTGGGGAAATGGTTAGTTTGGTGGCACAGGAAATCCACCAAAGATCCATCAATTTAACAAGGCTCCATCTTCCACCGAACTCTAAACGACCCTCTTAGTGATATAAACATGGTATGACTCTAATATTTATTTTTCGTTTTTTAGATTTGAGAGTCAATCTGGAAAGATTGATTGATATAACAAAGATGAACACCAGGTTTCTATATTTTTGCATAATTATGGACTACAGATCTAGTTTTATAAAAAGCATAAATGTACTTAGGTATTTATTACCACTAGAGGGGGGAAATCATACAAACGGAAGACATGTCCTTAAGAGCTGTAACTTACAGCCTGATTCATGTACAGGCCGTTTTGCGTGGCCCTAATAGCGAATCATAGCGACTCGCTATTGAGGACACGCAAAACGGCATTCATGTAGGAATTGCTAATAAAATAGCGATTCCTACATGTTCTTTATTTGCGAGTAGCAAATTGCTACTCGCAAAAACTCCCCATTCATTCCTATGGGCCAAGAGGCCCATAGGAATGAATGGGGAGTATCCCTTATTTGCGAGTAGCAATTTGCTACTCGCAAATAAGATAGCGATTTTAAGGGTGCCAGGGGTGTCCAAAGGACGCCCTGTAGCACCCCTAAAATGCACATTTGAACAGGTGTTGCGCACACACATGTCCAAAGGACATGTGTGTGTGCAACATGCAACTTAGAAAAATGCTTTTAAAAGCATTTTACTGAGTTTTTGCTATTTACCGACAGGTCTGACCTCTCGGTAAATAGCGGCTCCAAAAGTGCAAAATCGCAATTTCTTGATGTGTCATGAATAGCATTTGAGGAATCTCTATTAGAGATTCCTTAAATGCCATTCCTCGCAAATATGCGATTTCTTAAATAGCGATTTTTGCATTTGGGATTGTGAATACCAAATGCAAAAATCGCACTCGCAAAGGGCCAGATTCTCAGAATCTGGCCCTTTTGCGAGCGCTATTGCCTACATGAATCAGGCTGTTAGAGTTTTATCTGTACATGCATACATGGAGGTTTGTCACGCGAAAGGATAGGCCTTGTGCAGATTGTTTGGTGCATTTCTGCAATTCCTAAGTCTGGCCATGTTTTTACAGAGACATAAAGATTCTTTAGTGAGTCTGTAAGGTTCCATTGGCATACTTGCCAACTTTCTGTGACCAAAGCGTGGAAGGATTTTTCAGGTTTTTAAATGACTATATACCGTTTTCATAATGTCACCTGAAATTATGTTGCATGATATTTTTAGAGTGATGACATCTTTGTAAATTGCATCATGGCACTCAGGAAGGATCCGATCTGGCCCAACATATGATGCAGAGGGCAGTGACGGCTAACAGATGCATTTATGAAAATAGTTGTTTTTTGCGAGTAATCAATCTCATCAATTGTTTATAAAGCAAATGGGTCTGTCATTGATAAACTGCTACAGTGGTTGCATTTTTTTTATTGCAAGCACGCCACAAAAAAGAAAGCAAAAAAACATGGTGCTATTTAAAGTTAAACATGGACGCTATATGCTTTCAGTAAACAATACACATTTAAAAATAATTTAACAATCACATGAAATTTTAATAGAACATGTGTGCTTCCTAGCAGGGAGGCGTTATTGGGACAATCACAGAAACCCTTTTTAGATTTATTGTGCATAACAGGAACATGATTCTAATTGGAGCAAAAAAAGTTCCTGCATTATGTGAATTACGGTAACCTGAAGGTACAGTTCAAGCAAACCAGGATAACTAAAATAATTACTATGGAATGTAACTAAATAAATCATTACACTATGACTTCTAGACATAAGAAATGGTGACGTTGCAGGACTATGGAATCTAACTTAAAAAATAAAGTATTGATTTTGAAATTAACTTTAATATGGCCAAATATATGACCTTGATCTTAAAGGGACCCATGCAATACATTATTTTTAAAACTGTGTAAGAAATGTATACCTATTTAAGTTAATGCTTGTCATGCATATTTATCATTAGAATTTTGACCTACTTCTATAGTCTACACCAGTTTAAATAGTTGGGCCCAACTGGACAAAGTTTAAATCATCAGAAAACATGAACTGTAAGACTTCGGTTCAATAAATAGAATCACTCTCTTGAATTACTCAGAAATGAAATTCTGCCCCAGAGTGCTCCTATTAATCTACAAGAGATGCACAATTTAAGGTGCATTCACATTCGTAAGCTTTTACATACAAGGGATATTTAACCTGTCCCTAATCCCTAATGCAGCTCGACCCCCCACCGCTGCAAGCTCAAACCGACTCCCCCTCCCAAGGGGCAGAGCACTCTGGTGCCAACCACAAGATGGCAAGATGGTAGTTCGGGCTGGACTGTTCCCATGAGGCACAGGGTCAAGGCTGATTTGCATATAGCCATTGTCTGACCTAGGGTGGTGTGGAGTGCAAAAAAACGATGGATTTAGGCCCAGATCTTTGTACTGGGGTGAATGTAAGACATTGTTCTGCATTCTGTCCATCAACTATGTTTTTTGCAATTTTCAGCCCGAGTGGGCTGGGTATGCTCAGACGTGAGTCCCAGGCTCTCCACATCACTGGAGTCAAGCTTTCCAGGCTGAAGAAGGCTGATAGCCAGAAACCGGTCCTTGGATTTCGGGCTGGACTATTCCCATGAGGCACAGGGTCAAGGCTGATTTGCATATAGCCATTGTATGACCTAGGGTGCTGTGGCGTGCAAGAAAACGATGGATTTAGGCCCAGATCTTTTTACTGGGGTGAATGTAAGACATTGTTCTGCATTCTGTCCATCAACTGTGTTTTTTGCAATTTTCACCCCGAGTGGGCTGGGTATGCTCAGACGTGAGTCCCAGTCTCTCCACATCACTGGAGTCAAGCTTTCCAGGCTGAAGAAGGCTGATAGTCAGAAACCGGTCCTTGGATGCTTATTTCCGGTCTAGGAAAGACATGGCTTGGTAGTTCGGGCTGGACTGTTCCCATGAGAAAGAAAGGAAGGGGTCCCAGACACAAAACAAAGGATTCAAACTTATTTCATTTGTATTAAATTATTTAAAAGAGCAAAGCTATTGAATGCAAAAGAGTTTAATTCGAAATTGCATATACATCCTATTCAATGGTTGGAACTCATAATACATTTAATTTTGTATATAACAAATTTCTATAAATGTGCTTGCCCACATTCACAACGGGGAGGGGTGAAGTGAGGGAAGTGTCAGGGATAGGATAGGGATGGTCTGATTCATTCAGTGACAAGTCTTATTCTCAATTTGAAGACTGTGTACATGTGGTCCCTTTAGCCAAAGGCCACACTATGAGGCTCATAAAGAGTCCGAAATATAACTGATGAACAGGAGGCTAACTCCGCTAGAGCCGTTAATGTCTTGCTTGGGGTCGGAGTTGGTCGATGATTGTGTAGTCTACGTTTCGACCCGGATAAACAGTAGGAGTCTGTTCCTTACAGAGTGGGTCTTCGTCAGGACAAAGAAGTTGTGGGTGGGCAACCTCCTATCGCGCGGGGCGAGAGGGTGAATTCTCCCGGATCGTATTAGTGAATTCTAATTCTGATCTCTAAAGGTTCTCTAGGCAGCTTGACAGTACGATGAAAAGTCCTTATGGGTTGTTAAATTATTCAACCACTAGAATTGAATTTAGTTAGCAGACAGGGTGGATTCTGTGTATGCGCCACCTTTTGTAGGTGCTCCAATAGTTCATACTACCTGGTGCAGATTGTCTGGGAATTGGTTAGAGAAACGCCTCTTATGAACGGAAGGTTCTGGGAGTATCTGTCTGAAAAGTTATTGGCTTTATGTTGCGCCTCCACAAGTGGCAACTGTTCTGGAGGAAGACTGGATCATACATGGTTTTCGCAGCCTCCTTGGACGTCTGCAAGTCCGCCCGAATCTATTCGATGTATCCGTAATTGGCTAAGCGCTCTGCCACCGACCGCGGCACACCGTTTCTTTCTCGGTTCTCGTGATGCTCGATGCATACTCCCATGTAAATGTAAATGTAAATGTATTGGCATTTATATAGCGCACTACTTACCCGTAGGGTCCCAAGGCGCTTCGACCGCTGCGAAACCCTTCCTGGCTTCCCTGAGAGATGGTCCCTTAATGGGTATCTCCAGGGTGAGACCAGGCATCCCCGGCGGTCTGGTGGGGCCGTTAGTGAAGATGAGGCAAGCTAATGCCCAGAGTTGCCGAGTGTGATCGCTGATCAGAGTGGGCACCGAGGCGAGAGAATTATCGAGTCCGCTGACCCTGGTCCAGAAACCTGCCGCGCCGGGAATCGAACCCTGGTCCCGGGCCGTCCTCTGCTCTCGGGTCTGCCGCCTCTAACCAGTGAGCCACACTACTTCACTAGAACCTTCCGTTCATAAGAGGCGTTTCTCTAACCGTCCTCCAGGGAACCCCACGAAATGGCTGTCTGCATTCCCTGACGCAGTAGCCCCTTTTATAAGAAGGGGGCTAATTCTACCATTTTGGGGGACTTTAACCTCAATTTAGAGGACCCCCTGAATAATGGGAGTCTAACTCTTCTAGTCAATCTTGAAGCCCTTAATTTGCGGCTACATAATCAGGGACCTACTCATCAGGCGGGTCACCTGTTGGGCCCAATCCTGTCCAACCTTTTGTTGGACTGCAGTTCTCCCGCTCTTCCTCTTGGGTGGTCTGACCATTATGCCATCCAATTCAAATTTAAGAGGGTGATGCCTCTGTCGGTTGGAGGCCCTGGAAGAAATTAAAAGTCTCCTAAAAGTGACTCCACTGGACACTAATTTACCTCTCCATTCCCTAAATACCGCAGTGTCTAACTGGCTGGTTAAGCCCATCAATTCCTGCTTGCCCCTGGCCCCAAAACGTAGTTTTACCCACCATCCTCCTGCCCCATGGTTCAATAATGAGCTAACGGTCATGAAATCCAAGTGCAAGCACTTGGAAAGAAGATGGCGCAAGACCTATGCCCTCAACGGCAAGTCCGACTACAACATCTCAATGTCTTAAATACGTACCACCTGGCCTGTAAGGCGGCAAAGGCTTCCTTTGTCTCTAATACCATCACTAACTCACTGAATCGCCCACAGGCCTTATATTCTATTGTCAAGAAGCTGGCAGGATCAAACACCGCACCGATGCCACCTGCCTTCGACGAGACTCAATGCAATAATATAGCAAACTATTTCATCTCTAAAGTTGAGACGATACATAGTTCATTAAAGCCTTCCATTTCTGGGAATACGGAGAGTCTCCTGATTGACACGGCCTGTGGGAGTCAACACTCCTCAGCAGCCAAGATCACTACATGGTCCCCTTTTGACAATAGATCTTTTTCTGACTGTCTAGTTAGGGTAAGATCTGTCTCTCCTCTTGACCCTTTACCTGTTAACATCCTTCAACAGCTTGCACCAGATGCCCTTGGAGTTCTTAAAACACTTCTAAACGCCTCCTAACGAGAATCATGCGTCCCTCTGGATTGGAAGCGTGCAATGGTTGTCCCTTTGCTAAAAAAGCCTAGAGCCAACCATACGATTATGTCAAATTTTCGTCCTATCTCTCTGTTGCCGGCGCTCTCCAAAGTTTTGGAAAAACATGTTAACTGTCAGCTTTCAATCCATTTGGAAAGCTCGGGCTTTCTTCACCCATCCTATTCAGGTTTCGGAACTCACTTTTCTACAGAGTCCACTTTGTTGGGGGTCACTGAGAATTTGCGCTCCCGTCTGCATCGGGGGGAGACTACGGCACTAATTCTACTTGATTTGAGTGCCGCATTTGATACAGTGTCACATACCATCCTTTTAAAGTCTCTCCAGTCGGCAGAAGTTGAGGACCCCGCTCTAACTTAGCTGGCCTCCTTTCTCAGTGACCACACTTTTCAGGTCTTCTCTTACAAATCCGCCTCTACCATTCGGCCATCGGCGTACGGAGTTCCCCAGGGGTCCACTTTGAGCCCTGTGCTATTCAACATCTATGTGAGACCCCTGGCATCTATTGTGGAGGACGTGGGTCTATCCCTTTACTCTTACGCTGATTATTCTTGGTGACTCCAATCTATGGCACAATGGCTCCCTTGATTCGGGTCTTTGCAATATACTCCAATTTTGCGAAAGTTTCGGCCTTTCCCAGCTGGTCAAGGGGGCAACCCACAAGGCGGGACACCTTTTAGATTTGGTGTTCGCGGCTCCTGACCTGGTGGTTATGGGGGAAACCTTACCTATGGAGTGGACAGACCATTCACTTGTTAAATTTTTTATATACATAAATGGTGGCCATAACAAGGCTCCTGTGACGACTAGGGAATTTAGGTGCAGAGACTGGAGGGCTCTTGCACGTTTGCATTCCTCAGGTGAGGTGTTTCATATGGAGCAGCTCTGTAATGGGGAAAAGCAAGTAGAGGAAAATTATGCCTCACTATGCACTGGAATCACAGCTGTCCTGGATGCTCATGCTCCTCAAAAAACATGTAGCTGTAAGGGTAATGACTCTGCCCCCTGGTGTAATGATACACTGAAAAACCTGAAGCAGGGATGTAAACAAGCTGAGAGAAGGTGGAGACGTGACTATAAGGAAGCCTTTAAGGAGGTGTGGAAAAACAAGGTTCTAGAATATAAGAACCTGAATAAGAAATCCAAGGCAGAATATTACTCCTCTCTGATTTGTAATTCCACCAACAATTCCAGGAGCATTTTTAATATATTGAATAGTGTTACTAACTCTGAGTGTTCCAAGAACGCTATTGTCCCGTCCCAAGAACTCTGCGAGAACCTTGCTGAATGTTTTAAGGAAAAAATTGAACACATCATTAGGGATTTGGAAGTTTCTCCAGAATATGTTCCTCCCTCTGATTTAAGACTTGGGTCTCCAGTGGACTGGATGGCTGTGCCAGCCATGGCTCCGAAAGAACTTTTACTTGTGTACCCACTTCTTACGTACGAGGCTTTCAGGAAGCTAGCCAGAGGGATTTCCTCTGGGTCTCCTTTAGATCCTGTGCCACATAAAATTTGGACTGAATACGAGGAAGAACTATTTCCTTCACTCCACCTAATATGTAACCAATCTCTAGTGACTGGTATCGTCCCAGCTCAATGGAAACGGGCGTTAGTATCTTCTCTACTGAAAAAGCCCTCTCTGGATCCAGATTGCTCAAAAAACTATAGACCCATCTCCCTGCTACCTTTTCCAGCCTAGATTGTCGAGCGTTTGGTTAGGAACACTCTTTCCAATCATCTGGAATGTCACCAATTACTAGATGTTGATCAATTTGGCTTCCGGCCTTCCCATGGAACCGAAACAGCCCTAATCACCGCTATGGATGAGCTTCAGAGGCGTGCAGAAAGGAGGCAGGCAGTGTTCCTGATCCTGCTAGATATGTCTGCCGCCTTTGATACGGTGAATCATAAGATCTTGCTGAAGCGGCTGTTTGAGGTGGGGTGAGAGGTACTGCTCTGCTGTGGTTCCATTCATTCTTGCAGGATAGACAGCAGGCGGTGTCCATGCCCCCTTTTCAGTCAGCTTTTACTCTGATATCGCATGGGGTTCCTCAGGGCTCAGCAATTAGCCCAATACTCTTTAACCTGTATCTTAGACCTCTGATTTCACTCATTAAAAGCTTTAATATCAGGATTGTCAACTATGCTGACGACACGCAGATGATCCTCTCCTTGGAGGGAGAGGATTCAACATCTATGGAGGTTCTCGACAACTGTCTGCGTGATATGTCTCGGTGGCTAAAGGACAACTCCCTCCAGTTTAATGCGGGGAAGACAGAGGTGCTCTTCAGCGTGGGACTAAGATCTCCCGGCCGTTCCCAGACAACGTTTGGCCCCCGGAAACAGGGATCAAAGTACGGCCTGTGGAATCAGTCCGCAATCTAGGGGTCATGTTAGATCAAAGGCTTAATATGGAGACGCATGTACAAAATACGACTGCCTGCTGTTTTGCCATCCTACGCTCCTTGAGGAAAGTCCTGCCTCTTTTATCAGCCCAAGCTCGTGCCCAAGTGGTAAGGTGTACTATCCTCAGCAGGCTGGACTATTGTAATGCCCTTTTGCTAGGGTCCCCTGGGTTCCTGCTGGATAGGCTCCAAAGGGTCCAATCAGCGGCTGCTAAGCTGGCTTTGGGGCTTCCGAGAAGATCACACGGGCCGTCCTCTCTGGGCAAACTGCATTGGTTGCCGGTGAGACAGAGGATACAAGTTAAGGCCCTATGCATAGTCTTTAGGGCTCTCCATGGAACTGGCCCGGCCTCCTTACAATCTAAATTTGCCTGGTATATTCCAACTAGGCAGCTTCGATCTTCTGCGACCAAGCTGGTAATGGTACCCAGATTCAGGAAAGTCAGAGCCGGAGGTAGATCCCTCGAGGTGGCAGCTGCCAAACTCTGGAATACGCTCCCGGTTGAGATTAGGCAAATTACGGAACTTTTTCCGTTCAGGAGAATGATTAAAACCTGGTTATTTCCCAGGTTAACCGCCTTAAAGCTCGCGCTCCCCTCAGTCACTTCCGCTTCTTTCTGAACTAGTCAGCGCCAGGATGCCTGCAAGGTGACAGTGCGCTTAATAAGTGTCTTAAATAAATAAAATAATAAATGATTACGCCGATGACACTCAAATTATCTTTTCCCTGTCCTCCACTAAGGAAGGCTCCATATCTTCAGTTCAGCTTGGATTGCGGTGGGTGTCCGAGTGGATGCGTTCCAATCTGCTGAAACTAAACGGAGACAAGACTGAGGTGGTTATTTTAGGCAAACACAAACATCTCTGGGGTCCCCAACATTGGCCCCAGGAAATGGGTCCTTTTCCTCAACTTTGGGTTGTTATTGATAACAATCTCTCAATGCGGCAACAGGTGGTCACCGTTGCCGCCACCTGTTTCACCATCTTAAGGTGGTTGCAGAAGATCATCTGGATGCTCCCAGACTCCACGAAAAGAACAGTGGTCCAGGCACTTGTCACCTCTCACCTGGACTACGGAAACGTTCTTTATCTGGGTGGTAGTCAGGAGGTGTTGAAGAAGCTGCAGGTGGTCCAGAATTCCGCAGCCCGCCTTCTATGTCACATTCCAAGGAAATCATCCATCTCTCCTTTACTTCGGGACCTGCATTGGCTCCGCATTGACAGTCATATTAAATTTAAGATCCTGTGTATTGTCTTTAATATCAAACAAGGGACTGCTCCGTCTTATCTTCAGGAGCTTATCCATCCTTATGTCACTTCCCGGTCTTTACGCTCATCCACGCAAGGCAATTATGTAACCCCTAGTTGTAAACTAACTAGAATGGGCGGTCGCTCCTTTTCATTCTAGACTATGGAATTCCCTTCCTAGCTCCATGGAACAGGAATCCCTTTACCTCAAATTTCGGCGAGATCTTAAGACCTGGCTTTTCTCTCAGTGATTAGCTTGCAGTAGTGGACGCGCCGGGAAACCCTATTAGGGTAGCTGTGCGCATTATAAATTTAATTAATAATAATAATAATGCGAACTCAACTGACCAAAAATCTCAAACTCTCCATAGCCCCTTTCTGGTGCAGAATCATCAGCAGCTCCCTGTGATCCGGCATTATACCTGATTGCCTCAAATTGGCCAAGTCACGTCACTACTAAAAAAAACAGGCCTTGACTGCGTAGACCTGAACAACTTCAGACCTGTCTCCAATCTCCCCCTCCTATCCAAAATCCTTGGGAAATGCTTCCTCTCACAGCTGACTCAACACATGGACAACATCAAACTTCTTGACCCCCACCAATCGGGGTTCAGAAAAGGTTTC
Organism: Lissotriton vulgaris; assembly: GCF_964263255.1. NCBI lineage: Eukaryota > Metazoa > Chordata > Amphibia > Caudata > Salamandridae > Lissotriton > Lissotriton vulgaris. Next base: position 217,627 of record NW_028247579.1, read on the forward strand.
AGCACTGAGACGGCGATCCTCAATATCACAGACGACATCCACCAGTCACTAGACTCCGGTCAATTTTGCCTTCTCATTCTCTTCGACCTATCGGCAGCCTTTGACATAGTAGGTCACCAACTTCTCTTCAAGGCCATACAAGAAAGGGTTGGTGCCGATGGAAAGGTCCTTTGCTGGTTCCAGAACCGCTTGCAAAAGATAAAACTGAAAAACTCTACCTCTGACCTCCACCCCATCAGCAGAGGTTTACCCCAAGGCTCAGCGCTCTCACCACAACTGTTAAACATATACACGGAACCCCTCACCACCATACTAAAAAAAAGGCAAATATCCCCTTTCACCTATACGCCGATGACACCCAGATCTATCTAGAAACCTCCTCCTCAAACAACATCCTCAGACTTAACAACGCTCTAAAAGAATTTCAAAGCTGGCTATCGCAAAATCACCTTAAACTCAATCAGGACAAAATGGAGATCCTCCTCATCTCCAACAAAGAAGAGAACCCACAAATCGCAGAGTGGCTTAAAGCTTTGCACGCTCTAAAGGGTAACCTCACCCTGGCTAAGTCCCTAAAATCCTTAGGAATCACCCTAGACCCCAAACTGGGCATGGCCAACCACATCAAAAACTCTTCAAAGACTGCCTTCCTCAACTTAAAGATTCTATACAAAATCAAACCATTAATCCCTACTAAAGACCTCAAACTAGCCACCCAATTGTTGGTGCTATCCAGGCTCAATTATGGCAACGCAACCTTAACTGGTGCCACAAAATCCAACCTGGCTCCCCTCAAAACATCCCTCAATGCAGCAGCCAGAATCATCACCGGAATCAGGAAATATGACCACATTTCACCAGAGCGAAATTAAATGGCGCCCATTTGAACAGTGAGCCAATTTCAGAAGGGCATGCCTCACGCACAAAGCCCTCCACACTGGAAAATCGGACAATCTGGCTGCCAAACTCAAGAGGGCCAGGCAGACGAGAAGCCTCAGGAGCTCGAACTCCGTCCCTTGAAAACATGTAAACACAAAACAGCCCGAGATCATTTTCTGGAACCGCACCTAAAATTTGGAACTCCATCCCAGCAGACTTCAGAAGTATCCCTTCCTTCACAAAATTCAAAAAACACCTTAAAACCCTCCTCCTGAACCACGCCCTCCCAGGTGGATAGCCATGCTATCCCTGACGCCAGTGCTCTCTGACTATATACTGCTCACATCCTCCTCAGCCTGCCTCAAGACTAATGTACATAATATTAGGCTGCCTCACGATCTTCGGTCTACCTCAATTTAGCATTCAACAAGGCTACCTCAGGACTCCACCACTACCTCTAGAAGCCTCAGCACTCTTGGACTGCCGAACTTTTTGTACAAGACAGTTCTAATATGTTTAACTATCACGAAACAATGTTGCAAAGCTCTCCGATACCCCCGGGTCAGGTCAGCACTATATACAACTCTATAAATAAAAATAAAAATAAATAAATGTACATGTTACATGTACATATACATGTTTGTTAATATCTAAAAAAATTGCATATGAGCTTGCTAACATTTTTGTTTTCTTTTTTCTAAAGCAGGAAATATTTTTGTAGCTATCGTCAACAGTTTTGCGTAGGCTCCCTCCCAGGGCCGGCTTTAGCGCTGGTGGCGCCTGGTGCGGCAATCATTTTCGGTGCCCACGCAACCCATGACTGCCTCCTCGGTTTCTCTCACTATCACCGGGCAAACATGCCCTTTATTTCTCCAACAATAAGTTATTGCTAAACACAGTGCCCCCGCCTGAGATCAGCGCCCCTCCACAGGTCAGCGCCCAGTGCGGCCGCTATGGTCATACTAACCCAAAGCTGGTCCTGCTCCCTCCTCATTTCCAGCAAGTAGACAGGCTTACTTATGCCCTTGACCACAGTTAGCCTCTGGGTACAGGAAAGGTTTTTTCAAAGCTTCTGCTCTATAGAACGCCCACTCCCCAGCCCTGGGAGCAGATTTGCGCATACCTCGTAACACATGTATAAAGTGAGAGTAAGATCCTTTATCATAGTAATATTCCATTGTGTGAATACACATTATGGGTTTACGCTTGTGAGCCAATCAACTTGTGCATCAACGAGTAACCTAGCTGTGCAGATGAATTTGTAAATCTGGAGCAGAGTCTGCATTTTAAACAAAGCTGTTACAATTTTTTCACAGAAAATCAAAGTGTTAAAGTAGTGATTCCCCCATTTTCAAAATAAAAACAAACTGGGGTTTCTCTAATATAATCAGAATTAGATGAACATGTTTAAAGGAGAGAACAAACGTTGAGATTGATCAAAAAAGTGCTGAAAATCACCTGAATCGTAAAACCATGCAGTTTAACCATATAAAAACCACAGGGCAGTAATGCGCCATATGTAAGTCGATACAGCACATTCCTGCCATTTCCACTGCGCTGGTGCCCTTTTGCAGCCTAGCACCAATCCAGGCACCCTTACATTGTGGTGCAATGGTGCCTCCGTTGCATGCAGGATTGTTTTCATGCAGGAAGGGGCACATTCCTGCACAAAAACAACCCAGAGAAGCATATTCCTCTTTCACTGTGTGTTGCAGAATACAGCACATATAGGAAGAGAAAGCAACAAAGAGAAATAAAGATATTTCTAATTGTTAAGCCTCTCCTGGAGAGGCGTTTCTTTAGTGCACATTCCCAGGTTTACAAATCCTGATAAATTTAATATTGCATCAAAATCTTCAGGAATTGCATGGTAACACCCATGCAAGTCCTATGGAATGCCTTCCCAGGGCAGAGTAACACAACGCAGTGATTTGAGCTGCTTTACTTTACTCCAGACTTATGGAGCCACTCAGGGCCATGAAAGTGGCCTTGCCTGGACTCATAAATATCACTTAAGGTTTGTGTTGTGCAAGTACCACATTGCGTGGTACAAACATGATGCCTACTGTGTCATAAATGTGACCTACAGTTTACAGAAAGGCCTATTAAAATACAGCCACCCACAATGTGATTTAATAGGAAACTCTCAAAACGTCATACTTTGTGAAGTCCAACAGAACTTGGTGAAAAGATTTTCTTCATTCTGAATAAAGATAAGTCAGCATGGAAAATCATGTTACAAAGTTACATGCATAATAATTTGGCAGTGGGAAATGACCTACAATCAACATGAGGTACACAACAATTACTGCATCTCCATCTGGAAAAATCGATTACAGGATGGAATTCGACTGGAGAGTCATATCGGTAACAATCGAACAAAGCACCATTGATACCATCAACCACACATTGTCCAAGGCATGGACCACACCAGATGCAATTGACAATGTTGATGTAGAGAACCTACATCAAGACCACAAATTAATAGAAATGCGGCTTTGTCTGACATGCATACTCATGCAAAACCTCAGGAGGAAGATGAAGCAAGTGAGCCTGAAAATGAGGTTCTGGCAATAAACTACAACCCAAGAATACAGGGTTCATTGAGAAATTCAGAATGAACAAAGACATCTTCTATGACCATCCATATTTAATGACGGTCAATGGCACAAGAAAGAAAAAATCACATCACATAATGACTGTATAAAGCAAGCTCCTATTAAATAATTAAAGTGTGAAACTGAGTCCCTTCAGAAAGTCAAAGCAACTCAACCCATCAACTCAACCCATCTGTATGCAAGTCTCCTTGCAAGTGAGTGATATACCTAAGCACTAGGTGGTACACCATTTCACCCGCCACACAACATAACAGTTGAGACAATAAGCAAAGAAGGACTTAGATGCCCCTCTCACCACAGGGGCTATATGCAGAACAATGAAACCTGACAGTTCCTTCATCATCAGCGAAATTAGCTGAATGTCAAAAGTATGACTTACAAGATCAATCTCCCAGATAATACTACAAACACTCCTGACTCTCTAGCACCACCCAAGTGATAGCAGATACCTTCCAGTGACATCCCTGTTATCAGTCTTTCATTACTAAGGAAAATGAAAAGAGAGGAAATACAATAGGTAGGTTGCCGGTTTCAAATAACAGACAATTTGCTTCCTGTCAGCCACTGCATGAGCATGTCTTTGATATTTCTTTTGACTTTCAATCTATTAATTTCGAATCCCGGTGTAGAGTGTTTCATAGTATTAACTCTTCAAAGTATTAGGAAAAGCACGACGGTGGAGCTCATGCTGAGATTTGGTGCAGATGTGGATTCCTAAGTGTTGGTTGTTCCTATGAATGAGGTCAGTCTGCTTTTGGATCTAGAGTTGGGAGTTTTTGAGCTTGGCAAGTGTGTTGTTTTTGGTGCAGTTGGTAGACAGGGCTGATTGACCTGCCATGTTTCCACACAGTGTCTTTGTTTGACAGTTCTATACAGGTCTGAGACCTAGATGATAATCTGTAGGTATTGAGGTTGTGACCATATGATGTGTAGGGGGGTATTAGTCAAATGGCTAACTAAGTGGATCCTGATCTATGAAAGATAGTCCAATGTTTCCTCTTCAAAAGGGGTGGTGTGGGTGTGAAAGTGCACGTGCGTGCCTGCGTGTGTGTATGTGTGGACGCGCTTACAGTCTGGGTTTACTTTCATGAACCAGTTCCTGTCTGCTTCTTATGGGGCAGTATGGGTCTAAATGAGAATCAGAATCAGAAATTCCAGGTAACAAGGCTATTTAAAGTTTGGCAGAAAGGGTACTCCATCACAATGGCAATGTAGTCCTCTTTACCTGAAACTGTCATTCAGCCGGCATCATTTAGGGGCGGGCAGACTGAAAGGATGCTGACGTCAAAGCCTACTTCAGCTCCATCGGCGACATATTTTCTAACAACCTGGTGGTGTATGGGTCTCAGGATTGTGGGGGCAATGTCCTCCACCTTCCAGACAGAGCAGCCTCTGAAAACCAAACTCCAATTCAGCCCCTTAGTAATACTAACCAAACATATCTCTGGCCTTTTATGAAAGAGTGTATGCAGAAATAGAAATATATGCACCTTCCTTAACTTGGCCATGATATACTGAGGTTTCATATGGTGCATGCTGCCACACCATTTTCATTACCCTGCAGAGATAAGAGTCTACAATGCGGGGAGTTGTATTTCTATCTCTAGCGAGAAAGCTGCAGCAGTGAATGGAATTCTTGTTTTACTAATGCTGCAAAACAATTAATTAGCAGCACGTATGTTGCTATGCAGCACTAACTCTACAAATCAATTAATTAGCAGGGCTGGCGTTGCTATGCAGCAGATTCTCCACTCTAGTATTTTAGTGCGAAGATAGAAACAATAAAAGCTTATCAAATGTGATGAAAGCGTCAGGCCTTCCATGTCCTCTTCGTGAGTGAGTTGCATAGAGGGCACAAAACCCTCTGCCACATCACAAAGCAACGTGTTAAAAAGAAAACAGGCGTGAACTTACTCAGTGTGTCATGCTTTTTTCCTTGCTTTTATCAGTTAACAGTTTGTAGGGTGTATGTGGTTAATATTAGTTTATACCTTTATTATCTGCCTTCAATAGAATATAATCACACGATCCTCCCAAATATGTATAATCAGAGAAAGTCCCTCCTCAATAGATGGTTGTACATTTGAACAGCACTCAGCATGTGACAGATTATATTTCTTTTGTTAGAGTTACTCTAGCAGAGGGAAACCATCAGGTGCATTCTCTTACTTTTGCTTGTGAGAAGGTACCTATCATAGCATTAACTGCAGAGACAGTCCCTAGGTTAGGGTTAGATCCAGCTCTTGTCTGCGGTCTACTACGTGAGAGTTTGACTTACTTCCATTTGTACTTCATCTATCTATCCTGAGGATCCGGTGTTTCCTTTGACAGTCTCCTTTATATGTAAACAATGCCCGGACACCCATTTTTGATCCGTGATTTAGACTCTGTTGAATGTCTGATCTCGAGGTGATATGTTAATCCCTGGCCTTGTTAATGAAGATCTGGTAATGATGTAATCTCTTTATAGTTGCCATTGATAAATCCAATATTTAGCACCGAAATGACCTGACAGTGTCAATTCCAATGGTGCAATCTTTTTCAACTAAGTCACCACCTAAAGCAATTTCCAACAACGAGTTAAAGTTACTGTATCATTAGTGACACGGCTCAGTCTTGGGGCACGTGGCCTTGGGCAGCCAATGTAACATTCTAAACTTCCTCCTAAGTTCCTAAATCTAAAATACCAAAAGGTATGTACTTCCGATTAAAAGAGTTTTGTTTCCTCTTTCATTCCGTCCGATGCTTCATTGAAGAATAGAACTAGACAAACAGAGCCTAAGCAATTAACATAACACTTAACATGAAGAAAGTGGTGTAAATTAGTTTGCTAAACAACGGTGTATAAGTACAAGAATTGCCGCTAGCTAGCGTTAGTGTTAGCGGCCGTTTTCCTAATGTGGCCTAGCACCTAAAACTATCGCCCTATTAACAATGTATTTATATGTCGTTATATGGAGATAGTAACAGCTAGCTGTGGTGAAAACTGCCACTAACACTAGCGTCAAGACTATAAACAATTTGTTGTTAGCGGGAGAAAAGGGATGTAATGTCCACTGGGGCAAAAAGACTCACTAGTCAGTCCAACATGACTTTTTTTTGCCTCTAGAGGCAAAAGTAGCCTATAAGGTCACCTCTAAAGAAAAGTAGGAACTAAAACCAATGGAATGCAGAATGGAGCCACCAGGGCCAAGGGCAGCACAGATCAACAACCCCCTCAAACCCCCCAACAGCCAGGATGACCAGCCAGAGTCCCAGGGGAAGAGGAAAGGCAGATTCAGGGCTACAATTATCAAACGAGGCGCATCGCTGGGAAAAAACAGTGATGCATCACTTTTCATGGTGTCCTCCATGCAACACCAGGGCAGCCAAAACCTTGAAAGCAGGGTCAGTCCCTGGGGCCCGGAGACCTTGCTTGGCCTGCGTCTGTGACACGGTGTCTGAGACGAGGTGCTATGGAGTTGCTGAGCTATGGCGGTAGACATTGAGGTGGCAGTGATCACCCTTACCAGGTGGGGAAGTCTGACAGGTTGCACAGAAACATGTTGCTGACCTGTGTGATGAGACAGCCTGGAGATGTGAACGAAAGAGGCACTCCTGGGCACTGACAAGGGAGGTCTGCCTCGCATACGAGGCATCACCACTACACCGGGGTGCACGGAGGAGATTACCAATGGTGGGCCGCGACTCTCTGCATCACAGACCGGAGGATGTTACGCTGGCCAGGTGCTGTGAAGGATGAGGCCCCTGAGCTGCACCTAACTTGTGTGGCGGGAGTGCTGCAACTTCATGCCTAAGGAGTTTGAATCACCTGCATTGGGAGGTTTCCCAGCAGACTTGATGGTGACTGCTCTACCCAGGCTGTGAAATCCCACCTGGCTGAGGCTCCTGCTTGCTGAGTCACAGATTTGGAGAGTGTCCAGGTGAGGATAAGGTGGGATGCGTAGTGAAGGAGGCCAGGTGGTGAGTCGGGCTCAGGCCCTTGGGTATGCAGCTTGATCCGCAGTTACTCGCTCGGGAACTGGGGAACACTGAATCTGGTCACCACTGTTAGATCAGAAGATGCAACTGGGTGGTGCAGCCTTTTCTTGTCACCTGTTAGTTTGCTTTTGGGTGTACGAGGGACTAACCCTTAGTGGACTTCCTCTTCACACAGCACTGCGCCGTCTGGTTGCTGCTGCTACTGTCCCCATCTGCTGCTGCTGGTTCCACTGACCCAGAGGTCAGGTGTTCGAGTCCCTCCTCCACTTGTAGGCTTCAGCCTGCTCCTCATCTGTGGTGGGCCAGAGGTAGACCGTCACTTCTCTGAAGCTTGACTGCCCTCATGTCCCTCTTTTTTGCTGCTCCTGTTTGTCTTTCTGCTCGTCTCTGTTGCATTTCTACCTTTGCCTTTTTTATCTTTACTTTGTTTGGCTTTGCTTTTCCTGTGCTTTTTTGGAGTTCCTTTTTCCCTATCCTCTCCCTGGTTGCCGCTGCAGTCCCTGCATCCCTGCCTATTCCAGTGTCCTTTCACGGATTTCCCTCCTCCTAGCTGTCCAGCCCCCCTGCAGCACTACTCAATGGTAGATGCTGTGTGGCAATGCGCAGCAGGTGTGCTACTGGTGTGCCGAAAGCAAGCCAAAGGTTAGCCTGTCTTAATCCTTTCTCCCCTGTACTATGCCCAGCACCAGAGACCCTGCCTCTCAGACACTCCACTTCAATGACACTAGTACCCTCCTTGCCCTCAACACTGGATGCTACGCATCATCAAAGAATAACTCTTGCCACATCAGCACACCAGCGCCTTTTGCTGCCCATCCGACCAACACCGCACCCGACCAGCTCAACTGCATCGTCATCAACGTGCTGTCCCTCCACAAATATCCAGTTCAGGGAAGACCTGGCTTGGAAGTTAAGGCTGGACTGTTCCCATGAGGCACAGGGTCAAGACTGATTTGCATACAGCTGGGTCTGAACTGAGGTGGCGAAGTGAGCTAAAGAATGATGATGAAATCAACCCAGATCTGTGACTGGGGGTGAGTGTCTGAAAAGTTTCAGTGCTCTGTCCATCATTTCCTTGTGTTTGCTTTGTTCACGCTAAGTTGGCAGGGTATGCCCAGACGTGGGTCCCTTGCTCACTTTACCACTGGATTGAAGCTAGTCTGTCTGATGAAGGGTGTTACCCAGAAACCGGTCCCAGGATGCTCGTTTCCGGTTCAGGTTAGACCTGGTTTGGCAGTTCGGGCTGCATTGTTCCCATGAGGCACAGGGTCAAGACTGATATGCATAGAGCTGATTCTGATCTGAAGTGGTAAAGTGAGCTAAAGAATGATGATGGGTTCAAGCCAAATCTGTGACTGGGTGTGAGTGTCTGAAAAGTTTCAGTGCTCCATTTTGAATTTAAAATTTGAATTTAAAAACATTTATTGAGCGCGCTTATACCCAGCGGTTTCATGGCGCTTTGAGGACTGCGACCAGCAGCAGGAACAAAAAAGACAGGCTAGGCGGCAAAAGCTCTGAAAAAAAGGAAGGTTTTTAGGTTCTTTCAGAACTCCAAATAGGAGGTTGAGGATCTAATTGTCATAGGGAGGGAGTTCCAGAAGACAGGTGCAAGGGCCGCGAATTTCGCCCCGCCTGCTTTCTTTTTCTTAAAGCGGGGTGTGGCCAGGAGTGCCATGTGGGTAGAGCGGAGTTCTCTGCCCGGCAGGTAGGGTTTAATGGCTGAGCATATGAACTCAGGGGCAGTGCCCATCCTGGCCTGGAAAGTGAGGCAGCCTAATTTAAAAAAGGCCCGCTCCCTCACATGCAGCCAGTGCAGTGATTTCAGCAATGGGGTGACTCGATGGAATTTGGGCAACCCATGGATCAGGCGGGCAGCCTGATTTTGCACTATCTGCAAGCGGTGTATGGCATAGGCTGGTGCGCCGTTATAGATTATGTTCCCATAATCGAGGCGCGAGAGCACCATTGCCATCACAATTATTTTCAGTGCCGGAAGGGAGAAGAAGCGGGATATCTTCCTAATTGTCCGGAGGGAGAAAAAAAAAGAAGAAACCACCAAACTGACCTGGGGGTTTACAGAGAGTTGGGAGTTAAGGAAAATCCAGAGGGTTTTAACTTTAGGGACCGGGAGGGGGGGGGGCACCAAGTGATATGGGCCAAAACGAAGGGGACCAGGGACTGCAACCACCTCCTGTCAAGACCAACTCTGTCTTGTCAGGGTTGAGTTTGAGGTGGTTGCAGTTCATCCAATCTTGGATGAATAACATAACAGTTTGGAAGTTCTGAACAGAAGAGGGGGAGTGAGAGAGATTAGAAATAAGCTGGAGGTCATCGGCGTAATTAAACACCGTGACCTCGAGCTGCTGCAACATAAAAATGAGGGGATAGATGTATAAATTGAACAAAAGAGGGGATAAAGAAGAGCCCTGAGGGACGCCGCACTCCACCTTTCGTGAAGAGGCAGCAAAACCAGCGAGATGGACGGCCTGTGCCCTATCACACAGGAAGGATTTGAGCCAGGAGAGGGCAGAGCCCTCTATGCCCGCCGCCCTGACACGAGTGAGAAGGATGGAATGATCCACCGTGTCAAAAGCGGCGGCCAGGTCCAAAAGGACAAGGGCTTGCGAAAGGTTGGTGTCAATACCCTCGCGGAGTCCATCCATCACTGAGATCACTACCTTCTCCGTGGAGTGCAGAGGTCGAAAGCCCGCCATCCATCATCTCCTTGTATTTGCTTTGTTCGCCCTAAGTTGGCAGGGTATGCCTAGACGTGGGTCCGCTACTCACTTTACCACTGGATTCAAGCTTGCCTGGCTGATGAAGGGTGTTACCCAGAAACCGGTCCCAGGATGCTTGTTTTCAGTTCAGGGAAGACCTGGCTTGGTAGTTCGGGCTGCACTGTTCCCATAAGGCACAGGGTCAAGACTGATTTACATATAGCTGGGTATGAGTGTCTGAAAAGTGTCAGTGCTCCGTCCATCATCACCTTGTGTTTGCTTTGTTCGCCCTAAGTTGGCAGGGTATGCTTAGACGTGGGTCCCTTCCTGACTTTGCCACTGGATTCAAGCTAGCCAGAATGATGAAGAGTGTTACCCAGAAACACGTCCCAGGATGCTTGCCTCTGGATCAGGGAAGACCTGGCTTGGCAGTACGGGCTGGACTGTTCCCATGAGGCACAGGGTCTAGACTGATTTGCATATAGCTAGGTCTGAATTGAGGTGGTAAAGTGGGCTAGAGAATGATGATGGATTCCACCCAGATCTGTGACTGGGGGTGAGTGTCTGAAAACGTTCAGTGCTCTGTCCATCATCTCCTTGTGTTTGCTTTGTTCGCCCTAAGTTGGCAGGGTATGCCCAGACGTGGGATCCTTGCTCACTTTACCACTGGATTCAAGCTAGCCTGGCTGATGAAGGGTGTTACCCACTAACCAGTCCCAGGATGCCTGTTTTCGGTTAATGGAAAACCTGACTTGGCAGTTCGGGCTGGACTGTTCCCATGAGGCACAGGGTCAAGACTGATTTTCATATATTTGGGTCTGAACTGAGGTGGCGAATTGAGCTAAAGAATGATGATGGATTCAACCCAGATCTGTGACTGGGGGTGAGTATCTGAAAAGTTTCAGTGTTTTGTCTATCATCTCCTTCTGTATGCTCCCTACACAAATATGCCACAGAAATCTGGGATCTCCTCGATGCCACCTCTCCAGACATCGCCTTCCTCACGTAAACCTGGACCAGAACTCTCCTGGGCAAACCATCATTGTATACATCACGCCTTCACCACACCCACCATACACCAGCGCCATTATCACCAGCCCCCCATTGCAGCTGGATTAAGGCCACCAAAGAACGGCTCATCAACTTCCTCAGCACCACCACTCTGCCAATGCTTATAGATGCCAACATTGGAGTGCGCAACCTCCACAAAGTGATCTCCAACTTCACCAACACCCTGGTGCCACTCAAGGTAATACCTGGCAAATAACACTCCAAGAAGGCCAACTAGTTAACTCCCACCCTCTACTAGTCCAGACGCCCCTGCTGACATCTCGTGTAGAGATGGAGCAACAACATAAATCAACTCCACAACACAGTCACCTTTGCACCCTGGAGCAAGGGTGCTTGCGTTGGCGCATGGCAGTCATTGTGCACCATCATAGGGAAAAAAGACGGGGTGATTAGGCATGAGCACCTTTCGGCAGTTTAACGCCGCTGGTTCGTCATTTTCTTGACGTACTTGCAGCGTGAATCTTGCACCATGTTGCGCCGTATTTACAAAGTGATGCATCTAGACATATCTGTGAGCTTGGGAAGCCATGTGCCACATTATACCTGAATCTGGTATGCCCCCTGCAGGGTGGGCATTCCCAGACAACAAAGCCTTGTAGGATTGGCGCAGTGAAGGCTCTAAGATTTCACTGCAACAATTCTAGGACACCACTGTGTCAAAACCGTACGCCTGCCTCATGGCAGGCGTAAGGGTGACACAGTGCCATAGGGATAGCTGGCCCCATGCATTGCTATTGTTGCATCATGCTTGCAACACAACTGTAGCAATGCATAACTTTAGCACTGCCCGATACGTCAGTATTCCAGACGTATCTGTCATTGATTGTGACATGGAGCGCAGTACATTGAATACGGCACATCCATGGTGTCGTAAGGAGGGTGCAGAAAAAAGTGTTGCAATGTTGTTTTGTAGCAGCGATGCAACATTTTTTTTATGATTGAGGTTCAGGAATGCGCCTTATCTTAGTGATAGTGCGCACTCCTGCCCTTTTGTTTTGTTGCAGGGCAATGCAGCAACATTTCTTGCAGTGCTGTCTGTCTCCAAAACCTCTGAAATGAGGCCCCAAGTGTTTGCACCAATTTTAAGACCAGCTATTTTCTGGTTTGAAAAAACTGCCTCTAATTTAACTTAGCTGCAGTTTTGGGGGGTTATCGCCATATGGGAATTTCATTGTGAATATCACGAAGTGGGGTTAGCACCAGTTTTTGCAAAGGAACGCCCAACTTGCATCTGATTTTTGTTAAGTCCACCTACCAGACGTGGTGATCTTAAAAATTCACGTTCATGCTGGAAAAAAGTGCAGCTAACTGCAGGTAGCGGCAAATTGTACATACGGCGATAAAAAAAAAGCTGCCGTAACGTCAATAAATTGATGCTGCTACGTTGTTAAATTCTTGTACATATGCCTCAAAGAATCTTATTGTCCGGATCTTGTTTGATCCTATTCATTGTTGTGTGTTTCGATGAAGCACATACAAAGCCCGGTGAGCATCACAGAGAATGACAGAGGGTGAGTGTACATTTTCTTTAAATTACAATTTCAAGTGCATTATACCAAAATTAGAACTTGATGAAATGGCACAATGTAGAGGACTACAAATCAAAAAAGTATATATAAAAATTAAACATACAAATATGAATTCACAAATGATATGTGTATATAAAAATTTAAAATAAATATTATGTGGAGCTTCAGAGTAATAGACACTGAAGGTACATGTCTTTGCAAATGAAAAGATAGGAATGCAGGGCTAGAAATAGTGAAAACATTTAAACTGGGAAATAAATTGGAAGTCGGGCAGATTAATGAGGGGTGGAGTCAGTCAGTCATTAAAACCACTTTATTCGGTTAATAAAAACTATAAAAGTACCATACTTAATTTACAAAACGATACATAAATCACATATAACACACAATAAAATGTCATAACTGAATCATCAAAAAATAAGGGCGACATAAGACAATACTGGAAGGCTATAAATCAGAGTTCATGAAGTTACATAAAAATCTTGGCGGTAGATAAAACAATTAAAACAGTCCTTTACTGCAATAAAATAATTGAATATTGAAAAGACAAGTATTAAAGGATTATTAACATGATCTTTACAAATACTCATAAGATAACATAGGTGACGTATTTCCCTAAGTCTCACAGCAGCGACAAAAAAGCTTGCAATGGTAAAAATCTCCCATGGGTCATTAGGCATCTGTAAGTACAGTAAAGCGGGTTTGACCTGTATGAAAACTTTCCTCTTTAAAATCGGAACTAGAACCTCCTGTGAAAATCACGATAATGGTCACAGAACATAGTAAAATGTATTGTGTCCTGAATCAAAACATTGTTACAGGTACAGGGGCCTAAATCAGACGTCCTTCTCCAGCCTTGCGAATTACCCAGAATAAAATCAATTAAATTATGACGAAATCTGGTTAAAAGCAGGCGGTGGAATGGCTTTTTGACAATCTTCAAGTAAGGCTCAACGTTGGGGGAGGTTTTTAACAAGAAATGGGCTTTAACAGACGGTTTCCTTAACTCGATCTCCTCTCGCTCTACCGACTTCAAATTCAGGAAGTGTATTTTTACCTACGCCAAGCCATCTTTTCTTATTTTATCAAGGAAATAAAATAAGTCTGAACGTCCAAGGTTAGTTAAAATGTTCTTAACATAATTTAGCCATGGAATGTTGGTAACTCGGTCCGGGATAACACAATCCCTAGTAATCTTATGGTTCAAAGTTAGTTGGGGGTTGAGCCAAGTTTTAAGCCAACAGTGCACTGGGGCCAGCCTCAGCCTGTCTGCAACATAGCCAACACACAGCTCTTGATGAATTACAAAAGTAGGAGTGGATTGGGGGACAGACAAGAGGGTGTGCAGGAATTTATTTTCAGCTGTCTGTATCCCCTCCATTGTCTTGTAACCCCAAATAGCCTGAGCCTATACAGTGCAATGGTTAAACATTTGGCCCTGTAAATATTGAGCATGGCCTCTATTTGTTTAGCCCCCAGTTGCTGTGCAAATCCATTCACAGCGGCCATCGACCTTGCAATCCCATTTATTTTTACTTTCTGTTGTGGAACCCAGGAGCCCCTCCCATCAAAACGTACTCCTAGATAGGTAAAGGAGGCCACCCTAGTCATTTCAGCACCTTCATAAAAGAATGTTGTTGTTTTTTTATGTTTCCGGACCATGTTCATTATGTGTGATTTGGCTATGTTAACCACTAGATCCAAAGATTTCATATAGGCCCCAAAGGAATATAAAAGCCTTTGGAGCCCTGAAGATGTGCCAGTTAATAAAATGGCATAGTCCGGGTGTAGAAGCACAGGAAGGGACCGGTCCCCTACCCGTGGTACATCCAGACTAGCCATTTCTAAAAACTTGTTTGAGTTATTAATATATAAAGTAAAAAGTTGTGGTGCTAGAATGCAACCTTGGCGAACACCTCTACCAGATGTAAAGTGCCTAGTGCATTTCCGTCTTGGTTGACCCTCATCTTTGAGGTGAGATCCCTGTGTAGATTAGCCAGGAAGTAAACTAAATTTGAATCTATGCCCATGTCTAGCAGGATATGCCAGAGCTTGGATCTATTTACAATATCAAAAGCCGATGAAACATCCATGAATGCCAGCTGTAGCTTTAGTGTATTTGCCTGCTAATTGATGTAAATTTAGCCACTGATCCAAAGTACCCCTACCACTTCTAGAACCATTTTGGAAATTAGTTAAAACTTCATTTTCTTCCAACCAATCCATTAACTTAGTTAAAATTACTCTCCCTAAAACTTTAACTGGGGAATCTATTAGTGAAATTGGCCTATAACAGAGTGGGGCTTCGCTCTGACCTTTTTAAAAAAACTGAATAATGATAGAAGATGTCCCCAATGACGGGAAAGCCAGACCACTTGACGCAATAAAAACATTTGTCATGACTTAGGCCTTATATACGGCTTTAAAGTGAGAAAGCCATGGGCTTCTGTGATATTGCATTCAATGGGGGCACTTCCTGCCCTGGTGGAAAAAAAGTTTTGTTAACAATAGCCCAGAAGCTCGAGCTATCTTTTATAACCTCTACTGATAGTAGAGCACTCCAAGCTTCTTCTTGGATTTCCATTTTCCTTAGAGATGGGGCTAGCTTGTACTCCTTTCGCAACCTGGCTATGTAATCTCGGTCTCCTGGTCCCTTTTCAGTGCTGTTATCAATTTTCAATGTGCTTCAGAGCATAACTGTCAAACCATTTCTCTCCTATGGTGTGCCTAAATCTTGTTGGTAGGGTGAGGTCTGATGCAACCTGCGCACAGATGCCTTCGAAGGCTAAAAAAAACCATGGCCCCTGTATGGAGTTATCGGGTCAGGTTACAATCATATCCCAAGCCTTCTCACAAATGTCCTGGAAAAAGAGGTCTGGGAGTACTTTGGCCCATTTTAGCCTCCGTCCTTGATCAGTTGTTTTCAGGCAGGTTTCACCCCCTAGATTTTCTGATTTCCCCTTTAGGCCGCAGCCTCTGTCCATCATAAGAACTACTGGATACTAGTCACTAAAATGACACCACTTGGCATTATAGGAGGTTACTTGAGATAGAACAGTAGAGGAAATAAAAATGAAATCTATAATTGTATCCCTCCCCTGCGCTTTAAAAGTAGGAATTCTCTCCTCAGTGTCAATAGAACTCGGTTCAAAAAGATCTACAGCAGCCAAAAGCTCTTCCAAACATTCCCCATGTTGTGTATGCTCAAAATGTGGCATTGTCAGATTTGCCAGCCCTAAAAATGATTTTCCCTGACAGTTCAAATCACATACATGAATATTAAAACTGCCCATAATTATTATTGAATAATACGTGGTTTGCTTCAATCAATACATTTCTAGAAAACTTTTCAATTTAAGTAAATGTTCGTTTAAAAAGCTACTTTTACCTGAATTATACAAATTGACAAACAACACTTTGAACAAGTAGTGAGCAGTGATTTCAATTGCCTGACAATTGTAAGAACCCACATCCACTATCTTATGGGACCCTGACAGTTTGAGTAAAAAAAACATTAAAAGGCCCACTCTTGCTCTGCCTGACTGGGATGGTTGCGCGGGGGCAAAATAAGATTTGTACCCATCCACCCAAAAGTTGTTCATGTCCCAGGCCTCCTGTAGCCCAACTATATTGTGCTCTTTTAACAAGTTTAGCCACCTGGGATCCTCCTTTTTGCTTCTTAGACCTGCAATATTCCAGCTGACAATATTGCAGTTAGGAATGTTAGTGTCCTCTGAGTCCTGCCCTTTAATGTATTCACAGATGTTACTCTGATGACAGCCAGACAGTACCAGTCAATCATTTTCATCTAAAGAGGACAATGGGAGGAATCTGTTTTGACAAAATAAACTATTTTATTCTGTGGTCCTTTCTAGAAGCCCAATTGGCAACCCCGGGTCAATTGCAAGATTCCGGTGAGATTTGGCAGGACAAGTTCCTCCCTGGTATTTGAACAGTGAGTGGGCCGATTTCGACTGTCCAAATGGGGCCAAATCCCCTGGAAAGTACCGCACAGTCACTGCCCTGCAACATCTGCACTGTCAAATTTAACGACAATGCAGTCACCATCAAACTGTTTAGGTTTGGGGCTGACCACACCCCACTCATCTGGCCATTATAATGTGTGAGGAAACATTGAACCTACTATTGGAGTGTTTATCTCACCAATATTTAGTTTTACGTAACAACTCCATAGTGGATTCCAGACTATGCTCTCTCAATGGGGGAACCCCTGTAAGTATTTCAACTAGTGGAGTAGCTTTGGGGGGCAGATGTTACTGATGTTAGTCCCGCTTTTAGCCCCATCAGTCCTTTGGCGCCGGCTCTGAGCCAGAGTCATAGCATTTGGTGGTGGCTCAGTATTACAACAAATATTTTCCCCTACCTGACTCCCTATGGGTGCACCTATAACCATTACAGGGTTACCTTCAGAGTTATTCTTAGGTAGGTTTTGATTTTGGTTTCAGTTTCCCCCATCCTTGCTATCACCTATGGGCTGTGTTTGTACCCGAGGGATGGGGTTGTAATTAGAGATATCACATGCCATTTGTGAGCCCCCTAATTGGGTCTCAAGGTGTTGCAGT
Source organism: Lissotriton vulgaris (assembly GCF_964263255.1). Lineage (NCBI taxonomy): Eukaryota > Metazoa > Chordata > Amphibia > Caudata > Salamandridae > Lissotriton > Lissotriton vulgaris. The sequence continues at coordinate 235,005 of NW_028247579.1, forward strand.
TTAGCCTTAATCCCCTCCACGGCAGTAAGCAGCATGACAATGTCTTTAACAATGTTTGAAAAAATAGGCTCTAACCTAAAGTTGAAAATGTCCACCAACACTTTCTGCACTGCTGCCTCAGCACATGAGTCCAAATCTCCAGCCTGGTTTTTGGTCCCAGATATTTGTCCAGGTTTTCTTGGCCTTTTTCCCCTTCTTCTTCCCTAGATTGGATGGTGGGGCCTTCTGCCTAGATCCATCAACTCTCCGGGCCTCTTCATTCACCACCCAGGTCCCCCTTGCTGGTCTATCACAGGGTAGAGTGCCCTCCCCCTCTGTTCCGTACTCGATTATCAGTACTCTCGGCTCAATGGGAACAGGATTTTTTGTTGTGCTGTCTGATGCAATTGCATTTGCACTCCTAGGCATGTCTGGACTTAAACCCAGCTCAACCTCAGCGTTATGAATTTCATTTTGTTCAAGGCACGCACTGCCAAGGTCAGGTAAGATATAATGGTTGCTGAGTTCCTAGGCATCTTCACTCTTCCGCTCCCCTGATCCGGACTACAAGGATGCTTACGCTTACCCATTAGATCTGTTGGAGGTAACAATGTGAAGGGGTGGCCCTGCCCAGCCTCTTCCAGCCATGGACAAGCACAGAGGGGTCACACGCATCCTGCACTACGGGAGCCCCTGTGACATTTTAAAGGTGCCTCCTGGTGCTAAACAAATGTTGGTGGCTGCGCTAGAAGCCGCAAGGGTAGCTGGGGAGTGTAGTCCTTCACTCCCCTAGCTCCCGGTCACCACTCTGGCCCCCTTTAGCCTCTTCCGGTCTCTTGCCCCCAACAGAGGGCAAGCAAGCAACAACAGGGTTTCCTGCACTGCGGGAGCCCCTGTGAGGTTTTAAAGGCACCTCCTGGTGCTTAACAAACATTGGGGGCTGCGCTGGAAGCCGCAGGGGACGCTGGGGAGTGTAGTCCAGCACTCCCCCAGCTCTCGGTTCACACTCTGGCCCCCTTTAGCCTCATCCGGTTTCTTGTCCCCAACGGAGGGCAAGCAAGCAACAACAGGGCTTGGTGGAGTCATCAGGGGGTGTGGCACGAGTAGCAGGGGGACGGATTAATATTACATGCTTTATTGCCAAAGTAGAAAGTTCCAGACAGACAGTTAGGAGATTGGCGCTCCTCACATCTCTCTGGGAAAATCAAGAGCAGTAGCGGTCGGTGTTCAAGATGAGTCACAGGGCAGACAGGCAGGGGGTAAGAGGGAGACATAGGGGTCACGAAGGGAGGGAGCAAAATAAAAAATAATAATGAAAATCAAAATTACCTTCAGGTGGCCACTGTGTGTGTCCCACTTCGCACTTCTCTGCTCCTCCTCTTCAGACTCATGCTCCCAGAAAGCCCTGCTGCATATCTTGAAGCAGTTCTCACAGGAGAGCATCTTCAGGATTGACCTGAGTGGTCCTCGATTAGGGCTCCAGGACAAACTGAGAATCTATGCCTGCTCTCTCCAACCCCAGCAACAGCAATGCAGCTGGGGTTGGAGAGAGCTTCACTGCCCATGTCAGTTTGGCCAGCCTGAAATGGCTGGCCTAACGGCCATGCACTGACAAGGGAGTACACTACCACTTCCCTCAGTGCTGTCACGCCCATGCCCCTCCCCAACACTTGGCAGGAAAGGAGAAATAAAACGAGTCTCATTTTAAATTTCCTTTCCTGCCGTTTTTGCTTGGGTGACACTCCTCTGCAATAGTGGAGGAGCCGCCGTTTATCAAGAGACAATAAAGGGGAGAAGTCAACAAGTGTTGGTTAACCTGTTGTGGTTTGATCTCTTGCTTGAAAGAGCAAAAGAAGGGGACAGTTCTGATGAATTATAATATAGACTTGCAAATCCTGGTTGTTGGACTTGGCCTTTTCCCCCAACTTTTTTCGCTTTTGACCCCCTTATCGAGGATGTCTCCCCCATGGGATTAAACCTGTATAGGCCATGAGTGGTGTGAGACACCTGGTTGAAAATGTAATGACATGTAATAATGTGAGCACTTGTAAAATTCCCCATTTTAAAACTGCATCTGACTGGAATGTATTGTATTTAAAATGGATGCCATGGCCATGGGTTTTGCCACTGGGCTGCCATAGGTCAGCGGTCTAGATAATATTACACAGCTACCCCTAGCTTTTGGAGGGAAAGCCTGGCACCCAGGGAGCTCACCCAATCCCCTTGAGCCAGTTTAGGCCAGCTTTGCTAACATTCTAGAAGGTTCTGGCACTGCCTGGGAGGAGGGTATAAGTAAGGGGGAAGTGCCACCAGAGAGTCAGTCAGCGCTCGGACAAGACAGAGAGGGGACCTGCTGCGAGGTGCTACCGCCACATGGGCCTGTGAGCTGGGCCCTGTACCCCAAAAACCCCCCTATTCTGCTGTCCCTTGGGCCCCTGAATTATGAGGGCCCACCCAGGTCCCTGTCACTATTAAGGGACCGTGAATTACGCCAGCACAGCACGAAAGGAGCACCCAGGAGGTGAGGAAGGGGCCCCTGAGGATCTGTACTGGGACTGTCCACCCCCTTGGGAAGTTGTGGCCCCCTGTGGAAGCGCTGGACTGGGAGGAGCTGCCCGGGGAGGATTGTGCCCCCGAAGAACTGTGTCTCGGTGACCTGCCTCAGTCAACCTGCCCCTGGACTGCCTAACAAGCAGTGCGCTGTGAATAGCGCCATAGTGCTGAGAAGACTGTGAGGGGAAATAGCGCTGGAGGAGCCTACCCTCGTTGTGGCTCGCTTGCTACCTGATTAATAAATAATAAAAGGGAGCCTACCCCTTATCACAGCCGGAGGTCACCGTCGCAGCCCGGGCGCTGAGGAGACTGTGAAGAGAAATAGCGCGGGAGGAGCCTACCCTCGTTTTAGCGCGCTGTCCGCCATATAAAGAATTAGTTAAAAGGGAGCCTACCCCTTATTGCCGCCGGAAATCACTGCCGCGGACCGGCGCTGTCGTGGGGACCCCCCCCCACTGCTGTGGGCATCGTTGCGGCGACCCTCGGTACCAGGAGAGGGCCGCTGAAGTGCAGGGAGGGCCGCGCTAGGCCCTGAGGCCGTCAGGTTCCCCCATCACATGACAGGGGCCCGGCCGCGTCATCGGCCCGCCGCGCACTGATTGGCCTGCGCGACCGTGACCCTTGAAGGCCGCGCAGGGTTTGGCTGCCGGCCGGGCAGTCAGCGAAGGAGAAGCCGAGCCCAAGCCCCGGGTCCCCGTGAGGTAGGAGGGGGACCCGGTTGAAGCGCTGGAGCGGGGCCACCGTGGACGAGGGGGGAGCCCCAAGGATTGAGTGACCGGAGCAGGAGCCCACCCCGCCCGTCTGTGCCCGCACACGAGGGGCTGGTGAGGTAGGCGGGGCCGGGGCACACTGTCGGTGCCAGCCCCGCCTCCCGACCTGAGGCGGCCGGAGCAGAGTGCCGGTGGGGCTCCCAGGAGGACGAGGAAACCCCGAGTGTGATGCGGGAGCCGTGTAAGGAGGGGGGAAAGCCAGGCAGGCTTCCCCCCCACGAGTGCCTAGACACCGCGTGTCTCCGCGGAGGCCTTCTTGAGGCAGTGTTGAAACCCCGGGTGAGGCGAGTGTGGCAGCCCAGAGGTGCAGTGACACCCCCCTCCGGGCCCCCTAGAGGAGAGGGGGGGGGCCCGAGTGATGCCACAGGGAGGGAGGGGCCTCGAGGCAAATTGCCGGTGCCTGCCCCCTCCCCTGGAAAGGAGGCCTGGTTCCTACGGTGGAGAGCCCCGGGACACTAAGAAAGGGGCGGAGCCTAGAGGAGGCCCGAAGCCAGCAGGAGTTGTGTAACGGGCCCCCTTAGTGAAGAGGGGGCCCCGGTTGCGGAGCTGAGGCCTGAGTGAAGCCTTGTGGGCCCAAGTGACCGGCGCAGACCACTGGGGAGTCCTGCGACTCGAGGCACATTGTCGGTGCCTGGTCCCCCCCTGCAGAGGAGACCCCAAAGGACACCCCGCAGGACCTACTTAGCCCCGCAGGAGCCATCAAGGAGAGCCCGGTGAGTGGGGCTTGTCTTAAGTTGGTGGAGGGGGGCAACGGGGTACATTGCCGGTGCCCGCCCCCTGGGACTGTGTTGCCTTGTCAGGCGCCCCGTTTTGCGGAGGGCACCTGTGACTTGGGCTCCAGATTTGTTGAACTGCCCTAACTTTCCTGCAACTAACTGCCCTACCAGACAACTCAGGAGCAAGCCGGTTGCCCTCATTGCATATTCTGGGGTAGAGAGTCTTATTCCCCCTCATTGCAAATATAGGTACCTACCTTATGGGTTGTCCTGAGGTCCCCAGTTATAGAGGAAGTCTGGACAAGCAAATGTCTAAGGGAGTCTAGAAGTAAGGAGGGTTGACTGCTGTGTACACCCTGATGTTTGATACCCCTTAGTCGATGGTAAAGGGAGCCTAGTTGATTCCTGACAGGAGTTCCTGATCTATGAGGAGGGCCCCTACCTGATATTTATGCTGGGCGATGTATGTTCCGCCTTATGGTGGTCAATAGGTTGGCCTGATGTTTTATTCCAGGCCCTTGTTTATGTACCAGATTAATGGGCCAGACGGGCTGATTTATTACAGGTGTTCCTGTCCATGATGTGCCGTGATGCCCTAATGTTTTTTCCCTAACAGGGGTTGGGTTGGCGTTATTGTGCATGATGTATTTCTATGCTAATGTAGAATTTTGCAATACAGCCTTCTCTTAAGGATGAGAGTCTGAGTTGGCCCCGCCAGATTGGCCCCAGATCTAACGTCATTTTGATCCCATCCTTTTTCTTCCTTTCAGCATGGACTACTTCCTATGTAAATAATTCCCCCCTTTTATTCAATTGGCTCTGGCGCCAATTGGCGTCCTGTTGGGACACTACTGTTGTGCATTCTTTTGCCTTGCAGGTTGGAAACACTACTAAACTACGTATCTTTTTACAACTCAAACTGGTGTCCTGCCTCTTTTGTGGTGTGCCTGGTGTGTTGACTATGGGTACTGCGTGAATGCTTCACATGTCCTCGAAGTTTGGCCTGCCCGCTTGATGCCAGGCTACCCCTTTGGAGATTTGGGTAACCCCCATTTCTTACATTAGTGGCAAGCGGTGGGATAGGAATTGTGTTTACGCAGTACCACAGTGGCCACAGGTTACACCACAGGTAGAGCCTTGTGGTGGGGATTATTGTTGGATTGTTTGCTGTATTGCTTCCTCGTGAAAGTGTTTTGTGAAATTGTGTCCCCTTGTTCCACTGTGGGTGTGTCCCGAGAGTCCTCGCCACAAAGGGGTTGGTTTATGAGGAGGTGGAACTGATGGAGTACACCAAACAGGAGGTGATAGACTTCCTCCTGGAGAGAGGGATAACCCCAGTAGGAAACATTAGGAGAAAGCTGTTTCTTTATGAGGCCCTCAAGAGGGGGGAGCCCTTAAAGATCGGTGGGGACCTGTCTGATTGCCCCCCTGAGTATTTAAAGGGTGGATTCGGTAGAAGCCAGTGGGAGGGCTCCCAATCCATATCCCTGGAGGGTAATTACCTGGATGGAGAGGAGGAAGAGTTTAACAGGGCAGAGACGCCAGTAGCTGTTGAGGACCCCAGAGATAGGGAGTCTCGCACTGGATCCAGTCCCCGGGGCACTGCCCCATCCCTTTCCCTGTCCCCAGAAGAGTGGGTAGATAGGAGAGAAGAGAGGGAGCATCAGCTAGTGCTGGAGAAGGTCAGATTTGAGCAGGCCATGGAGTTAGCGCAGCTGAGGATTCAACAGCAGAGGCTGGAGACAGATATGGTCCTAGCCCAGGAGAGGATGGCAGAGGCGGAGAGGGCCTTTGCCAAGGGGAGTGTAGCTCAGGTGGGTAGAATGTCCCCTGAGAGTGGTTTTAAGAGCCTGGATACGCCTGTGAGGGTGGGATCCAGTGGTGGCAGCGAGTGTAGGTCCAGTGCAAGGAGTCCCATTCCAGAAGCCCAGGAGACCGTGCCTGATTCCCAGGAAGAGGGGGACGTGTTAGTGTTCAAGGGCAGGGGAAAGCTGTCCCATCAGTCCTGCGGAGAGTTTGAAGAGGAGTGTTGGACTGTACTGGAGGATTGCGTGGTGAGGAGAGCAGTAGAGGATTGGGAAGGGCTGTGCCATGCCGTTATCCGGGAGCACATGCTGAAGAGTATTTTCCCAAGTCTGCGTCACCATCTGTTGCAGTGCGGGTTCTCAGACCCCAGGGAACTTGCACGGGAGGCAGACCTCTGGATAAGTGCCAGAGCGTCTGGGAAGGCTGAGGGGAGTGATCCTGGAGTGGGTGAGACGGGAAGGTGTCCCGAGGTGCCCCAACTGCAGTCACCGGGCCTGGAGAGTTCTTTAAGGGAACCCCAGGTTGGGAGGCTAGGCTGTCCCGATGTGTCATCCAGAGGGAGGGATCCCCTCATGTCAGGAGGACCCGGAGCATCAATAATCGGAGCTCCAGTGGTTCGGGGGTCTGACCAGTCTCAGGGTTTAGATCCTGGACTGGGGGTTCAGGTTCAGGAGTTGCCTGGCCTGGAGGGTGGGGTACCTGTAATTCAGGTCCCTACCAATTTGACTCCCAGGGGTACTACTCCAGTCAGGAGGGTGCGGAACTCTGGGAGGGGGTGCAGAGGGAGGAAGGTCTCTTCTCTGTCACCGGCTCAGCCACAGGGCGCAGATCCCGGGTTGGGTGGCCAGGGACAGGAGTTGCCTGCCCTGGTGGGAGGGACATCTGTAACCAGAGTCCCCCCGGAAGTGACTCCCAGGGGTACGTCTCCGGGTAGGAGGGTGCGGAACTCTGGGAGGGGGTGCAGGGAGAGGGAGGACTCGCCCCTGTCACCGGTTCAGCCTGTGGGTTTTGACTCCAGGTTGGGGAGAGAGTGGTTGTGTGAGGGTGTCCCCAGGCATTGGAGATGGCGGAACCCTATGAGGAGAAGTAGGGGGAGGAGAGCCTCGCCCCTAAGGGCTGGTCAGTCTGAGGGTGTTGACCCCAGGTGGGTGGACCAGTGGCAATTTGGAGAGAGGAGAGTGGTCCAAGAGTATTACAAGCCTGAGGCTAGGGCCTCCCACTCTAGGAAGGAGAAACATCCCACTAGGGAACACCAGTGGGGTGGTTTTGTTGGTGAAGGGAGGGTTGCGAGAGAGAACCATTGGGTTCCAGAGTGGAGGAGAAACTGCAGGTGCTCCTGTAGTTGCAGGCCTGCGTCCACCTTTTTCCGCCCCAAGCAGGGAAGCCCATCAAGGCATTGATCAGTCTACCCTGGCTTTTGGCTGGGGGGGAGTTGTGTTGGACTTGGCCTTTTCCCCCAAAATTTTTCGCTTTTGACCCCCTTATCGAGGATGTCTCCCCCATGGGATTAAACCTGTATAGGCCATGAGTGGTGTGAGACACCTGGTTGAAAATGTAATGACATGTAATAATGTGAGCACTTGTAAAATTCCCCATTTTAAAACTGCACCTGACTGGAATGTATTGTATTTAAAATGGATGCCATGGCCATGGGTTTTGCCACTGGACTGCCATAGGTCAGCGGTCTATAATATTACCCAGCTACCCCTAGCTTTTGGAGGGAAAGCCTGGCACCCAGGGAGCTCACCCCCTCCCCTTGAGCCAGTTTAGGCCAGCTTTGCCAACATTCTAGAAGGTTCTGGCACTGCCTGGGAGGAGGGTATAAGTAAGGTAGAAGTGCCACCAGAGAGTCAGTCAGCGCTGGGACAAGACAGAAAGGGGACCTGCTGCGAGGTGCTACCGCCACATGGGCCTGTGAGCTGGGCCCTGTACCCCAAAAACCCCCCTATTCTGCTGTCCCCTGGGCCCCTGAATTATGAGGGCCCACCCAGGTCCCTGTCACTATTAAGGGACCGTGAATTACGCCAGCACAGCGCGAAAGGAGCACCCAGGAGGTGAGGAAGGGGCCCCTGAGGATCTGTACTGGGACTGTCCGCCCCCTTGGGAAGTTGTAGCCCCCTGTGGAAGCGCTGGACTGGGAGGAGCTGCCCGGGGAGGATTGTGCCCCCGAGGAACTGTGTCTCGCTGACCTGCCTCAGTCAACCTGCCCCTGGACTGCCTAACAAGCAGTACGCTGTGAATAGCGCCATAGTGCTGAGAAGAATGTGAGGGGAAATAGCGCTGGAGGAGCCTACCCTCGTTGTGACGCGCTTGCTACCTGATTAATAAATAATAAAAGGGAGCCTACCCCTTATCACAGCCGGAGGTCACCGTCGCAGCCCTGGCGTTGAGGAGACTGTGAAGAGAAATAGCGCGGGAGGAGCCTACCCTCGTTTTAGCGCGCTGTCCGCCATATAAAGAATTAGTTAAAAGGGAGCCTACCCCTTATTGCCGCCGGAAATCACCGCCGCGGCCCGGCGCTGTCGTGGGGACCCCCCCTAACTGCTGTGGGCATCGTTGCGGCGACCCTCGGTACCAGGAGAGAGCCGCCGAAGTGCAGGGAGGGCCGCGCTAGGCCCTGAGGCCGTCAGGTTCCCCATCACATGACGGGGGCCCGGCCGCGTCATCGGCCCACCCCCGCCGCGCACTGATTGGCCTGCGCGACCGTGACCCTTGAAGGCCGCGCAGGGATTGGCTGCCGGCCGGGCAGTCAGCGAAGGAGAAGCTGAGCCCAAGCCCCAGGTCCCCGTGAGGTAGGAGGGGGACCCGGGTGAAGCGCTGGAGCGGGGCCCCCGTGGACGAGGGGGGAGCCCCGAGGATTGAGTGACCGGAGCGGGAGCCCACCCCGCCGGTCTGTGCCCCCACGCGAGGGGCCGGTGAGGTAGGCGGGGCCGGGGCACACTGTCGGTGCCAGCCCCGCCTTCCGACCTGAGGCGGCCGGAGCAGAGTGCGGGTGGGGCTCCCAGGAGGATGAGGGAGCCCCGAGTGTGCTGCGGGAGCCGTGTAAGGAGGGGGGAAAGCCAGGCAGGCTTCCCCCCCACGAGTGCCTAGACACCGCGTGTCTCCCCGGAGGCCTTCTTGAGGCAGTTTTGAAACCCTGGGTGAGGCGAGTGTGGCCGTCCAGAGGTGCAGTGACCCACCTCCCTGGGCCCCCGAGAGGAGAGGGGGGGCCCGAGTGATGCCACAGGGAGGGAGGGGCCTCGAGGCACATTGCCGGAGCCTGCCCCCTCCCCTGGAAAGGAGGCCTGGTTCCTAAGGTGGAGAGCCCCGGGACCCTAAGAAAGGGGCGGAGCCTAGAGGAGGCCCGAAGCCAGCAGGAGTTGTGTAACGGGGCCCCCATAGTGAAGAGGGAGCCCCGGTTGCGGCGCTGAGGCCTGAGTGAGGCCTTGTGGGCCCAAGTGACCGGCGCAGACCACCGGGGAGTCCTGCGACTCGAGGCACATTGTCGGTGCCTGGTCCCCCCTGCAGAGGAGACCCCAAAGGATGCCCCGCAGGACCTACTTAGCCCCGCAGGAGCCATCGAGGAGAGCCCGGTAAATGGGGCTTGTCTTACGTTGGTGGAGGGGGGGCAACGGGGTACATTGCCGGTGCCCACCCCCTGGGACTGTGTTGCCTTGTCAGGCACCCCGTTTTGCGGAGGGCACCTGTGACTTGGGCTCCAGATTTGTTGAACTGCCCTAACTTTCCTGCAACTAACTGCCCTACCAGACAACTCAGGAGCAAGCCGGTTGCCCTCATTGCATATTCTGGGGTAGAGAGTCTTATTCCCCCTCATTGCAAATATAGGTACCTACCTTATGGGTTGTCCTGAGGTCCCCAGTTATAGAGGAAGTCTGGACAAGGAAATGTCTAAGGGAGTCTAGAAGTAAGGAGGGTTGACTGCTGTGTACACCCTGATGTTTGATACCCCTTAGTCGATGGTAAAGGGAGCCTAGTTGATTCCTGACAGGAGTTCCTGATCTATGAGGAGGGCCCCTACCTGATATTTATGCTGGGCGATGTATGTTCCGCCTTATGGTGGTCAATAGGTTGGCCTGATGTGTTATTCCAGGCCCTTGTTTATGTACCAGATTTATGGGCCAGACGGGCCGATTTATTACAGGTGTTCCTGTCCATGATGTGCCGTGATGCCCTAATGTTTTTTCCCTAACAGGGGTTGGGTTGGCGTTATTGTGCATGATGTATTTCTATGCTAATATAGAATTTTGCAATACAGCCTTCTCTTAAGAATGAGAGTCTGAGTTGGCCCCGCCAGATTGGCCCCAGATCTAACGTCATTTTGATCCCATCCTTTTTCTTCCTTTCAGCATGGACTACTTCCTATGTAAATAATTCCCCCCTTTTATTCAATTGGCTCTGGCACCAATTGGCGTCCTGTTGGGACACTACTGTTGTGCATTCTTTTGCCTTGCAGGTTGGAAACACTACTAAACTACGTATCTTTTTCCAACTCAAACTGGTGTCCTGCCTCTTTTGTGGTGTGCCTGGTGTGTTGACTGTGGGTACTGCGTGAATGCTTCACATGTCCTCGAAGTTTGGCCTGCCCGCTTGATGCCAGGCTACCCCTTTGGAGATTTGGGTAACCCCCATTTCTTACTCTGGTCATGCAGCTGGAGAATGATTTATTCAGTGAAAAAGAGTCTGGGTCCATTTAACCATTTACTCTCAGCGAGATGATCTTTCCTAGCTGGGTGAGAGCAAGAGGGAGAACACACTCACAATTCAAAATTCCAATACAGTGTAACCACATTTTGGTCACACAATAATCCAGTCCACAACTGAACATTAGTTAAGTAGGATTTAAGTATACATTCAAACATAGGTTTACATATATCAATCTTAGCATGATAGTGTAAAAATACTAAACAAATATAATTTGTTCAACACTCCTGAAAAGATTCACCCTAATCAGGAGAAAAGATACTGCCAATTCAATTACCATAGTGTAAGTATTAAGGAAAGATAATTGATCATTAAATTGCATCCTATGATTTTCAATGGTAACCATTAGCCCTAACCTTCTCTACTCTACCTTAACAGGACCACCTACTCTAAGAAGCATTTGAATGTCTGGAATAGAAATAGAAAGATGTCAGCTGTCAGAGTCTTCAGTAGAAGCACTCGAACTACAGGTCATGTAGCATAAAGTCACATAAACAAGAAGTATAGGTCTGCTCCCTATGAAGTACTAAAATGTCTCTCTGACTATTACTAAATCACAGCATAAGAGATTAGTTGCATTCAAGGTATACAATCCCACAGGGCTCTTCTCCAGTAAATTTCTTTGACTCCGGCACAAATTAAATATTTCCGCCACCTTTCCCACATTGATAAGTTGCAACATTATTCATCCTGGTCATTCTTCTTTTTCTCCATGAGAACACATTTCCCTGCTCATTACCACGTTTTTCCTTGCCAACTTCGTCCTCTCAAATCAATTTGTTTATTTTGTTTTTGAACTCCGACGGAGGTCCACAAAAACACATCAACAGATTAAAAAAGACAAACTTTCTATGGAATTTCAATTGAATCCCATGTTAGATGTGAAGGACATCTAACATGGGTTTCAATTAGAATTTCATAGAGCATATTATCAAGCCCATTATCGCTGTTTTAGCTGCAGTTTTCTGCCGCTAAAGCGGCGATAATTTTATCGCCTGTCTTGATAATATGCACCTCAGTTTCTTTTCATTGGGACCCAGACCAGCCATATTCCAGGACAGGAGTAGCCCACCCAGGCTACCTCAGCAGAACGCTCCTTGCTACTTCCTGATGGGTATTATTCAGAACTCTTGCCATCGAGCTCCACTGGGCAGAATCATCTTCTAAATCCAGGGACTGAGGGACAATTGCCACACCAGACACCCGATTTATTGAGCGTCCCCTCCTGTCCACTAAGACCACTATATCTTTTGAATTACTCACAGAATACTCAGTACTAGGGCCCAACGCATCTAACCCCACTGAACTAATAGACCTAAGAGCTTTCAAATGATGAATTTTAGAACCCACAGTTTGATATTCATCATATTCTCTAACAGGTGTTATGTCAAGCCCACGTTTCAAAAAATGCTCCCAATTCTGCAAAACGAGATTGGCACTATCAAGGAACCAAAAGTGACCCTAGAATAAGGAGTAGAGTTGTGTACATTAATCATCACATTTAGAATATCCTTACTTGTTATCAACTTTAATGCCTCTAATTCCGAACACAAACTGAGGATAAATCCTCTGTTTACCGGGGAGGATTAATTATCAAATAGCCAGGTGAAATCCACAATTGAAGATAAGCCATTCTGTACCTCACAAATTTTCTTTGGAGCATCCCTCCAGGGGATCCATAAAGTGGCCCTATTGATAAAGCTGACAGTTTGTGTATCACCATGTGCTTGAAAGTTCAAATGTGAGACAATATTAGAAGTTGATACTTCAGTATTTATAATGAATAAAGATGTGGTCTCTGTGGGGGTCCTATTAAGCCCATCCTGAATAGCACTTGGAAATTAAGGCCCTACCTCTAGATAACAATCCGTCCCAGGTTCTATGGCCGATGACCCTGTCTGTGGCAAGGGAACCCCATGTCCAATTCGCAATTCCCCTCTTGATGAACCAGCAATCTCATTAATCAAGTAGGGATGGGTAGCCTGAAGGGGCTGTGACAACCAGGATAGTGGAGGTACTACCTGTCTCAGGACCCCTAGACTCCCTCCACGCTTTTTGTTTAGAAATCGTCTTTCATGTTTTCCCCCTTATGATTTATTGCTGGGCTATTCCTCTTACCTACTTTCTGTCCTCCCTTCCCGTGCAATAAAGGGGAGTGTACCTGTTTGGTTTGCTCAATATGGCCCCTAGTTTTCTTGAATTCTCCAGTGCCCCCTTTCTGACCTTCTTGAACAGTGGAAAGATTTTCAAGGTGGTCTTCTCAGAAGGAAGGCTTTGGCCTCCTTGAACAGTGCACTTAAGCAGAACTTTCCTCTTTGAGGTTACACAAAGAAGCTATTGAGGGCACCAGTAAAAGAGTAGTTCCCACCTGAACGGAGGCATCTCTCGTGTGGTACTTGCCTCTCATTTGGCCATTCTCCCATCAGGGGTTGAGTCGAAGAGACGACTTATTTACCTTTTGCACTTCGAATAACATTACGGAAATGATTTCCAATATGTGATCAGAGCTCAGCATGGATTTCTCCAGTAAAGACAATATAGAATTTAAGATTTTTCTGATACAAACAAGATATTCTGAAGGCACACCCTCCCTCTCATGTCCCCATTTTGCTTGTAAGCCAGGCAAAAATACATACATCATTGACAGTCTCCATAGAAGTATCTGACAAATGACTACAGTATATCAAAGGCATTGAAAGACACCTAGGAGAGGAGCTTATTATGGTAGTGTCTTTTCCCCTGAGTCCACTCGTTAGCTGATCAACCTCGTACAGAATGTCAGGATGGTATCCCCAGTCCCTTGTCTGTGCTTCCAATTCATTATCCGGGAGTTTAAAGTCTTCCCCTAAAATTGAGTCTTCACAAAGCCGTGCTTTCTCTACCATGGGAGTATCACCCAGGCGATTATCTGAACCGCCATCCCAGCATGGTCCTTTACAGGTGTCCCCCGAGATGATAAAACAACTGGTGTAGGTTCAGGCGTACAGTCTTCCCTTGACTGCATTGACTGCCTTGTCCTATTTAAAAGAGTGACTGGCTGACCCTCCTGGATGACGAAAGGATCAGGGTCCACAAGTGCACAGGGGAATACGTCAAGCGATTGCTCGCTAGGACCATCCTTTACTCTTTCAGAGATTTGAGCCCAGGCCTGGGACCCTTTGCAAGACTGCACCTGTGATTCTGCAGAAGGCAACAACGACGACGATGCAGGAAGGAAATTAAATGTCTGGCCCTCTTGAATTGCTGCTACAACCTCAGGCATGGTCCCGAGTATCTTACGGAAAAGCCAGTTATAACAGGGTGAGATTTATAGTACAGATGCTGTAATTGTCTGGTACTTCTCAGTTTATGAGGATAGCTTGGTGATAAGGAGAGCACACACCCTGAACGCAATTTTCTGGTGGTCTTCTCGCTCTAATTTACAAGCTTATGTGCCTGCTTGGCTCCTATCTCCACTCGCTTTATCCTTTGAATCTCAGGGCAGATTAACTCAGCTGTTGATGCCTCATGGATCACGAATGGCAGCTATATCCTGTGGTTTCTTCATCACCATTGAGAAGAACACACAGTGTCAACATTTTAACATGTTGGAGTTCCCAAGGTTGCTCTCTATTGGTGGCTCATTCCGCCTAGAGTGGAACTCTGTGTTTCTGTACACCTTTCTGCCTTAAAGATCCCTCTCCAAGTTCTGAAGAAGATCAGGAACGACCAAGCCCAAGTCACCCTATTGGCACCCGATTAGGCAATGAGAGTGTGGTACCCAGAACTACTGGGCATGAGCATTTTTCCTCTGATTGGGCTGCTGCTTCAGGAGGATCTTCTGTCACCAATGCAGGGTAGGGTCCAGCATTCTGTCCTACATGAGCTTGGCAGGTATATACTGTTTTGGTTGATTTTTTCTTTTGTGATGAAGTATTAGGTCGAGATGTGATGTTGGCTTCACATTAGGGAATGCATTGCTTTCAGGAATCCAACCCATATCAGCTGGTGTGTTTGGCCCACAGTGAGGCTTCGGGAGATCCAGCTAAATTGCAAATGGGGTGGAGTGAATTTTAGTAAGGCATTCCAGTGCACATTAAGGTATGTGGAGCCAATCGATGGTGTCTAGTTGTTTAAATACTTGTGACATGTTATATACTCAAATCCACTGCTATTCTTGGTAACAGGAACCATATAGAATGTGCGGATTTTCACTTGATCCCAGATATTTGCCACATGAGTTTCTCAACAGGTTGGTCTGTCTTTTAAGTAGGGGACTATGGATTATTTATTATTTATTAGCAATTGGGTTTACCAATGTCAAAATATGCATTTGTTTGTATGTACACTGTTGTTCTACCAAATTAAAATCTCTCCAGTTTAGCAGAGAGTGCTAAATGCCTGAATGTGTTGCTAGCCACTTATGTGTCATTAGTTCATAGAGATCAAGCAGACCACTGTTTAGGAGGTAAAATTTGTATTCAGAGCAGTGGTAAAGAGCTATCTATATATGAAGCCCATTGGGTAAAGCTCTAGTGAGACTTTAAACGTTGATTGTGTCCTGAGTAATGCCCTATATATTGTTGTGCCTAGAGTTATAATGCTTTAGCCCTCCTCTTATAAAGTTGCCGTAAGGAGAGTGTGTCAGTTAACTGTTAGATACAAAGATGTTCTTTACACCTTGGGATTTTTCTTGCTTCTGTTCCTTTTGAATTCTGGATCTTATGATGACAGTGTTGCAAAAAATATTTACATAATTTTATCTTGGATGATGTGTCTTTGTTGCCTTTGCATTTTTAATTTTACGAGATTAAAATTAATAAATATATTATATATTTGTATATCCATGTGTTGCATACATTTTTACATAGTCTGCACTTTAACTAGTTCTCACTCTCAGTTTATAGGAGTTATGTTGTTTTTCTGTCAAGTACATAATCTTTATCTCCATGGTTGTTGTTTGAATGGTGGCAGGTGACTTTACTCAGCCCTCCTCCTGAAGTAGCTGATGTTATTTTAGCAGCCAAATGTCGCTCCATGAAACCAGTATAATCCTGCTGTTGGGACAGGTTTGTGGTATAATGTGGTACTTTGCAGATTGATCCATTTCAAGCATGACTTTCTGAACTGTTGCTTTCTGTGTAGTCTCCAGCAAGGACTTGCTTTTGGCACAGTTAGAGGGTGTTTCTTGCCTCTCTCAGCTTTTTTTGTGGTTGGTGGACTAGCTCTCTTTAGTTAAATCACATTTGAAAGGACTGCAACAATTGTTTCAACACACACCCTTTATCATGCCCCAGTGTGACCTGAATCAAGTTCTCACATTCCTAATGTGTGCTCCCTTTGAAACACTACACAGCTGTCCATCTCGGCTTCTTACTTTAAATAGACTTTTCCTCATTACTATAACATTAGTGAGGCATGCAAGTGAACTTCAAGACCTCTAGGTCAACACGTCATAGACGACATTCTGTCCAAACAAGCATTTGTTGAGGACCCGAGGACCAATTCTCCCAAAAGTGGTAACTCGTTTTCATGTTGGGCAAAACATCACCCTTCCAGCATTCCTCAATCCATCTCACCCCTCTAAGAAAGATGAGAGGCTACATTGGCTGGATTCCAAATCAGCTCCCAGCTTTTACATTGATCATACCAGGGAACATTGTGTGAATGATCAGCTCTTTATTTATATTCTTTTGCAGATTTATATAGCACAAAGTCGACCGAAGGTATTGATGCACTTTGCATGAGCACAAGGACACATTCCTTAATTTTTTTGGTAGGCACGGGGAGATTAAGTGATTTGCCCTGAATCACAGGATGTTGCATCGATCCCGAGGCTCGAACCTTGTTTTTCCAGCTCCAAAGTCAGCAGTCTAGCCATAAGACTACATCCTGGAGTGAAGAATGGCAGGGCAATGCAGAAATGCATCAACATCTACTATGTACTGGCAAAAAAGCAGTCCCCAAAGGCTTGCATAGGCACATGTAGTGCCCATTCTGGGCATTTGTCAAGCTGCTACATGTGCAAGCTTAATTTGTTCAAGAACTACTACTGTCTGGACAGCCAGCCCTAGGAGTGGGGCACTTTGCCTGGTTGGTTCTGCAAGACTTTTTGGTTTGAGCCAGTGCACAGACCCACCACTTGGGGGTATTGCGTTGGTATCTATTCAAAAGGTGAAGAATCTGCAGTTAGATCCATCCAAAGAACAAGTTATATAGCTACAGTAATGCTATTTCTGGTGGATACAGTATCTAACTGCACATTCCTCACTGACTCTCCCGACCTCCCTGTTGTATGAACTGGGCTTTTTTCTCCATCTATAGTGGTCACAAGTAGAGAGATCTGCACAATGGTCGCAGTCAATCTGCTTTTGGGCTATGCATCTGGGGTGGGGACAGCCTTGAAAGCAACTGACACCAGAACGCTTGGGTGGTGCTTATATATTGGCTCTGCATGTCACTTCTGGAGTGGAACTATGTTGGCGTGGAGCCACATGGCACCGCATACCAGAGTGCAGGGATACTGCTTGAAAAATGTCCAGAGCCAGTCTGACACCTGGGGGATATTCAAAAGGTGAAAAAGATGCTCTTACATAGAGTATTCATAAGAAAATGTGCAGCTGAAGCTAAGTAGCGTGTTCTTCTGGGCACAAGTCCCACTCAGAAGACTGGAAAAATAATTTTAATTTTGAACTTTTTTCCTCCTGCTGCAAATGTCAGAAGAAGGGGTAACTTTCTGTTCTCTTGCAATGAATGCAGACAGTTTACCCTCTTCTCTTTCGGGTCAATGACTCTTTGTTTTCTGTAACTTTAGCAAAGGGCAACATGTCATTAGTGTTTACAGGGAAAATTACAAAATCTTTACTGTTATTGTTTCCACTATGTTGCAATGTAAAACCTAAAACTCCAAGTAGTGTATGTTGAGAAATATGTTCCACTGGCCCTGGCAGGTGCTTGATGACTGGTCCATGTGGAAATGCTGGTAATGTTGTTTTACATTAAGGCACATGTTCAGCAAGCGCATGTGGCTACAGTGAACCCCCCCTACTGGCCTTTCTCAAGTAACTGAACATTGCCCATGTGCCAGCAAGCTTATGCTCAGACGGCCCTTATTCCATCAGGCCATCAGAGGATTTTTTTTTCTCAACTTAAGATCCTTCCGACTCTGAATGAGGCCGTCTGTCCAAGGTTTTAGCGAATCGGGTACTCAATCACTTTTGCAACAGAGTACCCTCCCTGCCGAACTCTAAATCAGGGGCCTCATTTATGAAAAGTGACGCATCGCTGCGTGAAAACAGTGATGCGTCATATTTAATGTATGACGCATCATGTCGCAAGGACTTACAG
The DNA here is from genome assembly GCF_964263255.1 of Lissotriton vulgaris. Classification (NCBI taxonomy): domain Eukaryota; kingdom Metazoa; phylum Chordata; class Amphibia; order Caudata; family Salamandridae; genus Lissotriton; species Lissotriton vulgaris. Next base: position 252,856 of record NW_028247579.1, read on the forward strand.
ATATGTCAGTATTTCTGACGTATCTGTAAGCGCAAAAGTGACGCATTGCTGGAGTGTGTCACAAAAGTGACGCAACTCCAGCAATGCGTCCTTTCACATGGGGAAAGCCCCATGTGAAAGGGCTTGCGTCAGTCTTACGCCTGCTGTGAGGCAGGCGCAAGATTTTGACGCAACAGCATCCTAAAAGTGACGCAGTGAAATCTCATAGATTTCACTGCGTCCCTATTACGAGGCTTTTTGCGGGGGAACGCCCCCTCTGCATACATTATACCTGACGCAGGTATAATGTGGCGCAGGGGATTAAAAAATGACGCATCTACCTAGATGCGTCACTTTTTAAATATGGCGCAACAAGGCGCATATTTTACGCCGCTGGTGCGTCACAAAAAGTGACGCACCGGCGGCGCAAAACTGGCGCAAGGCCTCATAAATAAGGGCCCAGGTCCTTAGACTTCTTAAGATGTGCAAAGGGACTTTGAGGAGTCCATTGTGAGAAAGAAACCGGAATCAATATCTAGTTTAGTCCTGGAAAGAGTATTAGTAACAGAATGATATGATAGAGATGTAATCAATGAAATTGCTCAACAGATTCTACATATCAATCTGTCTTAATTGACAATATTTCTCTATTCTATCTCCGTGAGGAACCCTTTTATCAGACTTTTCTAGCTCGTCAATTTGACCTTTAGCACAGGATTTAGAATTCATCATCTCATATTTATACCTAGATTTTTCCCCATACTCTCTGCATCATTGCTCCTTCCGTCTCTTGTTTACTAGTACCGCTTATGCTCAAAGATACATTTTTTTGCCTCTGTGGCTTTGAATGTGCAGCAGGCAATTTTATTTAGTATGCCAATGTCAAATAAATTGCAGTTGCCTGACCTTGTAAGGATCACATTCCTCAATTCTAAAGTGATGCTAGTCTGACCCTTCATCCGTAATACTTAGGGGCCGATTACGATCTCGCTAGGAAGGCCTCCAGACATGTTCTGGAAGGAGCAAATCTGATTCGGAGTCTATGATTCCGACCGAATCATTCCCCATTCTGAACAATCAAGTACGATGTAAAGATCTCGTCCGTGTCGACTGATTTGTTTACGAATCCGATCCTATCAGTCCGACTCGTTTGCAGCCGAAGTGTGCCGCACAATGTAACCAGGCTTTCCTAGCAAGATCGTAATCGTCCCCTTAATGTAGTCCTATATCAATATCATCTCAACATTGGAATTTGTCTATGCTCTGACCTTTGTGTTGAAAATTGAAATTGGCTGCATTTGTCATTATATGTTCGACTCTTCTTTCCCCTTCTTTCCATTGCATATCTCTCTGATTCTTTTGCACGTTTACAATGGGATATACTGCTACCATGACCTAATTGGCATCTTAATGCTGCACTATAACACCTCTCTTACTTTTCATTCTCATCACCGGATAGGGCAATGAATCTGTGATTTGCTCAGCTGTAATATGCCCCTCTTACTAATAGTTTATAATTTCATTTTATGTTTTTTCAATGTGTCCATGTATATATTTAACCATGAACAAAGAAGATCTCGCCTAAAATTGTCCAGCACAGAAGTGGATTGACAAAAACTGTAGATAAAAAAAAAACAGTCTGATTCTTGCTATTAAAACCAATAATCCTGCTGTGGTTCGGCTAGCAAGAATGCAGTATAGACAAGCGATCCTAGATGCAAAGAGGGGTTGGGAGGATTCACATTGGGAGAGTCTAAAAATAGCATGCCAGTCTAAGAATGGCGAGCTCTTTTGGGCTTTAGTGAGAAGATCTAACGGTTGCGATTTGGACCAAATCCCCAACCATATACCCGATAGGGAGTGGTCTGAGCACTTCAGGAAGCTTTATATAGGGGATGACGAAACAGATTGCATAGGGCCCCTAAGCGGCTTTATGGTAGCCGCCCCTGCTCAGGGTACTTTCCCTAGGATAGAGAAGAAGGAGGTGGTGGCTGCTATTAATAAGATTGTACCCGCTAAGGCCCCGGGAGACAAGATGGCATACCGGGTGACCTATTTAGAACTAACATTGAGGAATGGGCCACCTTTTTTGTACTTCTCACTAATGCCTTGTTGGAAGGTTCACCAGTCCCATATTCTTGGAAGGGGGACGAAGTAATCTCCATTTATAAGAAGGGTTCCAGGGGGCACCCTGCCAACTATCGGCCAATAAGTCTTATAGACGCTGGACAGAGGTTGGTTGGTAGAGTTCTCCTGGAGAGGATCCGTTCATGGGCAGAAGAAAATAATATCATCTCACAGTTCCAGGCAGGCTTTAGGGCTTTTACAAGCACGATAGACCAGGCATTTAGGTTGGCACTTTTTCATTGGAAGGTGGTCACCATTGGCAAAGGCGGTCTTTATTTGGCGTTCATTGACTTAAAGACCGCCTTAGACCTGTTCCCCCAAGTCCGCCTATTGCTGGTCCTGCAGGAGATGGGGATCCCTTCGTCCATTTTGAACCTCCTGGCCCATATGCACGATGGAAACTACGCCCGCATTAGGTGGGGATCACAGGAGCAAAAAACCGATAAAATTCCTGTGAGTAGAGGCGTCCGCCAGGGATGCGTACTGGCACCCAGACTATTTTTGCTTTTTGTGAACGGCGTAGTCTCCTTCCTGCTTGAAATTAATGCTGACGCCCCGGTCCTGGCAGGTGATAAAGTTCCCGCATTACTCTTTGCGGATGATACGCTGTTAGTATCAAAAACCCCTGCAGGGTTACAGAAGCTCTTGCATCGCTTCTGCTTGTTTTGTAAGATGAGGGGTCTTGTCATTAACACTTCCAAAACTAAGCTTCTCTACTTCAACCCAAGCAGATCGTCTAGATCTACTTTGGCTCTTGATTGGGTGCCACTGGAGCACGTGAAAGAGTTTGATTATCTGGGGATTAGAATTTCTGATAAATTCAACTGGCAGTTACATATTGATAAAATGGCCCTAAATCACAAACGGGTAGAAGGAGTATTAGGGAGGGAACATCGTGCGTCCACCACTAGGCCCATTGCTCCTGCTCTGGAAATTTATGCTGCCAAAGCTGTAGGCTATGCCCTATATGGAGCAGAACTCTGGGGCTTTGGATGTGTAGACGTGCTAGTCACCTCAGAAAACAAGTTCTTTAGGGAACTTCTCTCACTCCCAATGGGCACCCCAACTCAATCAATCAATCAATCAAAGCATTTATATAGTGCACTACTCACCCGGAGGGTCTCAAGGCGCTAGGGGAGGGGGGGGTCTTCTACTGCTCGAACAGCCAGGTCTTGAGCTGCTTCCTGAAGGTAAGGTGGTCCTGGGTCAGGCGGAGGTGTGTCGGGAGGGAGTTCCAAGTCTTGGCGGCCAGGTAGGAGAAGGACCTTCCTCCTGTGGTGGCTCTTCGGATGCGGGGGACGGTGGCGAGGGCGTGGCCGGTCGATCAAAGCTGGCGTGTGGGAGCGTAGAAGTTGAGGCGGCTGTTGAGGTATCCTGGGCCTTGGTTGTGTAGGGCTTTGTGTGCGTGGGTGAGGAGACGGAAGGTGATTCTCTTGTTGACCGGGAGCCAGTGCAGATCTCTCAGGTGTCCGGAGATGTGGCTGCAGCGGGGGATGTCCAGGATGAGTCGTGCTGAGGCGTTCTGAATCCGCTGGAGTCTCTTCTGGAGTTTGGTGGTGGTTCCGGCGTAGAGGGAGTTGCCGTAGTCCAGACGGCTGGTGACGAGGGCCTGGGTGACCGTCTTCCTGGTCTCGGTGGGGATCCACCGGGAGGTCTTACGTAGCATGCGCAGGATGTTGAAGCACGACGAGGAGACGGCGTTGACTTGTCTGGTCATGGAGAGGGAGGAGTCCGGGATGAAGCCCAGGTTGCGTGCGTGGTCTGTAGGTTTGGGTGCGCTGCCCAGGACGGGGGGCCACCAGGAGTCGTCCCAGGCGGAGGGTGAGGATCCCAGGATGAGGACTTCTATCTTGTCCGAGTTCAGTTTCAGGCGGCTGTTCATCATCCACTTGGCTACGTCAGTCATCCATTCGTGTAGGTTGGCTCTGGCGGTGGCGGGGTCGTTGGTGAGGGAGAGGATCAGCTGGGTGTCGTCGGCGTAGGAGATGATGTTGAGGTTGTGTTGGCGTGCGATGGCTGCGAGGGGGCTCATGTAGACGTTGAAGAGGGTTGGGCTGAGCGAGGAGCCTTGAGGAACGCCGCAGATGACTTTGGTGGCTTCTGATCTGAATGGGGGGAGGCGGACTCCCTGTGTCCTTCCGGCGAGGAACGAGATGATCCATTCCAGTGCCTTCTCCTGGATTCCGACGTTGCTGAGGCGGTGCACTAGGGTACGGTGGCAGACAGTGTCGAAGGCCGCGGTGAGGTCTAGAAGGATGAGGGCCGCTGTTTCTCCGTTGTCGAGTAGGGCTCGGATGTCATCGGTGGCTGAGATCAGGGCGGTCTCGGTGCTGTGGTTGGCCCGGAAGCCAGACTGCGAGAGGTCGAGGGATCCGTTCGTCTCGAGGAAGGCGGCCAGCTGCTTGTTGACGGTCTTCTTGATGACTTTTGCGGGAAACAGGAGCAGCGAGATGGGGCGGTAGTTCTTGAGGTCGGTGGGGTCGGCTGATAGCTTCTTTAGTAGAGCGCTGAGTTCGGCATGCTTCCAGCTCTCCGGGAAGGTAGTTGTGTCGAAGGAGGTGTTGATGATGTCCCATAGGTGGGGTGCGATGACAGCGTCGGCCTTGTTGAAGACGTGGTGAGGGCAGGGGTCGGTCGGAGATCCGGAGTGGATGGAGTTCATCATGCGGACGGTGTCTTCATGCTGATCGGGGTCCAGGCGCGGAGGGTGGTGGTGGGGGGCGGTGGTTCAGTCGTGGCGTGCGTCGGTTGAGTGCTGAAGCTGTTGTGTATGTCCGCGATCTTGTTGTGGAAGTAGGAGGCGAGGGAGTTGCAGAGGTCTTGCGAAGGGGTGATGTAGTTGTTTCCGGCGTTGGGGTTGGAGAGCTCTTTAACGATGTTGAAGAGTTCCTTGCTGTTGTGGGCGTTGTTGTCCAGTCGTTCCTTGAATGCAGTTTTCTTGGTGGCGTGTATCAGTTGGTGGTGTTTTCGGGTGGTGAGCTTGAGGGCAGTCATGTTGTTTGGTGTTGGATCTCTGCGCCAGGCTTTCTCGAGGGCTCGGCAGTTCTTCTTGGAGCTCTTGAGTTCGTCGGTGAACCATGGGGCTTTCTTGCTGCCGGGTCTGCTAGGCGGGGTCTTCAGGGGGGCGAGGTCGTCTGCACAGTTGCTGATCCACTTTGCGAGGTTGGTGGCCGCCTGGCTTGGGTTCGTTGCGCTGGTGGGAGGGTTCATGCTTAGGGAAGTCGCGAGTTGGTCGGCTGTGATCTTGTTCCAGCTTCTGCGGGGGACCTGTTGCGGGTGGTGGTGGTGCGTGGACTTGCTGAAGCTGAAGTGGACGCAGCTGTGGTCCGTCCAGTGGAGTACGGTGGCGTGGCTGAAGGTGATGTCCTTGCTGGATGAGAACACGGGGTCGAGAGTGTGACCGGCGTAGTGGGTGGGAGTGGTCACCAGCTGATTGAGGCCGAGGTTGGCGAGGTTGTCCAGCAGGGTGGTGGTGTTTCGGTCGTTATTGTTCTCCAGGTGGAAGTTGAGGTCCCCGAGGAGGATGTAGTCAGCGGAGAGGAGGGCGTGTGGGCTGATGAAGTCGGCGATGTCTTCGCTGAATTGTGTGCGTGGTCCCGGGGGTCTGTAGATGAGGGTGCCTCTAAGGGTGGTCTTGGGGTTGATGTGAATCTGGAAGTGCAGGTGTTCGGCGGGAGCGAGGGTGTCGTCGGTGTTGGTCGTGATGCGGATGGTACTCCTGTGGATGATGGCGATGCCTCCCCCTGTCTGGTTGACGCGGTCCCTCCGGGTGATTTTGTAGCCGTCCGGGATGGCGATGGCGATGTCGGGCGCTGAGGAGGGTTCATCCAGGTTTCCGTGAAGAAGGCGAAGTCTGGGGCTGTGGTGTCAAGTAGGTCCCAGAGCTCGACGGCGTGTCTGTGGATGGAGCGGGTGTTGAGCAGGATGCACTTCAGGTGGTTGCTGCTGGCGCTTGGCTTGGTTGGTGCTGGTGTGGTGCCGGTCCGGATGCAGGTGAACTTGCGGGAGTGGCAGCAGAAGGGTCCGTGGGTGCGTCTCAGGGTGGCTCGATAGCAGCCTGGGATTCGACCGGCGTTGAGTGCGTAGAGTTCGGTGGGGTCGTAGGTACGGCGGGTGGGCTGGTGACGGCGGGATCCAAGGGTCCTGGCACTGGGCGCGGTCCAGGCGCAGATGGGCTTACCTTTGGCGCACCTTCGGCGCACAATCGGTGCGCCCGCTGCTCGTCAACACTGCACGTGCGCACGGTCGCCATTTATGGCGAAGTGCAGGGAGGGAGGAGCAGCTGGGAGCGGGGAGGGTACAGAGGGAAAGGGGGGTGTCCACCCTCCCGGCGGTGGGAAGCGGGGCGGGTGGGTGCACAGCGGGGGAAACTGCACAGGTGGGGAAAACAGGACAGAAAAAGGCACGAAAATGGGAAAAAAGCAAAATTAACAATACAATTTACAGCACAATACTTTTACAATTAAACAGGACAGCAAGGAAATGAGGCCGAGCAACGAGCGGCGGTGGGGGGGCGTGGCCAGGAGGAGGGAAGGCTCAGCGAGGCTGAGAGCAGTGGCGGGCGGGGGGCACACGCGACAGCTGGTGGCCATGCAGCGCGGGGGTGTCCTAAGGTTAGGTCACACTCACCTGTGCCGCACGGTCGCCATTTATGGCCAAGTGCAGGGAGGGAGGAGCAGCTGGGAGCGGGGAGGGTACAGAGCGAAAGGGGGCATGTCCACCCTCCCAGCGGCGGGAAGCGGGGCGGGTGGGTGCACAGCGGGGGAAACTGCACGGGGGGAAAACAGGACAGAAAAAGGCACGAAAATGGGAAAAAAGCAAAATTAACAATACAATTTACAGCACAATACTTTTACAATTAAACAGGACAGCAAGGAAATGCGGCCGAGCAACGAGCGGCGGTGGGGGGTGTGGCCAGGAGGAGGGAAGGCTCAGCGAGGCTGAGAGCAGTGGCGGGTGGGGGCACACGCGACAGCTGGTGGCCGTGCGGCGCGGGGGTGTCCTAAGGTTAGGTCACACTCACCTGTGCCGCACGGTCGCCATTTATGGCCAAGTGCAGGGAGGGAGGAGCAGCGGGGAGGGTACAGAGGGAAAGGGGGTGTGTCCACCCTTCCAGCGGCGGGAAGCGGGGCGGGTGGGTGCACAGCAGGGGAAACTGCACGGGGGGGAAACAGGACAGAAAAAGGCACGAAAATGGGAAAAAAGCAAAATTAACAATACAATTTACAGTACAATACTTTTACAATTAAACAGGACAGCAAGGAAATGCGGCCGAGCAACGAGCGGCGGTGGGGGTGTGGCCAGGAGGAGGGAAGGCTCAGCGAGGCTGAGAGCAGTGGTGGGCGGGGGGCACACGCGACAGCTGGTGGCCGTGCGGCGCGGGGGTGTCCTAAGGTTAGGTCACACTCACCTGTGCCGCACGGTCGCCATTTATGGCCAAGTGCAGGGAGGGAGGAGCAGCTGGGAGCGGGGAGGGTACAGAGGGAAAGGGGGCGTGTCCACCCTCCCGGCGGCGGGAAGCAGGGCGGGTGGGTGCACAGTGGGGGAAACTGCACGGGGGGAAACCGGACAGAAAAAGGCACGAAAATGGGAAAAAAGCAAAATTAACAATACAATTTACAGCACAATACTTTTACAATTAAACAGGACAGCAAGGAAATGCGGCCGAGCAACGAGGGGCGGTGGGGGTGTGGCCAGGAGGAGGGAAGGCTCAGCGAGGCTGAGAGCAGTGGTGGGCGGGGGGCACACGCGACAGCTGGTGGCCGTGCGGCGCAGGGGTGTTCTAAGGTTAGGTCACTAAGCCACTCTTGAGTGATCTGGGTCGCCGTTCAATTAAGGACCTAATCACTCTGCGTCCTCTCTTATATTGGGCCCGGTTATGGCCTACTCCAGAGCTTTCCAAGTATGCCGAGGGCCTAAGAGAGGTCATGAACCTCCAAGGATCCCACAAGATTGGATGGTTAACTAATATAAGGAAGCTCCTCTTGGCCACTGGCCTTTTATCTGCCTGGGAGTCTGGGGCAGTGTTATCAAAGGTAGAAACCAAGAGAGCCTTTTGGGCATGGGTTGACGATCAAGAGCAGAGGGACCCAAACCAAGGCAGGCTGACTGAGGTATTTCGTCAACACAAGCATACACCTCCCCTGGAGCCCTATCTGGACTTTATCACAAAGCCGAGAGACAGGACTCTTTATATCCAGTTCATGATGGGTACCCTTCCTCTTCGTGATCGCACCAGTAAATAGAAGCCCCCTCACCAAACGAATACGGACTGTCCAAACTGTGTAGGTGTCGCTGAAACTATCCCTCACCTTTTCTTCGTATGCCCAGCCTATACAAAACCCAGACTGAAATGGCTTAAACCTGTGTGCCTGCAGCTTGAAACTAGGGACCACTCTGTTGCACTTAGAATTCTTAAGGCTGATCCTAGTACAACTCTAGCCTGTGGGGTGGCTAAATTTATAAGCTGGGCATGGTTGATCAGACGAAAGGCTATATAAAGTATTTGTTTAATTAACTGTTTTTAAACATTCGCAAAGCTGTTAAAGTTTAATACATTTTTTATCTACCCGCTGTAAAAAAGTCTCTTAGATGAAATTCTCTTTTAATGTATTTATTATGAATTGTGTTTTTAATTTGTTAAATGTGCTTTTATGATATCAAATATCGAAATAAAGCTTTGTTGATTGATTGATTGAAATTGTCAAAGCATTTTTATCGTTTTCCCAATATTGACACTCTCCCCACCTATTGTGCAAGTGATAAGTAATGATCAACAGTAGGTGCAATTATTTTGTGAAACACAAAAAGATGAAAGCAGCGGCATAGCCAAAATGATGGCTCCCCCTGCAGAATGTGAAAGGGACCTCTGAGTCTCTCACATCTTAGAGATATTCCTCAGCCTTGGGCTAAATGAAGCCCCTGAAGGGTTAGGGGCCCCTGAATGAGTACCCCCATATTCCCCTACAACCTGGGCGTGTTGAAGTGGCTGCAGGGTACTAGTTTGACCTTGCCACAGAGCTAAATTGGCCATCAAAAACCACCCAAATTTGCTCAGCAGTCGAACCTGACGAATGGGTGGATATTACAATTTATGGACGTTAACTGGTTTTCCTTTAAAAAAAAGTTTCTGGGAGAACCACTCAAACTGGCCTTTCCTATTATCCCTTGGTTCTATATTCGACCTCATTTTGCTAAGGTGGACTGCACTAAATGCCCGACCTTTTTTTTACTTTCCTGCTAGGTGAAAGCGAATTTTGGGGAATTGTTTTGTAATTAACTTCCTCATCGCATTGAATAAAACCAATATGTCGCCCAAAGCTATAATTTCCGTTTCCTGAATTCTATGTATACCCCATGTTTTGTTGCAGTTTCACACTACCACTGTATTTTTTGGGATAACTATTTATGTCATGATCTTACTGTCAATATAAGATTGTTGCACAGCTCTCAGTAACACGAGGGGTTTAGTGTATATCACATATACATATAATCTCGGTCCACGGTTATTATGTTCCTAGGTTCCTTTTCTTTTTGGAAACATTTCGCCCATCCTACTACCCACAGACTGTGCTTCCTCTCCTGCGGTCTCCAAGGATCACCTGGGTCTGACCAATAGATAATCCTTGAATGACAGTGACAGACCAAAGGCTGCGAATGTACAATTCATCCCAATGTTTACCGTTCAATGTACATTTCTTGAATCATAAATATCTGACTTTTTCAACTACATAAAACTGTAAAACAGGCGAGCTCCTTCATTCCTTTTGAAACTTTATGACCTTAAAAAGTAAGTAAATGTCAATTGCTATTCTAGCTAAACGTTTCGATGACCCACAATGCATTTTTGTATCCAATAAGAGGATTTTCATGTTATAAATGGCGTAATGGAATGGTGTTGCTTTAGTGCTTTTAACAGAGACATAGCTTTTTTCAATCCTATAAATGATTTAAAGGGAAACTACATGGAAGTCTTTTTGGGTTGCTCTTGGGAGCTGCAAAAGATGATGGATTCCTCAGCCCAAAAAGAGTACTTGTAGTTTGTGCACTGGCCAAGCAGGCTGATGTGTGCACGCCTTGAGATAAATTGTCTGTATTCAGAAGGAAATGGAGGAGAAACATATTACATTTGGTTTCTCTAGGACAGAACTGTTTGCTGTCCCCGAGGGATCACTTTCTGAGGGATGCAGATGCACATGCTTCGCAGGTTGATTTCAAGTCATTAAATAGTAACAAATGATACTCAAACATCTTTATTAACTACAGAACGGACCAGTCTCTTAGATTTTGCTAATGATGACCCCATCTCTAGGTAAACTTTAAGGTCTCAATCTATGGGGCATATTATCAAGAACAGGAGATAAAATTATCGCCGCTTTATCGGCAGAAAACTGCTGCTAAAGCGGCGATAATGGGCTTGATACTATGCTCCATGGAATTCCAATCGAAGCCCATGTTAGATGTCTTTATATCTAACATGGGCTTCTATTGGAATTCTATAGAGCATATTATCAAGCCCATTATCGCCGCTTTATCAGCAGTTTTCTGCCGATAAAGCGGCGATAATTTTATCTCCTGTCTTGATAATATACCCCTATATTTGTTTCAAGTCAACCTTTTTAAGATGTCGTTGTAGGGTCCGGAACTTCAGGCAAGTTCATGGATTGAAAAGAGGTTCTTAAACTTTTCACTTCTGTAGACCCCCACTAAATCACTAATGAAAACCGTAGACCCTAGGCAAAGCAATGTCTACTATTTCAACCCCAAACAATACACAATAACAAGCGTTAAAAAAACAAAGACATACCATATGACTTATTCAGTTTAATACAGAAATAAAATACATTTAAAAATCGAAATTTTAATTTTAAAGAGGAGGTTGGATATTTTTTAAATCTGGATCATTTCTAAAAGAGAAAGCAATATGCTATTTTCAAGCATGTTGCTTAGGGCCACATGTATGAACACATTTTCCCATAGACATCTGGCCCTATGGCTGAGATACCCGCCACCCCCTCTCAACACAATCCCCAAGAATTGGGAAACCGGAAACAGTTTTTGAACTTTTTGGAAGGCGGGAAGGGAGTTACCCTTCCCGGCCGTATTTATTAAAATATGAAACAAAATCAAAACATTAAAATAACAGTTTCATATTATGTACAATTTCATTTCCACATTACGATGTTTGGCTAACCTTAACAGATCTCTAATACAAAGGTTCTCCTAGCCGAACTAACATCCTACAAAACATTTGACTTGAAATTGTACATCCTAACGTTAAGGGCCAACGGCAAGGTCGTAACCGGTGTCAGATCCCTAAACCAGAAATACCACCCTCACTTGTGAGGGGAGCGACCGCACAGAGGCGTACCTCAAGTGCATCTACCAATTTCCCTTGGACTTGACGGGGGCCCCAATGAACTCGACGCCATTTAACGGTCGTCCGAGGACTCGTGTGAGGTGTCTAAAAGGTAGCGTAAACCCCCTCCCGCACCCCACACAACTTACCCATCTGCCGTCGCAGATGTCCTGGCCCCGGGAAATTCCCCAGGAGGGCCCGTAGCCCCTCCTATCCAGGAAGGGGCCTTGACCACCTTTCCTTTCCGTCCGGCGGCCTATCCTTAGACGGGACCGCCTCCCCGTTGAGGGGCCAATGGCCACCTCCCCCGAGCGCTCCCATCCGTAATGGGTGACGCCCCCCCATAGGGATCTTCCAATTACTGCTCACCGATCATGACCTTACCGCCACAGGCCGGATAGTTGACCGGCTATCCGGACCCCCCACTCCTGCCTAAAGGTCATGTTTCAAACCCTTCAACCAAGCTACGAGGTCTCCTATGAGTAACTCATTCCCCACCCGGGACAAATGAACCCCGTCCCCCAAATACATACTGTCCCCTTTGATACAACCATGCGAAACAGAATGCAGTGTACTTGAACGAAACAGTCTACTCACTTTGTTATTTATTTTCCTTACTGAATGATTCAGAGCAGAAACCGAAATAGCCCCCCGCCACACTTTCCGTGGGATCATATGGGACCATGCAATTGTGCACCCTGGAACTCTTCTAGCCAACCAACTTACTGTGGAAAGCATTGCCTCAAGAAGAAGTCGTCTACCAGTTGCCACCAAATCGTTGCCCCCAAGATGGACTATGATTATAGACGGCGGTGACCTTGGCCGCCCTAATAAACCCTCGAAAAAGGATTGAAACTGGTCAATACAGAGCCCGCCCTTTCCGTAGAAGGACACCCTGTACCCGTATTCCCCAGCCACGTGAATCATATCACCTGCATTGAATACGTCCGCGGCACGCCTCACGTATGAGTGGCCCACGACCCACACCTCCTTTTTCGCAGTCGGTGATTTCTGACCGCTGGTCCCCAGGTGCCGGGTCGACTGCACAGTCCGCCCGCTTCGTAAGCTTGCGCAACTAAAAACCAAACAAAAACAAGAAGCGTGAGTATATCATTACAGCTTCACAACATGTGCAACCGCACATACCTTTTATAACAGTTCGAGGACCAACGCCCCACACGTTTTACTTCCTCTACACTCAGACCCTTGGCTGTAGCCTCAGTAGCAGCCCCTATCCGAAAGGAATGGGTCCCGAACTCGCCGGGGTTCAAGCCCGCGGCCGAAATTGACATCGCAAGCACCCTCTGGAACTGAAACCTCGTCAGTGGGGTGGCGTCAGCGTGTCGCAACAAGGTCCCCCCCCATGCTGCCACCCTCTGCGCTAAATATTGCTCTACGCACACCACAGGGCACATGGAAGAACCGGGGATCCTCTGAATGATTACGCAGTCCCCGATTGCACCCTGATCGGATTTGGACCTAACAAACGAGACCGTCATCGTCTCCCCCCTGACCTGAATGTGCTCCCGGCACAGTCCCCCCATCGTATCCCGCTTGTTCTTCGCCACTAATTCGCTTACCCGCATAGCCCCATGGAATGCTAGTGCAAATGCGGCTTGGAACAACACTGCTTCGTACTGGGATGAACACGTTGCCGGGAGTACGGACCATAACAGGGTCAGCCTATCCAGACCTATCGGGTGCCTCTCATCTACTCTGTGACCCTCAAGGCGTTGCCACCCACGTAGCGCTTTCTGCACAACGAAAGACGCTGTCGGGTCCTGGATCCCATGAGCCTTTGCCATAAAGGAAATGGCGGCCCGATGCCTCTGGGCCGTAGCTACTGATTTCCCTGCCTGATGTAAAGAGAGCAGAAATTTCACTACAGACTCTTCCTGACCCCAAAGTTCCCCCCTAGCAGTACCCAAAAAGGCCCAATAGGAACGGAACGCCCCTTCATATGCCTTCCTCGTCCTGGGTGCTAAACTCTCTCCCACGAGGTTTTGTAGTTCGGGGCACCGAGAGACCAGAGAGCTTCGGGAAAGGGTGCCGCCACCGGGTCCGCTGTGGGCAGAAAACCCCAGAAGGCCTGCATACGGAAACGAGAAAGCGCATCAGCCGCTTGGTTCATCACCCCCGGCACATGTCTTGCCCTAAACAGTACATTCAGTTGCATGCATAACAACACAATTTCCTTGAGCAGTCTCAGAATCAATTTGCATCGTGCTGCCTGACTATTGATACACTCAACCACGGTCATGTTATCAGACCAGAACACCACAGAGTGATCACGGAACCCCTCTGGCCAAGTTTTTAGTGCCACCAAAATAGGGAAAAGTTCGAGAAAAGCAATGTTACTTGTCAACCCGCACTCGTGCCACCATGACGGCCATTTTTGAGCCGACCATTGTGCACCAAATATGGCACCAAAACCTATACTCCCCGCCGAATCTGTCCACAGCCCCAGCTCCTCGGAGGACACTGCCGGCCTGTTCCAGACAACTCGACCATTGAAATCCGCCAGGAATGCCAACCAAATGCGCATGTCCTGGCGAACCTCTGCCGAGAGCCTCGTGCGATGATGGCCTTCCTTCAGGCCGACCATGGCTTGTGCAATAGAGCGGGAAAAGGGGGCGTGCCATTGGCATCACTCTCAGGGCAAAATTCAACTGACCCACCACCTGTTGCAATTGATGCAGGTTTACTTTTGTTGCACGAATACATATCTCAAGGGATAACCTGAATTTTAACACTTTTTCCTTGGGTAATCGAAAACAACCTTCCACCGAGTCGAGCTCGATCCCCAGAAACTCGAGCAAGGTCGAGGGCCCCACAGTCTTACCTAGTGCCAATGGCACACCGAATTGATTCATTAAGACACGAAATTCATGCAAAGCCTGCCCACACTCAGGATCCCCGGCTGCCCCCAAAAACAGAAAGTCATCGAGATAGTGCATAACATGTTGAAAACCTGTCTTCCTTGTGAATACCCATTGCAGAAAACAACTGAACTTCTCGAAATAGGTACAGGAAATCGAGCACCCCATTGGCATACATCTATCCATGTAATAGCAACCCTGAAACTGAAAACCAAGGAGACGCTGATCGTCTGGGTGTACCGGGAGCAACCGGAACGCTGACTCGATGTCCGATTTAGCCATCAGCGTCCCGTGCCCCAGGCGATTCAACATGGCAACGGCCTCATCGAAAGATGCGTACCGCACCGAACACACTTCCGGGTCTATCGCGTCATTCACGGAAAGACCACGTGGGGCTGATAAGTTATGTATCAGCCGAAACTCACCCGGGTCCTTCTTGGGGACCACCCCTAGAGGGGAACAAACAAAGTTAGCAACCGGTGGCAAATCGAATGGACCGGCGACGCGACCTCGAGTCACCTCTTTCCCAATCTTTACCTGTACCACCGCCGTGTGCTGCAAGACCGTTGATTCTTACAATTTGCTACACCCCGAAAATCCCCCACTGGGATGCGGAAACCATATGAAAACCCGTTTCGTAACACCCCAGCGGAAGCATGATCCGGGTATTCGTTGAGCCAAGGAATCATTGCCATGGTATCAATCGGGGTAGGTAAAGGCGCCCCTCGGACTATATCAGACCTGTTTGGCGCCTCCCTTACCACCGTTATCACCCGTTTTGGCTCTGCACATGGACTCAGGATGGGATGGCTGCCCACACCCCCCACACTCATGTCTGAATTTGCATGACCCCTGGGGCCTCGTACATTTCCCTCTGTTAAAATTCCAACAGATCCCCCTTTTACCTGTGTTGCCACTCGGCTTCGAGTGGTACTCGTTACCTGCACCCGTCCGAAAGGGTGTCCCAGAGTTCTGGCGGGAAGATTCCCCCCCGCTACTCCCTAACAATGGTACCTTCAACATTCCTGTACTCTCCATTTTTTGCCATGACACGGAGTCGTAACAATCCCAAGTCAAAATTGGGTCGTGTTCCTTAGCCTTTCTAAAAAGATTGTCATAGCAGAACCACTGATTGCCCCCATATGCTACGGAATACTCCATGATACGTGATTGATAAATTGGCAACTCGGTCAACAACTCGGGCCTGCGCTCGCCCATGATGGAGGTAAAAATGCCCCACGCTCTGCCCCAAGTACCAATGTTTTCGTCAACCTTAAAGGCGGCCATTTTTGCGCGCCAAACACTCGGATGCATGAGCTCCTTTTGGCTCTTTACGTGCTCCATCTCGTAATGATCGGTAAGCAAAGAAAAAATGTTCACATACTTATTCGCCCAAATCTTTTCCTTAACTTCCAGTGGAACATGCTGAGCCACCTTTTCCCTTTGTGAAGGTACAGACCCCTCCCCCGCAATCGGCAATGGCCGCTTACCTGAACCAGACGCTGCATCTGCCACCGAACCTGGGCCTGATGCGTTAACAGAAGATGGTGCCTTCGCAGCCTCCCTAGATTCCCGCAGTTGCCTCATTACTGCGCGGGCGTCGTCAGCCGTGGTGCCCTCGCTATCTTTTCCCAACCACGCTGCCAATTGTGCCGCTAACTCGGGAGGCATATCCTCCCCATTCACGGGGGTGACCACCACGGGGATCGGATTCCCTCCTTTCGGCACCTGGGTTGGCTCCTCAAGTGGGGTATCGGGAATCGGGGTTTCCCCCCCGAGTGCCCCCCTTCTGGACCTCTTGCCTCTTCCACCGGGGACTGCTCCCGGCAAAGGCCGTTTCGGTCCTCCCTCCCCGTCCTTAGCCGCCATCTGCTTCTTCAAATCGGCTACCTCTTTCATGAGCATGCGAAGCATCTGATCGGTACTGACCCGCTTCCCGACTTTCTTGGGCATTCTCAGACGGAATATCTGTAAGACAAAAAGAAAGATTACAACGCTCAAAATTGGCTCTTCGTTCCGTCTCGAGCTCACGTGCAGCGGGGAGGTGCAGCTTCAGAGCACAGGAACAAGAGGATGCTTTCTTGGCTTCTTGCTCCTTTTATCCGTCTTCAGGGCGGGCGTAAACCCGCCCCCGCCTGCCTCCGAGGGCGTGGCCGGCCGTGTCAGTGTCTAAGACAACCCACTCTAGGGCGGGAAAAAGGCGCGCCCGGCTACGCCGCTTCGGGCATACCAGCCGAGACTCGCCTCCCGCCCAAGATGGCTTCCCGGGGGGATCGTGGTACTCCACCATACGTTCGGGGGGACCGAATGGTCGCCCCTTTCCATTAGTCTTTTTTTGCTCCTAATGTGTATTCTGTTTTTCTCAAGCCATACTAGTACATTAGAGCATTAGTTGAGGACACCCATTGTCCAGTCCTCCATTCTGTATTCTGTTTGCTGTACTTGTGCTGCTCACAGGAATTTAAGGTAAGGATGACAATGTAACTTTTAGCATCCAGTTTCATATTCATTTCATATTTACAGAGCGTTGTGAAATACTCGTAGTTGAATGTTATTGTTATATGTATATATACTTTATTAACTTGCTAATAATATTTTTGGGAGCAGGTACAAACTCCTGTGCAGTTGTTGCGGACCCCCAGGTGTTTGTGAGCTCCAAGGTAAGAACCGCCGCCTTAGAAAAGATACTGAGGACTCTGGCGATCTTTGCTCTATTTAAAACAAACATCCAGGAAGCTGCAGTTATGAGCCTCTTTGGTGGAAATATCTAAAAAACAAACCTGTCTTACCTCATCAAGTTGTTGCATGTTAAAATGCAGTTTAAAATGCATTCATTGATTAAATACTATCAGAATATTTCTAGGGTATATCAAACAATGTGATATCTAGGATACACCGAATAATGCAAAGCCATAATGTGTGTGATGCCATACAGTACAATCCAGTACAGTACAATCCAGCACTGTACCACCATCTTCAGAACGTAGACATTACGATTTGAAATGTATTTAATGAATGTACCTACATTACCTGTGAAATAAGAAGTGGGCACACTGTACAGTAACTGCACATCTTAAGCCTCACCTGTGGCCCGAATATTTCTTCTGCTTGTAAGTGAGTGTTGTAAGGTAGTTAAATGTTTCCGCCCATAGGTAAGTAAAAATGGCATTATCTAAAGTGATTAGTGCACAAAAGTGAATTTATTTAAGGTGCCTGGAACAAATTTCCAAATAAAAAAGAGAATCAATACATGATATGCAAATAATGCAAAGAGATCCCATATCCTGCAGTCACCAATCAACAATTTTGGGCTAGGAAAGCTGTTAGCCCATTTACGAACTAAGCCCAACCTAAAATATTAATATCTTTATCAGGCGGCAATAGCTTTAATTTCCTTTATTCATTCCTCAACTTGGTGTGTCAGAGTGAGTTACAGGACATTCAACTCTTGGCAATCATTCTCCTAGCTGCTAAAGTATAAGAGAACACGAATTTTGTCAGTTCGAATTCGCACCCATTTAAATCGGCTTTTGTAAAGGCAGGCCTATAGGAACGATTTTAGCAGGTATCTACAGACTATGCCCATTCAGTCTGCTCAGTCAACCTGCACCTGAGCCCAGACATTTAAGCTATAGGGCAAATTATAACCATATGCTCCTGTGTTTTAATCTGATCGAATTTTAAGTAGAAATGTGATTTGTATTTATATAGCGCTTCTACCCTTGATGAGGTGTCGAAGCAGAATACGAAGTAGAATAAATTCAATAAGTTGCAACAAAAAAAAAGTGAATACAAGAAATTAGACCCTTTGAGGAGTGTTCATGTTTTCTCACAAATGTACTTTAGTTCAGAATTCAGTAAATCTAATTCAGCACTGAACCATTTATCCTGTATGTGTGTCAATGAATCTTCCCCATGTAAGCATGAAAGGCGAGACGCATACTCTGTAGAGTCTGTCCCTATTCTGCAAATAACAGCTAAGCCCAACTTACCTTTAAGAGACCCACAGCCATCATCATTAGACATAAGTTAATGTGTTCATTGTAAATATTTTTTAAATGTACTCGAGAGCAGAACAAACCCAGCCTGCATTTCTGCAAAGTATTTATTAGCATTCCGATGAAGGAGGTCACCCACGGAGTAACTTTCCATCCTGCCAGACTTTCTTATCCTGCAATTATTCAATAGGAATCGCCAATTGCCCCAAACTGTCAATTCTTAGCATTTGGAAATTCAAATCAGCTTGAGCATGTCAAAAACGTTAATGCAGTCATAGGCACTGGGATTTGTTTTGCATATGTCTGATGGGCAAACTTGAAAAAAATCTCTGGATATCATAAGAACTAGTCTCTTCACTCGTAGGACGAGAACCCTCACTCACCCGAAGGTGACAAGTTCATTGGTGGGTTCCAACCTCACATAAGGACCGCAAGGATCCTCGGGTAGGCTACAATTCGCGAGGGTAAGATCGGGAGGAGCGGAGGTATTTTGAGGAGCGAGATGATGATAATAATGAGTGAGGGGCAGAGTGCGAAAAGGAACATAGGCCCTTATTTATGAGGCCTTGCGTCAGTTTTGCGCCGCCGGGGCGTCACTTTTTGTGACGCACCAGCGGCGTACAAAATGCGCCTTGTTGCGCCATATTTAAAAAGTGACTCATCTAGGTAGATGCGTCACTTTTTAAACCCCTGCGCCACATTATACCTGCGTCAGATATAATGTATGCAGAGGGGGCGTTCCCCCGCAAAAAGCCTCGTAATAGTGACGCAGTGAAATCTATGAGATTTCACTGCGTCACTTTTAGGATGCTGTTGCGTCAAAATCTTGCGCCTGCCTCACAGCAGGCGTAAGACTGATGCAAGCCCTTTCACATGGGGCTTTCCCCATGTGAAAGGACGCATTGCTGGAGTTGCGTCACTTTTGTGACACACTCCAGCAATGCATCACTTTTGCGCTTACAGATGCGTCAGAAATACTGACGTATCTGTAAGTCCTTGCGACATGATGCGTCATACATTAAATATGATGCATCATTGGTGTCGCAAGGAGTGCCCAGTGAAAAGTGACGCATCTCTGTTTTCACGCAGCGATGCGTCACTTTTCATAAATGAGGCCCCTAGTGTCAATAAAACTCTCTCCTGGTGGGCGAAAAAACTTTTTATTCTGGTGCCCCCATCGGATAGGGTTAAAAAGGTGCTGGGACAGGGGGTAAGAACTACCCTATCTCAGTGGGTCAACAAATTTAACTGTATTCAAAGATGAGGGACTATGGGGCTTTTTCCACTCGCAGGGGAGTGGGAGGGCCAGCATAAACAGGCGCCCCTGTTAAAGTATCAAAGAAGTGGTGTTATGCTGTTCCTCAACTGGTGGAGTGGGCAGGAGACAAGGAGCAGCACAAGGCAGCCAATCTCCTATACACATAGGAGCAAAGACTTATATGTGGACCACCGGGTACTGTTGACACCTGGGTGCTTTACTGAATTAGGTAGAACAAGGTTATCACAGGTACATTTACAAGTAGACACTTCTCCTACTTTGGTTAAACTGTGTTACCAATAGATTTTAAGTGCAGATAGCTTTCTTTTCCCTTTTCCCGGTCCTGAAGAATTGCAAGTACCTTCACGCTACGCGAGAACCATGTTGACCTATATTTCTTAACAACGATCACTCTAACACGAGACATTACACTTGGATGAGTGCCTTGTTCACTGTTTTTAATTATTAGGACAGGAGACCCCCAGAATAAAGTAATCTATGCCAGGTACTCCCAGTCCTATTTTAACTCACTATTGCACATCTACACACTTCTGGCCCCACACCCGCCCTTCAAAATACGGCTGTTGAATAAAAGATCTCTGATAAAGTGCCCGTTTTCAGGGAGCCCATTGGGTATTGCACCGCCGACCCAACGAGGAGCAGCCCATCTGATGAAGCATTACACCTGAGAGGGTTTTGTGAGGGCATTACAATCCAACAAATGGATTCTCCAACTGTAGACTGGGCATAGGTAGACCCAGTCTTTTGTTGACTCTGTGACTCCACCAGTTGAGGAACAGCATAACACCACTTCTTTGATACTTCAACAAAGTTCACCCCATTAATGACTTTGAAAGTTCTCTCTTTGTTTTTGGCTTCCTTTCATGTTCCTTCCCTGCCTCCTATGAATAGAATGGAAGTTCTTTCTTTGTTTCTCTTCATTTTACTTCTCTTTTTCCCTGCTTCAATTTATAATGTTTTTCCTCTTACAGGCTGTGAGTGGTCTGGTCTAGAAAACAGAAATAAAGGCAGCATAGGTTATTCCTCAAAACCCTATTTCTTCCCCTAGTTTGAAGAAAAAATTAACATTGGGTAATATAGTCACCTTTAGGAGATATGAACCTCCCTGGGAGTGTAAAGGGTAATTTAGGCTGTACAGTAACATCATAACCACCCCAGGTAGGAGTTATGGTGGTCTAAGAGCTAATAAATGAGACCAGCCCCCATGATCACTACATTGCCTCTGGGACAATGCCCTCTTAAAGCCACATCTCCTGGCCAAAAAAACGTAGGGACTGGTTTACTAAACTGTCACCCAATGCAGCGCAGCAGCCAAAAATGATGTGCTGCATGACAGGGAGGGAGCAGGAGAGCACCACATCTACAGAGAAATGGCTCTCTCCTCCCCTCTCCCTAGCACCGGCACAGAATTTTGCTGCAGTGCGTCATGCGCACTCCTTTGAGCCATAGTACAAGAGTGTGTGCGAGAGTCTAGTATATGTTTTGTACTGGAAGGGTTCCCTTCTAGTAGAACATGCTATGTCTAGAAAGCATTTAAAACTTTTCCTACTTTGTATGTGTGCTATACAGTGCAAAGTCGGAAAAGAAAGGAGAAATGACAACACTTCTCCTGTTGATGCCTGGTTTCAAAAGGCATTATTTTTTGCATAAAACCCTGCCTCACGTTTTTGGTAGCTATGTTTTTGCATCAAAAAGTGTGTGCTGTTTCATGGGAACACCATTGTAACACCCCCTTGACGCTCAGTAATGCAAGTGCTGCTTTGTGGTACTTTTAGTTAATTTTCAGCGCAAAACAAGGTTTGCACCGGAAAGTAAATAACAAAAAAAACGTTGTGTGCTGGTTTGCGTCACTTTTATGACACAAAGCCAGCACAAAAGATTTGTAAATCACCCCCCATAAGCCATAGCCTCTTTCCACAGAATTAATATTGCCCTAACCCTCCATTGATTTTCTGCTTCTCACCACAGCTTTTGGAAAAGAGCAAACACCACAACAAGCTTCCTAACTATTTAATGCATTGTCTTTTTTATTTTATTTTATTTATTCATTGGCAAATTCAGACAAGCAAAACAAGTTACTAAGATAAACAATTCAGATGAGTAAAATATGCATGGAGTACAACGTAGGAGCATGTCATATGTTGAAGTAAGTAACCAATATAATACCTAAAGAATATGGAACATCCATGAATTAAAGATATACTAATGGATTGAAAGTAAAAACAACCAAAAGCATATACATTTTAAACATAACGAACAGCGTCATAATGCAAAGTCAGAAGCAAGGAAAAAAGGTGAAAAGGACGGGAGACGAAAAGAAGCATAGTATCAAAATACATAATCATATATCCAAAACTTGATTTCCACTTTCAATATTATACCACCTAATAATAGGCTCCCACAGCTGTTTTCCTATTGCCCTCATTTTCCTACCTCTTGTGGCATAAATTGCGATTTCCTGTTTATAGATGGCAATAAATCGACTAAGCCACATATGAAAGGTAGGGGGCTCTACATCTTTCCATCTAGCTGCTAAAATTATTCGAAGCACGGCATATCCCAGAAAAAGTACCGCCTGTTCTTCACTATTGTGATACAAGGAATCGTCATGGCCTAATAGGTGCAATGTTATAGAGTCTCTTATCCGATGCCCAAAGATTTGGGCCCAGTATTCCAGTATCATAGCCTTGACTGTTGCCAATGCAGGACATTCAGAGAATATATGCAAGAGATTTGAAAGTGGCTGATTACATCTAGGACAATTGTCATCAGTCCTGAGCCCCCAAGCAAACAGTTTGGCTGTCGTACAGTATAGGTTATATATGGTTCTGTAATATTGGGCCTTTAAATTAGAAGCTATGAAGTACTTTGCTGAGAGAGCTAGCGAGAGATCTATATCTACGTTGGGGTTAACTAATTTCGAGGCCCAAGATTGTTCCGTGCGTTCAAGGTCGTCAGGGGCGTTGGCCATAAACATCTGATATAAAACCCCGATTCTTGTAGAGTTTTTCCCTATAATGTCCAGTAATGGTATATTATCTAGTAGAATTTTTGGTGTAGTATTGCAGATGCTGGACGATATTTGATAGAATTTTAGAAAATCGCGAGCGGGAATGTTGTATCTTTCTTGGAAAGACTCAAAAGATGATGGAATGCTGTTACCAAAAAAATCGCCTATTGTATTAATACCTAGGAGCTCCCACCTCTGAAATCTAATGTCGTTAAGAATGGGGGAGAAGATTTTGCATTGCCATAGTGGTGTATATTTCGTAAATGTAGGAATATCCAGATGTTTACAGATAGCTTTCCATACCACATGTGCGTCTAAAACTGTCTTTAATTTAATTTTTTTGTAGTATGATGGTTCTACCTGTCTTAAAAACAGTCCCTTGTATTTCTCACCCAAGCTAAGCTCATATACCGAGGGAATATATGGAACTATAGAGGTTAAAACTCCAGGTTTAACAGTCAGAAGAGGGTCCATATATTGTACTAGTGTTGCCCAAAGATACAATCTTAAATTCGGTAAAGCTAAGCCACCTCTATCTTGAGGAAGCGCCAGCAGGGGGAGGGCCCGTCTTATTTTACCATAACTCCACATAAACTTTGAAATAAGGGAATCAATAGTCTTAATAAAGTGTTCTCCAGGCAGTAAAGGGATTGCTCTAAAAAATATAAAACCCGTGGAAATATATTATTTTAATATAATTGGCCCTGCCTATTATCGACAGGTGCAAGCTATCTATCCTTCTAAAATCACCTTTGATTTTATCAATAAGGGGAGAATAATTTACATTGCTAATCTTGCTTACCTCTGCAGAGAGGCATACTCCTAAGTATGTAGCCTGTTTAACCCTAAGTATGCTTTCATACTGAGTATTATTAGTGGCTAATACCACAGTTTTGTCCCTATTCAAAGAGTACCCTGAATACAACCCAAATGCCCGAGTGATTGTCTCAATTTCAGAAATTGCTTCAGACGGATTGGTGGTTATAACAGCGACATCGTCTGCATATGCCATGACTTTAGTGGAGAAAGACCCAGTGATAACTGGTTGGATTGCAGGTGAGGTTAATAACTTCTGAATAAGGGGATCGATATAGAGGGCAAATAAAACCGGGGAACATGGGCAGCCCTGCCTTGTGCCTCTTTGTACCTTGATAAACTCCGACTCATCGCCGGCTATGGAGATTTTGGCCGTGGGGTTGATGTAAATGGCTTTAATGGCTTTAATAAAGTTGTTTCCAAAATTTTTATTTTTCAAGATGTTCCAAAGAAACTGCCATGATACTCGATCAAATGCCTTTTCGGCATCGAGGAGGATCATCGACATCTCACCCCCGTGGCGCACATGATGTCAAACAGGGTTATGGCTCTCCGAGTCTGGTCTGTAGTACCCTTGCCGGGGATAAAGCCATGTTGCCACGGGGACACAAGATGTTCGACGACCCCACTCAGTCGGATTGCAAGTATTTTAGCATATAGTTTTGAGTCGGAGTTGATCAAGGATATGGGCCTATATGAAGAAGGAAGGTGAGATGGTTTGCCTTTTTTATGAAAAATTATTATATTTGTTTGCTTCCATGACTCTGGAGGAGTTGTGTGGTATTGCACTCCAAGAAACAAATCAAGCAAAAAAGGGGTTATTTGATCACCAAGGATTTTATATAGATCCAATGGGATTTTATCCGGACCCGCCGCTTTACCATTGGCCAGCTCAGCTAAAGCAATCTCCACTTCAATGAGCGTAATTTCTCTATCCAGATTAGCCTTGGTCTCATCATCAATAGCTTTATGTACAGCCTGGTCTGGGAGCCAATTGTTTAAGAATGTTGTTATTTCGTTATTAGAGTGTGAAATATCGCTGCCGTAAAGTTTTTGATAATACTTTTGGAATACTTTAACAATCTCTTTAGGAGTTGTATGCTCATTACCCTCGAATTCGATCTTCTTAATACTGCCCAGTGATTGTTTTTGTCGAGTACGTAATGCTAGCTGCTTCCCCACGTTTTCTCCTGATTCATACAGTCTAGTCTTATTAGCCTTATAAGTTTCAGCAGCTTTTTGAATGAGCATACTGTTGATCTCATTTTTTAAGATCATTATTTTGTTTAAAGTTTTTCTAGGATCTGAGGTAGAATCTACTTGACCTCTTTGAGCCTGATTTATTTGGGAGGCATGATGAGTCTCGAGATTAGAGAGTTCTTGCATAAGTTGTATGTTAGTATGCTTTTCCTTCTTTCGTTTATTAGCTACAAATGAAATGGTTTCTCCCCTCAATGCTGCTTTAAAACAGTCCCCTACTATTAAACGGGACGCACTAAACTGGTTACAATCAAAAAAAGACTGGGCCCATGATTTAATATAGGTTATATATTCCTGATTAACCAGTAACCTCCTGTCAAAAGTCCATTGGGTCATTGGCTTAGCCAAACTGGCAGTATCGAAGATGAAGGTCAGCGCATTATGGTCGGATATTGTTTTCGGGGATTTAGTTATTTCTATAATGTCCCCCTCCTCTATAGATGACATAATATAATCGATTCGGACGTACTTATTATGGGGGAAAGAAAAGTAAGTGAAACCATCTGTATTTGGCCCCCGGAGTAACCCCCAGACGTCCACTAGATTATGACTTTTCCTCATCCGCCCTAGTGCGCTGTATACTTTCGGTTTACGCCCTTTATAATTTAAAGATAGATGATTCTCTACGGGCAGCCCTATATCAATATTAAAGTCCCCGCAAAGAATCAGAGAGCCAGTCCAAGAGGCCAATTCAATTTCGAGCTCCCGAAAACTATCAGGATCGTCTAGGTTTGAGCCATAAATTGCACAGATAGTAATACCTAACTGTAGCTGAACTATGACCCATCTACCATGTTTGTCGGCCAATTTACGAATTGGGGAACCTATTATAGGTTTAGCTAAGATGGCTACCCCTCTGGTTTTGGATGTTTGGGATGTAGTTACCATGAGGTTATAACCAGGTAATTTGAGCAAGTCTCTGTCTGTATATGCTATATGTGTCTCTTGCAGGCATATTATGTCAACTGGGTTCTGACGTGTTAATTGAAATAGCTGGGCCCTTTTATTTTTATGATTGAGGCCTGCCACATTCCAAGTGCATAAACTTATTTTCCCCATTTACTAACATGAGAATCTAGCCCAGGTTTAATGTATTGGAACCGTACACCACCAATATTCTCAAAATGCATAATACAGTTTTGCTTTTTACAATTTTGTTTTTTGTTTTGGCTATATTGGTTCACATCAAACCATGATCTTTGTGTGCATCTCAACTTACGACTGAGTTTGCCAATTTTTTTTGCATTCCCCCCCCCCCCTTCACCCCCTTACCCACCATTCCCCTCCCCGAGCCCCTCCCCCCACACACCACCCTTTGAGGCATATAGACTCTAGCTAGAGTCTGTAGTGATGGAGAGACACCCCTGCGCAGTGCCATATTATTATTTCCGTGTTTGCCTAATAGCACATGTGCGGGCTAGCGGAGAGGTACAAAACAGGAGAAAGATAAATCTAGAATAGAATAACCAATTTAGGACCTTATGGAGCCCACTGAGGCTAAAAGAGAACCCAATAGTGCCAAACAATAGATCATTGGAGCAGTGATAGAGACAACATATTCATACTCTAGGTGACTATCAGAGAGATAAGAATAGGCGTCAAAATTAGGACTACATAATTCTATTAAATGTACTTATACCACCTATGTCATTAGCCATAACCCACCAGCCGGGGGTTATATAGTAATCATAGTAATCACTGAAATTAGAGGTCTTGATGAAAAGTACCATTATCTCATACTTAGGTCAGGCTGTCTAAAAAGGCCTTTGCTTTGATTTCAGAGGTGAAGAATTTAACCTGACCGTTATACAGAACTTTGAGCGTAGCAGGGTTATGCAAATAAACTTTGGCCTTTTTGTCCTGAAAGGGTTTAATTAGCTGTCGAAGCCGCCATCTTCGTTCCACAGTTGTGTGGCAAAAATCCGGCCTAACAAAGTATGAGATGTCACCTCGAGACCGATGAGCATCAGGCCTCGCTTTCTCGGCTATAGCTTGACGTAAAAGAAAGTTGCCGAAATAGACCAGTATCGCCCTAGGGTATTTGCTTTGTGAGTTAATAGCCCGTAATGTAGCCGGGGTTCTGTGGACACGCTGGACTTCTAGCTCCCAATTCCATGAGGATAACTCGGGAAATTTATCTTTGAAGAGTTGGATCACAAAAACGCGTATGTTGTCACCTTCGCTTTTCTCCGGAACCCCCGATATTCGGAGGTTGTTGCGGCGCATGCGATTTTCCATCTCCTCGAGCTTCCACCTTACATCAGTCAGTTCTGCGTCATGGGCATCGACCTGTTCTTTCACCACCGTTGCTTCAGCCTCGTTAACCACTATCCGATCTTCCATATCAGCCATTCTTGCGTTGGAGGCCGCTACAGATTTGGAAAGCTTACGTACCACGCCTTGTACCTTTTGTAGGGCTTGCTGAGCCTTCCGACCATCTTTGGAGGTTTGTTCCCTATGGGATGCAATCGCCTGCAGCACTGTGTCCATTACCGATGTTAGGGTAGTGTTTTGCTCCTTCAAGGAAGAGGGACCCTGAGAGCTGGAGGTTGTTGCAGGAGCACAATCCCGGAGAAGACCTGCCGCGCCGTGATGGCTTCTTTATTTTTTAATCACTGTATGCCTTCCCATTGTGGTTTCGCCCAATAGTTCATCTGCATCGCTATCTTGTGTGCTGGTGCTGGAGCCTGTGTGCAGATCGGATAGGGGATCTAAATCGGAATCCAAATCATGGTGCCATCCTAGGTCCTCGTGGCCTTCAGAGATAGTATAGAATTCTGATGGTTCCAGGTCCGTGTCGGAAGCGATCCCGGCTCCACCAATAGAGTCTGGCATAAACGCTATTGACCCCTCTTCATTTTCCTTCTCCACTAGTGTGGCTGCTGCAGGAGTGCCTTGTGCCTGAACCAGCGTCTGTGCTGGAGGGGGTGTTGTTAAATTGCCCCCCTCATTAGCCAAGTTAAGTAGTGCAAGATGTTTCAGTCCGTGGCTGATTGGGCATATTACCTATGTTGCCTGTGCCAGTTGTAGGGGCAAGTGCAGCATCAGCCTGTGACTGCAATTGTAGCTTCGGTTGTATAACCCCTGCTTGCAGTAACTCATTTATGGTAGGTGTTGGTGCTATAGGCTCGGTTAATATCGGACCAGGCTCCTGAAGTGGCACATTCAACCCCGCTAATACTGCTAATGCTTGCGCTTGAGAGTTCAATGTTGCCGGTATTGTTAAGATCTTTTCCCCTACTGTCTCTTCAGTAAAACCCCCTGGGCCTTCTACAGAGACTGCTAAGCCTTGCGGCGGTGTGGGCAAGTCAACTGTAGCTGGGATACTTACTGGAATGTTCGCTCACTCGAGAGGCTCGGAGCGGGCCGCTGCTAGCACCAACGAATCCGCGCTGGAAGGCGCCACCGGGATTGCGGGCGGCGCTGCAATCAGCGGTCCGCTTGTTGTGTGATGAAGGGAGGGGGAGGGCGCAGCTCCGGCCGGCGTTTTCCGAAGTAGGTCCACAACAGAGGGATCCGGACCCAGGGTGTTGGTGATTTTTGCCGCCTTGTGTTGTTTCAACTGGGGCTGAGCCTGTCCCCCATCGGAGCCGACGGCATCATCCGTCAGGGAGCCAGCACGCCTTGCCGCCAGCTTCTGATCACGAAGCGCTTGCTTGGCTGCCCAGGTCTTTGAGGCAGCTGCCACCGCTGCAGCATTCTTCGGAGCCATCTGCGTGTTCTGAGTGTTCTGTACGATGAGGTTGATAACAGGGGCACTTCTAGGCATGTCCTGATCGCCAGGGGATTTTCTGCTGGCACGAAGTTGAATGAAGAGCCTTACCACCGTAAGGCCGAGGGCTGATGCGATACAGGGGAGTAGCGGCCGTGACTGCCCCGATGAGGATGAAGAGTCTCCTGATGCATCAAGGTAGGCACCACTCATTCTTCATGCTTTAACCCTGTATGCCACTGTAGTCCCAGCACGGCTGCTTTCTGATGCCGCTTGTAGCCGCTTGTACCACTTTCAGCATGCCTCAGCGTGTGCAAAAGGTCCAGACCCTCCTCCTAGCCCATTAGTTAGGTTCGGCACGAGAGAGTGTCTCACAGCGGTCTAGCGGCCATCTTGTCCTATTTAATGCATTGTCAATCAATATTTAAAATGAGAACATACAGGATTTAAGAAGTCATTATGATAAAAGTTAATTAGGTAAGAATAAAAACCACAAATTCATCCATAATGAGAAAAGCCATCAAACTGAATTTTTAATATCTAAAATTGAAACAACCACTTATAAAATGTAACTTGACCCAAACAGAAAGCATTCCCTTTGCTTTTCTTCATACAGAGGGAATGGCAGCACAAGAATTATGCACACAACCAGGACAGGTAGAGTTAGTAGTGACCAAACTTTTCTGAAAAGCAATAAAATTGTATTTTGCAACTAAGCTTAACCAATTACAGTTAGTGTAAAGAAACTCCATGTGCTAACGTTGGTGGAACCCTTGGTGAGAACTCACTCTTTCAGGGTGGTGTCAGTTCTGTTAGGTACAATAGTTAAAGCTTAGTTACCAACATTAGTACCATCTAAAGGTCATTCCACATTAGAAAGGACATCAAAATGGTTTGAAAGTGGAATGGAGAACTGGGTCGACCTGCTATGAGGTGGGTTCCAAACTCTCCCTTGATACACATGGAGCATTAAGAAGGCAAAAGGGACCAGCTTGGGTACATGCATGATCTTCTTTTGGCATGTTTCCAGGGGATACCGTGGTTGCAAAGAAACCAGATTTGGTCTATAAAAGTATCTTATTGGAATGACTGAAATACTGCCCCTCACCATAGCGGACTCAGTGGTCAAACAGGAGACATTGTATAAGGGATGGGGATCTGAAATTAACAATAACACAATCATCCTGAGGGGCAACTGAGCCAGGTCCGATCCATTTCACTCAACGAGACAGCAACATTTTGTTTGCGAGGGCAAAGGAGAACACTCTAGAGTGTACAAGCCAGTCCAAGACTTTTTACATAGCTCATTGTTAGACTCTACCTTGCCCTCTACCTTGCCCTCACGCAAAGGAGTTAAACCAATAGGTACAGCCACAAATGGACAGACGGCCTGAAGTAGAGTGAGTTTTGGCAGTGTGTAAGACACTTTTGAGTTGCCCCTTTGCATTATTCTCGACAAACAGATTAGTAAGAATGATACCTCTACGTGAGTTTAGAATAGGCGCAATGAATGTTGAAAGACATTGTCCTGAGGCCGTATTACCTACAGGCCCTGTTGTTAGAGGACTGACAGTAGACCGATTTTAAAGCAGCTCTTCAGGCACCCTTAAAGTAGGTGACATCAGAGAGCTGCACGGTGGAGGTAAAGTGACAGTTAAATAGGTGTTAGTTCCTGAGGAAGCCCCCTATGAGTTTCTGGATTGGCTAAGCAATGAGGTTATTTGCAATTCAATATTTTCGATCTGCTGAGTTAGTGGATAAAGTTTGACATGAAGACGTTTCTTAATGTTCCAACACCAAACTTCCACAACATGATGAATCCAAGATTGATCCATTGTTGAGGTCCCCATGCCCCCTGCCTGCAGTGGGGAGAAACGGGAAGGAGCCGAGATAACAATATGGGCTGAGCCTGTAGTTAGGGTTTGGCTTACCCGGATTGCCTTAACGGATGACACTGTTTTCTTGCTGCAACACAAAAAGATGATGGACGGAATGTTGAACATTGTCAAACATTCATCCCCAGTCACAGATTTGGGTTTAGTAGTAAGTAACTGAGCTTATAAAGCGCCTGGTTACACTAGCCAGTGTGTCCCCGTGCTGTACCACTGAGGAACCCATCCTGGCCTGTTCCTGTGAGGCGCCCACTCCTGGGCACCCCAAGGTGAAGCCAGGCATCCTTAGCGATTATGGCTGGTGTGGAGATTAAGCAAGCTATTGCCCAGAGTTGCAGAGTGGGACCCATGATTAGAGTAGGCACCGTGGCGAGAATTATCGGGTCCATGGACATTGCGCCCAAGACCCTGCCGCAACGGGAATAGAACCCTGGTCCCGGGTCGGATCTCTGCATCAGGGTCTGCCGCTCTAACCAGTGAGCCACACTTCTCCACTTCTCCGATGGTTTAATCCATCGTTATTTTGCTCGCCACGCCACCCCAGTTCAGACATAGCCATATGCAAATCAGTCTTGTCCCTGTGCCTCATGGGAACAGTCCAGACCGAACGGCCAGGCGATGTCTTCCCTGGACAGGAATCAAGCATCCTAGATGTGGGTCCCGTGCTCACTGCGCCACTGGAGTCAAGCTATTCTGACTGATGAGGGCTGAAAGCCTGAAACCGGTCTTAGGATGCTCGATTCCTGTCCAGGGAAGACATGGCCTGGCAGTTCTGTCTGGACTGTTCCCATGAGGCACAGGGTCAATACTGATTTGCATATGGCTATGTCTGAACTGGGTGGCCTGGTGAGCAAAATAAATCAAATAGAACTCCAATTGGAGGGGGAAGTACCTAAAAACATTAATGTTTTCTTTTGGGAGGATTTAACTCATGGTTATGATATACTTTTGGCTGAAAAGGGTTGGCCACCTGATTTTGTAATGGATTGCCCAAATTGAGAAATTGTAATTTTACCTCATTCCTGAATCAGTTAAACATTCATACATCAAGGAGTGGGTGTTATCCCTAGCTCATGCAGTATACTGCAACTATGTGTGTTGGGATGACTGTTCTACTTACCATGAAATACCACTGAGGATAGCCCCACAACCTCAAAGACAATATCCTAATAAACATGAAGCTAAATAACAATTTAGGGAAATTCTCCAGCAACTTAAATATCAAGGTATAATAGAAAGTTACACATCATCAATCAAAAATCCAGTATTTCCTGTGATGAAACCCAATCATTCATATCATCCTGTATTAGACTATAAACCCTTACACACAGCTACTTGCACATTTGCAGTACAAAATGCACACAGTGCCACACTAATGAAGAACATAGTGTGGAAGAAATATAAAACACCCCTAGATATTTTCCTTTCAAAATATAGCATCTGGAAACAGATACACCACCACATTTCAGTGCTAGGCTCTCAGAGGCACTTTTGCTGAATGTCCCAGGGGTATAAGAATAGCCCAGGGCTGTTTTAGCCAGAGTAACATAGCTACTACAAAATTCTGATGCCCTCTTGGAACAATTGACAAGAGAATACAACATAATTCTGGGGTTTGCAACATGGGCTATTAAAGTAATTTAAAAAAATCAAAAATTACTCACCTCAATGTACTTTTGATGGAAAGGCTCAAGGACGAGACTAAACAGCAAGGGCGATAGAGGACAACCCTGCCTCATACCTCTATTAAGAGGGATGTATGAAGGTTGAACTCTATTAACCAGAACAGAAGAAAATGTTGAGGCATATATTAAAAAAATTAGTTGGAGAAGTCGTGGGCCAAGGCTGTGCCAATGGAGAACATACATTAGAAATTGCCAGTCAACCCGACCAAATACCTCTTCAGCATCCAAAGCTACCGCTGCAAGAGATCCACAATATTAATAGTTTTAAAAACACCTAACATCAAGTAGATCAGGTATGGAATCACTACGTTTGTGGGCCAGTGCTTTAACTAACATGTTTAAATCTGCATTTATTAGTGATATGGGCCAGTAATTCTTGCATTGGGAGGGTCTTTGTTTTTTTTGGAATAAGACAGATCATAGCTTCAGTAAAAGAGCCGGTAGAGTTATTCAGTGACAGATAATGAGTGATTAGTTCAAATAATTAAGGGAAAAGTAATTTAGAAACCGGAAGGTAAAATTCAACTATGAACCCATCTGGTCTGGGCGCTTTACCTACTGGAAGATGGATGACTGCTGAATACAATTCATCAACTCGTAATGGGTTCTCGAGAGGAGCAAGATCCATATGTGAGGACTTACCCATTGAAGAGTGAGAGAAAACTCATCTAAAGGCATGGATCCAGGGGTATATAAGGTTTGATAATATTCAACAAATCAATGAGCAATATTTGAATTGCGCAATACGTTACTGTATTTTAACGTGTAACATATAATTATTTTGTATACATTTATATGTAGATTTCTTTTATAATTTAGGGAGTGTAATGATAAATGAAAGTTTTTCAATCTTCAGGAATTATTCTACTGTTGCTTATATTGGAAGGAGAGTAGTATGTCTGATCACCCCTAAATCAACACGTTCCCTGCATTCTATTGGTTAAATTATAAAGGGTATAGTAGGTATGATTTGCCCAAAGTTGAGCGCTTGCTCTAGCATGCTCAGGTTGCAGTGAGAATAGTAATTCTGACCCCTTCAAACAACAAAACCTTCTCTACTGTTGTTTACTTTGGATAGGGAATAGTACATTTGAGCCATGCAAAGTCCAACATTTTCCGTACTGTTATTTACGTTGGAGTGGGATAGTAAATTTGAAGCCTCAAAAGTCCAACACTTTCCCCACTGTTTTTCACTTGGAAATGTGAATAGTAAATGTAACCCTTACAAGTGCAATTGTGTATGTGTTTTTGTTTGTTTTTTGTTTATAATGTTTTTTGACATTTATAAGTTATTTGAATGTTTTTTCTTATGTTTTTTGAATGTTCTTATATTTAGTCATGCAGCCCTACAGGTTCTAAGATGCAGCCAACACCTTGACTGCGTCTTAAAGCCTGTAGGGCTGCATAGCGAAATATCAAGAGAAAGTAGAACTTCCCTGATCAAGTGTTAGACCTTGTAGTCACTTTTGGAGTTAACATTACAAAGACCTGCAGATCTGCATCCATAAACCCTCAGTGTGTCAGAGAAGTTTGCCATGTGTCTGGAAATGACAGGCATTGTTAATGTTTCGGGTGGAGGAGGATACCAGTGGGCACCGGAGTCAAGACAAGGGAAATGGTGAAATAGAATTTGTTTAGTATATATGTGGCAAAGACTCTTACGTTATTACTAGAGGCAGAACTGGATTCTGTCTCTATTTCGAATACCTTATATCTGAGCATTGTGCATTACAACCTTGTGTAGGGCCTGCCTGTTCCAGAGTAAGACCAAAAGAGAACACAAAACTTCCCTCTCACATCTAGGTCCTCATTTACTAAGTTTTGGCATAGGGTAGTGCCGAAAACCTTACTACTGCACTGCCATGCATGAAAGAAGTGCAGGAATGCACAGTATCTATGAAGTAGGGCACATTCCTGTCCTCTTTTACTGTGCTGTTGCACAAATGCCTGCCAGGCATCAACCCAGGCACCCTTTAACCATTGTGCAAGGGTGTTGGCGTTAGCAGCAGGATGTTTTTGTGAGAGAAGGGACACCTTCTCTCACAAAAACAACTCTCACGCCACCACTGGGGAGGCGTACGCTTTTGATGCAATCACAGGTTTACAGCTTGGTGTAAACCTGGGAATGTGTCAAATGCCATGGGTGTTACCTGGGAACACCCACCGTCACGCCCATGACATACATCCCCATTGCAGTGCAGTGCAAAGCAGCAACTTACCATATCACACCATATCTAAGAGGCCATGAAAAACCATGCAGGTTGAATTTACGTGGCCTCGTAGTTATGGGTAAGCCCAATACACCACCAGAACATCATGGAAGTGACATTCCAGCAGTGCACTGGGTTTGTAACTAATCACCAATTATGATACTCTGTCCTCTTCTACCCTTCGCACGTGGGCTGA
This sequence comes from Lissotriton vulgaris, assembly GCF_964263255.1. Classification (NCBI taxonomy): domain Eukaryota; kingdom Metazoa; phylum Chordata; class Amphibia; order Caudata; family Salamandridae; genus Lissotriton; species Lissotriton vulgaris. Next base: position 287,257 of record NW_028247579.1, read on the forward strand.
TGTCACTGACATGTCCCTTATACGCAGCATGTAACACCTCCTGCCAAAGATCAGACTGAGATAATCGATCTTAATGCACTCCAACTGTGTTTCAAACAGTTCTGTATGTGCTGTTATTCACTTGTAGCAGACTGCTGAAATTGATGTCAAACCACCGATATTTTAGGATTGATGGAAAGTAGAATATCTGGTATAGAATGAATTAGGGAAGAGTGGTGTGTTAAGCAACTTCAGAAATATACTAGACCATGTAATTAAAGTTATGAATCGAATTTTGTTTAGTTCTTTAAAAACAGAATTAAAAGCTGTGTATTAGTTTGTGGCCTTTAAATACAAAGATGACTTGATCAAGAACAATTGATAAGTGTTGAATGTAAGTCCTAATGTTTCAATCTCTGGTCTTTCTAATTGTAATAATAAAGTTTCCTAGGATTTGGTAGATAAGTTTGTTTAATTCATTTTTGTCAAATATCTTAGGCCATTCTTCTTGTAAAATATGGAATGTTGTAAAATGTCGTATAAAAAATTTAAGAACATTGTATAATGATCAAGTATTATTCGAGAATTACAACATAGTGGATTTCAAATCAATATTATAGTTGCAAAAGTTTATATTGTAACCATACATGGCATGTGACATTTTCTGACTTTTGGCTACATGCCAGTGTTTAAACTGTTGATATGTGTGTTCTAATTACAGTTTTTAATGAGTGTCTGCTGCATTTTATATATTATATATTTTATGACAGCCCTAAAGGTGTCCAGCCCTTTTAAGGGCGAAACGCATTGGCTGTGCTTATCCTTGTATCACAAGACTGAAATAAAGAATACCTTTCCAACTACAAACTCCCTTGTTCAACCCATCAAACTTCTATGGAATTCTGACGGCATTGATACATAGCTAACTTCAATACTTGTGCTTTTCTGCTATTTAGAAAAACAACAGGTGATGGACAGAATGCAGAACAATGTCATACATTCACCCCAGTACAAAGATCTGGGCCTAAATCCATCATTTTTTTGCTCACCATGCCATTCCAGTTTGAACCCAGCCATATACAAATCAGTCTTGACCCTGTGCCCCATGGGAACAGTCCAGCCCGAACTGCCAAGCCAGGTCCTCCCTGGACTGGAAACAAGCCTCCAAGGACCGATTTCGGGCTTTCAGTCCTCATCAGCCTGGATAGCTTGATTCCAGAAGCATAGAGAGCATGAGACTAACGTCTGAGCATACCCGTCCCACTCGGGGTGACAAATGCAAAAACAATTAACTATTTACAGCGTGACCCTCTTACTTTCATGTGAATTTATATATCATGTGTAGGTCCATGTATTGATTAATATTAACTATTAACTTCAGATGGTTAAATAATGTGTCATGTAACTGGTCCAAAATGTGACTTATCACCAAGCACTAATGTTAAACATGTTTGGTAGTGTAATTTACACAATCTTTATTATATGACTTTTAATTTACTTAAACTTTATCTTACAGGTCCTCACGATGATGCGAAACCATGTCTGAGTGGAGGATAGTGGACATACCTAGGCCAGGACGCTATCCTCCTAAAATTGGTATTTCTGCAGCCTCCACCGCAAAATAGAATAGGGAGATCGTTGTACCCACACTGTATGAAACTTTGGATGAACCTCCTACCACCAACTCCTGGTTTGCCAGTAGTCTTCCTCCCAGAGCTGTCCTTGGGATTTCAAGTCCCCTGCTACAAGCTAAACGTACTTGGATACTTGTCCTGGCTGCACAGAACTCTCCTTCACACAGCCCTCAACCAGGTGACTTTCTTGCAAACTCCTTTCGTAGAAGTGCAACCTCAATCTTCTGGGGAAGATGAAACGCCTGCTGAGGATGAACTGTCCTCCATTAACAACCTATCCCCTAGCTTCCCAGATGTCAACCTTCTCTGTGACGGACAGCCTGCTTACTTCATAAGATGGATAAGAATGCAGGGGTGAGAACACTGTAAAAGGGCTCTAAGGCATGGCAAACGTGCACCGGGAACATCTCTGTTTGTAGAGGGAGAAAAAGCAAGGCAATATGTTTTGGTCATGAAAATGACATAAGCTATATCACACAAATCCCACAGTACATCTGCTGAAGCAACTATGGCACCACGCCAACTGCAAGGCGCGCAAATCTACTCCTGCTTACTCCACAACCACAACTTCTGATGGACTCAGTATTGCATAGTTGAGATCTAGTCAATGATACCCCAAAGGCGAGGAAATCCTCCTTCAAACCATAAAACATATCATACAATACCTTACTGATTAATCCTCACATTAAATTCACTTTTGTTGGGTGACTGTAGAGCCTTGTGTGTGCAATTAGTGGCATCAAATATGCATAGCAAGCGGACAATGGCACTAAATTGCCTTCCCACTTCCTGCCTTTCGGCAAGTGACTGATATTGCAATAAATTGGTATACTTGGCTGGCAACAAGGCCATTGTTGGACTCTTTCTGCAGAGCATCATCTACCATTTGGGAGATTGTTTTCTTCCTACTGCACTGAAGGCTAAAACAGTCATCTGTATTCGTTCTCAAACCTTGGCAGTGGAGTTAGCTATTGACATTGTGATTGTAGACTTTGTGATATTGAAAAACACTCAGGACATTCCCTCGTGGCCTGACTATTATACTCAGGACTCAATCAGTATGAGGCTCAATAATACATTAAATCACAGCAGTGGCACTTAACATTAGAAATGTATTCCTAATTTCTTTTATTATTTCATTTCTTTATGTATTTCATAACATTCTATTTTCTCATTCTTTTTTTAAAACTTTTGCTGAGAGTGTATACACCACTGAAAGAGAGATCAATCCTACAATTACATCAAATACACATGACACATATTTGCATATATAAATTTGATTAACAAAAAAAAGGGAAAATAACCTCTGGAAAGAACATATAAATACATCAATTTCACAAAACCATTCAGACACATTCAAACTCATGCAGACTCCATACAAACTGCATCTGAACATGGTGCAGATTGTGAATGATCAAAAAATCTCCATGACCAGATTGAAACTTATGTTAAAAAAATGGGACTAAACACAGGGTTGGCGCGCTTTTCGGCGGTGTATGAAGAGTAGTTAAACCACCTTCATCAGGACCTTTCGAGATACCCACATAGTTCTCACAGCACTCAGGGGGCAACAGATGGGCAAGAACAAATTGAGGGCCAGTAGACACCAGCCAATCCTTCCACTTGGGAGTTAAGGGTCTTATCTGTTTTTTTAGGATGACGATATTCTATTCAGAGAAGTTACGTCTGGTAATGCCTAGTACACCATGAGCTCATGTTTTTCTCTTCAGAGACCAATACCCAGCAAAGACGATGTGTTCGGGATAGTCCGACAAAAAGAATGTATTGGGGAGGCCTTTATTTCACTTTTCTTTAACAGTCAGCCATCTAAATGTTGACTTTCCGTATTTCCAAGATTCTTATTTATTTATTTATTTATGTAGAGCAACTTGCTCACTTTCCAAGAAAGTTCAATCCATATCCAGGGGACGCCCAACGTATTCCTGTCACAAACTTTGTGATATTGACATTGTGATAGAAGGAGAGCATGACTGTCAGCCTTATGGTAGTCTTCCCCAAAACCTTTTGCCTTCACACCTCTAATTTCCTGACTTGTGATTCTGACTCTTTTTTCCTGACTTCTTGTTGGCCTTAAACCAGGGCCTGTATATTAAATGCTACTGGGGGGCCTACAGCGCTTATTCTGCCATCCATTTAATTTGCTTTTTTAATCATGTTTCAAGCCTGCCAAAGCAGCTTGACAGCAGTTTTCAGTTGCCAATTTGACTTGGTAAAATGAACCCATTGCCAAGTCTTAAATTCCATTTTTATTACATATGTCACCCTAAAGATAGGTCTAGGGAGTCTATAGGACAGGGTGCATTGTAATTAAAAAGTTGGACAGGCACTTTTAAGTTTTAAATGTCCTGGTAGTGAAAAAATGTCAAATTAATTTTTCACAATTGTAAGGCCTATGTCTTTCATGGGATAACATTAGGTTACATTATTATATTTATTAAGTGCTACCTTTTGATTGGAAGCAGGTAGGATAGTCATGTTTGGTATCTGAGGAATTGCAATGTAAAATCTTCTTTTATGTTGAATTGGGATTTTAAGTCATAGTAAGTAATCAAAATGACACTTTTAGAAAGTTGGCATATTCTTGTCCCAACCTCCTAGTGCTTGTAGCCTATTTCTGGATCACATGACGAGGTGTGCGTGGCAGTTGGCCTTTGTATATTTCTCCCAGACAGCTTTACAATAGAGGAACCAGGTGTGCCAAAATGGGCCATCACAGGCAGGATGGGGGAGCTGTGCCCACTTACACATCAATAGGCTGAGCCCTGTTCACACAAAATGAACTTCACACTAACCTTTTGTGCCCGTAGACAGGCTGGAGCCAGGGCAGAGAGGCACAAAATTCCAGATATTTCTGTGAGCGGAAACCTCCAGAGGTTTCCTCCGCTTCATAGAAGGCACCAGGGATAAAAGGGAAACCTCAGACCCACTGTTCAGTATACTCCTGTACCTGTAAAAGAACTTTTAGAGGACCACCTGCTGCTGTGGCCTGCTGCGTACTTCAGAGAAACTGTTTTGCTGCACTAAGAACGGCTTCTCTGCTGCCTGAGGCCTGCTCTGAGACCCAGAGGTCCACCCTGCTGCATGAGCCCTGGTCTTCTCCTTGAACCCAGGACTTCAAGAAGTGACTCCAAAGGCAAGTTGGGTGGCCTCCTGATCAGAGCCTTAGAATGAAAAAGGCCCAACTATCTTGAACCGATACCCTGCACTCTTGGAATCTGTGCTAAAAGTTCCCAAATAGCGCAAATCCATAACTTAGGGTGTAGAAAAGTTTGGCCAAAAAGTGCTTTCAGAATCAAGAGAAGACTGGGACCTACCTGTTTATCATTCCATCCAAGGTGCATAACTAGTCAGCCTGACTTCATGTCACCTTCTGGCCAATTTTTCTCCACAGCAGCAAATCTTGTTTGGTGTTTCTTCACACCTCATTGACTACAGCCTGCAGCTTTGGCCTGCTGCAGATTTTTGACTTCCAAAAAAGGGTCTAAGGGCCTTATTATGACTTTGGCGACCTAGGAGCATGGCCACTACACTACCGCCCCACTCTGAGACCACTGAAGTCATTAATGTACCCCCGCCAGAGTACAACTTGTTTTTACTCTGGCGGGCAGTTCTTTGGCAGTCCCACTGCAGTGCCTTTGAAAAAGGCCGCCCAATGGGAGTGACAAAGGCAGTTCCTGTAGGGCATGGACCGTCAAGTCCACACCCTGAAGGAACACGTGGTTCATGTACACAGGGGGACACAACAAGTGCCCCACAGTATGCATCCCATGGTGCAGAGGCAACAGCAGGCTCTAAAGAGCCCCCTTTGTTTCCTTACCAACAAACTTTTCATGGCAGTTGCACCACCATGAAAAGTGTGGCACTGAGGAAACTCCTAATATGCTTGTGACTGCCGCAGTGGCACAGCCAGCATATTAGGGGTCTCAGACCACTTTGCCACTTCTAGGGATCATGGATCCCTGATGGCAGCAGCGGGCCCATGGCTGTCAAACCATCACAGTCCTAATGCAGTGGGCAGACCACAAATCTGGCAGTCCGCGGACTGCTACCATGGATTCGGCTGCCAACTCGTAATAAGGGCCTAAATCAGAATGAAGGAAGCTTCACCACAACTTCATCCATCAACTCCCGACTGCAATGGCTCCTCCTCGAACACTGCCTGATGCCTTGTCATATTGAATTTGACTTTTTCAGGTCTTTTTTCTCTAAGTTTTTACTAAGTCCGAAGGTAAGCAGACACCGATCAAAATACACTTTGCGTATCTGACCTGCACTTCATCGTGGTTGGCTATAACGTCTGATTTTTTTGCCCCAGTCTTGCGTGACTAGATGTCTGTTGCTAGTGCTTTGCTCTTTTAGGTGCTAGTTTTCACTGTAAACTAAAACAATCCACAACTCCGGTATCCAATCAATCAATCAATCAATCAATCAGTGACATTTATAGAGCGCGCTACATACCCGTAGGGTCTCAAGGCGCTGGGGGTGGGGGGGGGTGCCGCTACTGCTCGAACAGCCAGGTCTTCAGCTTCTTCCTGAAGGAGAGGTGGTCTTGGGTCAGGCGCAGGTCGGTCGGGAGGGAGTTCCAGGTCTTGGCGGCAAGGTAGGAGAAGGACCTTCCTCCTGTAGTCGCTCTTCGGATGCGGGGGACGGCGGCGAGGGCGTGGTTGGCTGATCGGAGGTGGCGTTTGGGAGCGTAGAAGTTGACTCGGCTGTTGAGGTAGCTCGGGCCTTGGTCGTGTAGGGCTTTGTGTGCGTGGGTGAGGAGGCGGAAGGTGATTCTTTTGTTGACGGGGAGCCAGTGAAGGTCTCTCAGATGTCCGGAGATGTGGCTGGTTCGTGGGATGTCGAGGATGAGTCTGGCTGAGGCGTTCTGGATCCGCTGGAGTCTCTTCTGGAGCTTGGCGGTGGTACCGGCGTAGAGGGCGTTGCCGTAGTCCAGTCGGCTGGTGACGAAGGCCTGGGTGACGGTCTTCCTGGTCTCGGTGGGGATCCACCAGAAGATCTTCCGTAGCATGCGTAGGATGTTGAAGCACGCCGAGGAGACGTTGTTGACTTGCCTGGTCATGGAGAGGGAGGAGTCCAGGATGAAGCCCAGGTTGCGTGCATGGTCTGTCGGTTTGGGTGCGGTGCCCAGGGTGGGAGGCCACCAGGAGTCGTCCCAATCCTGTTTGGATTTTTGTCATTTTGCTGTCAAATTATTTATTAAAATGTACTCTAATTGGTTTGGGATTTTACTGTTTTGAGTTTTCACTTGAGTACTGTTTATATGTTGCATAATTACTTTATACATTGCCTCTAAGTTAATCCTGACTGCTTTTGAGCCAAAATACCAGTGGGTTAAGCGGAGGATAATTTATTGACCCTAGTGGTTCCCCCTGATGAGAAATGCGGCTGTTGCTTCAGAAGTGCTGACTCCCTCCACAACCAACAACCCAATTTCAAACAATAATGCATCTGACATGTCAGTATTAATTTTAAGCATCTTTGGAAGTGGTTGGAAAGGCAAGGTATCTTTCTCATTCTAGGTCTGAATACAAGAAAAATCCTACAGAGTCTGAAAATTAGCTACACTGACTGGTTCCTGAATATATCATTCAGTGAAACAGTAAACACTGTTTTACAGTCTCCAAAACCTTTATGGAACTCCAGTGCAATCTTCTACTTTTCCAGTGCTACCAACATAATTGCCGGTGATGACCTTTAAAATATTGACAGCATAGCTAACCTGGAAAATGTGAAAATGTCATTAGCCTTGACTGAAAGAAAGCCTGTCTCTGCTTAATACCTCAAATGTCCATAAAAAGTACCTCTAACCTGTATCCAGGAGATTGGAGATTATTCCATTCAAAATGAGGAGATATTTCCCCAGTGTCAGGAAATCAAAGGGGGGAGGAAGAGGTGGTGCTATGTGGCACCGAGGTGGACACGTCCTTCTCTTGCAAAAGTAACAATATATTTGATATTTACCCAGCCATCTTTCAGTATCTTTGCAGTATTTTAAGTTGTGCTTCTATGGATTGAGAGTTGATCGTGAATGTTAAGCACCCTAGTATTGCATGTGAGAAAAAAGACAACTGTTCTACTTCACTTTGCATATTTAAAGTGAGTGAGGAAGGGAATGCTCAAAATAATAAAGGAAACTCTTAAATAGGATCCTATATACCCACATATGTATTAAAAAGGAACACAGCAGGACCACTCTTTGCATCTGTACAGGCCCGTGCTTCATTCCAAAGAAAAACGTCTCCACACTCAATGGATTGGAAACATACCTGGTACAGAACTACTTTTAACACTAACCTAACCATGGCTTAGTGAGAGAATAAAATATGAAAGCACCGCCCTATCTGACTATTCCAGTACATTGGAAAGCACTTCCAGGACAGTAGTTAACAAACAGAGAACATCTTTCTTTCGCTTGTTGTAAGGGTGCAGTCTGGAATGTGAAAATAGAGTAGACATTTCTCCAGGATGTCTACAAAACCATGCACAACTGAATTAATGAAAGAAGTAACGAATGGTGAATTTATAAAGTCAATCTACTACCCAATAACAATGTTCTGACCCTAACAGCAGATAGCCTGAATACAAATTCTCATTAAATTAAAGAGCTATGTTTAATTTTTTTCTGAACATTAAGTAATTGGATTAATTTTGAATGGTCGATGGAAGTTTGTTCCCGGTTTTTGCAGAATAGTGGAAAAAAGATCTTCATCTGAGCCTGAATTTTGTAAACCTGGGCATCACGAGCAAGTATCTGGAGGAAGAGCACCAAGCCTGTAAGGGACGATAAAGCCTAATATGTGATTTATAGGCAACTGTTTGTTTTTTAAAGCTGTATGGCAGATGCATAATGATTTCAAATGCTTGAACCAGGAGCCAATACAGGGGGCAATGTGGGCTCTTAAGGTATGGTGCCCCGGTATGCTTAGCAGCATTCTGGTGGCACTATTCTCCACAGGCTGTAATCTATTAATGAGAAGTGCAGTAGTCTCACATATAAGCAGCCGCAGTTGGTAGTGGAAGTACCTGCCGGCAGTGACGTGGGGAGGGGGAGGGCAGGGTGGGGGGTAGTTAAGCTATGGATTACGGAGGTTTACAGGTAAGTAAACATATAAATAAATAAAATGAATTTTGTTGCATGCACTGCATCTCCGTAATCCATAGTTTACTTCCCCCACCTTGCCCCTCCCCCTCCCCACGTCACCGCCCGGCAGGTATTCCCACTACCGACCGCGGCTGCATACAAGGAGTTGCAGTAGTCTATCCTTGACAACTGCCTAAATTGTGATCCACTGGTAAAGCATGGAAGAACTTATGCAACAGGTACCGGTGGCATAAACAATCTGGGCAGGCTTTATTGTTCTGCTTTCTAAAGGTTATCCACGTGCATCTCGAATGCTTTTAGCTGAATCCACAGGAGTTGGCAATTTTCCAAATTCCAATGGCCACAAAAATAGAGACCAAATGCATGTTGGTCCCCAAGGACCACCAACCTCTCTATCATCATTCAGTTTTAATGAGTTATTCGGCATCCAGCAGGCAACATCTGTCAGGCTGCGCTTACATTTATCTGCTACAGATTGAACGTCCTCATTAAGGGTGTTAACAAGCTGCATATTATCAGCGTGCAATATATGAAATTAATGCCAAATGATCGTATCAATGAAGCTAAGGGCGAAACATACAGATTGAACAGTGTAGGACTCAGTGATGACTCCTGGGGGACTCCATGAACATCAAATGGAGAATTTGGAAAAGGCTGAAAAACTTAACATCCCATTTTCCCATCGATAAAAAAAGATACATTACTCTTATGTCGTCTCTTGGATACCAATACTATTTAATCAGTTTAAAAGAAGGACATGAGAAACTGTATCGAAAGCAGAACTCAGATCTAGTAATGTTTGGGCTGCTTTGCTGCCTCTAACCAGGATTCTTGTAGCAATTCTGTAACTAACAACAGAGCTGATTTCATGCAGTACTATGACACATCTAGGTATAACCCCTGAGAGTACCTTTCAGGAATATAAGTACCACATCTTCGCTGGGTAAGAGAGAGGAAAAAAAAATTCTTCCATACTGACACACTGACATGAGACACAGAGGTCCCTGCACGCAGACACTCCAGCACGCAGTGGTCTGACTTCCCTTGAGGGGTGTCTAACTCAAGACCAAGACTGGGTCCCTAATTCTCTCACATCAGGTAATGGGGTTAGCTCTTTCCTTGGGGGGTTCTTGGCTATAGACCTACATACATGCTAGGTACACATAGGTACATCTAGTTAGGGTTTGCACTGTAGGAGTATGCATTATTACAATCATGTATCTATTTGCCTGCATATATTCACGATTTTAGCACTATGGTAGAATTCTACCTTCTCTTTACCCTATTGGTGCTTACAACCATATACATATGTTTCTATGTAATGGTTGTTGCAGCACAAATATTTTATCCTAGAATGACTCCGGTTCAAAAAATGCTTATTGAAAACGTCCCCACTGCCTATTTTGGGTATCCCACTGAGACTGAGTGAGCACGAGCAACTGAGTAAACAGTACTGTACTGTTTCCACAATCCCTGAGAGGTCAGGGTTGACATGTTTGATAGCTGCCAGAAACTATTTGCTCCTTAGTTAGAGAGGCTCCTAGCTGGTCCACAGACAGACTAACAAATCCATTGGGGGTGTCTAGAATCAGTCTGGACACCAATCCCTTAGTTTATGATGTCTACTGCAAAGATCATATATAGATTTGTAGGGACTACATGACATGGCGCCGTCAATGTTGGTTTGGTTCTTATTTAACAGTCAAATCTGAGTAGTTCAGTTGTGCTTTTCCCAGAGACCCCTACTCACAAATACCCAGAGAAGTCTGGAGTGGGAAGGGAAAATCCGCCACAGCTGAGTAGGTATACTCTAGGTAGTGGCTATAGGTTTATTCAAGTTTGAAGGATTATAGTTCCCGATATTGTGCAAACACCTTATCTTTTTCTATAAAATTCCACCTTAAGGTCTCAGACAGCCAACACTGCGGCTGGTTGCAATGCTAGTACAAGTAGGGAGGAAGAAGAGCAGGAAGGTGCGATAAACATTTCAGAAAATTGCAGAAATGCACTTTCTGCAAAATTAGACAATTTTGGCCTCAGCATTAGGAGGGACTGTAACATTCATGATTGAGGAACATGAGTCATTCAGGACAGCGGTATTCTATTTATGAGTTAAATTCCCACCTGCAGATGCATGTACAATTAAATTTTATTCTTATACTCTAGATGAAATACCAGAAGCATACTGTCCATATGAGTACATGGAAGTTCCGCTCATGTAACAAGAACATATAAATTGGTTTAAAGGTGCCCTCCCACACACCACAGAAAAAGTGAGACTCAGTCTGCTCAGCAGGGACAGAGCAACTTGGCCGGTCCTAGCTGCTTACACACCGCAGTGTGTAAGCAGTTAAGCTATGGATTATGGAGGTTTACTGGTAAGTAAACATATAAATAAATAAAATGAATTTTGTTGCATGCACTGCATCTCCGTAACCCATAGTTTACTTCCCCCACCTTGCCCCTCCCCCTCCCCACGTCACCGCCCGGCAGGTACTCCCACTACCGACCGCGGCTGCATACAAGGAGTTGCAGTAGTCTATCCTTGACAACTGCCTAAATTGTGATCCACTGGTAAAGCATGGAAGAACTTATGCAACAGGTACCGGTGGCATAAACAATCTGGGCAGGCTTTATTGTTCTGCTTTCTAAAGGTTATCCACGTGCATCTTGAATGCTTTTAGCTGAATCCACAGGAGTTGGCAATTTTCCCAATTCCAATGGCCACAAAAATAGAGACCAAATGCATGTTGGTCCCGAAGGACCACCAACCTCTCTATCATCATTCAGTTTTAATGAGTTATTCGGCATCCAGCAGGCAACATCTGTCAGGCTGCGCTTACATTTATCTGCTACAGATTGAACGTCCTCATTAAGGGTGTTAACAAGCTGCATATTATCAGCGTGCAATATATGAAATTAATGCCAAATGATCGTATCAATGAAGCTAAGGGCGAAACATACAGATTGAACAGTGTAGGACTCAGTGATGACTCCTGGGGGACTCCATGAACAACAAATGGAGAATTTGGAAAAGGCTGAAAAACTTAACATCCCATTTTCCCATCGATAAAAAAAGATACATTACTCTTATGTCGTCTCTTGGATACCAATACTATTTAATCAGTTTAAAAGAAGGACATGAGAAACTGTATCGAAAGCAGAACTCAGATCTAGTAATGTTTGGGCTGCTTTGCTGCCTCTAACCAGGATTCTTGTAGCAATTCTGTAACTAACAACAGAGCTGATTTCATGCAGTACTATGACACATCTAGGTATAACCCCTGAGAGTACCTTTCAGGAATATAAGTACCACATCTTCGCTGGGTAAGAGAGAGGAAAAAAAAAATCTTCCATACTGACACACTGACATGAGACACAGAGGTCCCTGCACGCAGACACTCCAGCACGCAGTGGTCTGACTTCCCTTGAGGGGTGTCTAACTCAAGACCAAGACTGGGTCCCTAATTCTCTCACATCAGGTAATGGGGTTAGCTCTTTCCTTGGGGGGTTCTTGGCTATAGACCTACATACATGCTAGGTACACATAGATACATCTAGTTAGGGTTTGCACTGTAGGAGTATGCATTATTACAATCATGTATCTATTTGCCTGCATATATTCACGATTTTAGCACTATGGTAGAATTCTACCTTCTCTTTACCCTATTGGTGCTTACAACCATATACATATGTTTCTATTTAATGGTTGTTGCAGCACAAATATTTTATCCTAGAATGACTCCGGTTCAAAAAATGCTTATTGAAAACGTCCCCACTGCCTATTTTGGGTATCCCACTGAGACTGAGTGAGCACGAGCAACTAAGTAAACAGTACTGTACTGTTTCCACAATCCCTGAGAGGTCAGGGTTGACATGTTTGATAGCTGCCAGAAACTATTTGCTCCTTAGTTAGAGAGGCTCCTAGCTGGTCCACAGACAGACTAACAAATCCATTGGGGGTGTCTAGAATCAGTCTGGACACCAATCCCTTAGTTTATGATGTCTACTGCAAAGATCATATATAGATTTGTAGGGACTACATGACATGGTGCCGTCAATGTTGGTTTGGTTCTTATTTAACAGTCAAATCTGAGTAGTTCAGTTCTGCTTTTCCCAGAGACCCCTACTCACAAATACCCAGAGAAGTCTGGAGTGGGAAGGGAAAATCCGCCACAGCTGAGTAGGTATACTCTAGGTAGTGGCTATAGGTTTATTCAAGTTTGAAGGATTATAGTTCCCGATATTGTGCAAACACCTTATCTTTTTCTATAAAATTCCACCTTAAGGTCTCAGACAGCCAACACTGCGGCTGGTTGCAATGCTAGTACAAGTAGGGAGGAAGAAGAGCAGGAAAATGCGATAAACATTTCAGAAAATAGCAGAAATCCACTTTCTGCAAAATTAGACAATTTTGGCCTCAGCATTAGGAGGGACTGTAACATTCATGATTGAGGAACATGAGTCATTCAGGACAGCGGTATTCTATTTATGAGTTAAATTCCCACCTGCAGATGCATGTACAATTAAATTGTATTCTTATACTCTAGATGAAATACCAGAAGCATACTGTCCATATGAGTACATGGAAGTTCCGCTCATGTAACAAGAACATATAAATTGGTTTAAAGGTGCCCTCCCACACACCACAGAAAAAGTGAGACTCAGTCTGCTCAGCAGGGACAGAGCAACTTGGCCGGTCCTAGCTGCTTACACACCGCAATCCAGAAATTTACGCATTGCCAATAGCAGACTTATGTCCACTACACAAAGAAATAATACAACTTACAGAACTCTTACACAGTTTGTTATGAGAACACTCACACTTCAACCTACAAGGGTTACTCCAGCAGGTCAATTACAAGGGACTGCAATTAAAATCACCCCCAAACACTGAATGCAGTTATGTGAAGTATGCCCATTAAATGTGAGAAAATGGCATTCGGGATAACACAGAAAAAAGCACAACTAGAGGCTGTGTTTCCACACAGAGACCCACAAGAAAAACACAGAATATGACAAATCTGCTTGCAAATGAGAATAGCTCCCCAGATAGAGAACAGTACCACTTGGGGCATAATTGTAGCTGCCATCTATATCTGGGCTCTTGGCACCCCGTCAATAGCAGTGATACCAGCAGTATTAAGACAAATACAGAATGAGTACAGAGCAGAACCTGCTCTGAATTTAGGGATGACATTAATAGGCAATTTTTCCCAAGTATCTACGATTATGTTGGCAAACATAAAAGGGGAGGCAGCAGCAGTGGATCTATGCCAACATCCTAGGGAATGCACTCCTGCACAACAGGAACAAGATTTTCCTAAAATTATCAAAGATACCTATGCTTCATTAGGTAGAGATAATTTGGGAGCTAGACCTGCAAAACAACAAGTAATGGGTGGTCCAGAAATGTATAACTCCAAACAAGCACCTGATTCTTCCAAAAAGAAATGGGATATTAAAACAACAAAAGAATAGAGAGAATAGGTCACATTCACGGGGTGGGTCTCCTCAACAGGAGCCCTCTGACAGGATGTGTAACCTTAGAAATTGTGATAGTATTAAAAAACCTGACAGGTCTCAGGATACTGATACATGTTACTCTCATTCCTTTCAGGGTTCGTCAAAACAATCAGAGAGGGAAGGACAGTCGAAACACTGATCAGAAGAGTGAGCAAAATCAAGAGGCTCAAATCGCACTTCAGACTATATTATCCAAAAAAAAGATAAACTACAATCTAAATCTCAATTTAAAAAGAAGAAAGTAGCTGGTCCTAAAATAAGAATTGCCCAGGCTGCTGAAAACTCAACTTCTGAATGACGAATGGGCTCTGACAATGCTAGACAGTGCAGCAGGAGTAACAATAGCTCACCTGATGGAATTTCTGGTGACTGTGGCGTTGAATGAGCATGTCATGGTGGAAACACATGAAACTAGGGTAAGTGTCCCACACCGGTTATATGAAATATCAATCCATATGCGGGGGACATACCCAGAAAAATGGAGGGTCTCTTTAGAGAGAACCTGACTTTTGGATACAATATCCTTTTGGCCGAAAAAGATTGGCCCCCTGAGTGCGTTATGGACTGCCCGAAGGGAGAAACTGTAATTTTATCAGCCTTCTCCAACCTCGTTCCAGAATCTTTGAAGTATTCATATGCGCAGGAGTGGGCGGTAGCACTAGATCGTGTCGAGTTACTTCATCATGTAATCCCAATAAAAACTACTCCAACTCCATTGAGGCAGTACCCTATAAAACATGACATGAACAAAGTCAAGGAGATCTTAGATCAAGTTGAATACCAAGGTGTTTTCGAAAATTGCACCTCTTCTATGAATAATCCTTTGTTTCCCATAATGATACCCGATAATTCATACCATCTAGGTTTAGACTGCATGCCCCTGAACACATGCACAAAAACATTTGCAGTAGAAAATGCACACATTGCCACATTAATGAATACCATTGTGCAGAAAAAAATTCAAAACAACACTCGATATCTCAAATGGATTAATTTGCCAAAATATAGCACCTGGAAGAAGATATTTGACAGTATTTTCAGCCATAGGCTCTCAGAATCAAATCTGCAGACTGCCCCAAGGGTATAAGAATAGCCGAGGGTTGTTCTCAGCAAGAGTATCAGAATTACTTCAAAATGTTGATGAAGAGGCATTGTCCTATGTAAATGATATTTATCTGAAGGATGATGAACTATTGGATAATTTGATCAGGGTGAACAACATAATTTTGGGTTTTGCCTCGGAGGGCTACAAATGTAACATTAAAAATTAAAAATTGCCCATCTCAATGCCCTATTTTGGAATATGAGCTCTCCAGTGAAGGGAAAAGCTTTGCAGCTAATTTATTTGAAAAATGTGTGGTGCTCCAACCACCAAAGACTCTGAAAAATCTACAATCCATTTTAGGATTCCTACATTTTGGCAGAACATTACACAGAAAAAGCGAAAACGTTCTATGACTTAGGGCCAGATTATCTCCTTCGCTGCTAGGTCTTTCCCTCCCTGTGGTAAGCCTTTTTTTGGCTATTTGGGGTAGTTTGAGCTTAGGCCCCTGTACGTTTTTAACCAGATAAGGTATCCACGTAAAATGTGTGTCCTTTCCTTTCACCATCATGGGGAATCTAGAGGTAACCAGGGTTTATGGATTCCGCAGATTCCAGAACTTTCCCACACAGAAATTTGATAAAAAAGTGATTTTTCTCAGCTAAATTTGAGGTTTGCAGTGGATTCTGGATAGGGAAAGACTCTCCCCAGGTGCCTAGTTTTCAGAAATGTGTAGGTTTGGTAGGTTTCCCCAGATGGCCGCCAAGCCTGGAGCCAAAAACTGATGAGACCCCCCCCCTTGCAAAACCAGGTTGTTTTGTGATAGTTCATTTTGATGTTGCCTGAATAGGTTTTGGGTTTTTGTCTGTCGTGGGTACTTGACCAACCCACACAAGTAAGGTACCATCTTTCTCTGAAGACTTTGGGGAATGCGGGGTGGGTGGAATTTTGTGGATCCACACAGATTCCAGAACTTTCCACCACTGAAATGTGGGGAAATGTAGTTTTTTTAACAAATTTTGAGGTTTGCAAGGGATTCTGGGTAACAGAACCTGGTGAGAGTCAGACAAGTTACCCCCATCCTGGATTCCTCTGGATGTCTTGTTTTCAAAAATGTATAGGTTTGCTAGGTTTTCCCTATGTGCCGGCACAGCTAGGGTTCACAATCTACAGCTAGGCACTTTGCGACAAAAGGGTCCATTTTCACAGGGAAAATGTGCTGCGTCCACGTTGTGTTTTGGGCGTTTCCTGTCACGGGCACTAGGCTTACCCACACAAGTGAGGTACCATTTTTCTCGGAAGGCTTTGGGTAATGTGGGGTGTGTGGAATTTTGTGGATCCACGCAGATTCCAGAACTTTCCACCAAAGAAATATGAGGAAAATGTGGGTTTTTTCACATTTTGAGGTTTGCTAGGGATTGTGGGTACCAGAACCTGGTGAGAGCCAGACAAGTCACCCCATGCTGGCTTCCCCTGGGTGTCTCATTTTAAAAAATATATAGGTTTGCTGGGTTTCCCTTGGTGCCGGCAGAGCTAGGTGTTGTAACTTGCCCCTTGGCATGGCCCTTCACCCTTGTGTCCATTCCCCCCTCCCTTACAGCTGCACTTGGTACACTCCATGTGTCAACAGGCGTTCGCTCTGGAATGTTGACAGAGCAGCGCCACTCACAGAGGACAGCTGACGACATCCTTATGTTTACTTAAGAATAAAGAACCTTTCACCCTTTCATGTAGTGTTGGGAATTAATACATTCTTTGGCGACGAGGACGAGGAAAGCTGTGCCAGGGACAGCGGATGTCGTCCCCCTGGTGAAGTTATTGCTGTCAAGAAAAGTTTATGACGTTTTCATGAGGCGAGTCTGAAGTGATACGATAAGAAAAATAGACGGAGTCAAGCGGCGGAGCAAAAGAATGAGGCAGCGCGAGCGTGTAAGGAGCTGACTCCAATGAACTTCAAGTAAGAGGTCGTAACCTTCCCCTGTGATTCAGCCCACTGTGTGATAAGGGTGGTGGGAACCATCATCGGGTGTCGGGCCGGGCACCGGGACTCCCTTTCACCCAGTCTAGCGTGGCTCCTGTCATCAGCGCGCTTGGGGAAAAGTTGTGTGTCATTCTGGGCACAGATAAAAGCGCTGGCTGAGCGCGAAGAAATTAACGGCTTCTGTGAGGAATCGCTCATTGTCAGCAGGCGGCGTGAGAAAAAAAGAATATAGCAAACTAAGCGACGCGCTGCGTGCTGCGCTTCACTGGGTCAGTGTAACTGAGGCGCGAAGCGGAAAGTGAAAGTTAAACGTTCCGTGAGGTCTACGATGTGAGGCAGCGTGTTTGCCTCGAGATCGTCTCACATTGTGCTGCACTGACTGACTTGACTCTCGCCCCAGAGCCTGTGCAAGAGAGAGCAACGAACATATTTTGTGGAGAAGCTCACCTGTCTTCAAATCGAGAATCCACGAGTTTTTTTCTTATGTGACTGGAGGGGATTGTGTGAGGGGAAGTCACCTCAACAGGAAGGTCCCGCCAGTGGGAGGGGGCCAGTACCCCATTGGTCTGTGGAGTGGCATTTTGTGGAAGTAGAAAGGGGACTACCACAACCACCTCAAAAAACTGTTCTCTCTTATGCTTTTGTTGATTTCAAAGAAGAGTGATATTAATAATTATTGGGGTCACACAGGGAATAGTTGCAGTGTCTTTATATTTAAAGTAAAGGTTTCCCCTGCACCTTAGCTACTTCTTTGGTCTGCCTTGCAGGCAAGGTCTTTTTCAGGTAGTTTAACACCTGCATGGCAATGGCGGGGGCGGGCATGAGTCAACCTCCCCCCTTTCTAAATGAATTAGGAGAACCTGACATTCCATGGAGGAGGTGGGAAGGCATTTTCAAATCGTATCTGATTGCCATAGGCGGTAGTAATTATACCAATATACGCAAGCAACACATACTACTCCACAACTTGGGTACTCAGGGGAGAAAGATCTATGAAGACATAACAGGGAGGTTAGTGGAAGACGACCAAGAGGAAGTGGAGGAAGGTGTCAATGTATATGAAAGCACACTCAGGGAACTGGGAGCTCATTTTAAGGAGAAGATAAATGTGGTAATGGAAAGGCACAAGTTTTTTAAGAGGGTGCAGAAGAGGGAAGAAAAAGTGAGCAATTACATAGCGGTACTGAGAGGGTTGTCTGCCACATGCGAATTTGGGCAACTCACCGACTCTTTGATCAGAGATCAACTGGTGCGGTGCACCAATGACACTAAGACTCAGGAGGAGTTACTCACCAAGAATCCTAACCTAGAGGAAGCTATTAACATAGCCAAGGGTCTGGAACATACCGCGAGATGCATTAGGGAAATGAAATCACCAGAGGGGGCAAGTAAAGAGAGATCAGAAAATAAGTCTAGTACTGAGGGAGAAACCGTCTGTAAAGTAGGGGACAAAAACAAAGAAGGGGTACGTAGTAAGTCAGGCCCCATTGTGTGTTTCAAATGTGGTAGTCCCAACCATTTGGCAAGTAACTGGAAGTGTCCTGCTAGGAATGTACAGTGTAGGAAGTGCAACAGGTGGGGACACTTCTCTAAAGTGTGTAAAACGCCAGGCAAAACTGTGAATGTCATTGAAGAAACCACTCAAGGGGAGGAAGGGGAAAGATCATATGTTTTTCAAGTGAGTGGGGATGAGGAAGATGACGTAATCTCGTATCCAAAATGTGATGTTCTCCTAGATGGAGTTAAATTTAGTATGTATGCTGATTCCTGCTCCCCCTACACCCTGGTGGATAAAAATGTTTTTGAGGAAAAGTTTGCTAATCACCCTGTAAAATTGTTGCAACCTGACATCAATCCCAAGGGGTACAATGAAGGGAGAATACCACTGGAGGGCATGGTGACGATGAGGATTTCCTTTAAGGATAGAAACACGGTGGGAAAGGTGTATGTATCCTCCAGGGGCTCAACACTGCTGGGCTGGAAGCATCAGAAACAGTTAGGTATCACCTTAGACCCAAATAACACAGAACAAGTGTTGTTAATTGATCCCTTGGGCATAGCAGGAAACCTTACGGAAGAATTTAAAGAAGTGTTCAGTGACAATCTATGGGTGTTTAAGAATTATATGCACAAGATCATCCTCAAGGAGGGGGCAGAACCTGTAGTGCACAAGACTAGATCAATACCCTTGCGCATGAGAGAGCCTCTTGAGCAGGAACTTCAGAGACTGATTAGTCAGGGAGTTATCGAAGAAATAGAAAGTTCTGCTTGGTTGGCCCCGATTGTGATCACGGCAAAAGATGGAGGGAATACCATTAGGCTCTGTGTGGACCTGAGAGGCCTCAACGCCAACATCCTGGTGGACAGATATCCCCTTCCCAGAATAGGCGAAATGTTGAGCACAATTAAAGGAGCAAAGTATTTCAGTGTGCTGGATTTATCATCAGCCTATTATCAGATTAGGCTTCACCCGGATTCTCAACTGCTCACTGCATTCACAACCCCGTTTGGAAACTTTAAGTTCTTGCGCATGCCATTTGGTTTGGCGTCTGCGGCCTTCCAAAGAGTTATGCAACATGTATTGAAGGACTGCATGAACACCCTTTGCTTCCAAGATGACATACTAATCTACGGGGGCAATGAAGCGGAGCACAACGAAATGGCAAAGGAGGTATTGAGAAAATTGAGAGATGTGGGATTCACCACTAAACCCTCAAAATGTAAGTTAGGAGTGTGCGCTGTAGACTACCTAGGGCACACCCTCTCGGAAGAAGGGATCAAGCCGAAGAGTGATCTGATCAGGGCGGTGAGAGACGCTCCTACTCCAAAGTCAAAAGAGGATATTCTGTCATTTCTGGGTCTTGCTGAATACATGGCCAAGTTCATTAAAGATTTTGCTATGGTGTCACAGCCTCTAAGAGACTTGATTAAAAAAGACAGTGTTTTCAATTGGGGCAAGGAACAAGAGATGGCAATGAAAGACATCAAGAAGGCCATCATTGAAGCCCCATTCATTGGGAAGTTTGACCCTAATGGAGAGACCATCATCTCAACGGATGCCAGCAACCGTGGGTTAGGGGCCACCCTAGCACAAAGAGAAGGGAGCAAAATCAAGGTGGTGGCCTTTGCATCCAGGACTCTCACGGCATCAGAAAAAAACTACTCTACTATAGAGAAAGAAGCACTAGCGGTCTACTGGGCAGTCTGCCACTACAAATTTTTCATCTGGGGAACTCCTTTCCAAGTGCAGACTGACCATAAACCATTGGTCTCTTTGTTCACAAAAAAAGATATGGAAAGCATGACGCCACGTATAGCCAAATGGGCTGTCGGATTACAAGCCTACAATTTCAGAGTGTCTTACATTCCTGGACAGCAGAATAGGGTAGCTGATTTCCTGTCGAGAGCGCCGGCGGAGGAAGAGGTGGAGGAGAAGATGAGAAGTGACCCAATTCTGGAGTTGCGGCTAGCAGCCATAGAAAAGGATACATGGGAAATTCAAATGGGTCAGGATGAGACACTGAAGAAAGTAAGGAGGTTTATACTCACGGGATGGCCGAAGAAGTGTAAAGACATGGAGACAGAGATCCAGCCATATTGGAACGTGAGAGAGGATCTATCAGTGGAGGGAGATCTAATATTGAAATCCGGGAAACTGGTCCCTCCAGAAGCATTGAGAAACCAAATAGTGGAGCTAGCTCACGAAGGTCACTTGGGAAGAAGCCTGAGCAAGGCTAGACTTCGTACGGACTACTGGTTCCCAATGATGGACAGTGAGATGGAGGACAAAGTGCGAGATTGCTACGCGTGCAGCTTGAGCGACAAGTCCAAGACCGTGAGAAGAGCACCCTTGTCACCTGTGGAGGTACCTGAAGCTCCGTGGAACAAGCTTGGCTTGGACATAACCGGGCCGATACATGGTAGGGGGCCACAAGACTGGTACCTTATAGTCATGGTGGACTACTATTCCAGTTGGGTGACCTACAAGGTAGTCCACAACGTGAACACCCGAACGATCATCGAGTTCATGAGAGAGGTGTTCTCAAGAGAAGGAGTGCCTGAGACTCTGGTGACAGATATTGGCGTACAGCTTATATCTGAAGAAATGAAGGAATTCCTCAAGGACTGTTCCATTGCACATGTCCGCACGCCACTGTACTGCCCCAAAGCTAACGGCAAGGTGGAAAGAGTAAACCGCATGGTGAAAGAGTGCATACAGCTGGCAAAACAAGCGGGACGGAACATCGAGGAAGCGTTAAGGGACATGCTGTGGGCCTACCATACCACGCCTAAGTCTACCACAGGATGCACACCTTTCGAGCTACTGAGAGGAAGAAAAGCGGGCACTAAACTCACACCCAGTTGGATGGGAAGAAGTCAAATTGTGGAAGCCGACCCCCAGGAGATCAAGAGGAAAATTGAAGCCAATCAACGCAAATACAAAGAGTGGTATGACAAGAAGTGGGGAGCTAAGGAGAGAGTGAGAATAGGAGGAGACAAATTCTATGCCCCCAACACGATCAAGACACTCAACAAGAATTCCGTAGTCATGGAAGATGGAAGAATGTGGAGCCAGGACAGGGTAGTGCCAGCAGGAAGGGAAGTTTCCAGGTCACACACCGATAGGTCTGAGGGTGGAGACGTCAGAGGGGAGATAAGATTAGACAGGAGAAGTGGTAGGCAAAGGCACGCCCCCCAATGGCAAAAACAGTTTCTAATGAGATAGCTTTTTTAGGATTCCTTTCTTGCTCTGCATATGTTCTCATCTTCTGTTATCTGTTTCTATAGGGAGGATGATGTGTTGTAACTTGCCCCTTGGCATGGCCCTTCACCCTTGTGTCCATTCCCCCCTCCCTTACAGCTGCACTTGGTACACTCCATGTGTCAACAGGCGTTCGCTCTGGAATGTTGACAGAGCAGCGCCACTCACAGAGGACAGCTGACGACATCCTTGTGTTTACTTAAGAATAAAGAACCTTTCACCCTTTTATGTAGTGTTGTGAATTACTACACTAGGGTTTTAAACTTACGGATAGGCACTTAGCAAAAAAAGGGTCAGTATTCACTGAGAAAATTGTGGTGGGTTCACGTTGTGTTTTGGGCCATTTCCTGTTGCGGGCACAGGGCCTACCCACACAAGTGAGATACCATTTTTCTTGAAAGACTTTTGGGAATGCAGGGTGTGTGGAATTTTGTGGATCCACGCAGATTCCAGAACTTTCCACCACATACATGCGAGGAAAATTTGTTTTTTGGCAAAGTTTGAGGTTTGCAGGGGATTCTGGGTAACAGAACCTTGTGAGAGCCAGACAAGTCACCTCATCCTGGATTCCCCTGGGTGTTTTATTTTAACAAATTTATAGGTTTGCCTTGTTTACCTAGGTGCCAGCAGAGCTAGGGTTCAAAATCTACAGCTAGGCACTTGGAAAAAAAGGTCAGTTTTCCCTGTAAAAATGTTGTGTGTCTGCGGTGCGTTTTGGGGTGCTTCCTGTTGCGGGCACTAGGTCTACCCACACAAGTGAGGTTCCATTTTTCTCAAAAGACTTTGGGGAATGCAGAGTGGGTGGAATTTTGTGGATCCACACAGATCCCAGAACTTTCCATCATAGAAATGTGAGGAAAATGTGTTTATTTGTAACTGAGTTTGAGGTTTGCCAGGGATTCTGGGTAACAGAACCTGGTCAGAGGCACCCCATTCTGGATTTCCCTTGGTGTCTAGTTTCTAGAAATGTACAGGTTTAGTAGGTATTTTTATGTGCCGGCTGCGCTAGGGCCCAAAATCCACAGGTAGGCACATTGCTAAAAACAAGTCTGTGCCTAGTGGGCTTTCAGCGCCACAGAGGAGAAGAATCGGAGGGGAGGGTGGGGGCATTAGTATCCCCATTCTGGGCAGCCATCACCCCCACACATACAAAAAATCCTGCATAATCTCTGGTGCCTAGTGGGCTTTCCCCCCCCCCCCAGGTGGCTGATCAGGGTCCACTGACCCCATCCGCCCCCAGGGGGGCAGAAAGACTGTAAAAATGTTGGGGGTAGGTGTAGGCATTGGCATGCCCATTCTGGGCTGACCTCACCCCTGAATTGAAAAATAAATACATTCCTGAGGCCAAGTCAGCTTTCTCCCCCCCCCCCCCCCCCCCCCCCCCGGGGGGCAGATAAGGGGCTATTGCCCCAATATGCTTCAGGAGGCAGAAATGCAATAATATAGGCAATTATTTTAATGAGAAAATTACCAATATTTATTCTCAGTTTAGTAACAATGGAAAGGATTCAGCGCTCCTAAATAACACTTCTCTCCATGGTGAGAAAACTAACAAGGTAATCACCAAGGAGAATGTTCTAACAGATTGGCAATCCATAGATATGGTGACTTTTGTAAATATCCTTAATAGCATTAGATCTGGTTCTCTGCAGGACCCTTTTCCTACATCTATTTTAAAGCAGTTGGATCCTTTTATTCTGGACGTAATCTTTATTAAATGCCTCCTTAGTGGAAGTTGCAATTCCAGATGACTGGAAGCATGCTATAGTTGTCCCTCTGCTGAAAAAAGCAGAGGGGGACCCAGAGATTCTTTTAAACTTTCAAACAATATCATTGTTACCTATTTGTTCGAAGGTTTTGGAAAAGCATGTTAATAACCAGCTATTTAAATTTGTTAATGACAATAATCAGTTGCAATTCTCACAGTCTGGCTTTAGGAAAGGACACTCTACGGAGTCAACCATACTAGGGGTCACTGAGGCCATCCAAAAGGAATTAGATGGAGGGGGCAAGGCAGCACTCATTCTCCTAGATTTGAGTGCCGCCTTTGACACCATCTCCCACCAGACTTTGATCCGCGTGTTGGAGGATATAGGAATACAAAGGAATGCCCTGAGATGGCTGGAACAATTTTTGATACATCGTACTTTCCAAGTCTTCTCTAAAAATAACTCCTCTGCCACTCATAAATCTCTGTATGGGGTACCTCAGGGTTCCATACTGAGCCCTCTTTTATTTAATATTTACGTTACCCCATTAGCTAAGGTTGCGGAGGAAATGGGTCTTATTATTTATTCCTATGCAGATGTCATGCAATTAGTGTTCTCCCTAGCTTCCACAGACAAATCTGATTCCTCCCCCCTTCGTGCTGGACTTTTTAAAATGGCTAATTGGCTCCATGACAATAAATTAAAACTGAATGCTGGAAAATCAGAACTTCTTATTTTTGGCAATCAGAAGAATTTATGGGGCCCTATTCATAGGCCAGTCGAAATGGGCCCGTCCCCGGTTGCGGTCCAATCTGCCCGCAATTTAGGCATAATTATTGACAACAAATTATCAATGTGTGCCCATGTTACAAAAACGGCCGCAACTTGCTTTGCCATCCTTAAATGGTTAAGGAAAATCCTATGGCAACTGCCTGATGGGGCACAACGGACTGTAATGCAGACCTTAATAGGGTCTCGATTGGACTATGGAAACATCCTCCTCCTTGGAGCCAATAAAGGCACTATTAACCGTCTGCAGATTGTACAGAATGCCGCAGCGAGGGTGCTTCTTCATCTTCCAGGGCGTTCTAGTATATCTGAGCATTTGAAGAAATTGCATTGGCTGAAAATCACCAACAGAGTGAAATTTAAAGCACTCTGTTTTATGTTCAGGATCAGTATGAATGTGGCTCCCTCCTATTTGTGTAGATTGGCTCAGAAATATACACCATCACGCGCTCTTCGATCCATGACACAAGCTAAATTTGTGGTTCCTCGAGTTAAGCGAGCACGCATGGGCGGCCGCTCTTTTTCCTATTTGGCTCCCATCCTATGAAACGCCCTTCCCCTTAATTTGCGGTTGGAATCGAATTACCTCAAATTTCGTAGGGGAGTGAAATCCTGGCTTTTTGATCAGTAGCTCTTCCCTCTTTTTAAGTTTCAGTTACCCTTAATTAAATACAAGGCGCCGGGAAACACTCTGGGTAGCTGTTGCGCCATATAAATGCACAAAAAAAATACTGTTATGTTATGTGAGACTGATTTATCAAGCGTACAGCTCCCCCTGCAAAAGGGCATCCCGATGCTGAAACAAGATGGGCGCAGCTAGTTGCAACTGACCAGCTTATAGCGGAGGGAAAAGGAATGTTTTAACAGCTTTACAGAATGGCAGATAAAGCCTTATGCTGCGGATGGAAATGGGAAGGGAATTCCAGAATTTAGAAGCCAACCCCTGGAAGGAGCGGCCTCCAACACGGCCCTCCTCACCCTGGGGACAACTACAAGATTCTGTCCCATGGAGCGAAGTTGGCGAGAGGGGGTGTAGAAAGAGTGCAGATTGAACAGAATGCATGGCAATGAAGTTGAGGATTTTAAAAGTAATGCAGAGGGCCTTGAATTTCACACACTTGCCCACAGACAGCCAATGTAGGCGGCGTATTGTATAAGAGGTAGAGCACCACCTTGGAAAGCCAAGGAGCGCTCAGGCCGCTGCGTTCTGGAGCCTTGGCAGTTTTATAATCTCAGCCTGGTTAGCCCCAAGGTAGAGGTAGCTGGTAAAGTCCAGTCTAGACAGAATCAAGGCCTGGACAACAACCTGCCTGGTTGAGGGATCAAAGAAGCCCAGCAGAGGTTTAAGCCCCCGCAGTAGCCTGAAACACATCCCTGCCGCCTTCTTAGTTTGGGTTCTGAAGTTAAGGGCAATGTTAAGCCAGTCCTCTAGGTTTTTTACCACCTGTTTAGGAGTGGGTGCCGACCCCAGTGTGGCGTGCCACCAATACTCACACCACAGCTCTGAGTCTCTCCCCACTAGCAGAACCTCGTACTTGCTAGCATTGAGCTGGAGATATTTGGATTTCATCCACCCGAGACGACCTCAAGATCGCTACGGAACTTACACACGTCCCGAGTAATGTCATCAGTGAGAGTGACTACCAACTGGGCATCGTCTGCATATGACACCACCATGAGCCCTCTGTTTTTTTGCCACCATCGGCAATGGATGAACATACAGGTTAAACAGGGTAGGGCTCAAATCTGAGCCTGAGGAACCCCCTGTTTGATGGCATTAACTCTGGACAAAAAAGGAGGGGCGGTCAACTGGAAGGTCATCCTAGAAAGAAAGGAGGGAACCAATCCAGGGTCGGCATCCGCTAAGCCCACCTCCTCCAAGCGCCTCAGTAATATCTGTTGGGAAACCGTATCGAACGCGGCACTGAGATCAAGCAAAATCAGTGCCGACGTATGACCGGTGTCTAAGGCCCATCTCAAATGTTCCGTAACAGTAAGAAGAGACGATTCTGTGCTGTGACCAGGACGGAATCCATTCTGAGAAGGGATCTAGTAGATTGTTTGCCTACAGATACTCCGTCAAGATGGTATTGACGTGAACCTAAGAAGTCTTCGAGACCCAGGGCTGGAGGGAGATGGGGCGGAAGCTCTCCCACTTAGTAGCATCCAAGTTAGGTTTCTTTAGTAGGGGGACCACCTTAGCATGTTTACAAGTGCAAGGCACAGTCACGGTAGAGATAGATTGATCACATGGCACAAAGGGGGGATGACCACAGGTAGAATTCTCACCGCACAGGCCAGCTTCAGTGGGTCAGACGAGGAACCAGGCTTGACCTTCCTACATATCAGCGATAGTCTCTCCTGGGAGTTGGCAGGGAGAGTTGTCAGAGTGTAGAAAGTAGGGGACCGGGCCATGGGAATGGAAAGGGATGCAACCCGGGGGAAGGATTTAAATATCTTCTCCACCTTCTCCACAAAGAAGTGGGCCAGGGCATCGCATTGTTTATCGAATGACAACGGGGTGGCAGCCAGGTCTGTGGATGATTTCAGCACTTTCAGTATCGGAAAGATACTTTTAGATGAAGTAGTGTTGCTCTTCATCTCCTCTGTATAATAAGTGGGCTGTTCTGCCTGAATAGACCCATGGTATTGCTTAATAGCTACAGCACATAGCTTTTTCAAGTTAGGGTAGTAGTTCCTTCTCCATTCTCTCTCCAACCTCCTACACTCTTTATGCATGGAAGCAAGCTTAGTGTTGTACCAGGGACTAGACCTAGTGCTACTGCCTTTCGACCATTTTATTGGATCAAGAGAATCAAGCGCATCAGAGATCCAGACAGACACTGATTTGTCGGCCGAGTTACAGTGTGCTGGAAGACTAGGTAAAGTTGAAGAGAGAATCTCTTGAAAATGCACAGCATCAAGTTTATACCAAGGGCGCCTAAGTACAGATGTACGGGGCAACCTGCGTGTCAGTACCACCCCCGAAAGTGTCATTATTATAAGATAATGATCTGACCAATACAACGGGGAAGGAGGGTGGACCCTCAGGAAGGCCAAGTTGGTACAGACAGGATCCAGCAAGTGACCTGCAGAATGTATAGGCCCCAGCACCGGTTGGAATAGCTGGCAGGCTTTAAGATCAGCCAAAAAGTTGCCCATATCAACATCAAGAGGAGTATCAAGATGCAAGTTCAGATCCTCCAAGATACTGAAGTTGGCAGCTCTCATGGCTACAGGCCCTATAACGTCAATGAGAGCCGTCCTGAACTCTTTTTATCCTGAAGCACTGTTAATGCCCCCCAATCACCTACCAATCTGTCGCAATGTTAAGCCCCCAAACTTTGACCATCGTATCCCACATTTTCCCGCTCCCACACAGTACACCAATAACTTTCCCCCCTCCTTCCCACCCCAACGCCCCTTTAGATATTTCCCTCCATCTAAAAATAATTACCAGCCTATAAATCCAAATGAGTATTGGAACATTCCGCTACACAATCTATTCGAACCCCTCTCAGGCCTAGATGCAAATGAATGACTCAATTTGCCAAAATCTTATGTAGGGATCACTCGAGATTGAATGAGTGATTTTAACACATTAAATGAATTTCTTTCTGTCACTCCTACATCGACGAGTAGATTCCCTGAGCCAGTATATGATATGTGGGAGGAGCACTGTTTAGCTATATCTGACTTGAATGTGACTCACAATGCTACTCTTTGTCCCTTGAAGCTGCAAGATATGGAGACTTCTTTACCCCCTATAGAGGCAAAAAATGAGTGTTTTGTGGGGGGGAAATT
This sequence comes from Lissotriton vulgaris, assembly GCF_964263255.1. Lineage (NCBI taxonomy): Eukaryota > Metazoa > Chordata > Amphibia > Caudata > Salamandridae > Lissotriton > Lissotriton vulgaris. Next base: position 315,612 of record NW_028247579.1, read on the forward strand.
GTCACACAATAGTATTTCTGTTTTGTCTACCTCCATTAATTTAGACACCGGAAATTCCTTAAGTCTGCCTATAAAACACCTGTAAATTAACCCGGGGGGAAATGGGGGGACCGATGATAGTGTTGACATTGTATCTTTGTCTGTAAAATGCGCTTTCAAGCGTCAGGGGGAAAAGTGGTCATGCCCAATATTCTTACACCTACACCCGTTTACTCTCCATATTCTTTACTTACCTGGAATGTAGCCGGTCTTGCATCAAAAATTGTTTTACAACCGTGGCTGGAGCTAGTGAAAAGTTACTCTATCCCATGTTGCCAAGAAACCTGGGCATTAAGCCCAGTGCACCTATTAGAGTATCAGACCTTCCACTCTCCGACCTTGGCGAGCAACCAGGGAAGAAACAAGGGGGGATTAGGCATATATATTAGCATTGCTAGCGGATTAACTGTGTTGACAAACATACCTAAAGAATTCTACCAGATAGCTGTGATTGGGTGGGGAAGCTCCCTTAATCTCATCTTAGTACATTTCTATAATAATCTAGCCCCAGAAGTTCAGAAACAAACTCTAAATGATTTAAGTCATACAATCGTCACTTTTAAATAATCTACACCCAGGGAGTGTATGTTCGCCTGGCTGGGTGACTTTAATTGTAATATTTGCCAGTATGGACCAAAAGAAATATGTGGTTTAGATTACTCTATGGATGATACTTGGAACCACTTTATCCATTCTAAAACAGGGGATATTTTAAATAGTTTCCTTTTTTATAATAATTTGGACTATGTAAATGATTTATGCTCACCGTCCGTGCCTTTCCAGACCACTTTCCATGGAAGAGGTTCAAATACTGTGATTGATTTTACTTGGTTTTCTAAATCACATGCCTATTTGCTCTCATCATGGAAAACTTTGGATGGTGTCTATAGTGTTTCATATAAATAAGCGTATAGAGAGGCCACAAATTAGGGAAAATATTACTAGCTACCAACAAACCATCTCCATGGGACATATCAATGGTTACACCCTCAAATGGGATAAGGTGGTACCTGAAACATTTCTTGAAACTTTACTTTCTAAAAGAAGATCAGAGATCAACATCTGTCTGTCTCCATCAGAAGATCCTTTAAAAATCTTGGATTCTTTTACAAAAGTACAAGAGACATTAAAACGTCTACTGTCCCGTCAATTCAAATCAGGACCTAATAAAACCAGAGGCTGGTTTGATAAAAACTGCACCTCTGCATTAAAATCCCTAAAAAAGGCTTTACATGCAATTCCTAGATCCTTAGAGGCGATCAGGCAGGTTAGACACCAATATCGTGTTGCAATTAAGAATAGGGAAAAGCTCTGAAACAAGAGGCCTGGGAAGCTTTAATTTCCTCCGCAAAAAATAAAGATGCAACCGCCTTTTGGAAGGTGGTAAACGCACACTCTGTACAAGGAAAACACCCAGAAATGCTAGATATTGCTATAAATGGGGACACTTGGGTTGCCCTTTTTAAAAACCTGTATGGAAGCTCAGATCCAGATTGTATTTCTCCTAAGGGCTATATTACACCTCCTGACAACACCGGATCTTCCTTGAAAAACCTCCCGCTGGACATTGTTTTTTCATGCGAGGAGGTGAGTCTGGCCGTTAGAGAAAGTCCATCTGGTAAGGCACCGGGCCCGGATGCAATACCAGTAGATGTTTTTAAAGCCAAATTAGACCTCTGGGCCCCCCTATTAACTCTAGTGATGAACTGAGCCAATACCCACGGATTAATACAAACATGGTCAGAAGCGATAGTGGTCCCCATCTTTAAAAAAGGGGACAGGCACGATCCATCTTGCTACCGCCCAATTTCTCTTATTGATGCCTTAATGAAGGTAGCTGGACGCATTATTCTAAAACGTATTCAAAAATGGATCGAGGAAGCTAACATCCTCTCGATTTTCCAATATGGTTTTCGACAAGGCATGGGGACGGTTGAGCAGAGTCTAAATTTACATCTTTTAATTCCAAAATACATTGTAGCTAAAAAAGGGAACCTTTTTATCATTTTATTAACTTGAGTTCAGCCTTCGATTGTGTTGAACACAACCAATTGTGGGCTACGCTAAAGAGTCTTGGTCTGGATCCTCCAATCCTTAATTTTATTAGGGAACTATATAAGGATGCTGGAGCGAGGGTGCGCTTTGGTCAAAGAGGAGAGTCTTCGCCAATATTTCCTATTAGGAGGGGAGTGAGACAGGGGTTCATTTTTCCCCCCTGCTCTTCTCCCTCTTTATAAATGCGATTGGCGACCATCTTAATCGTTTTTTTATGATTACCCTTTAGTCCAGGTCCACCCTGTCCCCATCCTTTTATATGCGGACGATGCCGCGATTTTGCCCCAGACCAGTTTGGGCCTACAACGGGCTGTCTCTAAGTTCACACTTTTTATGAAGGAAAAGGGACTTAAGGTCAACATTACAAAAACTTTTTCTATATCCTGCCGTCAGTGAGTAAAGAAAATACCCTGTCCCATCTTTATAGAAGGCAGAAAGATAGAAACAATTGATCAATACCCTTACCTGGGGATCTGTTTTCACAGGAAATGCACCTGGAAAAAAGATTAGCCTTTTCATAGCGATTGGAGCACTGCAGAATTTTGCAATTAAAATTGGGGGTAGACCCGTTAAGGAGCTGATTGTCATCTATAAGGCTAAATGTGTTACCACGGCCACCTATGGCTCCGGTGTATGGGGGATTGATTCTCCAATTTCTATACAACAAACTGAGAATCGTTTCCTCCGGTACCTCCTAGGGGTCCCAAAATCAACTCCTAATTATTTTATACATATAGAACTTGGTCTCCCCTATATCTCTGATAATATAACGACTGAACCCATTCTGTTATGGCACAAGCTCTGGTTAACCCCAGAGACCGCCTTTAACCGCAACACCATATCTGACTGTTTACAACTTGACGGTGTAAAGCAAATTAAATGGCTATGTGTGGTGGAAAAATGATGAATGATATTGGTCATCCGGAGTTTTTTAAAAATCCATCTAGCATGGAAACAATCTCAAGGAAAGGGCTACGTAAAATGGTTATGGACCATCTAGAGAATAAAAGATGGAATACTGAAAAAACAAAAAAATCAGTCCTAGCCTACCAACAAATTACAACTGAACAGGGCCTGCAATTGTACCTTATTAGTGATAATAATTGCTATGCTAGAATGCTTCTTTCAAGGTTCAGAATGGGTTCCTCCAATTTGTAATGATTGGTCGAGACAAATGTTGCCTTGTCCCTGTGAGGATGTAGCCCCTCAATCTAACTTGCACTGCACTTCATTTTGCAAATGTTATCATGTTCCCAGAAAGATCCTTCTCAAACCCATTCTTAAGGAGTGGGGTCTCCGATCTTGTAGAGATGCGTTTATTAGACTACAAAGGATGGAAACCCCGGAAGTGATTCATACTTAAGCTAAATTCTTGAAACTATTGGTAAAATGTAGGCATTCTATGTCATACATAAATTGATTGTATATATTTTATAAACTTTTATACTGTATAGGGTTTTGAAAAACAAATAGGTTTTTAACTTCTATTGTATTTATATGTATAAATGTCTACATTTCCCCTATTTCATTTAAACTGACATGGCACTGGCTTCTATTGACTTATATCTGTATCTGTGTTGTGTTTTGTATTTATTTCTTTTTAACAAATGTATGCTTTTATCGAAATAAAGCTTATTTTGAATTAGATTTTTTTGAATTTGATCTGACCAATACAACAGGGAAGGAGGGTGGACCCTCAGGAAGGCCAAGTTGGTACAGGCAGGATCCAGCAAGTGACCTGCAGAATGTATAGGCCCCAGCACCGGTTGGACTACCTGGCAGGCCTTAAGATCAGCCAAAAAGTTGCCCATATCAACATCAAGAGGAGTATCAAGATGCAAGTTCAGATCCTCCAAGATACTGAAGTTGGCAGCCCTCATGACTACAGGCCCTATAACGTCACTGAGAGCCGTTTCTGAACTCTTTGGAGGGTCCAGGTGGGCGATAGATAAATAAGCCTGCCAAGGTGTAATTAGCATTAAGGGAGATCCCAAAGCGTGCAGCATCACACACTACAAGGGCTTCCTTGCAAAGGAGCACAGGTGAGAAGATTTAAAAATTACTGCAATGACGCCCCCCCTGGACCCTCAATTGAGGATCTTGATGCTAAATCCAGGAGGAAGAGCAAAGCCAGGTTCTGCCACATTATCTTCATATAACCATGTCTCTGATAGAAATAGAGCATCCGGAACTTTGTCCAGCAACAAGGCATGTACATCAGCATGATGTTTAAAAAGAGAGCGGCAGTTCAAACTAACCAGTTTTACCCTGGGGCTAGGGTTGAAGGCAGAACCTGGGGGGCAGGAGTGGAAAGCACCCGGGAGGTAAACCTGCAGTGCCAACAGCAGAAATGCCCCTCTGGCGTAACACCTGTAAGATGACTACAAGGGTGAATGCCCACTCGAATGGCAACAAGACCTGCTGCAGATTAGGAGATCCTTTCTCTACAGGAATCCTCCTCTCAATCGGCACACAGCCGTGATGGAACGGGACGAGCCAGGGGAAAGTGAGGATGACCCTCAGCAGAGAAAGTGAAATTCACTGCCCAAAAGATAAAGAGCAGCCCATACATACCCCCTGGACCCTTGTAGGTAGGTTAAAAAACACTGAGCAAACAAAATTCTATTATTAAAAAGAAACAGAACAACACAGTAAAAAGCTGCAAGCTGCAACCAACCTCAGCGCAATCAACAGCGCAATCTGCAGCGCGCTCGCCAGGACATCGATTTAAGTACCGGTACAATCTGGAAATGCCTCCAGCACATGCCGACCCAGCTGACCCGGCAAGCATGCCCTCCGCTCAATCGGCACACAGCCGTGATGGAATGGGGCGGAGCCAGGAGATAGTGAGGATGGCCCTCGGCGGAGAAAGTGAAATTCACTGCCCAAAAGATAAAGAACAGCCCATACAGACTCCCCTGACCCTCGTAGGTAGTTAAAAAACACAATGCAACAGAATACTATTATTAAAAAGAAACAGAACAACACAGTACAAAGCTGCAAGTTTCAACCAACCTCAGCACAATCAGTGGTAATTGTTGTTGGGGTGGGGGCATTGGCATGCCCATGCTGGGTAGCCCCCACCTTTACATCATAAAAAAAATCCTGGTTCCTAGTGGACTTTCTGCCTCCCTGGGATGTACTGACCCATCTGCCCGGGGGGGGGGGGGGAGGGGCAGAAAGGTTGTTGCATCTTTTGGGAAGGGTTAAGGTATTGTTCTACCCATGGTGGCCAGCACCCACCCCTAAATCATGTGTAAAATAACATTCCTGGCTTCTAGTGGGCTTAGATTGGTGGCTACTGCCTCTGTCTGCCCCCGGGGGGCAGAAAGACTGGAATTTCTATGAAGAGTGGATGGGGAAATTGTCATGCCCATTTTGTGCAGCCCCCACCCCTACATTAAAAAACACCAAATACTTGGTCTTTAGTTAGCTTTCTGCCCCTCCGGGGGTCAGATTGGGAGATACTGCCCCATCTTGCCCGGGGGGTAGAATTACTGTAATTTTTCTAGGGGGGGGTGGGGCATTGTCATGCCCATTTTGGGCACCCCCAAACCCCTACAGGAAATGTTTAAAAAGTCCCTGGCTTCTGGTGGGCTTTTTGCCCCCCGGGGGCAGATTCGGCAGGTGGGCAGATTAGGGGCTACTGCCCCATCTGCCCCCTAGGGAGGGCAGAAAGATGGTGTGGCCAAAGGTAATTGGGGGAGCATAGGCCCAGGCTTAAAGGGCCACTCCCCCCTCCCTGGTTTCAAGTGGGTCCTCCTTGGGAGACCCCCAAGCAGGGATCCACAAGGGACGGGTACCATTAGAAAGGGAAGGTTTTTCCACTTACCAATGATACCTCTCCCATCTTTTTTACATGCTCGGGCTGAGATAGTCCTCTAAGCACATAGAAAGTGAAATTGAAATGAGTCAATTGTCTCATTTTAGTTTCAGTTTCTGTACAATGAAGTCAGCGCGACGTGCGCACTGATCTTCATTGCACAGAAACAACAGAGACAGCCTCAGGAGCTAGGGAAAAGGAAATCCCTCTGGTTCCCGCACCAGAGGGATTTGCCCAGCCATGTGCAAGGACGGCTGGGAGCACTGTGGGGCAGGACGGCTCTCGGCCATCCCGAGCATGCAAGGGGTTATGATGTCCGACTGACCAGAGTTTGTCAAACATCGTTCGGGAACTGGAATGGAATGACCTCCTGTTGCTGGTTCTAGCCAAGCAAGTAGGATGCCGCCGAACTCTGTTAGGTCGCAATCCTATACTTTGCAGTGAGGGCATGCAATCCAAACGGAATGCATGCTTTCATTGTAAAGAGTAGAGGTGCAGTTTATCTCTGGACCCCGTCACCTCAAGGTGCCTGCCACCGGATGCAGGGATTCCCTTCCGAAGGACCCCATCAAAATTGGGGCGGTCGGAAAAGAATTCAACTGGCCAGTTACAATGCAGTCTGAAGGGCTCTGACTGACGTTAAAAGCCGATTCAGCTTGTATCGTATTTGGGCCCTTTATTAGACCGGGGTTTTTAGTTCAACATTGGACACAGGAACATGCAGAGATTCTCCATTCCCTATGAGCTGCCATCATATCTTCCAAACATTTACATACACGTGTAAATACTACAAATTTGGTGATCCGTGTAGTTGCGGGTCAATCAGGTTACACTTACCTAACCTTCAATGAAGGGGAAACTGTACCCATGGATACAAATCACATATGTAAAGAAGCGCTGAAATGCGGTTAGCATCCACTGAAAAAATACTGACAGCAGTACAGACTGCTGTAGTGAGAGAAAGAGCATTGACTCAGGGGAAACCAATAATTCGCAACTCTAGTACCAACCTTAGTTACTAAAGCAAGCTTTCCTAATGCTAAAGCACTGAATCTGCGATGGATACAATGGGCTAATTCTCTCACTGCAACAGAGCACCAGTGCCGGGATGCCCCTTCGCTCGGACAGCTGCGCGCTATACAAGTTTACCTAACATAACACAAGAGATGTAGACTATAAATTTGACTCTGCATTAAAAACACATACATTTTTGCAATAAGAATGAGAAAACCCTCTCCCGAATTAAATCATGTATGAATACATAATTTACACTTAAGGTTAAGCTCAGGCAGACGTAGGAAGTAAACAGTAATGCAGTGCAGCTTGCGAGATTTTAAAGGGACGTATGCATGATGGTGAGCTCCATTCTATCAATACGCCGTCTGTAGGAGATTGTGCGGCTCTGCTGGCAGAACTAAAAGCCCTGGTACTGGCTCTAAAAAATATGGATTGAGAATTCCCCACACTAATTGTGTGAAATTAATTTGATTGTGTCCAGTCTTACAATGAATATCTTCACTAAGGGGGCCATAATGGATTTAAAGATTCAAAAGGTTGCGCAATAAAGCATAAATGACTTCAGGAACAAGTGGCAGAGCTGAAAAAAGGCTTGCCACAAGCTCACATGATTCATACGCTCAGTCATCAACGTGTTGGTGAGCACATTGAAGGGAATTAATTGACTGATGAAGCCCTCAAGGCGACAGCTGCCTTAGCTGCAATCACTATTAATAGGAGAAGTGTGGCTCAATGGTTAGAGCGGCAGACCCTGATGCAGAGGTCTGGCCCGGGACCAGGGTTCAATTCCCGCCTCGGCGGCTCCTGGACTCAATCTCCCCGGACCTGATAATTCTCGCCTCGGTGCCTAGTCTAATCATGCGTCCCACTCTGTGACTCTGGGCAATAGCTTGCTTAATCTCCACAACGGCCCCAGCAGCGCTTGGATGCCTGGCTTCACCTTGGGGGTGCCCAGGAGTGGACATTTAACAGGGAAAAGCCAGGAAGGGTTCCACAGCGGTATGAGTGCAGTGCCGGGACGCCCCATCGCTGGGGCAGCTGTGCGCTTTACAAGTACAACACATTTACACTTACATTTACATAGCACGAGGATAGACAGACAGATAATAGTTGCTATTATTGCTTGACGTTAAAACAGCTCAGCCTTGCTAAAAAGGTTTTCGACCCAAGTACTCCTATAAGTTAGATGAGCAAAATATTCCATATGCTCAAATTCCAAGAGTGGGGTATTGAATAATATCAAACATGGATCGCAGATTAGGTTTAATATTAGCTACACATGAGGGTCTGGGTTCCACACATGCAGGTATTACTACAACAGTTTCATTGCTGAAGCAACGTTATTGGTGGTCGGGTCTTACAAAACAGACCAAGGGCTTCGTCCCTAAGTGCGACATCTGCCAGCAGATGAAGGATTCCACTGTAGCACGTCCATGACAGACACCTTTACTGTTATCAGATAGACCTCTCGCCTGTGTCTATTTGGACCACTGAACTCACTACAATCCAACAGGGCTTAAAAGTACATCATGGTGGCAGTGGATTCATGCTCTAGATTCCTGTGGGTTTGGCCTCAGCACTCGGCTGACACCGAACTGTTATAAAGGATTTGCAAATCTTCCTAGGGACATACGCAATCAGCACATTACAATTGTGACCGTGGCCCTGCTTTTCGCTCTCGGGCTTACAAAGAAGCTATGGGAATTTTGGGTGTGGCATTGTGGTACATATCTCCATATTATCCCAAGGGGAATTCGATTGTGGAGAGGAAAACCTGCGACTTAAAGCAATCCCTAACAGCAAGGGTATTATGCTTGGATGGCACTTAGGTCAATCACCTATCCAGAGGGCACTTAAAAACATGCCAAGAAGTACCCTAGGAGGCCCTACTCCATATAAGGTCCTGTTTGGGACGAGAATGTGGGTACCCGACCTCGATTGTGGCAGCACAGTGGCGGATGTAAAAGCATCTGACATCAATGAACGTTTTGCTGTTTTACAGGAACTTAATGAATCCCAGGATCTACAAAACAATATCCAAGTGAAATGCACCACCACTGGGGAAGCAAAAGCAGTTTCTGGAAAAACCTGCCTGGGTCTCAAAGAGCGGGGACCTTGTCAGAGAAATGATTGTGGGCAAAAAAGAATTTGGGCCTGTACCTGTCCTGGCTTCGAAGGAACAAGAACAGTACTTCTTCCACCTCTTGCCGGAAAAAAAGAAAATAGAGTCATCTCCATTGATCTGATAAAACCACACTATGTGGCTGATACTGAGTAGAAGCCACGTGGCCTCCTGGGTAGCTGTAGATCATCTCTTGCTACCATACAGGAGGTTCAGACAGAAAGACTAATACTGTTTGAAGATTCTACTCTACGGAGTAACGGAGTTGCCAACAATGGAATGGAGCTCATACTTGTCGAAATTGAACCTCAACAAAATATAAATGAAACACAGATCTCAATTAGGCCTAATACCAACATCTATGTGAATATGTCTTCCAATCAGTCTTCTGACAGTTCAACAAAACCTGCTAAGCTACCAAAGATAGATCAAACTGCATCTGGATACTTCATCAATTTTGATACCTTCTCATTGGATCCGAGTCACTGCCAGCTTTTATTTCCTATAAAGAAAATATATATGATCTCTACTTTTGGCTGAATGAGACTTGTTTCTCCCTGGCTACAGCTCTGGATTGCAATTGGTCGACTGTTCCTAGTCCTCGGGATAGGTGTAGTGACTGTCTTTTTGCTGCTCCTGAATGGACATGCTCTCCCAGAATGCTCTTCAGTACAACATGTGAACTTGGTCCTGAAACCACATAGATCATCTCATAGAGAACAAAGTGACCTGTCCTTTGTGAACATTACAGCAGTTCCGATTCCTGAAGGAATAGTTTAGGATAGGGTTTCATATGATGTATTTGGTCCGGATCACTGAAATAATATCAAGCCCATTAATATCGACTTGCAAAAATATTGATGAGAAAATATCGAGGGACAAAATATCGAGTTTCTATCTTTATACAGGTAAGTACAAACATATCGACTCTAAAATATCGACTGTAAATAATATAGACTGTCAAAATATCGGTTTTTTTTAAGTCTTTAAATTATGTTAAAAGTAATATAAAAAGAAATATATTTAATATAAACTTAGTTAAAATGTAATATTAATAAATAATTAATGTAAAATACTATATATATATATATATATATATATATATATTTATATATATATATATATATATATATATATATATATATATACATATTATTAACTAAACATATATAATATATTTACCGTAGCATAGCACTTTGGTTAACATTTATTATAACAACTATAGTGAATTAAACAGTAGAAAAACGCTGGATAGCGTAGGGGTTAAAATTACTATTCCCACTCCAGTGGGTGCAACAGTAGGGAAAACATTGGATAGCGTAGGGGTTAAAATTACTATTACCACTCCAGTGGGTGCAAAAGTAGTGAAGACATTGGATAGCGTAAGGGTTAAAATTACTATTCCCACTCCAGTGGGTGCAACAGTAGGGAAAGTGTTGGATAGCGTAGGGGTAAAAATTACTATTCCCACTCCAGTGGGTGCAACAGTAGGGAAAGCGTTGGATAGCGTAGCGGTTATAATTACTATTCCCACTCCAGTGGGTGCAACAGTAGGGAAAGTGCTGGATAGCGTAGGGGTTAAAATTACTATTAATTAATTGAAAATTAACAATGTTAATTAATTTACATAATTAATTAATTATTATTAAATAACTTCCCACCCTATCCCCCTATAAACTCACAACCCACTACAGAAAATAATTTACTAAATATCAATTATTTATCTATTAAATATTTATAATTATTTACCAATTATATTTTAATTAATTACCAATTAATAATTATTTAACAATTTTTATTAATGAACATAATTAATTAATTATTATTAAATTACTTCCCACCCTATCCCCCTATAAACCCACAACCCGCTACAGAAAATAATTCACTAAATAATAATTATTTATCAATTAAATATTTATAATTAATTACCAATTATATTGTAATTAATTACCTATTAATAATGATTTAACAAGTATTATTAATTTACATAATTAATTAATTATAATAAAATTACTTCCCACTCTATTCCCCTATAAACCCACAACCCGCTACAGAAAATAATTTACTAACAATTATTATTATTTTTTTTTAACAATTATATTTTAATTTTTTACCAATTAATAATTAACAATTATTATTAATTTACGTAATTAATTAATTATAATTAAATTACTTCCCACCCTACTCCACTATAAACCCACAACCTGCTACAGATTTATATTACACAATTATTACAAATTATTCATAACTACCTTATTTTCGATTTTTTTTTGTCTATATTCTATCTAGTCGATATTATGTCTAGTCTATATTTTTGATTCGATATTTTGGCTATTAATATCGATATTACTCGATATTTTTGTAGTCTATATTATGTCTGGTCGATATTTTGGCTAGTCTATATTTTTTACACGATATTTTGTCCAAACGATATTTTGGACTCAATATTATGCATGTTTACCATTTGGTCCCACTGAACTTTGGAAAATACCACATGTATTCAAAGTTTCTTTGAATGATATCATCACCTTCTGTACATTCTCTGATTGGGACTATGAAACTGTGAATAGTTTGCTGTCTGATTTAGAACGATCTGCTACATTCTCTGCAAATTAATTGTATGATGATACATCTGATTTTGATACTGTGTATTGTCAACAACATTATGGCCATCACTTCTTGCACAAAACAAGTATCCCACATACTGTTTCACTTATCATCAATGGGAACATTGCCCATCACCACCAAAAGGTAGTTCACAAACGTTTACACAAAGGTTTGATTATTTTTCTTGGTTTAACACCTCAGACCAGACCTCATATTACTATAAGGTTGCACCTACATTTTCAAAGAAAAATATGCTCACCAACACGAAACAGGTATACTCTGCTTCCTTTATTTCCCAGCTGTCTGTACAAGTTTTCAAATTTTGCATGGGCATCATAGACACAAAAACTGCCTGGTGGACTAAAGATTGGCAGGTTCAGGGAACTGAGGCCTTATTTAGGGCATACCTCTACCACCGCAAATTATTTTTCTGCACAAAACCACGCAAGAGACTTCTTGTCTTGAACTAGCCAAGATCAAGGACTTGAACAAGCCTTGGATTCCCTCACTTACAGACTTTGAGGTCTGGAAAACTATACGCAGCATGGTGAGGATGCGCTGGATGACATTATGCATGAGGGTTCATACAACTTTTCAGGCTCCAATTGGAAGGGATGGTCAGTTTGGCCTATCAACACAAATACATGTCAATCAGGATTTAAGGGTACCACCGAAGGGCTTAGTATCCATAGGCTGCACCAACGCTATGTACAGGGGGCCCGATTCACACAACTAACTTAAGACAAAATCCTAAACTTACTCCCATTTTGATATTCACAGAAGGCACTTACTCATTTTGGTATTCACAGAAGGCACTTGCTCATTTTGCTTTTCACAGAAGGCACTTACTCATTTTGGTATTAACAGAAGGCACTTACTCATTGATGAGTAAGTGCCTTCTGTGAGTACCAAAATGAGTAACTTACTCATTTTGAGTAACTTACTTATTTTGTGTAACTTACTTATTTTGGTATTCACAGAAAGCACTTACTCATTGATGAGTAAGTACCTTCTGTGAATACCAAAATGAGTAAGTGGCTTCCGTGAATACCAAACTATTGGCAAGTTTAGGATTTTGTCATAAGTTAGTTCTGTGAATCGGGCCCAACGAGAACATCTGGGGGTAGTAACCTCCTACAGTGTTGGGAAGTTATGCCTGGATTGGCTAAGAACCTCAACAGTGGCCCATGTGAAACAACACTTGTCCTTGTATTCAGATGACCTGGATCTAAGGGAATTTATTGTTAGGTCCCCAGAAACCACATCATAAACGCTTCCTATACCCTATTTACAACGGAGTAAGGAAAATCTCTTAACAGGAAGCTGAAAAGAGATTGCATGACATTGATAGGGTTAACCTAGAAAAGGCTTTGGCAGTGGTTGACAATGACATGACCACACTAACATCTAGGATTTATTCACTGGGCAACACTGTATCTTCTGCAATGAATATAATAGAACAGGACCTATCCATTCTTCAACATGGGCAATCGCAGTTATGATCCATCCTTTTAACCCCTTCCATGCTTATGACAAGCTCAGCTCGTCATGAGACACACTGGAGCTGTGCTTATGACGAGCTGAGCTCGTCATGAAATAAGGCCTTTCAAGCTTTTCCAGCCAGGAGGGGAAAAGCCATAGCAGCAAAGGTGTTAATGAGCTGGATGCATCAATCATAGCGCTCTTGTTATGTGCCTTGGTGATATCTCAATTATACGTCTCTGTTTTCTGTTTATAATTTAACAGAAACAATGGCGTAAAAAGATGCAGAGTATGCAATGTTGCACACTGAAAAATTAGACTAATTACCTTTCACCATGGCTGAGTCAATTTCCACAGAATGGTAAATTTATGGCCATACAACATTGCCAGTGACATTTCAATTTCAATATTGTCTACAGTACCACCAGGTAGGCAGGTTATGAAGCCTTGGGTAGGAAATGCATCCATGAATCTTGGGAACTGTGATTTAGATGCAGGAATGGGGCCACAGAAGTTTACGTTTTTCTAAATGTTTCAGACTGTGTGAATTCATTAAGGGGGTATCTAATTGGCAGGATATTATGCTTCAAGGAATTTGCAACGCGTAGGTTGCAAACCTAACTTATTGCTTCAAAAGATCCTCAGCTACCATGATCCATCCAGTGTTCAAACCACTCTCAAATGAGAGTGATTTGATGTTGAATGATTAATGTTGTTGTGGGATGCTGCCAGGCATTGCATATCTGGTCAGAGTAAGTTCCAGGGTTACTTGATGTATGCAACTATTGTTTCCACTGACGCACACAGTCAGGGAGGCACCACTATGACCTTCATTGAATGTTTCCCTTATATGGTTTGATTCTCTGAGCAAACAGAAAGCCATACTTTTACAGAAGGAGGTGGCCTTAACTTCAGTTCAAGAGACTTTTGATTAAGCATGGGCGAATTTTGCGGATCTCGCGTTCGCGGATTTTGCGGATTTGCGAACTCGCAATCCGCAAAATCCGCGAATTCTCCCGATTTTTTTTTTTTTTTATGTTCGCACGGGTTGCTGCAAGTTCGCACGCGTTTTGTACAATTTCGCAATTTGCGAAATTGTACAAAACGCGTGCGAACTTGCAGCAACCCGTGCGAACACAATATTATGAAGAGAAAGAAGCTCCTGGTCACAGGAACAGCACGGGGATTACGCTCATGAAAGTCAAGGATGCAAAGGCCTCTACCCAGCATCACAGCTGACTTTCCATGGTAGATTTGGGAAGAGGCACACCTGTCCAGCCTCGAAGACGCTCATGATTCGTTTTGGGCTAATGAATGAGTCACTGAATTTGAGCATCAACTAGTTTGAGCGACCATGTGTGTGTTACTATGCAATCGCCCCGAAGGGCGCAGGGGTCCCTTGAGTGAGCTGTCCATCATAGTGGGTGAATGGCGGGAAGACGGTGTAAACCGCGAGTGTGTGCGCGGGGCCAAACGTGCGGGGCTTCCATGCGAGTTCACATGCCTCTTGTGTGTATAAAAAAAAAAAAGGCCAGAGAAAGATCAGTTCAGCAGATGAAGAGAAAAAGCTCCTGGTCACAGGAACAGCACGGGTATTGCGCTCGTGAAAGTCAAGGATGCAAAAGCCTCTATCCAGCACCACAGCTGATTTTCCACGGTAGATTTGGGAAGAAGGCACACCTGCCTCGACGACGAATGAGTCACAGGAAGGGTCACAAGAAGGGCATGTTGTAAATATTTTAGGATGGCGCCGGCAAGCTGCCAGCGCCATCCTAAAATACTTACTAAATTAGCTTCAACAGGAAGCTCTAATAGATAAAATAAAGCAGGTGCGAGCACCTGCTTTCTTTTATCTATTAGAGCTTCCTGTTGAAGCTAACTTAGTAACTATTTTAGGATGGCGCTGGCAGCTTGCCGGCGCCATCCTAAAATAGTTACAACAGGCCAGGCTTGAACTTTTGCCCCCGGAAAAATCCGCCGCTCGCGGATTTGCGGATTTTCGGTAAATTCGCGGGAGTTCGCGGATTGCGAATGTACCGAAAATCCGCAAAATCCGCGAGCGGAACGGATTTTCCGCCCATGCTTACTTTTGATCTCCAAGTTGCAAGGTCTTCAGATTGAGAGACAGGCACTAGTCTGAACTAACTTCCCGCTCCATTTTGGGGAACAGTTACACTGTATCTTTAACATGTTCGGGATAATACACCTATTCAAGACCATAGGTTCTGGGCTATTAAGCACCTTTCAGATGATTTTTGGAGTAATTCCATCATTAATACACTCCATGTTGGGAAACGTTTTTGGAGGCCTTCCAATGGTCCTACTACTTGCAGTGGGTATCCTGGTTTTAATTTCCTTGCAAAGTAATGGACGTCCCCATTTCGAAGGAGATGGAAATAGCGCTCTTGGTGCAACCTTGCCGTGAATCCATCTGGGCACACCTCAGCTTCGGAAACTAAGCGAGCATTGATTTCTGTCTTTCAGATCAGTCTGGGTGGACTGCGTCTTGCCTGTACTCCCATGTCTAACACTTCCCACGGTTGCGCCACCGAACATGGATGTACTACTAGACCCATTAAAGGTCCATGCAGTGCAGTGTCCTCAGCATATTTCGATTCTGATGTCGTCATTCTTAGAGCCAATAGGGGATGCTTTAGCTCCTGTCAGAATGGACACTTGATTAGGAGTGTGTGTAATGAACCCCAATGTATCCCGATATAGGCCTAGGTAGTTGGACAACCTTTTACCTACATTTGTCTCACCATTGTCCTACATAACAGTTCTGGCGCTGACCTATTACCTAGGTAAGTGCTGCATAATTGTTGTGTGTTTTTTACCGAAAAGTAACCTAATTTATTATGCATGAGGATTCTCAGTATCACAGCAGGTGAACCATCTTCTGCACAATAACTCTGTATGATGGTCAGCCCTATCGTCATCCTAGGTCGACATATCCACATTTACCATGACACATCTGGGTAGAACCCATGAAGGTACCTTTCAGGTAGATAAGTACCACATCCCTGCTGGGTAAGAGAGAGGAGAAAAAGACTTCCATGCTGACACACTGACACAATACTCTGAGGTCACTGCACGCAGACACTCCAGCATAAAGTGGCCTGACATACTTTGCGGTTGTCCAAATTGAGACCAAGGCAGGGTCTTTCATTCTCTCACATCAGGTGATGGTGTTGGCTCTTTTCTAGGGGGATTCTTGGCTACACGCCTACATTCATGCTAGGTACACTTAGGTTTATCCAGATAGGGTTAGTGTCATAGGAGTACACATTATTACTGTCATGTATCCACATGCCTGCATATATTCATGGTTTTAGCACTATGGTAGAATTCTACCTTTTATTTACTCTGTTAGAGCTAATAACCATATACATATGTTCATGTCTAATGGTTGTTGCAGCACACATATTTAATACTAGAATGACACTGGTTCAATACATGCTTATTAAAAATGCCCCCACCGTTTATTCTGGGTATCTCTCAGTGAGCCCGAGCAACTGAGCAAAGAGTACAAAACTGTTTCCACAATCCCTGAGGGGTTAGTGTTGTCAGTCAGTCAGTCAAACACACTTTATTCGATTTTTTTAAAAATCATAAAAGGATTAAAACATTTATGTACATAAATAAGAACATTATAAAATGGAGCAGCATAATCAGGTATGTACACAATCATAATATACACAGCGTAAATAATGCATGTAACTAACAAACATACATTGTGCTAGGTTAAAGTGCACTGTTGATTTAATTCTAGTTGCAGCTACTAGAAAGCTGTAGTTTAAGAAAAAGGGGTAACCCTGTGTCCCTCAGAACCTGGGTATCTGTAGTTAAAATAAAAATGGTTCTGTTGGGTCGGACCAATTACTTTTTGAAATATATTCATTAAATGAGACCACAAGCTCTCTGATACAAGTCCAACAATTTGAGAAATAAATGCTCAAAAGCTTTAAACCATGTAATCAAATAATTGTATTAAGAAATTTCAAACATTTGGTATCCGAATTGCCATCATTCTTAGATAACATTCAATGTTTGCAGTGACTGTCAAATATGAAGTGACTTTCACTGAAAAGTGCTCAGTGAATGAAGAAATATACAGTGCAATTTATGTACAGATATATACAACTATCTTCGTTGGCCAGATAACAATTCTAAACCAAGGATTCCTAGAGTTCCTATCCGGATCCTGGTGTTTCTGGGCCTATGATGTTCATAGACGTTTCGACCCTTATGCGCCCCGGTTGGTGGTCGGGGCGGGTCTTTATCAAGACAGAAGGGGGCAGTCTAGAAAAATTTACAGAGACTGTGTATCAGAGAGAGCTGTTGGCGCTATGTGGATTGGCAACCAACTGTGTTATTACATTGAGAAGTACTCACTTGGGACTTCAGACCGGAAAGGCTCAGCCTGAGCCTGGTGGTGGCATTGCTGCCAGTCGATTCTGTAGGGTAAGTGAACAATAATGAAATGTCTCTGTGGAGCATGGGGGCGGAGGTGAAGTTAATCAGGAAAAGTGCTCGGAGACATCGAGAGAGGAGAGATTATGTGCCTAGTGCGCAGAGAAGTGTGGACGGGGGTTTCATTTATATATTAAACCTCGAGTGGGGAGTGAATCTGCGGTGAAAGCGCATATATGCGCAAAGGTTGGGCGGTATGTCGCATAACTTAGTACAATTAGCTCACCCGCAAATGCGGTATTAAATACACCGAGTGCTAAAGTGCAATTTAAAACCTATCGGAAAATAACCCTAGTTGATATGTCGGCGTGGCATTTAGAGTGAACCGTGATATTTAAACTCGGAAAAACAGAGGGTTGTTGTGGCTTTCTCGTGATGTTTAAACTAGGAGTCTCTTAGGCCCACATGCATCAAGCATTTTTGGAGTCGCAAACGGTGCGATTCCTTAAAATCGGCCGTTTGCGATTCCAAAAATGCTTTTTTGGATGCATCAAGCAATTTTAGAAATCGCATCATTTTTGCGATTTCTAAAATTGCGATTGCTTTTAAGAAATCGCAAATTTGCCTACATTTGTCTCACCATTGTCCTACATAACAGTTCTGGCGCTGACCTATTACCTAGGTAAGTGCTGCATAATTGTTGTGTGTTTTTTACCGAAAAGTAACCTAATTTATTATGCATGAGGATTCTCAGTATCACAGCAGGTGAACCATCTTCTGCACAATAACTCTGTATGATGGTCAGCCCTATCGTCATCCTAGGTCGACATATCCACATTTACCATGACACATCTGGGTAGAACCCATGAAGGTACCTTTCAGGTAGATAAGTACCACATCCCTGCTGGGTAAGAGAGAGGAGAAAAAGACTTCCATGCTGACACACTGACACAATACTCTGAGGTCACTGCACGCAGACACTCCAGCATAAAGTGGCCTGACATACTTTGCGGTTGTCCAAATTGAGACCAAGGCAGGGTCTTTCATTCTCTCACATCAGGTGATGGTGTTGGCTCTTTTCTAGGGGGATTCTAGGCTACACGCCTACATTCATGCTAGGTACACTTAGGTTTATCCAGATAGGGTTAGTGTCATAGGAGTACACATTATTACTGTCATGTATCCACATGCCTGCATATATTCATGGTTTTAGCACTATGGTAGAATTCTACCTTTTATTTACTCTGTTAGAGCTAATAACCATATACATATGTTCATGTCTAATGATTGTTGCAGCACACATATTTAATACTAGAATGACACTGGTTCAATACATGCTTATTAAAAATGTCCCCACCGTTTATTCTGGGTATCTCTCAGTGAGCCCGAGCAACTGAGCAAAGAGTACAAAACTGTTTCCACAATCCCTGAGGGGTTAGTGTTGTCAGTCAGTCAGTCAAACACACTTTATTCGATTTTTTTAAAAATCATAAAAGGATTAAAACATTTATGTACATAAATAAGAACATTATAAAAGGGAGCAGCATAATCAGGTATGTACACAATCATAATATACACAGCGTAAATAATGCATGTGACTAACAAACATACATTGTGCTAGGTTAAAGTGCACTGTTGATTTAATTCTAGTTGCAGCTACTAGAAAGCTGTAGTTTAAGAAAAAGGGGTAACCCTGTGTCCCTCAGAACCTGGGTATCTGTAGTTAAAATAAAAATGGTTCTGTTGGGTCGGACCAATTACTTTTTGAAATATATTCATTAAATGAGACCACAAGCTCTCTGATACAAGTCCAACAATTTGAGAAATAAATGCTCAAAAGCTTTAAACCATGTAATCAAATAATTGTAATAAGAAATTTCAAACATTTGGTATCCGAATTGCCATCATTCTTAGATAACATTCAATGTTTGCAGTGACTGTCAAATATGAAGTGACTTTCAGTGAAAAGTGCTCAGTGAATGAAGAAATATACAGTGCAATTTATGTACAAATATATACAACTATCTTCGTTGGCCAGATAACAATTCTAAACCAAGGATTCCTAGAGTTCCTATCCGGATCCTGGTGTTTCTGGGCCTATGATGTTCATAGACGTTTCGACCCTTATGCGCCCCGGTTGGTGGTCGGGGCGGGTCTTTATCAAGACAGAAGGGGGCAGTCTAGAAAAATTAACAGAGACTGTGTATCAGAGAGAGCTGTTGGCGCTATGTGGATTGGCAACCAACTGTGTTATTACATTGAGAAGTACTCACTTGGGACTTCAGACCGGAAAGGCTCAAGCCTGAGCCTGGTGGTGGCATTGCTGCCAGTCGATTCTGTAGGGTAAGTGAACAATAATGAAATGTCTCTGTGGAGCATGGGGGCGGAGGTGAAGTTAATCAGGAAAAGTGCTCGGAGACCTCGAGAGAGGAGAGATTATGTGCCTAGTGCGCAGAGAAGTGTGGACGGGGGTTTCATTTATATATTAAACCTCGAGTGGGGAGTGAATCTGCGGTGAAAGCGCATATATGCGCAAAGGTTGGGCGGTATGTCGCATAACTTAGTACAATTAGCTCACCCGCAAATGCGGTATTAAATACACCGAGTGCTAAAGTGCAATTTAAAAATAACCCTAGTTGATATGGCGGCGTGGCATTTAGAGTGAACCGTGATATTTAAACTCGGAAAAACAGAGGGTTGTTGTGGCTTTCTCGTGATGTTTAAACTAGGAGTCTCTTAGTTTACAAAGCAAACAGAGGGCTGGTGTGGCATTCACTTGATGTTTGAACTAGGAGTCTGTTAGTTTATAAAGCAAACCTGAGGCATTTGGAACGATATTGTTTACACTAGGATTCACGGAGGGGTGACTGGCGTTTAAATCGCGTGTGGTCTAAGCTAGGATTCCAGCCGCTTACCTTGCGAGAACTAAATTCTCGCAAGGTAAGCGGCTGGTATGGAGGTATAGAGTGAAGAAACATCCAGTGTTACCATGAATTGGGTAGCACTGTTGTACGGTTGGTTTTCAAGTAGTTGGATGATGTGCATTGAATCACAAACATATGATTTGGTCTCAGGGAAGGTATTCAAACAAATGAGCCTGATATGATTATTGGTATAAATGTTATATCCCACCTGTTTTACACCCTTTGTGTCCATACACTCATCCTTACCAGACACAAGGTAAAAGATATCCACCCACTCATGCTTCTGCTTAAACATCGTAAACTTCCCAGTTATTTTGAACTGTGCCAATTGTGCAACATGTGCCCAGTATTCATGACTATTACTAACTGTCATAGATCCTGTAATCTTGTCTGTCATGAATTCCAATTTCCGGTTGTGGTTAAACAGTACATTATATAATTCTAATGTTCATCACCAATCCAGATGTCGTCTGTTTCCACTGAATTGTTGTACCTGCTTGTTGTGATGAGTTATTGTCAAACATAATGTGGCATATTGTTCATGTCAAATACGATGTATCAAATGTAGGTATAATTATTAGTTTGCCTAATCCAAATCTACTTATCCTGCACATGAAATGTAGCATATTGTTCATGTCAAATACGATGTATCAAATGTATGTATAATTATTAGTTTGCCTAATCCAAATCTACTTATCGTGCACATGAAATGTGGAACTAGTCCGGTTTAACTCTCATGATTCGCGTTACCCCTAAACCTCACCACTCACTAAACCCACACTAACGTGGGTCTCTCTCCTTCTTGTTCACGCAGGCTGCGTGATACATTATCTGTTGCCGCGTTGTTGCTAGGCAATGAACGCGTCCGACGTGCACGCCACAGCCGTATCTTCTTAACGGCTTGTGGACTACGTGCTGTCATTCTCAGCGCCTGCACAAGAGGAACTCAGCGCCTCCGTCCACTGCGACTAGAATTTGGTTCTCGCAAGGTAAGCGGCTGGAATCCTAGCTTAGACCACACGCGATTTAAACGCCAGTCACCCCTCCGTGAATCCTAGTGTAAACAATATCGTTCCAAATGCCTCGGGTTTGCTTTATAAACTAACAGACTCCTAGTTTAAACATCACGTGAATGCCACAACAGCCCTCTGTTTGCTTTGTAAACTTTGGCCCACATGCATCATCCCGGGATTTTGCGAGTTCTAAAGTGCGAAAAATAGCGATTCGCATTTTAGAATTCGCAAAACGGGATGCATGATTATTTTCAGTAAACTTATGCGATTCGGTAAAAATCGCAGTTTTTACCGAATCGCATAAATTACCGAAATACAATTTGCGAATTCGCTATTCCCATTGGTTCCTATGGGCCAAAAGGCCAATAGGAAGCAATGGGAAGGCATTAGCAAATTGCGATTTTCACTTTGAAAATCGCAATTTGTTAATGCATTTCATGGGTGCAGGGGGGGGTCCAAAGGACCCCCCCCATGCACCCCTGAAATGTATTTTTCGCATCATGTTTCACACACACATGTCCTAAGGACATGTGTGTCCGTAACATGAATGTTGAAAAAAATGCATTTTCAGCGTTTTAAACACTTTTTGCAAATTTACCGAGTGGTTCAACCACTCGGTAAATTTGACCCCCTAATTGCGATTTCGCAATTTTAAAAGTAATCATGCATTACTTTTAAGAAATCGCAAATTTGCGATTTCTTAAAAGCAATCGCAATTTTAGAAATCGCAAAAATGTTGCGATTTCTAAAATTGCTTGATGCATCCAAAAAAGCATTTTTGGAATCGCAAACGGCCGATTTTAAGGAATCGCACCGTTTGCGACTCCAAAAATGCTTGCTGCATGTGGGCCTTAGCCCCACATGCATCATCCCGGGATTTTGCGAGTTCTAAAGTGCGAAAAATAGCGATTCGCATTTTAGAATTCGCAAAACGGGATGCATGATTATTTTTGGTAAATTTATGCGATTCAGTAAAAATCGCAATTTTTACCGAATCGCATAAATTACCGAAATACAATTTGCGAATTCGCTATTCCCATTGGTTCCTATGGGCCAAAAGGCCAATAGGAAGCAATGGGAAGGCATTAGCAAATTGCGATTTTCACTTTGAAAATCGCAATTTGTTAATGCATTTCATGGGTGCAGGGGGGGGGTCCAAAGGACCCCCCCATGCACCCCTGAAATGTATTTTTCGCATCATGTTTCACACACACATGTCCTAAGGACATGTGTGTCCGTAACATGAATGTTGAAAAAAATGCATTTTCAGCGTTTTAAACACTTTTTGCAAATTTACCGAGTGGTTCAACCACTCGGTAAATTTGACCCCCTAATTGCGATTTCGCAATTTTAAAAGTAATCATGCATTGCTTTTAAGAAATCGCAAATTTGCGATTTCTTAAAAGCAATCGCAATTTTAGAAATCGCAAAAATGTTGCGATTTCTAAAATTGCTTGATGCATCCAAAAAAGCATTTTTGGAATCGCAAACGGCCGATTTTAAGGAATCGCACCGTTTGCGACTCCAAAAATGCTTGATGCATGTGGGCCTAAGAGACTCCTAGTTTAAACATCACGAGAATGCCACAACAACCCTCCGTTTTTCCGAGTTTAAATATCACGGCTCACTCTAAATGCCACGCCGCCATATCAACTAGGGTTATTTTCCGATAGGTTTTAAAATGCACTTTGGCACTCGGTGTATTTAATACCGCATTTCCGGGTCAGCTAATTGTACTAAGGTATGCGACATACCGCCCAACCTTTGCGCATATATGCGCTTTCACCGCAGGTTCACTCCCCACTCGAGGTTCAATATATAAATGAAACCCCCGTCCACACTTCTCTGCACACTAGGCACATAATCTCTCCTCTCTCGAGGTCTCCGAGCACTTTTCCTGATTAACTTCACCCCCGCCCCCATGCTCCACAGAGACATTTCATTATTGTTCACTTACCCTACAGGATTGACTGGCAGCAACGCCACCACCAGGCTCAGGCTGAGCCTTTCCAGTCTGAAGTCCCAAGTGAGTACTTCTAAATGTAATAACACAGTTGGTTGCCAATCCACATAGCGCCAACAGCTCTCTCTGATAGACAGTCTCTGTTAATTTTTCTAGACTGTCCCCTTCTGTCTTGATAAAGACTTGCCGCGACCACCAACCGGGGCGCATAAGGGTCGAAACGTCGACGAACATCATAGGCCCAGAAACACCAGGATCTGGATAGGAACTCTAGGAATCCTTGGTTTAGAATTGTTATCTGGCCAACGCAGATAGTTGTATATATCTGTACATAAATTGCACTGTATATTTCTTCATTCACTGAGCACTTTTCTCTGAAAGTCACTTCATATTTGACAGTCACTGCAAACATTGAATGTTATCTAAGAATGATTGCAATTCGGATACCAAATGTTTGAAATTTCTTAATACAATTATTTGATTACATGGTTTAAAGCTTTTGAGCATTTATTTCTCAAATTGTTGGACTTGTATCAGAGAGCTTGTGGTCTCATTTAATGAATATATTTCAAAAAGTAATTGCTACTAGAAAGCTGGCCACGGAGAATATGGTGCGGATGTTATTCAGGCACTGTAGGTGGACTAGGGCCGGCCTCACATAGGTGAAGCCTGCCTCCCTCAGGATGGGTACCAGATATTTTCGCCTTATATCAGAAAACAGTCAGCAAAACATGATAAAATGCAGGGTATCCTGCGTTGAAAATGTATCACAGCTACAAACAGGACCTTCCTCAGGTTTAGCCCACGTTTGATAGTTACCCATGTGGTAATGGATCAGATTGAACCTAAATTTGATTAGATGCAGTCTATGGAAGGGCTTCGTTACCATCGTGAGGTATGGCTCGAGCGAGGGAGGAGTCATTAGCATGTAATGTGTTCTTACAGAGGGTTTTAACAAATCCTGCTCTTCACGAGCAAATCTAGCCCTATCCAATAAATGCCCTTTGGTCCAATTTACGTCCTCCCTCCTAATGCTAGATGGTGAAAGAAAGAGTTCAGGGTGTCCTAGCAGGGCAAAGTTTTTTCTCAAGTATTCCAGCCAGGGTAGGGTTGTCATATTCAATAGTTGCCAGAAAGTATATGCTCCTTGGTGAGAGGGGCTCATAGTGGCACTGTGAGCTAGCTGTTCGACAGACTAACAAATTCTTTGGGGGTTTCTGGACTCAGTTTGGACACCAATCCCTTAGTTTATGTTGTGTAAACGTTCAGATACCATATAGATTTGTAGAAACTACACAACATTTTGTTTTACTCCGAAACAGAAGAAAAATAGTTTTGCTAGCTATTTGCAGAATAGTTTTTACTTAAACAGTTGGGGGGAGGGACTTCAAAACAGTTGCTATTTAGAAATGTCACTGTTATTAATTCAGCCTTTCCAAAGAAGATTCTTGGTGAAGCATGGTTACCTGATCATGCAGCAAATCACTTTCCTGCCAGTTTATAAGCCTAGAGGTGAGCAGTTTCTTTCCCTTGCTTTTTGTTTAGCATACACTCCCACCAATGCTCTAATCTTCTTCCTTGTATTTGAAATTGTATTTCTATCTCATAAAGTGTAGTGGTGAATGGAAGTCATGGAGTTTCCCTACGTGGAATTCCACAGAGTTACATTAAAACTCAGCAAGATTCAGTGGAACTCAGCAAATGGGTGGAATTTGGCATGTGTAAATGTGTAAATGTAAATGTATTGGCATTTATATAGCGCACTACTTACCCGTAGGGTCCCAAGGCGCTTCGACCGCTGCGAAACCCTTCCTGGCTTCCCTGAGAGATGGTCCCTTAATGGGTATCTCCAGGGTGAGACCAGGCATCCCCGCCGGTCTGGTGGGGCCGTTAGTGAAGATGAGGCAAGCTAATGCCCAGAGTTGCCGAGTGTGATCGCTGATCAGAGTGGGCACCGAGGCGAGAGAATTATCGAGTCCGCTGACCCTGGTCCAGAAACCTGCCGCGCCGGGAATCAACCCTGGTCCCAGGCCGTCCTCTGCTCTCGGGTCTGCCGCCTCTAACCAGTGAGCCACACTACTTCACTGCTGGTACTGCTGGCACTGATTGTTAGCTCCAGGAGCTTGTTTGGCACTGTGAAATCAGCATGAATGGTACTAGGCCGTGCGTCAGAGGGCGCTGCTTCTTTCTGCTACTCAAATAGATTTTCTACTCTAGCAGCAGCTTTCTCAACGTGAAGGGTGATGACCTCCCGTCACTGCTTGCGTCAAGAAATCTTGCAGTGAGGTGGTTCTAGCATCCAACAGGTGCACTGGGGGACATACATTTTCTCTTGTGCTTGTCAACTTAGCGTTGGTGAGCCACACATGAGAAAAACTCTGCCACACAGTGGTTGGTGGAGTTTTGCTAGAACTCCTCGCTCCAAGCAGAATGTGCCCAGGGCACTCCATTGTTTTCAATGGAGCTCCCAACATTCCAATGTTCTAATACTTCAGAAATTCTGTGAATAATAAATTACCATATTATATACTTTTAGGGAAGAAGCACACTCCAGTAGATTATGTCTTTTATTGAACAACATAGATAGATACATGCGACCCCTGGGAGGAACAACTCAGACTCCCCTCATTACAGTTCTAGAACCAGAATACTAAGGAGAGCATAGCAAATAAGCATATGTCAAGCCAGGAAAACAATATATTAAATAAGGCAAATACAATAATGCAATTTCCTTTCAAATATATAGCAAATTTGCACTTACAAAGGGAAATAATGCTTGATAAATGGAATGGGAATTAGAGAAACTGTGTGAATATAATTTCTCTGTAATAAGCATTAGAGATAGTTTAAAAAGCACACGTTTTAGTTTAGAAAATATAGTTACCTGTCTAAGTCAGCAGTAGTGGCATACGTGATACAACATAATTGATGTATGCTTCCCTGAGCAGTGACTTGAAATACTGAAAATGACTCGGAAAACTTTAAAAATATGTATAAGAGAAAGCCATGAAAACGTTCATAAAGTTTTTGTAATTCCTTTTATTTATTTTTAGAACATGTAGCAGCAGAGATGAGAACCATTTTCATCCACACATTCAGGCTGCCTGCTGAACAGGAAAGTGAGAAGTTCTAAACCTGACCTGTCCATCAGCATTTCTCCCGCTGATGGCACACGCTGTGAGCCAGGTTCACGCTCTAGTTCTTTATTAGAAATCTGTGATATTTGGAGACAACAGTGATGGAAAGAACGTGTAGCTATATATGAGGACTGTAATGAGGATTTTTTTTACCTGCTTTAGGGGACGCACCTGTGGAGATATCGACAATCTAGGAGCCAATTAAATGCTTATTTTTTGGTATTGTGCTGCTGTCAGATTTACAATTGTTTGTAAAACTCCATGGTGCTTGAAAATGCAGGCAAGATCTTTGTGGAATTATAAAAGAGAGCCTAAAACCCAATTAAATTACTATCGGTATGCATTTCTAATCTCTTTTTCGATGGATCCCATAGATATGATAATATTTTGGAATGTGATGCTAATAGTTTTTGTAAAGATTTCAGTGCATTTTAAATTGTAAATTTGATAGAGTAATTTTTTTTTAATCATTTTTTTAAATCCATCTTGCTGCAGCTCCTGTGTACCTAACGCAAGACAAATGTGTGCATTCAATGGGCGTGGGGCCTTGCTCAAATGAAAATGCGCTGTGAAACTCAAGTGATAAACATGTCGTTTTTCACACAGAAGAGATTTAGAAAAATATGGATAGCTGTTTGTCATTTTAAATCACTTCAATGCAAGACAGATACTGACATAGCTTTTCAGAATAAATTAAACATTGTATTTCTTCTTATAAATATTATGTCAAGATTCATCTATCTCCCACCTTCTCTTTAGTGTAGTTATAGGTCCTAGTTGGCACACTATATCACTCACTCGTTATCTTATATGTACATATGTATAACACAGTTCAAGTTGAAAAGTAGGAGAGGGATTCTCACTTTCTTGAGCTGCTGAAGGATAAATCAACTTAGGATTGTAAAGAATATGTAATTCCCTATTGTGCACATGAATTCCAGGATTGTTTGCAGTTCCTACACGCATATTTGTTTAAATATCTCTATTGCTTTCAATCATTCAGATACCTAGTGGGGCCTTTAGGATGGCGGGCGGACTTCCGTCTGCCCGCTACCCTAGCGGCGCTAGGACCGGCCGCTAGTGGTGCAGTGGTCCACACTGGCAATTAGGATGCCACCGCCACCGTGGCGGTGGCATCCTCCATTCCCATCATTGTGGCGGGCGGTGCTCACAGCACCGCCCACCACAATGCTGGGAATGCACTGCGTGTATTGTCATGCACAAGGTGACAGGCACCACGAGGTGCCTGCTACCATGTCAATTGACAATGCAGGGGGGTACCATAGGTACCCCCGATGTGCACCCCCAAACCCCTGGGAGCCTGCAGCGGGCCTCCATAAGAGATTTCCACTTGCCTATTCCTGGCGGCAACACCGCCACGGAAAGGCATGTTTCCGCACCCATGCTAATATGGATGGCGGTGTCTAGCAGACACCTCCACCATATTAAACCCTTTTCCACCCAGTCGACTTGTCGACCGGGTGGAAAAGCAGGGAATGGTCATCCCGTCCGCCACGGTACCCCACCATACTAATATGGCGGGGGAAATGGGTGGCGGGCAGGGAAGAATGTAGGGCAGATCGCCACCGCCATGCGGGTGGTGGCGATCTGCCCTACATCCTAATGGGCCCTCTAGAGTGTGTGACAGGGAACCAGATGGAGAGATCACTCAAACACACTTAAAGGTACATATTCAGCCATAAAAAAACACTATCACCTTAATGCAGTCGGTTGTACATGTGTATATGCATTTATTAACTGAAAACAATGTACCAATAAATAATGTTATCAATAACAGTCAGTGTAATGTTTCAGTAAACTCAATATGTGCAAAATTCACCAGCAGAGAAACTGATTCATTCTGTGCATCGCACATCCGTTCTTTGTGAAATTCAGAGATTCTCTGGGACTCTGGGGTTTCTCACCAGTTTGTAGAGCAATTCTTAAAGCGCTGCCAGCCATGAAACCAGGGCTTTAAGTCGACCAGGTCTCAGCAGTGCTGAGCACCTGCAGTTTTTTAACGGGGGCCTCAAAACGGGTCTCTATCAGGCGCTGTTTTGTGCCCTGGCATAGGCAGTCCATTTTTTCCGGACTGCAGTGACAGCAGGCCTATCAATGTGCGCGTGCTCACACTGCTCACTTCTCAGGAGTGGAGAAGTTACGGCATGACGTCATGCCAGGTGAGCGTTGTAGGGAAATCCTTCCAAGAGAGTAATTTTCTCTCTGGATTTCCCTTCTCTTTTTGAAACTTAGGAGCATCAACATTATCATCATGATTTAAGTGGAAGCTATTTCAACTTTATATACAAGCCATAGTTGCTGGTTATTTATCTTATGTAACTAACAACGATTGACAAAGCCAAAAGTTCTGACTTGTTGAAGGTATGATGTTACTTGTTGTATCATATATCTGGCTGAAACGACAGAAGCAGCACACTATGTGAAGCACAGATTTTTAGGTTATGCATTTTGAAGCCCGCCCTTAATTACATTTGCCATGCCCCTTTCAGGGACCCCCCAGTTTTTTAAACCACTTAAAGCCATGTATGATGCTATCACGAAATGTAACATTCTGCTATGAATTTCACTGTGTATTTTCAAAGTCATCGGCATGCTATTCATACTTTGCATAAAAAATTATAAAAATGCTCAGCCTATTTGTGAAATATTTGAGATTCAAAAGACTTTGAGTGCCCTTACAAACCCGTCCCGCATTTTCTTATTTTTTAGAGTAAACTGAAACATCTTTTGAAAAGTGTCTGATGGAAATGGCCCTTTTTGCAGGGTCATCCCCATACATTTTCCCTTCCTCCTCCCCTTTTTGCTGATTTTCTTATTGTTGGCTTTAGAACTCTATCTACTTTACCTCTGCTAAAGTGCTTGTGCCCTCTCCTTAAAACATAGTAGAATTGGCAAATTTAATTTACTTGTATGTCCCTAGCAAAGTGGCACTACATCTGCCCACAGCATTAATGTTAAAGCTACTAGTGGGCCTGCAGTACTGATTGTGCCACCCACTTAGGTATCCCTTTAAACATGTCTCAGGCCTGCTATTGAAGAGCCTGTATGTGCAGTTTAACCTTCCTTGTAGACCTGTCAAAATAAACATGTTGCCAGGCTCATACCTTACTTTTTATTACATATAAGTCACCCCTATGGTAGGCCCTGGACAGCTCCAGGGGCAGGGTGCAGTGTATTTAAAAAGTTTGACATGTACTTTAAGTTTCATTTTTGTGGTAATGAAAAACACTTAAATGAATGTTTTTTAGTTGTAAATACCATTATGTTTGTTGGTTTTACAATTGTGACAATTTAAGGGCCTATTCCGATGACGAACCGACTCAAGCCATCCGTCCAACATTGGTCAGGAGCCATAACCGACCGACCTGCTGTCGCCGGTCACGGCCCTGCTAATACAATGCGACGAACAGGGTTCGGCCGCACTCGTAAACTTCACAATGCATTGAGAAAAGCAGGGGTGCAGTTCATCCCTGCACCCTGTGGCAGGCACCCCAAGGTGCCTGCCACCGGGTGCATGGATCAATAGAGGGGCACCATAGGTGCCCCCAGGCTGCCATTTGGCAGCCTCACATCCATGGGGGCCCCTCTGGGGGCCCCCAAAGACAGTTTCCGACTGCCTTTTTGTGCCGGAAAGACCGGCAACGAAAAAGCAGTGAAAAACTGCCATTGTACTCCATCGGTCGTAAAGAGGCGACCGGGGGGAGTACTGAAGGATTTCCAGATGGCAGACGGGCTCTCTCCGAGCCCGTTGGAGGCCATCCGGAAATCCGAGTCGGATTCCATTCCGAACGAGCCCATCGAATGGCTCGGTCGGAATGGAATACAGCCGGACCTGACCGATTCGGTCAGAAGGGCTCTAAACATGGTTCGGAGCCCTTCCGACTGGAATCGGAATCGGCCCCTTAGTGTGGTATTTTTTAATATTATTTTTTTAATTGGAATTATGTATCACATATTGTAAAGAACATGTCGTTTTTCAATGAAAAATTGTTTTTTATATATTTTAAATTTAAATATTTCGTTTTTGTTGTTATTTAATGTAGTTGTTAAAATGTTTTATTTGTTTGAAGTGAACTATTCTCTTTTTACTGTTGCAGAGACTGAAGTGGGAATAGTAAATTTCACCCCTTCCAAGTCCAACCCTTTCCCTACTGTTGCACAGACTGGTGCGGGAATAGTTCATTTTACCCATTTGCTAGCCAACACTTTCCCTACTGTTGCATCAACTTGAGTGGGAAATAGTGAATTGTTACCCCTCCTGAGTCCAACCCATTACCTACTGTTGCACTGTTGTACTGATTGTATCGGGAATAATAAATTGTACCCCTCCGCAATCCAACACTTTCCCTACAGTTGCAGTGACTGGAGCAGGAATAGCATTTTGCACCCCTCCTGAGTCCAAAGCTTTCCCTACTGTTGCACAGATAAGAGATAAGAGCTAATAATAGATAGAGAATAATAGATTGTACCCATCCGCAATCTAACACTTTCCCTACTATTGCAGTGACTGAAGTGGGACTAGCAATGTGTACCTGTCCTGAGTCTAATGCTTTCCCTGCTGTTGCACAGACTGGAGTGAGAATAGTAAATTTGACCTCGCCTGAGTCCAACGATTTCCCTGATCTTGCAGAGACTGGAGTGGGAATAGTATATGTATTATTCCTGCAATTTTATAGTTTAATTTATATTGTTTAAATGTATACTATTATGATGTTTCTGTATATTTAAGATTATATTATTTTTATTTATTGATGTTTGTAAACTGTAATAATATGTTTTTAGTAAAATGTATTTTTTCATTTTGTTTTTCTTTTGTGTAAAGTTCAAAGTTCAAAAAGTACTTTATTCGGTTAAAAAGCAAATAACCATAAAAGCAACAGATAAAAAAGAAATACATTTACAGTCTTGAATTTATACAGTTGTTTGTAAAGGGAGAAGCTATCGCAGTTCATGTAATTTCATAATATATACAGTATTAAAATTAATCTGAGCAAATTGATTTCCTATATTTAAAAACTTGTTTAAAAAACTCAGCTAATGAAGCAACAGTAAAAACATTGTCCATTTTTTGCACTTCTAAAAACGCTGGGCGACATTTATACAAGTTCATTTCTTTTAGGATAGGGACCATAAGTTTCCTACGTGGCAGGGTATAAAATTTACAAAAAAATAAAACATGTATATTTGATTGTGCAGATAATTCATCGTAAGGGCATACAGGCAGTTCATTAGACCATGAATTCATTTCAGGGAAAGTGAATAGTCTAAAAACAATATTAAATCTAAAACGTGTTAATAGAAATCTATCAAAATTAGGCATGTGCAGGGTTAAGTATGGCTGTAGTTTGTGTCCAATTAGAATTAACTGATGTGAAGAGACAGTCTTTTTCTTATTTTCATCAAGTAGTCTTTTATCACTCAGATGCTCCATACATAATTTTTTCAGTGTTTTTCTGGAAATATGTGCCATAGTAGATGGATCTTCATAGTATTGAAGGCAATCAATTTCCATCAGAAATGTTCTGATGTAGTTTAGCCACTCAAGTCCATTTACTTTTCCATGTTTCAACATATCCTGTAATATGGCGCGATTTAATACACATTCAATTACAGTCCAGGCCCTGTGCCACAAAAGAATGGGCTGTATTCTAATAATGTCTGTAATATACGGCACCCCCAGCTCAGCATGGCAAATAAGAGTCGCTGTACTTTCTGGTATTGAGAGGATGTGCCGTAAAAATTTATTTTCAACCATTTGAAGTGATTTTATATTAGAATACCCCCAGAGCTCTGCTCCATACACTGCCACCGATACACACGTTGCGTTATAAATAGTTAAAATTTCCCTGATCGTTTTTTTCCCTAGTTTTCTTATGAAACTTTTTAGTGCCATTATTGTCTTGGAGAATAGGAGCGTTCTTGCCTTCACCGCATTTGACCAAGTACCTGTCTCGTGAAACAAAATTCCAAGATATGGGAAGGTGGGTGTTCTTTCTAAAGGGGCGTTGTTTATATACATCGTTTTCATTTGCTTTCTGATGCGTGTGCCACAATTCATAGCAAAGGTCTTGCTACAATTTATTTTTAAGTCCAAGCTGAGCATAAACTGGTTAAAATATGTTATCAGTTTTTGCAGGGCCATGGGGGTACGAGCCATTAAGACAGGGTCATCTGCATACAACAGTGCAGGGATAGATCTTTTTCCAATCTTAGGCATATCCCCATACTCTTGCAGCAGACAACTTTCGAGGCCATTTATATAAATAAGGAATAGGAAGGGGGCCAGGACGCACCCCTGGCGTACACCATGCCCTTTCTTGTGTGTAATTAAATTCTTATGTTTTTAGAACATTTTATGATTTATTTGTTACAGATGGCAATTTATTGTGTATGTGCATACACACATATACATATATTTCTACATATATATGTATATATGTATGTGTTATTTTTTAAAGTTATCATAAAATATAAAAATTATTTTATTAATAGTTTTAAATGTTATATGTTTAAATAAATACACACATATGTATGATTTTTTTTTAAATAAGTATAAAATGTGTATATCATTTTAAATGATTTACATATATTTTATTATTTATAATGTTACTATATTCAATGTTTACTTTGTTCAACTATGTTTATATAAAAATCTATATTTTTGTGTTAGATATTACTGTACAATTATATTTTTGTGGGGCATGTTTGTTATTTACATTGCAAGTATGGGATAACAATATTTTTGTACTCAATATTTTTGACACAATATTTATGTCCCACAATATTTGTGGTATCAATATTTTGTCAGTGAACCCACTCCTTGTTGGGGTGAGGCACAAGTCAACCCTAAATTAATCTGTTCTCAACCCTTTGATAGCTTGGCAAAGACCAGTCAGACCTAACTTGTGAGGTAATGTGTAAAGTATTTGTTTAACAATTCAAAAAGTAATACAGTAAAAACACAACACAAAAAAAATCTCACACCAAGACAGAAAAATCGGTCTTTCTTCAATAAATAAAACAAGACCAAACCAGCAAAAATACAATCAGTAGAACTGTAGATATACAATGTTAAAAGTTTCAGTGAAAATAGCACTACAAAGCTCAAACCGTCAATTCTGGATATCTGGTTGCACCAGACTAAGACAAAAACACAAGTTCAAACTGAACGCAAAAGAGCTCAGACCGGCTACAGGGACACAATAAGGCCCACTGTTAAATCCTTGTTTGCAGAGTGTTGCGAG
Organism: Lissotriton vulgaris; assembly: GCF_964263255.1. Lineage (NCBI taxonomy): Eukaryota > Metazoa > Chordata > Amphibia > Caudata > Salamandridae > Lissotriton > Lissotriton vulgaris. The sequence continues at coordinate 349,472 of NW_028247579.1, forward strand.
GATACGCTTCAAAGATGCGTTGCTTCCAAGGTCCCGTCGAATGAATGAATGAATCAATCAATCAATCAATCAATCAAATCATTTGTAAAGCACACTACTCACCCGTGTGGGTCTCAAGGAGCTGGGATGGGGAATGCTGCTACTGCTTGAAAAGCCAGGTCTTGAGGAGTTTTTTGAAAGTCAGCAGGTCTTGGGTATGCCGTAGGTGGATGGGGAGGGTGTTCCTGGTCTTGGCGGCGAGGTGGGAGAATGATCTCCCACTGGAGGTTGCTCTTCAGAAGCGGGGGACTGTGGCAAGGGCAATGTCGGCAGGGGCGGAGCGGAGCTGGCAGGTGGAGGTGTAGATGCTGAGTCGTCTGTTGAGGTACGTTGGTCCGGTGTTGTGGAGTGCCTTGTGTGGTTGGGTGAGGATCTTGAAGGTTATCCTCATTTTGACCAGGAGCCAGTGCAGGTCTCTCAGGTAGGGTGTGATGTGGCTGCGGCGAGGGATGTCGAAGATCAGGCGTGCAGAGGCCTTCTGGATGCTTTGGAACCGTCTCAGGAATTTGGCCGAGGCTCCTTTGGAGAGTGCGTTTCCATTGTTTAACCTGCTGCTGATGAGGACCTGGGATACCGTTCTTCTTGTTTCAGTGGGGATCCACTTGTAGATTCTGCGGAGCATGCAGAGGGTGTTGAAGCAGGTGGAGGAGGAGGTGGGGATGACCTGTTTAGTCATGGAGAAGGTGGAGTCGAGGATAACCCCTAGGTTGGGTGCATGGTCGGTGGGTGTTGGAGCTGTTCCTAGTGCAGTCGGCCAGCACGGGTTGTCCTAGGCTGAAGGGGTGGATCCGAGGATGATGACCTCTGTCTTGTCCGAGTTCAGGTTCAGTCGGATGTTCCTCATCCATTCAGCGAGGGCCTTCATTCCTTCGCAAAGGTCGGTTTTGGGGTGTGGGGTCCTTGGTGTGGGAGAGGATCAGCTGGGTGTCATCGGCATAGGAAATGATGTTGAGGTTGTGCTGACGGGTGACGTGGGCGAGCGGTGCAATGTAGATGTTAAACAGAGTTGGGCTGAGGGATGAGCCCTGGGGTACACCGCAGATGATCTTGGTGGCTTCGGAGCGGAAGGGGGGAAAGTGGGCGCTCTGTGTTCTGCCGGAGAGGAAGGAGGTGCTCCAGTCTAGGGCCTTCTCTTGGATCCCGGCGTTGTTGAGGCGTGTTCATAGTGTGTGGTGGCAGGCCGTGTCTAAGGTGGCTGACAGGTGCAGGAGGACTAGATGTCATCAGTGGCGGCGATGAGGGCAGTCTCAGGGCTGTGGTTGCTGTAGGACCGGGACTGGGAAGGGTCCAGAATGTTGTTCTCCTCGAGGTAGCGGGTCAGTTGTTTGTTGATGGTCTTCTTGATGACCTTTGCTGGCAACGGGAGCAGGGAGATGGGTCGGAAGTTCTTGAGGTCCTTGGGGTCCACCTTGGGTTTCTTGAATAAGGCGTTGATCTTGGCAGGAAGGTAGCTGTCTCGAAGGAGGTGGTGATGACTTTCCCAAGATGGGGTGCATTGGATGTGCTGGCTGTGTTGAAGATGTGGTGTGGGCATGGGTCTAATGGAGATCCGGAGTGGATGGTGTTCATGATCTTGATGGTGTAGTTGTCGTTGGTCCAGGAGAGCAGGAGCTTGGTGCGGATGGTGGTCGTGGGGATGGAGGTCTCAGTTGTTGTCGTGGCGATCGTGGCATTGAAGCAGTTGTGGATGTCTGCGATCTTGCGGTGGAAGAAGGTGGCCAGTGAGTCACACAGGACTTGCGAGGGTGGGACGTCGTTGGTGTTGGAGCTGGGGTTGGAGAGTTCCTTCATGATGTTGAAGTGCTCTTTGCTGTTGTGCATGTTGTTGTCTAGGCGGTCTTTGAAGGAGGCCCTTTTGGCGGATCTGATGAGGTGATGGTGTCTGCGGGTGACGTTCTTGTGGACTTCGTGGCTGTCCTGTGTTTGTTCACGGAGCCAGATCTTTTCCAGCTTTCAACAGGTTTGCTTGGAGGCCCGGAGGTCTTCAGTGAACCAGCTGGCTTTCTTGTTGGTGTGACTGTTCGAGGGTTTCTTGATCGGGCGAGGGTGTTGGCGCAGTCATTGATCCACTGTCTGAGGTTGCGTCCGGAGGTGTCGGGGTCATTGAGGTTGGCGGGTGGGCTCTGGGCGAGAGTGGTGGTTAGCTGGTCTTCGGTGAATTTGCTCTAGCAGTGGTGAGGCATCTGTTGGGTGTGGTGGTGCGTAGTGGGTTTATTGAAGGTGAAGTGGATGCAGTGATGGTCTGTCCAGTGGAGTCCGATGGTGTGGTTGAAGGAGACGAGGGGGCTTGCGGAGAAGATGGGGTCCAGCGTGTGACCGGCAGAGTGGGTGGGTGTTGTGAAGAGTTGTCTGAGTACGAGGTTGACTAGGTTGTCAATCAGGGTGGTGGAGTTGGTGTTGTTGTTATTCTCGAGGTTGAAGTTCAGGTCCCCGAGGAGGATGTAGTCCATGGAGGCGATGGCTTGTGTGCTGACGAAGTTGGCGATGGAGTCGCTGAACTGTGGTCGGGGTCTGTAGATGAGGGTTCCTCTGAGGGTGGTGGTGGGGTCGGTGTGGATCTGGAAGTGCAGGTGTTTGGTGGTGCTGAGGGTGTCATCGGTGTTGGTGGAGACTCTGAGAGTGTTCCTGTGGATGATGGTGATTGCTGCTCCTGCTCTGTTGGTGCTGTCCCTGCAGGTGATCTTGTAGCCTTCCGGGATGGCTATGGCTTTGTCGGGTGCCGAGGCGGGGTTCAGGAAGGTGATGTTTGGGGAGGTTGAGTCGAGTAGGTTTTAGAGTTCAACGGCGCGTTTGCGGGCGGAGCGGGTGTTGAGAAGGATGCATCTGAGGTGGTTGCGTTCTTTCATGGTCGGCAGCATGGTGGGCTGGATGCTTGTGAAGCTGCAGTTCCGGCAGGTGAATGCTCCGTGGGTGTGCTTCGGGGTGGCCAGGAAGCAAGTGTGGGATCGTCTGGTGTTGAGTGCATGGAGGGTTCTGGCATCGTAGCAGTTTCGGGCATCGTGGCGTTTGCGGGGTCCAGGGGTCCTTGTGTTGGGCGCTGTCCAGGCACGGACGGGCGCAGATGGGCCTGCCTTAGCCGTGCCTTTGGTTCACAAGCGGCGCGCCCGCTGCACGCGGCCGCTGCTCGGCTTCCATTTGAAGGGATGTGGGAGGGAGAAGCAGCTGGGAGGCAGGAGAGGGTCGGCAAATGGGATTGCAAGGGGACGGGCTGAAGGGACGCAGTGGCGGGAAAAACGGATGGGGCTGCGGAAGAAATAAGCACAGGAAGGAAAAACAAGCTTAGGCAAGAAAACAAGTACAGGCACAGAGGAATAAAAACAAGTCTGGGCAAAAAAGCAAGTTAGGCACAGGGGAATAAAAACAAGTCTGGGCAAGAAAGCAAGTTAGGCACAGGGGAATAAAAACAGGGCTTGCGATGGGAAGTTCGGCATCAATGATGTGTTGACCTGATGCTTTGGTTCCGAGGAGCTGCAAGGCTGTAATGTGGAGTCCATCATCTTAATCGAGGCAGCTGTCGACAAGAGATGTCAGGGCGTACTCCGAAGAAGTCTTGTTCAGCAGTGACTCCAATGGGCTGTGATGCAGGTCTTTGTGACAGGTCCAATTCAAGCAGCAGTGTTGAACGTTTGCTCTATTTGGGTTGCAGCAGAGAAGCTGCACTGGTTCTGCTGGATCACAAAGGCTGGCAGGTCACGGTAAACCCGCTTCCAAGGGTCAAGGACTGGTGTGGCACCATGTGGCAGGGTACACTTACAGATGTCCAAGTGCAGGTGCAAGGTTATTGGAAGCCTGCAGTGTCCCTGAGGCTTCATATAAAGAGGCCAGCCAAGTAGCCCATGGAGTCATTAGGGGATTCTGGTTTTAAGACATTCAGGTCTGGTCCTTCTCACCCAGGCAGGAGGGCAGCTGGCAGCAGATCAGCAAAGCAGGGCAGCAATCCTTCACAGCAGCAAACCAGCAGAGTGGCAGTCTTTCAACAGCAGAGCAGTCCTTCTTCCTGGCAAAATATTCACGGGTCCTAAACTGAAAAGTTGGTGTCTGAGGTCCAGCCCGTTCTGTGGAGGTAGGAAACACCATTTTTTAAGTGTAAGAGGGGCTTCCTCCCTCCCATTCTGCCAGTGATGGCCCATCCAGAAGTACCTAAACTCCCCATTATGTGCGACTGTCTATAAGGAATACACAAAGCCCAACTGCCAACTACACCCAGACATGTGACCCAAAGACAGCCTGCAGGCACCAAATGGCTAAGGCAAGAAAATGCTCAAAACGTTTATGTCTGGAGGCACTAAGAATTTTGGATGGTTATTTAAATACTAATGACAAAAGAGTATCCCTTCTGGAGTTCAAGTATCTTCACAAGGAGAAAGAGGGGGCATTTTGTTACATGCCACACCTATACACCACTCCTGCAGGAGTAGGGAAGGGAAAAAGCTTTTTTTACATATATAATCCTCACCCACTTTCAGAGTGACATGCTTTATTGTTGGGTTCACCCTGACTTCTAAAGGTCAGAATGGGCTTGACTTAATTTCAGGGAGCTCTTATGAAGATAGATAGGGGGCGTAACTTTACAGAAATACATTTCTCATCTACTCCAAAAGTATCCCTTTATTAATGGGGTGGATGAGAATGGTTAAAATAAATATTATGTAGGGGTGTTAGGATGCAATGGTCCTATGGGTTCTCTGACATAATATTGATGTTAAAAATATTGCTGACAAAAATATTGATGAAAAAATATAGAATGCAAAAATATTGACTACCTATACTTAAACGGGTAAGTACAAAAATATCAAATAAAAAATATAGAAGTAAATTATATTTTAAATATTAATAGTATCTTTAACAAAAGAAATTACATTTAATATACATTTTAACTAAATATATCAAATAAAATTAATTCATGAAAATATAAACAAACAACATAATAATTTACACATATAGATATATTTAACTATTATCTATTTTAATTTTTAAACTTTAAAGTTATATAAAAATTATATATCTATATATATATCTATATCTATATATATATCTATATATATATATATATATATATATATATATATATATATATATATATATATATATATATATATATATATATATATATATATATATATATATATATATATATATATATACACATATATCATTTCACGAAGGTGTCCCCCTGCGGGGATGCACTCAGGGATCAGCCGAATTCTGAGAGTGGTGGCAGCGTTCTTTCGTGAAGAACCTGAGATCTCTTGCCAAACAAATAGTCCACGTTTCGGAGCAACCTGCTCCTCGTTCACGGGCTTCGTGCTTTGTTGAACGGCAGAGATTATCAATTTGACTAACATTCAACTCAATAAGGCCGAAGACCAACTTTTGGCATTGGGTCTAAGCTATTGCCTGGAAAACAATTTCAACCTTGTTCAGACACGTGTTGATGTCTATAAATTCATTTGTAAATTGAAACTCAGGAATTTTTTTACCATTAGAAATCAAAGTCAAGACAAAACATCTGTCCCTGCCTCAGTAGATAAGACAAGACTTACGGCAGGAGAGATTACACTGTTAACCACACTACATGCCTTATGGGGAGAGGAAGCTGCGTGCAGTATACAGACAGCACCACAACAAGAGAATGGTAATATGTCCTCACAGGGCAATAGTCCATTCAAAGCCCCTTCTACTTTTGTCCCAATCATGCCCCGAGACGCTATAGATATTTTCCATGAGCGTATCACGGATGAATTAAAATTGTTATACAAAAAATCAAGCAATGTCATAAATCATGGTAGAAATAAAGAATACTTAAAAACTTAAAAAAAGCTTAAAAACAATGATTCGGTTGTAATTAACAACGCAGATAAAGGTGGCAATATTGTTCTGTGGAATAAGGAATCATATAGGGGTGAGGCTTCTAGACACCTTAATGGCGGACAATGCTATGAGCTTAGCAACGGAGTCGCAGTGAAAAGGATCAACGGGGACTATAATACCGAACTGTCAAAATGGCAGCGAGAGGGTCTCATTAGTAAAGATTAATTTAAGTTCCTACACAAAGAATACCCTACCCTCCCAACGTTTTACTTAATCCCCAAGGTGCATAAAGGTCTAGACCCATTGCAAGGAAGACCCATCATTTTGGCAATTAGCAGTGCATTTGAATGCACATTACGATATGTGGACTTTTTCCTCCAAGAACATGTAACAGCGTTGCCTACTTTTTTACAGGATTCGAGGGACTTCTTATTCAAATTGCACAATGTACAGTGGGCTAATGAGTATTTATTTTTAACTTTGGACATAGTCTCAATACACACCTGGATCAGGCATGATGATGGGCTCCCTGCTGTTGATTTTTATCTCAAACATAGGAACATAGATTTGTAAAAACATAACAAAATGCTGCTAGGAATGATACAGTGGTGTCTTCAAACAACATTTTCATGTTTGATGGCAAGGTATACAAACAGAAACAGGGCATGACAATGGGGGCATGCTTCTCCCCCAGCTATGCATGTTTACATGTTGGCTGGTGGGAGGAGCATGTCCTCAAAAGACAGCACAAGGCACTTTTTGAACAGCACGTCATACATATGTGGAGGTATATAGATGATGTTTTTATAATTTGGAGAGGAAAGGAGGCTGAGGCAAAGGCTTTGTGGATGTCATCAACTCAAATTACCTTAATCTCAAGTTCACATCCCAAATTGATTCTGTGTCAACCACCTTTTTAGACATCAAGGTAGAATTTTGTGACAACATTATTCAAACTAGTTTGTAAAGGAAGCCTACTACTGGCAACACACTTTTACACGCCTCTAGCTACCACCCTCACCATATGATAGCCAGTTTGCCCTATGGAGAATTTTTGAGAAATCGTAGGGCATGCAGCACTGAGGCTGCCTTAACAGCGGCACAAACAGCGACTAAGAATAGACTACTATAACGGGGCTATAACTCGCGCAAATTGGACATGGCCGTAAAAAAGGCACCACCAAAAAGATCGGTCCAAGTTGATTAAGGTAGTACCCGAGTCTTTGGACACAATGGATGGTCCAGTTGACCCCAGTTCTAGGGAAAATTCTGACTCTGTGAATTTGTCCAGATTCATTACTACATATAGTAGGCAGTCACACTCTATCAAACAAATCATAAATAACCAGTGGTCGATAGTGTTGACTGATGCTGTTCTTCAGGGAGTTTTACTGAGTAAACCCAATTTTACTTACCGCAAGACACACTCCATGCGAAGTGACCTTGTCAAAACTAGCCCAGAATTATATAATAAAAGTAATTGGCTGTTTCCGAAGAAGGTTTTTTTTAAATGCAGTACATGCAGGGCATGTGAGTTTGGAATTAATACCAACTCCTATGTAAATGCTTTCTCAGAAGTTCCCATTAAGATAAGAGGGCACTATACTTGTAGAACCAAGTATGCCATTTATGTTTTAAAATGCATCTGCGGCTTACAGTACATAGGAAGTACGAAGCTTCAGGTACATGCAAGCAGTCCACAGAATTTGAGAGCAACAGTCAATGCAGATCCTACATACCCTGTTGCCCGACATGTCAGAACAGAACACAACAATAATCTGAATGTTCTGCAATACTTTGTGATTGACAGTGTCTCACAGAACAAGAGGGGAGGCAACAGGGAAAAGTCCCTCAGACAGTTAGAAACAAAATATATCATTGAAATGGATTCCAAGAGTCCGAGGGGTCTTAACATCTGTGAGGATCTACATCAATACTTATAGGGCAATTTTAGAACATTGAACTGTGAATTTTGGGTTTCCCTTTACCATTTAGGCTAGTGTATATATATGAATTTGATAAACCTGATGATTTTTTGAATTTTTGGTTTCTTTAGACTCTGAGGTTTTCAGATTTTAACTATGATAGTTAATATGTATTGTAATTGGTTTTAGGTCATTTTTATATCGGTCTTTTGGTCAATTTGTATGCACTTTACCATGAATTTATGAGATTAGTTTTATGATTGATTGGTTTTATGGTATTTATTGGCACACTGACACTGATTGTTTACTGTCTCTGAAATGACTGAAACTCAATTCAATTCATAAAGCTTTATTCGGTACATGAGAAATTACCATAAAAGCACATAGACAATACATAGAAAATCAATATTGCAGAATTTAAACAGAAAATACTAACATAAAATCTAAAACAGCATACTATTCCTGGCTTTTATTGATTGATTTAAAAAGGTAGCAGTAAAAAAGCATATATCTGCTAACTGCATGTTAAAAATTAATTTCATTGCATCATTAACCCCTTCCATGCTGATGACGGCCCCCATCCGTCATGCATTACAGTGCTCGTGTGCTCATGACGGCTGGGGGCCGTCATAAAGCCATTGATTCTTCAATAAGCCTAGCACACGAGAAAAATCGGCCCTGCATGGAAGGGGTTAATGGTACGTAGTCCATATTTGATAAAAAGAGGTTTTAAATAGGCAATACAAAAACCCTTATACAGTTTACATATCAATAAAAAGTGCAAGGTGCTCTGTTTTGATAGACCATCACATGGACAGGGTCCGGTCGGAAAATGTTTAAGGTGAGGCCATGCCACCAAATGGTGCACCAACCCGAACCTGAGTCTAATGAGTAAAAATCTGTGAGATGGTCTAGTCACCATAGCTAAATACAGGGGATATCCTTCATGAACAATGTGGCTATTATAAAACATAGTGGTAGACAGAACACCAGTCTTTGTTGATCGCCTCTTTTATTCTATGTGCTAAAAAGGTTGACTTCAGCTCACTTTTGGATATTGCAGTAGCAGCACCTGGGTTGGCCAAGATATTTATATTAAAAATTTCTGAGAAACAATTGACAATATATTTTAACCAGGGAATTTTAAAATATTTGTCTAAGGCGAAACAGTCCACTATAACAGATCTATTGAAAGCTGTCTCCTCCTTTAGCCAGATGGAATGCCACACCTTGAGTGGCCGCAGGGATAGCAGATCCATCAGGTAATTAATCCCCAATTCACTATGGATCAGCTCAGTTGGTGCGGAGGTAGGTAGACAGAGGAGCTTTTTCAAAAAGAAGTTTTCCTCCTTCTGCAAACTATAATCGCAACAGTAACCCCAAACTCCCGTCCCATACAGTGTGATTGACACACATCTGGCTTGATAAATCTGAAGCATGTCCCTGGTACATCTGTCTCCCATCTTAGCCGCAAATCTAAAAACCCAGTGAGCATTTTTGGCCATTTTGTTACGAACATTGGTAAATTCATTAGACCAATTTCTATCTTTTGTATAGGTTATTCCCAATTTACCAAATTTGCCGACATGTTGCACATTTTGGCCTTCGATAAAAAAGAAATTTGGGGATTTCCTTTTGGCCCCACAGTACATGGTATGCGTTTTTCCTTTATTGATGACAAGTTTCCTATCCTTAACCACATCGCTGCTGTGCATTTTCCCCTCCTGTGCTGCATGAGGCTCATTTCCATTGTTCATGACGAGCTCAGCTCGTCATCAGCACAGCTCCACTGTGCCTCATGACGAGCTGAGCTTGTCATGAGCATCGAAGGGGTTAATAAAAACAGAGAATCTGTCCATCAAGCTTTGCAATCCAATGGGGGTTCGTGATATTAACATGCGTTGTCCGCATATAACAACACCGGTACTATAGCCCCGTTAACCTGGGGGGCCTCAGCATTAATGGTCTTTAAAACTGCATCAATTTCATTAATAAATAACGTAAAAAGCAGGGGGGCAAGGACACAGCCTTGTCTAATACCTCTGTTGACACTTAGGGGCTCATTATGATGGCGGACGGAAGTGCGATCTCAGCCCTGGAGTAAGAGGAAAATGCCGTTTTCGTGTCCACCTGCCGCGGTCACTCCGACCGCCATATCAGGATAGGAAAGAGTGTCAAAATTCCGTCCACGACGGAAGAGCACGCACCGCCGCCTAACTACACCCGACCATGCGGCGGACGTAACCAATCCAGAGACACCGCCGTACGGACTGACGTCAACGACCGTCCCCCAAATCAAGATGGTGGAAAACACACATAAAACCGCTGCGGAAAAACAACCTGCCTGAACCCAGCGGATTCCCCACAGCGAAGATACCATACATAGCTGAGATACCCAACACAAGCTGCTCGCCGTCATGGACCCAGCGCTACAAACTTTTCCGATACTCTTCGTGATCCACCACCTGCAAGTCATGGCCCACTATCAACGACGACGTAGGTACACAACACACCATTCGCTGTCTGAAGGGGAGTACCTGCCAGGGTCGTGATGTTGGGAGGGGGAGTGTCATGTTTGATAAACCACATCTCTTCGCAAATACAAATCCACAACTGGAGTACACAAGCAGGAATGACAACGACAAACCACGACACATGATTGACTTGCTTTATTACACATAATAAGGGTATAATCACAGAAGGCTCGATTCACAGAATGAAGTTAATACTCAATCCTAAACTTACTACTGTTTTGGTATTCACAGAATGAACTTACTACTTTTGGCATTCACAGAATGCACTTACTACTTTTGGTATTCACAGAATGAACTTACTCATTTCGGTATTCACAGAAGTTAGGACTCCTAACTTTAGGACTCTTAAATGCCTTCTGTGAATACCGAAAGTCTTAAAATTAGGATTTTACTCAATTTAGTAGTGCCCCAACTTCCTATCGTGGTCTTGGAATGCATTGATCATATTGGTCTGCCACAAACACAGCTGTCGCAGCAGATCAACAGCCTCAGCACAAAGTGCACTTTGGGTCACCGGGGCAGGGGCAGCGGTGCCTGCACCGAACGCCACTCTGCTCCCCCTACTTCTGCGTGCACGAACAGTACATGGTGCAGTTGGCAGCAGTGGTGGCCCTGTGTGCTGTGTCCACACCGAAGGTGTTGATTGGCCACTCCCAGTCTGTGACAACAGTGCTGACTCACCAACACTGTCGGAAGATGAGGACGATGGTGTCTCGACATGCGAGTTCTCAGGGACGGTCCAGTCACCCTCTCCGGGGCTGCCCTCTTCTGTGCCAGTCTGCGTGTGTGTGATGTCTGATCCGGATGCATTGCCACCACTCATCTCCGTCGTCTGTGGCTGAGTGCCCTCTGCCAAAGCTGAAATACAGAGAAAAGAGGTGTAAGTCATGGCCACACTCACGTACAAAAGGACAAGAAATCTATAATTCCTTTTCTGACAAAGAACATGTAGCCAAGAAAAGTAGTGTTCGCATATATAATGCAGGTACATCCCAAGGAGGCACTCCGGGGTGGTTCATAAACAATGATTCCACCATTTCAAGATAAATTGTTTTATTTCCATTTAATTTATGCTTTTTTGTCTTTTCATGATATTGTATTCATATAAATAAAGTTTCATTTGTAATCCAAAACAATCACTGGTTTTAGCACATAGCTCCGATGCATTTCGGGCTAAACGCCCTTTTTCAAGGAGCGCTGAAAGAAGAAGAAGAAAACTAGCGTTGGAAACGTAGTATAGGGCTCGCGAGTAAAGAGTGAGCGGTGAGCATTCGCATGCACTGGAGGTGTGTAGGGGAAATTTGGGAGTGATTAGTATACAGAACTACAGTGTGTGAAAAGATGATATTAGATACGCCAAAGGGGTAGTGAACAAAATTATATCTGTAAAGTGTTTAAATAATGTGGCGGGATTCTAAATGAGAGGTGATTCAAAAAATCGTGACTAACGTGAAACGCAAGTTAAATCAGGATATACGGCTGCGGTAGTGTGGACGGTAACATTAAAGACATCGACGCCAAGAGAGCTGGCGTTTGTTAGGGGATGGGCAGTCATTACTTACTTCATGCTGAGGACGGCATGCGTCTCGGGTGTGGAGGTTCTGGTGATGTGGGGGAATGGGCTAAGCCGGAGTTTGTGTTTAAACGGAAGGTGACAGTAAACATAGAAGAGGGGGGGTGTGTGATGGTGGCGGCTATCTTGGAAAGGGGAAAGTAAGGGTAAAGTAAAAAAATAGGAACAAATGCGAGATATCATATTGAGGCAATGTTATACATTCACAAGAAACAACTATATTCGACTCGATCGTTGAGTCCATTGGGTTTAAGAGTCTGAAGTCGATAAATCCATTCAAGTTCTCTTTTAAGGAGAAATTTACGAATGTCTATTCCCTCTCTTTTTGAAACAGTTTCTAGCACAATGAACTGTAACTGAGCAATGGTGTGGCGGAGTTCGTTGAAATGTACAGCTACATTAGACTTTTCATTTTTAGTATGAATGTTAGACTTGTGTTCATTCATGCGTGTTTTCACTTTTCTTTCGGTTTTGCCTACGTATAGTTGACCGCATGGTCATTTTATGACATAGATTAAGTTCATTGAATCACAGGTAGCATTGACTTGTAATTTAATAGGGTGGCCTTTCATGGGATGCGGTATACTATTTCCCCTGATGATACAATTGCAGTTGTTGCAATTTTTGCACGGTAATGTTCCTTTGTATTCAATGTGGATATCAGTAGTTTTGGAAAGGATTTCTTTCAAGTTGCTGCTACGGGTGTAGGCAAAGAGTGGTGGGTTTTGAAAACAATCCCTGAAATCAGGTTCCATCTGGAGAATAGGCCAATGTCGAAGAATGATTTTTTTGAAGGTAATGCTGGTGGTGGAATATTTGGATACCAGATTAATGACCGCAAAGTAAGAAAATACAGAAGAGATACTTTAGACTACAAGCTAGATGAAGTATACACTTGGGCCGAGGTATACGCCCAACGACGCCGAAACCGACCCCCTAACACCCAAACCGACACATCATCCTCAGGCAGTGACTCAACATATCGCCCAATACAAAGAACTATTCCAAGTACCGGTACAAAAGAAAGTTCATCCAACAACCAAGCCAGTACATCAACCACCGACATACAACCTCCATCCCAGGTTAATTTTTTAGCATCAGGCCCAGAGGTCACCGAGGACTCAGGAGGAGCAACCGAAAGAAAAGTGAAAACACGCATAAATGAACACAAGTCTAACATTCGTACTAAAAATTAAAAGTCTAATGTAGCTGTACATTTCAACGAACTCCGCCACACCATTGCTCAGTTACAGTTCATCATGCTAGAAACTGTTTAAAAAAAAGAGGGAATAGACATTTGTAAATTTCTCCTTAAAAGAGAACTTGAATGGATTTATCGACTTCAGACTCTTAAACCCAATGGACTCAACAATCGAGTCGAATATAGTTGTTTCTTGTGAATGTATAACATTGCCTCAATATGATATCTTGCATTTGTTCCTATTTTTTTACTTTACCCTTACTTTCCCCTTTCCAAGATGGCCGCCACCATCACACACCCACCCCTCTTCTATGTTTACTGTCACCTTCCGTTTAAACACAAACTCCGGCTTAGCCCGTTCACCCCACATCACCAGAACCTCCACACCCGAGACGCATGCAGTCCTCAGCATGAAGTAAGTAATTACTGCCCATCCCCTAACAAACGCCAGCTCTCTTGGCGTCAATGTCTTTAATGTTACCGTGCACGCTACCGCAGCCGTATATCCTGATTTAACTTGCGTTTCACGTTAGTCACGATTTTTTGAATCACCTCTCATTTAGAATCCCGCCACATTATGTAAACACTTTACCGATATAATTTTGTTCACTACCCCTTTGGCGTATCTATTATCATCTTTTCACACACCGTAGTTCTGTATACTAATCACTCCCTAATTTCCCCTACACACCTCCAGTGCATGCGAATGCTCACCGCTCACTCTTTACTCGCGAGCCCTATACTACGTTTCCAACACTCGTTTTCTTCTTCTTCTTTCAGCGCTCCTTGAAAAAGGGCGTTTAGCCCGAAATGCATCGGAGCTACGTGCTAAAACCCGTGATTGTTTTGGATTACAAATGAAACTTTATTGATATGAATACAATATCATGAAAAGACAAAAAAGCATAATCTAAATGGAAATAAAACAATTTATCTTGAAATAGTGGAATCATTGTTTATGAACCACCCCGGAGTGCCTCCTTGGGATGTACCCGCATTATATATGCGAACACTACTTTTCTTGATCACGATAAGCGTTTGGACGGAAACGCATCCAAGAAGTGCACCTACTCATTAGCCTAGCTTGAACTTTCTTCTACCTACAGCTGTGCACCCTCCACCTTCTGTTTTTGAAAGAACATGTAGCCCCCATCCTGCATACGGCCCACCCCTACCAGTCATCCTCATATGAAATAAACGGTGGTGGCCGTGAAACATGTACAGCATGCGGACAGGGCAAGTGCATGCAGATCTGCACGCATGTCTTGCCATGGGGCCATAGACCTCTACGGCATGTGCTTGAACACTCAACTACTAAGCAAGTGCCGTGTCAACATGGTGGACATGGATGTCAAATTACATTCCGCCAATAGCACCAACATGGCATTGCTGCAAAACATACGCACCACGGAAGTCACTACTGTGTCTGAGCACCAATACATGCATTGCACTCCCAAGTGACATACCCATACAGTCTGCTTACCGTTACTTTGCTGTAGATCCACACTCAGTCGGTCGGACAGGTCAGGATGCGTCACAGCAATGATACGGTGCGTAAGAGGTGTCATGGAGCGTCGGGCCAGACGTGGCATTCTTAGAATCATCCCCAGTGGCATCTCGGCTACATTCTTGCTCAGCCTGGATATGTCGTCCCAGCGTTTGTGGCAGTGTGTGTCGTCTATTGCACACCCCCACTGCCCGTACATCACGTGCTATGCTCCTCCACACGGCCTTGCGAAGGTGCAGCTTTACCTACCATGATGGGAGACAAGAGGATAACATAAGTGGACAGTATGACATGCACATACTACGTATAAAGACGTATCTACATCCAGCCAGGCTCTGCACAACACATGTGAAGGTCCCACAGCACACTGGAAGGCCTACAGAAGACAGGAGCCACTGACCATCTCAAGGCCAACAACATGTACACCACTGCAATTACCACCTGTCCGGGTGGACCGTACAGCTGTTCGTAGTGGCTGAGCACACCGCCCACGAGAACATCTAGTTCCGCTGCGGTGAAGGGACGAGACCAGATCTCTCGCACTCTCTGCATGGCAAGGTCCTGTACTGTAGCACTACAGCAGCAGTTCGAGGTGATGGTCACAGGCAGCAGTTGGTGGTCAGCTCAGCAGCAGCAGGTCGAGGTGATGGTCACAGGCAGCAGTCAGTGGTCAGCTCAGCAGCAGCAGGTCGAGGTGATGGTCACAGGCAGCAGTTGGTGATCAGCTCAGCAGCAGCAGGTCGAGGTGATGGTCGCAGGCAGCACTGGTTCACAGCAGTGAATGAGTGCTTTTGGAAATCACACATATATAGGGCCCTGAGCCCATGTCAGTGGCATACGTCGGCAGCAATTGGTTTCCACTGGATGCCTCTTTGTAAAAGGGCCAATGACTGGCCCTGGTGTTGCGGTGCACTGCTTCCGCTATTTTCGATTGGGCATACGCGGCCCGCGTACCCTCTTCCCATTGGCTGCATGTGCACGGACCGTCACGGTCACACATTGCCAACCGCATGTGCAAGCTTCCGGGACGGATGCTTCTTTTGCAAATATGTTCAATCACTGGCGCCACAATGGAGGTGCACGCATTCCGCGGGGGAGGTGCGGGCCAACACATCCTTCTGATGATGTCAATGGACATGGCAGTTCATGAGCCCCCTTACAGTCACAATGCATCATCCACAGTACACCGGCCGGCCCAGCCCCGTCCACAACCGCCGTGCCAGGCCTGGTCCAGAACCACTGTTGCCAGGCATGTCACCCACCGCCGTGCCAGGCCCGGTATTTTGTTATATGTCATTGAGGTCTCTATTATCAATAGAACCTGTTTTTATAAATTGGTGCTGAATTTTAAATTGTGTTGCATTTTCTTCTAATTTGACTGTCTTTGTTCTTAATGCTTTACACTTGTCTCTTTGAAAAAGCCTGATTGCTCTGAGCCACAGCTACACAGGACTGAGCTAAGGTTTTGCATACAAACGTGATCGGACCTCGTTAAAAATTGGGTCTCTATTTGTCAGAGGTTTGCAACCTGTCCAAGTAGGGACCACAAGCCTAGTCAGGGTAAGTCAGATACACAACTAAAATTAACTTGTGCTCACTCTCTTTTAGCTTGGCATGGATCAGTTAGGCTTAACTTAAGAGGCACTGTGTAAAGTATTTGTGCAACACTTAAATCACAGTAACACAGTGAAAACACCACAAAAAAACTCCATATCAGTTTAGAAAAATAGAGAATATTTATCTTAGTAGAACAAGACCAAAACAACAAAAATCCAAAAAGTAGAACTTTGAGATATTTATTTCTAATGATTAAACTCAGAAGCAGTGCCTAGAAGCCACTAGCGGTCAAAAGGTTGCTTGAGGTCCTGAGGGACCAGTGCAAATCCAAAGTTAAGGCCGACCACGATGGAGGGCAGGCAGGCCACAGAACCCACACAGGGTCCACTGAAAAAGTACATTGAATGGATCAAAGTGTTGACGTCAACAACACGATGTGTCGGTCTTTTCCATGCAGTCAGATCGATATTTGTATCGAGCCTCAAAGATGGTGTTGAGTGACTGGTGCTGCATCACCACTGAACCTCACAGTCAGGACCCGCATCACCAGCAATTCGCACTTTATCGGTGCCATTGGACACATTGGGGCCACTGCATTGTTGTTTGAAGAAAACACCTCCAGAACCCACTTCTGAGGCTCAGGACAGGAGGGGGCACCTCAGGCAAGTGTAGGTCTTACAGATTGCTAAGTCCAGAAGCACTAGCAGAGTTGCAAAAAGTGTTTTGCGTCCCTGAGATCTCATGAAACAGGAGCCAAGCCAACCTGCCCTTGAAGAATCTTGGGCTCTAGGATGTAGAGAGCAGGTCCAATCACTCTCACTCCCAGACAAGAAGCAGCAGGTAGCAAGCCAACGCAGCAGAGCAGGTAGTCAAAGTAATTCCCACAGCACAGCAATCAGCAGGCAGCTGCAGCCGTGGCCCATGCAGGTAAGACCATGCAGGTAAGACCAGTGGGGGCGGTTGGGGGGGGATTTCGACAGATTATGAGGAAATAATTATTTATTTATTTTATTTTCCCTTGTGATCGTCTGTTGAATACCCCCCAACCAGGCCCCACCACTCTCACCTGCACAGGCCACAGCGGGGCAGCTGGTCAACACAGCAATGCAGTCAGCCAAGGGGGGATACCTTCTACAGCACAGCAGCTCTTCTTCCAGGCAGAATGTCCTTGGTTCCAGTAGAGTTCAGATTCAGTGGTATTAGGGGGTCAAATACTTATAGCCATATGTGCTTTTAAAGTGTGGTGTGAAGAGGCCTATGAAGATAACAAGTTACCTGCCTTTCCTGCTCTGGCTCCAGACACAGTACCGGGGGGTATGCAGCTCTTTTTGCAGGGACAGACTCAGGTGCAAGTGTCAGCTCCTCCCTCCCACTCTACCTGATGAAAGCCCATCAGCCTGTGATGGGTCATCAGAATGCAAATGCCACACCCCAGCTCCCTATGTGTGACTGTCTAGAGGAAATTTACAAAGCCCAGCTGTTACCCAACCCAGACGTGCATTCAGATACAGGCAGAGCACAAAATAATTAAAGTAAGACAATGGTAACTTTCTCAAAATTGCATTTTCAGACTTACAACTTAAAATCCGGCTTCATCATATTCTGTGATTTTAAATTGTGAGTTCAGAGACACCAAACTATAATGTTAACTTATGGGAGAGATAGGCCTTGAAGGAATGGATGACAAATGTAAGAGTATTTCACTACCAGGACAAGTAAAACCTAAAGTACATGTCCCACTTTTGAAATCAACAGCACTCTGCCCATGGGGCTACCTAGAGCCCACCTTAGGGATGACTTACATGTACACAAAGGAAGGTTTGTGCCTGGCAAGTAGGTTACCTTGCCAGGTCGAAATGGCAGTTTGAAACTGCACAAACAGGCTCTGCAATGTCAAGACTGAGCCATGTTTAAAGGGCTACAGAGTGGGTTGCACAATCAATGCTCTAGTCTCACTAGCAGCAATTTATTTACAGGCCCTGTGCATATATAATGCATTTTACTAGGGACTTATAAGTAAATTGAAAATGACAATTGTAGATAAGCCAATGTTACCATGTGTGAGAAAGGGCCTCTTATGCATGGTTAGCCCCCCACTTTTTGCCTGGTTGTGATGTGGTTTTGAATGTAGTGCACAGGGTCCCTGGCAACTGGGACTCCTGTGCCAGTGCTCCCTACCTAAAACAAACCCCCAATTGACACCTCTGCCCCCTGTAAGTCCCTAGTGCATGGTACCCTGGATACATTGGTCCTGGGAGCTGAAGAGGGTCTTTTGAGACTATGCCACTGCCCTTCCGGTCTGCATACCCCTGGAAGGAAGAAAATGACAACGTCAACATGGCACCCTTAATGGGTGCCATGCCATCTACAACTGCCTGACATCCTAGGTAAGTCAGCCCTCTAGCAGGCCTCACATCCCTGAGGCAGGGTGCAATATACTATAGGTGAGGGCATATCTGCATGAGCAGATATGCCCCTACAATCTTGGGCACCATTTCCTTATATTGTAAGTGCTAGCAAAGCCATAGATAGTACATGGGCTGGGAATTTAACAACTCGAGGTCCACAGCACCATAATGCCTTCACTGAATATAGGAATGTTTGGTACCAAACAACTCCTTTCAATAAATCCACGCAGGTGGTAGTAAGGCATTTATTGTACTTATTACACAGAGGGCACCTCAGATGTGCCCCTGAGTCCCTACCAACCCTGGTGGGGTCTCTGACCATCTGTAGGGATTCAGCCATCACCAGACATATTTCTGGACCCCTGGGTAGAGATCCTCCCCCAGGATGGGCCTGTGCTGGAAGAGGGAAGTTTCAAAGCCCTGCCACCTTTGTAATGCAACTCCCAACCTCTGCTGCTAGCAGCAGTTGGCAGCCCCTGGTTTAAACCCCCACTTTGGGTGGGAAAATTCAAAAACATAGGAGGTTTGCCCAGCTCTGCCAACCCCACCCCTAAGTTAATGGAAGCGATGTGAAGCACAACTTTCAGTGCCCACCATCTTGAAGATCGGAGGACCCCTCCAATCAGGGCTAGGTCCAAGCCCCCTACCATAGGAGGGTGACATAATACAGGGTGTAGTCGCCCCGGGAAAGATGCTCATTTGCCCTACCTACTACTCTCCTAAAAACGTCTCCTAAATTTAGTATTTAGGTGGCTTCCCCAGACCTGGCCCTCAGATTTGAAGGACCAAAGAAGAAGATGGAAGATGACCACTTACGGACCAGGAACTGGCCGCTGCAGACAAACTCTGGCAAGAACCCTGCCACCCACAACCAGTACAACCTCTGGACCTGTCATTCTTCCAGAAACTCTGCAATGCCTTCAAGAAACCCAGATACCTTTCAACCTTCACCAAAATGCCAAGAACCTTTCTTCGGACTAGAGGCTCAAGTCCCTGGCAACGTCTGTACCAGACCCTTAGTAGGGAGGACCGATCCTTGTTTCCACGTGACTCACTTTTTCCAAAGAACTCCATGACGGCAGGGGCGGAGGACTAAACTTGTGATGACGCAACTCTACCCAGTCAGAAGAACACCTCACAGCAGCATGGCCTCCATGAGCTTGAGGAATCCTCTCGAACCCATGACCTGTGCTGTGCAAAGCCCTCTGCCTGAGAGCCTGTACCCTCCTGCATGTGGCCCTGTCAGCCCCCCTTCCACTGCCACACAAGCCACACCTCCATGTCACAGTCCGACAACAGCAGAACTTTACCATGTGAACTATAGCAGCCTGTCGCTGGGGACAGCAAAATATCTGTGTTGCCGGTCTGCTGAAAACCAACCCGCTACATTACTCTCCACGGACCACAAGGGTACATATCATTGTGAGTATAGACCGCCTAAGTGTAGATTCTGGATCCTGTTCCCCACAACCAACATTCCCTAGCAGTGTTGGCCTGAAAAACGCGAAAACTGGACTGGAATTGTAAGTGGTATCCATACCGGTTACACTGCACAATTGTTTTCCTCCACAGGTGAATACTGAACTGCTATGACATTTGCACTATCAAACTTCTGAAACCTGAAAAGGATTGTTATTAAAAACCATACTTACTGTAAGGCAAAGACCTGGGTCTTAAAAATAAAATATGAACAAAGTATAATTTTCTTAAATTTGTCTGAATCTTCTTCTTGAGTTGTGTTCAATAAATGTCTTACACTCCTCTGTGTTAGACCTAAGGCTGCTCACCTTCTCTACCAATAATAGAGCACTTTGGGGCATATTTACAACAGAATGGAGAAGCGAGGTGTTAAGCAAACATTGCATCCAGGGGGTCTTGACAACTTTGCCATCTTCTGCACATTCAGGGGGCTGGAGATTAACACACTGAAGACCAAATGTATGGTCTTCAACCCAGCCAAAACTTCCCGCCTCAACCCCTCCCTAAATGGTACCATGCTTTAGAGGGTGTCAGTCTTTGACTACCTAGGTGTCACTCTGTCAGAAACATTTGAATGGGGCCTGCAATTGGCTAAAGCAAGCCTGAAGTTAGCACTGATTGCGGGGGATCATAAAAATGTACAGAAACTCCTGCCACAAACCAGCTGGTCCTAAAGCAAAGATTTACAAAGTGCAAGCTAGGGGCGCTACATTGTATGGGGATGAATTATGGGGACATCGTCCCTCTGACAGACTGATCAAAACAGAGAGACAGAGAACAACTTTACGAGGCAAATGCTAGACCTTCCGTCCAGCACCCCCTTTGTCCCCCTACGCCTGGACTTAGGAATCAGACCGATAGCGGTTGAGATTGGACTTAGGCCACTAACATTTTGGCTCAAACTGTGGGTGACCCCGGAACTAGCAGTGTACCAGACAGAGCTAAAGGAGTTATTGAGTCTCCTGGGTCTGGGCGAAATAACTTGGTGTATATATATTAAGGACTTATGTTGTAGATTGGGTAAACCTAGCATATGGAGCAATCCTGAGGAAACGTGTCCAGTAACATCATGTTCAGAATTGGTAAAAGCCTACAGGTTGCTCAAATTGGCAGATGCCCAGGGGGACTTAGCCTTAGGAAACCTGACAGCTGATTTCCTAAGAATTAAAGATGAGTATCAGACCGAGTCCTTTTTGGATGACATTCAACCCACCTTGGCAAGGGAATTATACATCCAGTTTAGAATAGGGACCCTGCCGCCTCGTGCTTTTACCAACAAATGGTCAAAAGTCTCTCCCCTTGGGTGCCCGCATGCAATTGTATAAATGAGTCAGAGCTCCATGTTTTCTTTTTCTCTCCAGGCTATAAATCAGCAAGACAGCACTGGCTCATCACAATCTGTAGGAACTTAGGAGCATATCAGCAAGAACCTCGTTAAAATTATTGCTGTTTTAGCGGCGGGAAACTGCCGCTAAAACTGTGATAACGGGCTTGCTAATATGCGTTATAGAATTCCAATAGAAGCTCAGGTTTGATGTGCAGGACATCTAACCTGGGCTTCTATTGGAAATCTATAACGCATATTAGCAAGCCCATTATCGCCATTTTAGCAGCAGTTTCCTACCGCTAAAACAGCGATAATTTTAACGAGGTTCTTGCTAATATGCCACTCAGGGTTTATACAATGTATGGCGGTGTTTAGAGTCCTGAAATATGACACCCACCCATCCATTGTTTTTGCTGCATCCTGTGTTTTAAATTCAATGTGGCACTCCTGTATGGGGCTGGTAAACTTGGCACCACACTGATAAAAAGCCCATAGTGCATGTATTTTCCTTGTTTATCCTTTTTAATCTATTTTTAAACTTTTCCTTTGTTTTAATGATTAAGACTAGTGATGAATTGTAAATTTATATTGATAAGACTGTATGTGTATGTTTATTTGCTTATGGCCCTAGTGGCTTCACACAGGGTAATCGTCAGGGCAGCCAGTTGAGGATGGGGTGTAGTCCTGGACTTCCCGATCCTCCCACGCAGTCTTTATTACGTTGTGTTTGAACACTGCCAGATTTACAATTTTATATATGTGTGTTTTATTTGTCTATGCTATGTGTTTTTATCTGTGCAAACCGGTTTTTATCATGTACTTTTTATGGTCTATACGGAATGAAACAAAGTTTGTTGGAATGGAGTGGCTAATGCCATGCTTCTCCAATCTAAAAACATTAGATGCGCCATATTCAAAAGAATGCGGTGCGGCCCTGCATTTTCCCTATTCCTGGTGCTGAGTTCAGCTGCCTAGCGCCAACGCAGGCACCCTTGCACCATAGTACAAGTGTATCTGTGTTGGGGGGAATGATTATTTATATGCAGGAAGAGAGACCTTTGTGCACATAAACAATCATTTATGGCATTTTGAAACTTTTATGTGTGCTGCTTAATGTAGCACATATAGAAGTTGAAAAACGTAATTCTTCTGCACATACACAATCAATGCAATTTCCTGTGTCTATGTGTACTTTCAAGACAGCACATATGGAAACAGCAAAAACGAGGAGAAATAAAGCATTTTTCGTCGCTGTGCCATGGTCGGACCAGGTTTCCCCTGGTCTTAATTTTAGCGCAGCCTCCTATTTACGCCACCCTTGTAAATAGGGGGCAGCATCAAAATCAATGGGTGTTGCGGTAGAACGTCCACGCAACATTCAATTCCCTCCCCTTTCACGCTGAATACAGCGTAAAAGGATGCCTTATTTACAAGGCAGCATTAAGCCACATTAAGTGGCTTAATGCTGCCTTGAAAATAAGGCGAAGCCCCTATCCCCATCACAACATCACGGAAAGTGATGTTGTGATGTTGTGATGGTGATAGGGGCTTGTAAATATGCCCGTTGACATTCCACATTGAGCCCTGTACACTTTTGGGGAACTCCTATACTCTGTGCACGGTATTACCAACAGTATCATATACAGAGTCAGCTTCCTTTATCATGTTTAAAGTACAGAGCATATGTACTTTAGCACGGGTTAGTAGTGGTAAAGTGTACAAAATCAGAAAAAATGAAGTCAGCAAAACAGACAGTCAAAAGGCAAAAAGTCAGGGGAAACCACCAAGGATGTCAGGTTTAACCGACCTGATATTGAATTGTGCCTTTATTACACGGCGAAGTCGCACAAACACACAATACAATACACCACTTTCCTCACAATATCAGATTTTGGGGTTACATTTTCTCAAATGTACCTCTGGCTGTACTGAATCAGGCTTTACTGAAGTATTTGGGATACGAGGAATATGAGGAGCAGGCGACCAATGTAGGTCTTCACGAAATGGCTGGTGAAGGGCTGAAAGGTGTTACTGAAGATAATAACACAACGATCAGGCGTGGTCAAAAGATGTACCTCTGAGCTATTACAGGTCAAACTCTTGGCTAGAAATAAGGCATAGATTGTGTCCGTGTTCCCAGCTGCCCCTCCACGGTGTGTGTCACTCTGCTCACATTTCCACATCCCATTAACTTCCTGTCAGACTCCAGTGACAGCTGCTGCTCTTGAGAGGAATCTCGGAGGTGTCACTACCGCTGCTTGATTACCTTCTCTCACTAATATGAGCCACATGCTGAGCAGTGGAAGGAAGGAGTGTTGCAGCTTGGAGAGAGCAATCTGCCAGCAAGGACGTGAAAGGCTTAGGTCACCCAGTGTATTTCTTTAAAGGGATGCCTAACCCATTTGCCCGTAACAAAATAAGATGTGAGAGAATGGAACCTTTTAATGTAAAGGTCTTTTTACAATATTGTCGCCTTCCTAAAAAAATTATAGCCTGGGGGAATGTGCTCTGGAGCATATTTTTTATTATGGCCATATTTATTTGCTTAGTGCTGAAATGCACTGTAGGCTTCGTGTTCGAAAAACAACATTAAACAGACTAGAAGTGCAGGGGCCTATTTATAGGGATGTCACACAGTCACCTTGGTGCACTGCACTGCGTGACAGGGAAAGGACAGGAATGCACCACATTTAAGGCAATACGGCGCATTCCAGTCCCAATTGCTGGTGCCCTTTTGGCTGCCTAGCGCCATTGTATGAACCCTTGCACCATTATTATTATTATTATTATTATTATTAAAGGCTTTTATAGCGCGCTATATTACTAAAAAAATTGTATCCTGGCATGATGCAAGTGTGCCTGTTTGCTTAGCAGGATTGTTTTTGTGCAGGAATACCTTCCTGCACAATGCAATCCTGGGAGACATATTGCTCTTTCTATGTGTGCTGAAAAATGTAGCACACATAGAAAGAGGAGGAAACAAGAAGGTGTAAGATTTTGGCACGTCCCCAGGTTTACAAGTTCTTATAAACCTGGGGATGCGTCAATGTCCATGAGAGTTGCATGGGAATACTCACACAATGCCCATGGAATGCCTTCCCAGGGTAGAGTAATGCAGTACAGCGATTTGTGCTGCATTACTAGAGATTTGTGGAGCCACTCGGAGAGAGAGAGTGGCTTTGCATGGCTTCAAAAATCTGGACTGAGGTTTTGTAATAAAATAACGAGGTACACTGAAGTAGCGTATAAGTCTTCTTTATTCCATATTATCACCACCACAGGTTCCAGTAAGCTGGAGGCAGCTCTGGATTGTTCATGCATTATTGAGCGGACTATACCAACAGGGACGGGAAGGAGGGGGGGTGGGAATGAACCAAGTGAGATTACAACACATCTCCTTATGGGGGAAAGGAAAGGAACGGATAGGGTACATTGCATAGATAAGAGAATTCAATACATAAAGTAGGCCACCAGGAGGTGGCACGCCAAAACACAGTAACCAGTGACTGAAGGATTATTATCTGGTGTAGTAATCCTTGCTCCAGCGGGGTGCAACTGTGGGTCTAGACGACTTTCTGGGGGTCACCTGACTCATTCCTGGAGGTAACACTTGCAACTGGGGAACCTTGAAATCCTTGTATGGAACAATTCTATCCATGCTCCAGGTTTGACCATTGGCCAACTGTACCACATTCTTACCCACATTACTCACCACCATGGGATCGGAGAACCTGGTGGCACCTCTCCGTCTCAACTTGGGGAGATCAATACGCACCAAATCACCTTCACGCACCTGTCTGGTTTTAACATGTTTGTCAGCATTGTACCTTGCTACATACTTTTCTTGGTGGCTTTTGTAACGTTCACCAATCATCTCTCTGTCCACCAAACGATTGATTTGTCTCTCAATAGGGGGAGAAAGTTTAGTTTTAGGATCCCTCCCCTTCAATGATGTAAAAGGAGACACCCCCGTGACCAAGTTGGGAGTGGTGCGGTGCGCCCAGACTGTTTCTCGCAGAGCCTGTGGAGCGGGTGTGTTTAACATTTCTGCCCGTTGTAAGCACTCTTTTACCACCCAGTTCATCCGTTCCACTAACCCATTGGCGCGGGGACAGTATAAGGCAGATCTTTGGTGAACAATACCCATGTCTGAAAGAAATGCCTTTATCTCTTCCGATGTGAACTGCACCCCATTATCCGTGACTAGAATGTCTGGGATGCCTTCCTCGAAAAAGATTTCATTAAGGAAGCTCACGAGTGCCTTAGTGTCAATCTGGTTTACACATTTAAATGCCACCCACTTCGAGTGATAGTCCACCAATACCACAATGAATCTTTCTCTCAAAGTTTTCAAATTTAGTGGACCAATTATGTCCAGTGCCAATTTGGACCAAGGCTTGTCGGGTATGTGCACCGGAGACAGGGGTGGTTTCCGGGTTTGACGGGTTTTATCCGCCTTGCAACTCTCCATGCAATCTCTCACGACAAGTTCAGCCATGGCATCCATCCCTGGCCACCAGTAGTCCAACCCGATCTTACTCTTGGCTAAACTGCGGCCCAAGTGTCCCCCATGTGCCAGGTCCACAATTTTCTGTCTTAGGGAGACCGGTGGGACAACATTTTCTCCTTTGAACACCACATCATCAAAAATGTTAAGTTCCAGTCTCACCTCCCAAAACCCACTCAATTCAGGCTCTACCTTGCTCTTATCACTGGGCCACCCATTTACTATAAGGTCTTTGAGTGTCTGTAAGTGCCCGTCTTGGTTCAATCCCTGTTCCCATTCCTAATTACCCAAAGAAGTGAGTGTCAACACCCGTTCCTTATCCTCCGTTATAGCTTCTTCCCCACCCACTTTATTAGGTGAACGGGACAGGAAATCTGCAACCACATTCTGAGATCCTGGCATGTACTTCACGATGAAGTTGTACCCCTCCAAACCTAAAATCCACCTTGAAATTCTTGGTGTGGTTTTCTCTGAACCCTTCGTGGTGAAGGCATACTTGAGAGGTTTATGGTCGGTCCGCACAGTGAAAGGAATGCCCCAAAAGAAAAAGCATAAGTGTTTAATGGCCCATGTGCAAGCAAGTGCCTCTTTTTCAACCACAGAGTAGTTAACCTCCACCCCTTTTAGAGCTCGTGACGCGAAGGCCACTACCTGTTCTTCATTCTTGTCCATCTGTACAAGGCTAGCCCCACACCCTTGTTTCTAGCATCAGTGAATAGGATTGTGAGTTTGGTTGGATCAAATCTTCCCAGAGATGGGGCTGAGGCTATGCAATCTTTCACTGTAGTGAACGCCCCTTGACAACTTTCATTCCAAACAAATGGATTTCTTGCTTTCACCAACATTCTAAGGGGTTCCACAATACTGGCATAATTCCTCACAAATTTGGCATAATACTCAGAAAGTCCGAGAAAAGACTTTAACTCTTCAACATTAGTAGGAGGTTTGTTGTCTCGAATGGCTTCCACAAGGTTAAGCTTGGGCTTAATGCCATCCACAGAAATGGTGTGGCCCAAGTACTCCACTGACCCCACCCCAATGCGACATTTCTCTTTTTTTTAAGGATAGACCCGCAGCCTCTAGTCTAACCAAGGCTCCCCTCAAAATGTGGTCGTGCTCTTCAACATCCTTACCATAGATGAGGATATCATCCTGAAAGCATAACGTCTTAGGTAGACCCTCCAGCACATGTTGCATAATCCTCTGAAATGCAGCAGGCATGCGGATGTACTGAAAGGCACCTAAGGGTGTGATGAAAGAGGTTAAATGCCTTTGGTTGGGGTGTAACTCTACCTGGTGGTAGGCAGAGGACAGGTCGAGGACACTAAAACAGCTGGCACCTTTGATCAAAGTGAGGACCTTGTGTATGTGTGGTAGTGAATGTCTGTCTACCCAGATACTGTTGTTAAGGTCCACGCATAGCTTGATGTCCTTTCCTGTAGACTTGGTTGTAAGAACAATCGGGGCCAACCACTGTGAACTCTCAATGGGCTCAATTACACCTTGAGCTAGCAATTTGTCTATTTCAGCTTGAAGCGGAGCTTGCATCAAATGGGGAATAGGTCTTACTCTATGGGCCACAGGTTTCGCCTTACCTTTAAGTTTAATAGAATGCTGATAACCCTTGAGTAACCCCAATTTTTCCATGAATACCTGGGGAAACTCTTCACACACCTTCATGCCCCCTACCTACTGATCTACCAGGAGTACTTGGTCAGGGCTGTTGGGGTCTAGTTTGATGCCAAGCTCCCGTTGGTGTCTCCACCCCAACAAACAAGAGCCTTTCTTAGTAATATACACCTTGCCCACAGTGCACCTTCCTTTAAACCCAATCCTCATGGTTGTCATTCCCACCAAGGGTATGGGGTCCTTATTGTACCCCCCCGGGTGCACATCTGCAGGTTGTAAAGTATGCTGTTCTGAGGGGAACACTCTATGAAATGTCTCCTCTTCAATTAAGGTATACGGAGAACACGAATCAGCAAAGACACAGACCTCCCTCTGATCTAGAGTAATAGTGCAAGACGGATACTTCTCTGCTCCCTCTTCATCATCCACCTTGAACACCAACTTGACTTCTTGATCTGTCTCCTGTTCAATAGAGTGAACTGATTTAGGTTGAAAATCTTTGCACGGTCTTGCTAGGTGGCCTCTCCTCCCACACTTATGACATGTGACTGATCTTGCCGGGCAATTTGCGTGATTGGCCAGGTGGTTGGGGCTGCCACACCTGAAACACTTAAGTTTGGTACCAGGAGCAACCGGACCCTGGCCTTTCCCCTTAGCCTCCCTGCTAGTTTCATGTTTGCTAATAACATTGACCTCCGTGTTCTTCTGTCCCTCTCCCTTCATAGCTGCCATACAATCTGCTGTGTGCTCAATGCCTACTGCAATTTCTACCGCTTGTTTAAGATCCGGATTGGCCACCAAGAGCCTCTCTTGAATTTTATTGTTATTAGTACACCTAACTAGCTAGTCTCTAATAAGGGAGTCATATAAACTATCAAAATCACAAGTGTTAGCTAAACCTTTAAGTGCTGCAATGTAAGTTTTCACCTTTTCTCCTTTACCTTGCACCCTAGAGAAAAATGTGTGCCTCTCCAAAACCACATTAATACTCTTGCCAAAATGTTTTTCCAGTCTGCCAACTGCTGCTCAATACACATTCTCATCATCATCGCTATCCTCCTCTGCATCCGCAGTTATATTATCATACGTTTTGCGCCCTTCTACACCTAAGTTATGGAGTAAGGTGTGCAATTTTCTTAAAGCAGAGAATTTCTCTCCCCCTATGGCTATCAAATAGGATTCTAAAAGTCATAACCACTGTTTCCAAGGTAACTGTGGTTCCCCCACCTCGTTCAGGAATGGTGGTGATTGAGACATGCTCGTGCTGGCCATCGTGAGGAAAAGATAAAACACAATCTTATGCTTAACGTGTAACTGTACTCCCCCACAACACCACCAAAGGTGAAATGACCCCTTGAACCATACAGCTCTTAACGATTTCAAAGTATAATTATAGTAATAATGTATGGGTAGACAGTACGTTATTATGAAAGGTTCCTGTCAAAACACTGTGAAAAAAAACAAAATTTCCACTGATTCTACACAGCTGTTCCCATCAGCGAAATATAGACAGGCAACTCTTCGAACATGCAGGGAAAAAATTTAGTCCAGTTGAGCCTGTCAGCGAAGGTGCGATGGGGAATAGAAAGTACCTTTTGGAAAGCCGCCACCACCGTCGTCTGATGCCTCCTTGAAGAACCGGTGGCTCTGCGCAGTGCCTTGACCCCAAAAACCGTGTGAATGCGGACAACTGTGCCTGTCAGCTAAGACTGAAGGCCACACCGAAAAGCACCAACAAGGGGTTAATAAATATTTTTTTAAGGCTCCCGTTAACACTCGGGAGAGGGCACCGCTAAAGCTCACCGTTGCTTGCGGATACCTTTGTGAGGGAAAAACAGAACGCAGGAGATGTTTTCCTTGCCACCGCTCCCCGGCTTTGGCGCTGTGAGGAGAGTTTACTGCGCAGGTGCGGTGTGCCTCACACAGCTCCCCTGCTCCGGCGCTTGTGATGAAACTGACACGCAGGCGCAGTGCAGTCAACGCTATTCCCCACTCCAACACTGTGAGGAACTGCGCAGACGCGGTGCTCTCTCCACAGCTCCCAAGCTCAGGCACACATCCTGATGGAAACCGCGTTGAGGAGGACCACACAGCAACACCACAGAAAACGGTTGTGCCTCACAGCTCCTCAACTCCTAGGCAGCCACCACCAACTGCCCATGCCGTAACGCTGGTTGACTTAACGCTGTACCCGTTCTCAGACGTACACGTTCACCTTAGGGAGATGGCAATAAGGTGAGCAGGCACACTCGAGGCTGTAATTTCCTTTGCCCCTGGATACCCACCCGAAAACCTTCCCCCACTGACCACGGACAACTTGCTGGAAAACACAGCCGATGCTCACGCAGGAGGGATCCCCACAGCTCACCTCAGCATGAAGATGACAGCACGCAGCGAGGTTCTCGGAATTGACACCTCACCCTCAACCCTCTATTTCAAAGGCGGGGAAGGTAAGTGAAAAGGTGTCTTCGTCTCTTACAGGAAAAATATTTCCCTTATGCCATTATAATAACTTGCTGTGCTGGAGTATCACTTGGGGGTGATGGTGAACTGTCCCTACGCAGTCTTCTGTCGCCAGTGTAATAAAATAACGAGGTACACTGAAATAGCGTATACGTCTTCTTTATTCCATCTTATCACCACCACAGGTTTCAGTCAGCTGGAGGCAGCTCTGGAATGTTCATGCATTATTGAGCGGACTATACCAACAGGGACGGGAAGGAGGGGGGGTGGGAATGAACCAAGTGAGATTGCAACAGGTTTCCATTTCTCTTTCACCATTTGAAATGGTGCAAGAGTGATGCAAGCGCCCTCATAAATAGGCCCCGGTGTCCAACATCACATCTAGATGGGAATGGTGAATGTACTGTTTATCAGCCCTGTCATAAACATCATAAAGGTAAGAATCGTGTACATTAAACCCGGTCACGAGCAGAGGCACATATGGTATTCACTTGAGACGGTAAGTACAGACAATTCAGAGTGAGGTGTTTAATGAGGGGCATATCATCAACGGGCATCAATAATTATCGCTTGCCGTGTGTAGTGTGCAAAATCCTAACGGCGCCTATCGCCGGATTCTATCGCCCGGTTAGTGCACTATCAGCAACGCGCATCGCCGAGGAGATAGAAATCCTGGAAATAGCTGCGATAGGTGTCAAAATTGCTGGATTACTTGCGATGAAAAACTGGTCTAGAGAAAAACATTGATTATAGTGAGATGTGGACTTAGTATAACAGTCCACCACCCATGATACACATGGCTAACACGGAAAATTTGTAGGTGTTAGAAAGCAGCGATGTAGCCGGTTAGCCCTAGTTTTATTAGTCCCGTTAGCGATTTGATTGATGATAGGGAGAACGCCTGTTAGCGAATAATATCGCTGTAGTTCACACGAGAATGCCTACCTCGCATCTCATTAGCGATGCGAGGCGATAAGATTATGGGCGCTAAGGCATGGATACACGCTTTCGCATGTCCATGCTGATAGGGCGTTAACATTAAGGCCGCTTTTCGCCTGAAAACGGACGAAAAACGCAGCAATAATGTTATCGCCAGCCCTTGATGATATGCCCCTGAGTCCGATAAATATATTGAGTTCCAAGTTCTAACGTGTAGAATCCAGTGGGTTTAGTCTGAATTTTCATGCTCTAGGTAATTACCAGGAATTTTCTTCCACATAATTTCTGCAGGTTTGACCTGTCCAAAATGATGTGGGATTGCGGGGACACAGAGTTTATCTCATCTGATAACTACAAGACATGGTAAACTCGGCATTACTTAGAATTCCGGTCCCTGCAAAAGAAGAGTTTAGGCAGAGATCAGAATTTTACACTCCCCTTGTGATTGGACCAATTGTTCGACAGTGAATCACATATGATAATTTAATTGTTAGGTGTACTTTTTGGTTCAAGAGTTTTAAAGTCAATCACAAGCAAATGACATTGGTTTAAAAGCCATGAATCTCCAGACTAGAATAGTGATAAGAAAAGATGAATCACTTGGGGGCATATCATCAACGGCCAGTGATAAATATCGCTGGCCTTGTGTAGCCTGCAAAATCCTAATGCCGTCTATCACCGGATTCTATCGCCCACTTTGTGCACTATCAGCAATGCGCATAACCAAGGCGATATAAATCCTGGAAATAGCGGCGATAGGCGTCAATATCTCTGGATTACCTACGATGAAAAACTGCTCAAGAGAAAAACTTTGCTGATAGGGAGATGTGGACTTAGTATAACAGTCCACCTCCCATGATACACATGGCTAACATGGAAAATTTGTAGGTGTTAGAAACCTGCGATGTAGCCGGTTAGCGGTAGTTTTATTGTCGCTAGGCCGGTTAGCGATTTGATAGATGATAGGGAGAATGCCTGTTAGCGATTGATATCGCTGTAGTTTACACGGGAACGCTTACCTCGCATCTCATTAGCGAGGCGATAAGATTATGGGCGCCAAGGCATGGATTCACAAGTTAGTATGTCAATGCTGATAGGGCGTTAGCACTATCACCGATTTTCGCCCGAAAACAGACACAAAAGCGGCGATAATGTTAAAGCCGGCCCTTGATGATATGCCCCTAACAAAGTGAAAGAATAGCACATTTTTCCAACTGTCTCCAAGCTCTACTCAGATAATCTGATTAACGCTTCCAACGTTCTAACAATACTTTGCCACTCAGGTGTGTGACAAAGCTTATTGTGAACATCATCCCCTTCAACTTAAACCTCCGAAGGATCGTCATGAAAAGGATGCTCTTGGTTGATGAATGGCACAGAAGCATGGGCGTTGATTCACCTACAGGCCATGCGTAGCAAAAGTGACATCGTATACCCTTTGACCTTAATGATAGCACGGTAAGAGATGTCATATGGCCTTTGAACCTGATGTTTTTCCAGTAAGTCATGATACATGACCTTATCATCACACTCACACTCTCTTACAATTCCCTAACATTCTTATCTATTCTCACTGACTCACTTTAACTCACTCTTAATCACACTACTGCTGAGGATGGAAGCAATGCCGCTCAAGTAGTGCTGCACCGCATCCGGGCTCCACTGGCACCTCCCTTCTCAATCTTCCGCGTTGTGCAGCATGGCGGGTGGCACAAACGCTGTTAAGAGCATTTGGGAGAGTACTTAGGGAAGGGAAGAGATTGAAGCTGGTAAGGGTAATGTCCTCCTCCCACTTGCCGGCAGCTTGGCGACCCTTATTGATAGATGTAAGGAACTTTGTTGATTGCCACCTAGGTATTTTGAGAGACACTGAAAGCTGCAGATTGAATATTGACAAGTGTTTTTGAGTGGAATTAATGCCTTGGGAGGGAAGGAATTAATAGAGAATTTGAGGCTTATCTTTTTGGCCACTTTCTATTCTAGCTCCTCAACAGAGAAGCAAAGAATTAGCTATGCCGCCTAAGCGACCTAATGGTTGAAGTATGAAGACAGGGAAGTAACAGCAGCAGTCAGCTATTTTCTAATTAGCTTCATATTTTTTTGGAACACAACATCACTTTGGAAGGATCCCAGAGTTAACAGCTCCCCTCTCAGCCACCCATTCTGCTGAATGCACTTCAGTTCCGTCCTCTGACGCAGAATTGGAGAAAGGTGCTTTCCCACTGAATGGAATACAGCATTAGATGGCAGGTCCGAGCCCAGCACGATTATTCTAGAAATTGCAGATGTCGCCAGCCATTGTTGATGATAGGATGGGCGGGGGTGGCAACACCCTTGTCATTCAGGAGCTGGATGGCTCAGATAAGCTCCCAGGATTTGGGATAGTCCAACCTCTGTATCCTAGGTTAATCAAAGTAACGATTTGGTCACCAATAATACAGGAGCTTTCTCGTCAAGTTCTGGAGGCCAAAAGATCCAAATGAATCAAAAGAACAAATAGTTAGGATCATCTAGGCAAAGCTCGAAGTAGTCAAGGAGGCTGATACCAACGGGGTGGTTGCTACTCACCACATGACAGGGGTCTTAGAGAAGGGGAGCATGAACACTGATTTTGTTGTAGAACAATGGACAAAGATTAGCCCTTAAACCTTTCAAGTACTGGTGTCCAGGGGATTAGGTGCTGAAGATAAAGGTAGACCTGTAGACCCTATGATCTCTACAATGGGAGCTTCTAGCTCAGAAAATGTATAGCCAGAGGATTCCTGACCCCAACTATAGCAGCTAATAACTGAATGCCCCAGGTTCACTGTTAATGTTGCTTCAAGAGGTTTTGAGTATGAACAGAAGCCTCAGGCACCAGCAGTTTGATTTTGCAACTGAGATTAGGTACTGCCTGGGAAAGCTAGAGGGTCAAATTACCCAGTTCAAAGAGTGTTGTGAGGAATTGGAACAGTGGGGTTTGAGCTGTAAGGACAGACTAGAAACAGCCTCAATGCTGGATTTACTGCTGGAGAGAAAGAGCAAGTCTTTGGATAAAAATCTGGAATATTTGGAAAACCATTCAAGACAATCACATCCAAGAATTGTTGAGGTACCTGAAGGGAAGGAGGAGAGTATGGGTATGTTTTAATTTGTGGACACGCTCATTCGTCCTCTATTCTCTTGTATCCGTGGAAGGACTTGACCATAATGGAGGCCACAGGGTGCCCTCTCAGATGCCATGTAAAACTAAGTATCCTTGTACTATATATGCTAATGTTGCTGATTACAGAATTAAAGAGAAGGGGCTGGATAAAGCAATCAAGGTAAAGACTTTCTCTGTAAAAAACAAAAGTTCTTTCAGAGTATTTTCTGATATGACAATTGATACATCACAGAGGCATAGAGAGTTTAGGAACATGATTGTATCATTTCAGTCTCCTGGTGCCCAAGCATTCCTGATACAAATGGCTAAGTTTGAAGTGTTGAAAAGGATGCTCTCGGATTTTCCCTCAGATTGTAGAGGTGCAATCATTTCTTGCAGAGATAAAAAGTGGGAGATGGATTGATATAGTGAAAGATTGCCTTGGTTTTTTACTTCGGTTGCACCATTTGTGTCTATATCCGAGCCACCTACATTAGTTAGATGAGGGGGGTGGGGGGAGGCTGAATGGGATTGGGATACAACCCTGTCATGTTGATGCTCGCCTATGGGACGGGGAGGGTTTGGCTGGGCTGGTGGAAGGGCAGTGCACCTGCCACAGTTGAGTGGGAACCTGGTGGGAACGATGGGGAGTGTTGAAGTGCATAGAGAAAAAAGAGGTCCAGTTACATGAGTTTATGATAAAAGTATTGCAGGCAGTCTATTTGAGGAGGTCTGAGGGTAGGCTATGCAATGTTGAGGTGGGCACTGTAAGAGGTCAATGCGAATTTGCTCAGTCTGGTTTATGAAATGCAGTTTAGTGAGGAATTTCCAAGGCACTTTAATCAGGAACGATTCAGTTATGAAGGTTTTCAGACGTTATTGTGCATGCTTTGCATCACTTGGCACTTTGTATGTTTATTTGTGTCACAGGCCAGTCCGTAGCATCGAGTAATCTAGACAAATGTTCGTGTAAGGGATGGAACTAGTTTTTTGCAGTGCGATCGAAGGGTTTCAGTTCTGAGAAGGGTGGCTGCTTGCTCGTCAGAATTTAGATGGACCAGTGCTCTGGGGATGGTCTTTTTGCCTTTAGAAAGCTGAAAGGGTAATGATGCTTTAATTTAATGTTAAACAATACTAGGAAAAAGCAAACATTTGAAACCTGGAAAAAGCCATCAATCAGCAGTGGTCTTTTTGCAAGAAACTCATATTCCTTTTAATTGGTTGACCAAGATTGATATGTTTGAAACCTTGTCTGGCTCCAAGTATTTTTCATTTGTGGGTGCAACCCCTAGAAGAGTGACAATTTATGTAAGTCAGAATGCTAAAGTGCGAGTTCATAGATGTCATCGGATATGGAAGGGTGGGCTGCTCGATTAACTCACTGTAGGTATCTCTAGTGATTTTTTATGCCCCGGACGAAGATGACCCTGTCCCATTTAACACATCGTTATCATCATTAGCAGCATTCCAAAGAACTCTGATAGTGGGAAGAAATGTCAATTCCCCCCAGCAGCCAGACCTTATTACTTCTTCTGGCAAAAAGGTTCAACCAAAACCAAAAGTTGCAAACATTATTTGGAGTAGATCAGAAAATTCTGGGGATGATTGAACTTTGGTGAGCAGACAACACAGATAAAAAAATAAAAAACTTGTTTTTCGGCTAGGCGTAACATATCTCCTTGTTTGAAATATTTTTGGATTTCCTCCATCTTGGGGATTAGAGATATAAATATGTTACCTACCGGTTTCTCTGATCATTCCGCAGTGGAGTTTCAATGAGTTATTTAGAAGGTGAAGATGTGATTCAGCTATGTAAAGCAGAGATAGGAAGTTTTTCTTTTCATTAAAACAAGAGTTCTGCCTCTATGAACATGGTGTGGGATGTCCCTGCGTGAATTTTTGATGTCCAGAGATATAGTTCAGTTTAGAAGTTTTATCAGTTTTATCAGGGAAGCCAAATCAGGTTGGAGAACAGGGTTAATATTGAGTACGAAAGGTTCCTTGAGAATGGCTCAGAAGGAAATAGGAAAGCACTTGCAAATGCAAAAGCTGCCCTTCTGGAGTATTATTATGTCATCAATTATTAACAGAATTCAACATATTATCGGAAGATGTGTGAAAAAAACCATTTTGTTTGGAAAGTTGATGGGCTGGAAGGCGCAAATGGCTATTCCCTTCCCTTTGGGCGAGCTAGAGGAGGTATTTAGCAGTCTGACAGGAGGTAAAGTTTGTGGCCCCTCAGATTCTTTGCAGAATTTTATAAGACTTTTTCAGAAGTTTTAAATCCATATTTCTTGCTTAGGCAAATTTTATTTTTAAAGGGGAATTGCCAACTCTGTCTTTTAAGATTAGGGTTCTACATTTTGACTACAAAATGATAATGAATTTGGCTGTGCATAGAACTAATATCTTGTCTCCTCTTTTTCATAGGGATCAAAATGAATGGTTGTATTGCCGGGCAGCACTTGAGTACGAAAACTGAATCTGATAGCGGCTCTCGATCTGCTTGCGGTCAAGTTCAGCAGCAATCTTTTTGTTAAACGCAGGAAAGGCGTTGGACCTTGAGGTTTTGGAAGCTCTATTTAGCATCCTGGGAAAAGTTGGATTTTCCTCCCAGACCACAGGTTTCATAAAAAGGTTGTACTCAAACATGAAAGTTAAGCTAATTTTAAATTCGATGGAAATAGGTTGTATCAGGGTTCAGCGTGGAGCAAGACAGGGTTGTCGCCTCTCGCCAGCTCTTGTTGCATTTTTTATTGAACCTCTGGCCACAGCAATTCGGAAAAAAGGAGTAATTCAAGTGCCTGTGTCTTTTTATGGCTTAAATTAAGGTACACGCTTATGATAATATGCTTTTGCTGGCCCCTAAGAAAGAAGTACAAGTAAGAGTATTGGACATTCTTTCACTGTCTAGATGTTAGCAAAGTTCCTGCTTAAGTGGTCTTCATTTGGCAATTTAACAACCCGGCCCCCTGCTCCCCGGGCAGTACTAACTTGTCACCTCTAATCAACTTACACCAATATTTAATTAATTTGTTACTTCACAACTGCACTTTTTCTTATCAATCAGTTCCCCAATCTTCGGTGGCCACCCATGCCTACTTTTCTCTTTTACTTGGGCCAATGTCTAGTCTTTCTCCGTGCACTCGTGCCATTCCTTTCTGATAAAAACTAGAATGTTATAAAGAAAACTGGAGCATCCATGTCACTATCCCCTTCTTCCTTACTTTCTAAAATTAAGTGAAACAGACAAACAGCTGCTGGAATACATGGCGCATTGCTACTTTGAAATTGTATCATTTTAATACTCATCTGGCAATGCAGGGTGTAGCTAAGGCTGTGCGAAATACACTTAATGTGCTTTATTGATATAGTTAAAAAAAATACCACAAACAACGGCTACTCGTGTTCTGTTATTCCTATGCTTTCGCTATCTATGAATATTTATCATGAATGAGCAGTTGCAGGACATTTTTATTGCAAATTGTGTTTAATTACCCTACGTAGCCTAATGGTATATCTTGGGGAATTTTGAATACCAGATATAATGCAAAGTTCCAAAAATTACGCAAATTACGCAAACTGTACTGGGGACATTTAAATTTTGCCCAGGTCTAGGTGAGTGTGTTCCACTCTTTCAGTGAAGAATACAAACTTAAGGGGTTTACCATCTGTTCTCAGTATGAAATGTAGGCCCTACAAGAAAAATCTGAAATGTTTTATTGGCTAATTACATGCCAGGGCATCTCTATCTGTAACCAAACAGTAACATTCTGAACCTTGCAGGGAACAGGATACAAATGCCACAATGATTTTCTAACCCTAAACAATTTGGCAAAGTGGGGCTCCAGGTTCTTTGGTACTCGTATTGATATTGATTATGGATTTTCTTTGTACATCATCATTTCCTGGTGATGGAGCTGGGTCAAATCGATGGGCGCCCTCCATAAAACGTTATCTTAAGGTGTAAGTCATTGTCACACAATTCTTAATAAATGTGGATATATAAACCACCAGTGCCCAGAAATCATTTAGGTTTTTCCATCTTGGAAGGTGATGAGGCAGACTTTACCACACCTACCAAATTGATCCTTGGATTTATCTCATCTCTAGATAGTGTGTGTTCAGGTAATGCTCAGAGCTCACATCTATGTGGCATTTTTCTCTTTTGATGTTAAGCCCAGCAACTCTCAACTTTGCTAGGAATTCCCCTAGGGTGGAATCATATTCACGCTTTGTAGCGAAATAAATCAGTATGTCTACTGAAAACACATGACATAGTGAGTACCACTCAGAATTTGTTGCATAATTCTCTGAAACGTTGCAAATTACGTACGCCAAACCAAATGGCATCTGCCAGAACCTAAAAGCTCAAAGGGTGTGATAAAGGAAGTTGATGACCTGCTCAGGACTTTGTTCAACTTGGAGATGAGCAGTGGACAAACCAATCACATAGAAACAGCTTGCTTCCCTCGTGATGCACAGTATCTTGGTAATTCTGGGAAAGGGATGCTCATCAACCGATTTACTGGTCTTGATTTCTCTCATGTACACACATAAGAGGATGTCCTCCCAATGGGCCGTGTTTGTCACCACAATGCAAGCCAATCATTCCGAGCAGCCCATACCAAAACAAATGAGTTTTAATAACTCTGCTATCAATGGCTCCTTCATTAACAGTGGTACCAGAGGCCTTCTGAATAGCAGGCATGGTGCCAGGATATGATTGAAAAGTAACAACCTAGGCAATTGGACAATAAAAAGTCACATATAGATCAAAGAAATATATAAGAGTAAACTACAGCTGGCTAAAACATAAGTATTTATTAAACAGTTAACACAAATAAAAACAGGTCATTTATATGACATCAGATAGCAGTTAAAAAGTCACAGTATATGATTGACATTTACACATTATTAAATTAACAAACAGTAAAAAATGGGGGTTGGTGGCATAACAATTCGGTCTCTACGCGCATTTCGGCGGCCAGCGCCTTCTTCCTGGAGCAGCCACACAATATCTATAAGGTGAAGATGCATATAGAACATAGAATTATATCGATTCTAAATCACATATTAAAAATCAGTTTCTAAACATTATTTTTTTTTAAAAAACAAAGAATTTAACTTTATAGCAGCTGTAGAATAATAAAAAGCAACTTAATGATTTATATATATCTCTTGTCATTTCCTTGCGGAATTTAGACTGTCTATTGCAGGACAGAAAGGTATTTTCCAAATGGTGGAAGAGTCAATGCCCAGATACATTGACGATATCATCTTCATCTGGACCGATGGGAGAGAAACTCTTCATGAATTCCTCCAGTGGATAAATGGAGCTAACCCTAACTTAAAGTTCACCTCCCATGTTAGCAATAAGAAAGTTGAATTTCTAGATATAGAAATTATAGACAGTGTAGGAACTTTAGAAGTAGACCTCCATATAAAACCTACAGCAAGAAACACCTTACTTCATTACCAGAGTTTTCACCCGCGGACTCAGAAAAATAGCATCCCCTTCTCACAGTTCCTACGCGTAACTGTACAAATATAAAAGATTTTGATAAACAAGCAGCAGTGATGAGAACTAAATTTATTGAGAGAGGCTACCCCCACCGACTAATGAGAGAATCATATAAACGGGCCCGATATTATGACAGAGATTGCCTTCTAAAAACAAAAACTACTAACCCCAACGACCAAATAGTCTGCATAACAAGGCATTCAACAATAAACGAAAAAGTAAGGCATGTCATAAACTCGAACTGGCACATACTAAATAGCAACTGCACAAATGACCAGAAACTGATGAAACCTATTTTTGCCCACAAAAGAAATAAAAATATAAAAGAATTCATTGTTCATTCTCGTTTTGCTAAGAGTTCCAAAAAAGATGTCCCTAGTCAACGTTCAATCTTGACCAACCACCCCCTAAAAGGAACTTTTCCATGTTCATCATGCAACTCATGTAGTAACATCTTGCCAGGTGAAGAATTCGAGTACAACGGTCATAGAACCAAAGCAAAAGAAATGTGGAATTGTAAAACAAACAACGTAATTTACTTTATACAATGTCCATGCCCCCAGGGGTACGTAGGTGAAACCTCAAGAGCAATTCAAACACGCCTAAACGAACACCGTTCGGCGATAAGGACTAAAAAAACTGCATGCCCAATGGTCAAACATTTTTTAGACAAAGGACACAATGCTGAGATTTCAAATGGAGGATTTTGGAGAAAATCCATGTTCCAGACACAAAAGGAGGCATGTCTATCCGAAAGAAACGAGAAGTTTTTTGGATTTTTGTCTTTTACAGCTTCAGACAAGGCCTAAACAGCGAAATCCCGTGGGAACACGCAATCCTTTAAGGAAAAACCCCAACCTTCAGCCATACACTTATATGGCTCCATGAGCAATAGACAGTGTATCGCAAACTTAGATACCTGAGTTAAACATGAGGTCTTATTTTCACCACTCCTACAGGAATCTTTCACATAGACTAACTACCTAATCCTCCCCAAATAAAAGCCCATACCTGATTAAATTATAATGAACCTACTATCTCTGATTGAAAGTGTTTCTGCTTTAATGCTAATTTCTAATACTATAGAAACCGTTAAATATAATATTCCTCGCTAAATTATCCATTTTTACATTTTAAATTGCTTGACCCGTAACTGTCCCCTATATACTAAAAATGTATTATTTTTTATTGTTGAAGCCCAGAATGGGAGCGCACATTAGGATCTTGCCTAAATGTAAACAGTATTGTGCTACATACACGATAGAGCAACCAATCACGAGTGCCAACTGTAGATACACCGAATCAAATGTGAGTTCTCAAAACTCCGCTTCTTCTATAATAGAACTCCGTAATTTCGCGCCTTAGATAAACTGTCCCGTAACTGTCTCTTATATATTTTTTCTACTTTGATACAAAACTAGCAAACCTAGTAGACATCTTCTATAATGTGCTATGTCTGACCCCGCATTATTGAAGCCCAGAACGGGAATGCACATTAGGAGTTTGCCAAAATGTAAACAGTGTTGCACTACGTACACAGTAGAGCAACCAATCACGAGTGCCGACTATAGATACACCCAATCATAAGGGAGTTCTCAAAACTCCGCTTCTTCTGAAATAAAACTCCGCAATTTCGCGCCATAGAAAAACTAAAGGGGAAGAAGCGCCAGGTGTGAGCAATTTAGACCAATTAACATGTATATATATACTAGCGCAGTGAAACAGGCAAACTGACCATCACTTTTTCCCGCGCTTGCCGTTTATCGAGACATACCAACCCGCCACCGGACATAGGGAGCCCTGCCTACCATCTTCAGGTAAGTCTCTCACCACAAGCCCTAAAAATAGATTATTAGAAAGAAGTAATAGTATACCATACTATCTTCCTTCTAGTTATACTCTCCTGCTTTATTTTTTAACTCGTAGGCAGGGAGATCTTTTAACCCTACTCGCTACACACCTAAGGACTAAGAATCTGCTTAAGTCCCTGAGACCTGAAAAGGACAAGTACCCATCTTGTTAGGTAAGAGAAATTGTTAACAATAGAGGGAACTCAATCTCCGCTAAGTAAATATTATACATTCGATCCATGAGTATATTTTTTATGTACTTTTTTTAGGTCATCAGAACCATACCAACAATAGACTAGACAACAAATTGGAAGTTTTCTGACAAAAATTATAAGAACTAGATATAATCTAGTAGGTAAGACTAATACCACTAATTTATACACTAAAGATAACTCTGATCGATTAAAGGAATAATAGCCTCTTCTGTTGATAGAGAGATAAATAATAAATAAAATACTATACATTCTATTATCTCCCTTCTCTCCACCGCAATAATAATCAGAAACCTAGAAAATCCAAGAAATAACTTTATCCAGCTTCCGTCCACATAAAAGGGTTCCGGCTGGCGGGCTTAACTGCTTATACATCAATATAATCAGGTAAAAATAACGCAAAATATTTGCTTTCTTGTGACAGTTATTATTAATTATGAAACATTTATGATATTGTCCTCTTTCTCCTCAGTTTTAATTTATCTGATATCAAAAGAATTCTAACGAGGAAACGAAAATCAATTTTTAAACAGCTCCTTGCTAAAAATTACCCATTAGTAAGTATCAGATCAACTCGCAATAACCTATTTTTGGCCACGATACATTGATATACTATTGACTAAATTAAAAACAAATGCCTACTGCTTAAGGTTACTTAAGTCTTTCTGATCACCTATTGAAACCCTAGTAAGGACCAACATGGACTGTTTCTATGATAGATATAACCCCATTTTGGATTAAATAGGAACGATACCTCTATATAAATGCTCATCAATGGCATTGACTCTTCCACCATTTGGAAAATACCTTTCTGTCCATCAATAGACAGTCTAAATTCCGCAAGGAAATGACAAGAGATATATATAAATCATTAAGTTGCTTTTTATTATTCTACAGCTGCTATAAAGTTAAATTCTTTGTTTTTTAAAAAAAAATAATGTTTAGAAACTGATTTTTAATTTGTGATTTAGAATCGATATAATTCTATGTTCTATA
Source organism: Lissotriton vulgaris (assembly GCF_964263255.1). Lineage (NCBI taxonomy): Eukaryota > Metazoa > Chordata > Amphibia > Caudata > Salamandridae > Lissotriton > Lissotriton vulgaris. Next base: position 392,077 of record NW_028247579.1, read on the forward strand.
TGGATCTTCACCTTATTGATATTGTGTGGCTGCTCCAGGAAGAAGGCGCTGGCCGCCGAAACGCGCGTAGAGACCGAATTGTTATGCCACCAACCCCCATTTTTTACTGTTTGTTAATTTAATAATGTGTAAATGTCAATCATATACTGTGACTTTTTAACTGCTATCTGATGTCATATAAATGACCTGTTTTTATTTGTGTTAACTGTTTAATAAATACTTATGTTTTAGCCAGCTGTAGTTTACTCTTATATATTTCTTTGATCTATATGTGACTTTTTATTGTCCAATTGCCTAGGTTGTTACTTTTCAATCGTGCTTATTTCCCTGACCTAGGAATTACAAAATTCGTTAATTCAGGGGGTCCTTGTTACCTACACTATGGTGCCAGGATATGTCATTTCTTGGTGTAATTCCCACCCCGGTAGCCATTAGGTAAAATGTAAATAGCTTGGCCCAAGCCTTCTGTGGTAGCTTGGGTTCTCCAACATCATTAAGGAAATTAGATGGGGGCGTTGTTTGCAGGAGCAACATGGTGGATGCGATCTGAACTCGCTCCGCCACTGATCCACTTCATCAGTTGAATTTATCCGGTATAGACGAGGCATCCTTGGAGCATAGCCAAGGAGAATTGCTGTTCGGACCCTCATGTGCTGATACGCGGAGAGATACCAGGGAAAGGCGATAAAGTAAGGCCCCCAGACAGTATTTGGCTCCTTAGGGAATTGACTTCACACTTTGCACAACGGTATAGGTCTACCCAGACTGCCTCTGATGTGGACATTCATTCCTTTCTGGATGGTATTACTATTCCTACACTCACACCAGAGCAGCGCCGGAAACTAGATGCACCTCTCATGCTGTAGGAAGTAAAGGGTACGATGCGTGTGCTGCCGACTGGCAAGGCCCCAGGACCATATGGTCTTCCCCATGAGTTCTATAAGACTTATGCGGATATGTTAGGTCCACAGCTATTGGGCGTTAATACAGAAGCACTAGAGGGGGTTGCTCCCCCAGCCTCGATGACAGATGTCACTTTGGTTACTCTTCCTAAGCCAGATAGGGATTCCAAGAGCATATACTAACCTTTGGCACTGCTAAATGGAGATTATAAAATACTGGCAGGAGTTCTGGCTAGTCGACATGCCCTGGTCACCCCACAATTGGTTCATCAGGATCAGAATGGCTTTGTCCCGGCTCGCAACACCACATTAAATATTGGAGGGCTATTTTGGGTGATGCGCGAGGCTGCAGCAGCCTGGCCGGCAGCAGGCTGCCTGGTCTTAGACCTGGAGAAGGCCTTCGATATGGTGGAATGGCAGTCTATGTTCGGACCTTTGCAATGATTCGGATATGGGCCCTACTTACTAAATGTAATTAAAATCTATTGTATGACACCCCCACCATACGAGTTCGCTTGGGGACCTTGTTCTACAAGCCTTTGTCGATCAGCAGGGGAACCAGGCAGGGAGACCCCCTCTGCCTGTTAATATTCTCCCTGACTATAGAACCACTGGCAATAGCTTTACGCCAACTGGCGGATGAATGGGGAATACGGCTGGGGAAGAGACACATGCCGTCTCGCTATACGCGGACGATATCTTGCTTTTCCTTAAGAACCTACAGACGATACTTTCAATTTTACCCAACAGACTGTAGCTGTTCCAATACTTAGGTGTCCGCATCTATCACACGGATCATGATCTACTAGAAGGCAACCTATCTAGAGCAATTGCAGTGCTGCACATCTAGGTAGACTTCTGGAAAACACTTAACCTCTCTGTTGCGGGCAAGATGGCAATCATCAAGATGGTGATGTTGCCCAGGCTGTTATAATACTTCACAAACCTTCCATTATACCTACTGGCATCATTATTCTGCCCATTGAAAGGACTGATGAGGGACCTCATATCGAGCAATACTCACTTTAGGGTTGTGCTTGCTAAATTGTATCTGCCTCAGATGCAGGGTGGCTTCGCCTTACCCAATCTGGAACATTACTATCAGGAGTCTCAAATACACTGGGTGGCCAAGTGGCTGGGGAGCTCATTCTCGAGAATACGGTGGAGTGTGTCATGCCGTGTATGCTAGAAAGGATCCTTTTTATCTTCCAGGTGTGCGCTAGACCAAGTACGTCTCTCCCAATTCTGGTACAGTTAGCCCAGAAATGCTTCCATAGAGCCTTATATCTCACTAGGCATGTTAAACCATTTGTGCCCACAATACCACTCCTGGGAATGCAGAGGGGAAAGGGTAGAGTCAGTACAGCTGAACTTACTGCTTGGTGAGAGGCTGATGTATATACATTGGGTGCCTTGTATGTGGAGGGTACATTATGGCCCTTCTCCTCTCTGGCAGATGAAGAAGACATCCCATTGGGGCAGTTCCTAAAACATGCCTCCTGGATAGCTAAATTGAGACGTCACTGTGGCTTCCCTAATCTTTAGCTCCTAATACGCGGATTTCGTTGCGATAATAGATGCATTGTAAAGAGCTCATTTTGCTTTATATTCCTCCCGGGCTTTCGAATCGTATGATTTCTGCCAGTACCTTTTGCGCTGGCGAAGGGCCTGTTTTTCCCCTCTTAATTCCACTGAGTACCATGGGGCGCCCTTCTCTCTATTCATTATTTTTTCCTTCCGGGCCGGAGCCACCTTGTCCATGGCTGTCCTCAGCCGGCACGTAAATTTCTCATACTCCACATCTGGGTCCCCAGACTGTTTCCTTTGGGGCACTGTCTCGTGTAGTGTCTCTGTCAGACTAACGTCCTCAATTTTGTGCCAATTCCATACCTTCTTCCATACTGGCTTTAGGAGGTTATGTCGACTACACACAGGGATCTCGAAACTGATCAGATAGTGGTATGATCAGCTACATGGTCTACAATCTGTTAGTAGTGCACCGGGAAACGGAGTCCAAATAAGGTCCAAAGTATGGCCCTTCTCGTGAGTGGGGTTCTCCACAATTTGTTTCAGCCCCAGCATGGTAATGGCCTTTCCTAACCTACTGGTCACCAGACCTCTTGGAGTCAGATCCCAGTGATAGTTTAAGTCTCCCATTACTAAAATCTGTTGGTATCTGGAGCATAGGTCATTGACCACCTCAGTAAACCGATCGTTAAACAAGGGGGATGGCCAGGGTGGGCGCTATACTACCACCACCGTCAGGCAAGAGTATTTTTGACCAATCATAATCCCCAGGACTTCCGCCGCATTCAGGCTCTCTTCTAATATTTTCTCAGTAGTCAGAATATTGTTACTCCCCCCCTCTTTTCTTCCCCTGGCGAGTCAACACATCATAATCTGGGGGGAAGGAGGCCCCCATATTGGGCCCAGAAGCATCATCTAGCCATGTTTCTGTTAGAGCAAGGATATCTAGCTCCTTCTCCTGAAGCAGGCCAAAGATTTCCAGGGTATGCTTCTGTATGGACTGTGTGTTTAATAGGGCGGCCCTTAAGCTAGAAGGGGCATCAGACCACCCTCCTATAGCCCTCCCACCCTGAGTGCAATTGATCTACTGCCTCCCCTTACCCACAAACAGCTTGTCTAGCAGAAGCTTATTGACTAATGCTGCATAGAGGGTCGATGTGTAGAGTGTCTTTTAATTTGCACAGTTCTTCCATGGATTAAGTCACTTTTGGACGAGGGGTCCTGACCCCTGGGTCCGTTCGGTGCGGACGGGTGCAAACGGGCGCAGATGGGCTCACTTTTGCTGAGGGTGGTAATACTGCGGGGATCCCAAATAGTTAAACAAAAAATATCTAGAGACTTCTCAAAAGCACTACTTTAATTGTAAAGACTCCGAGAGATGGTCAAAATCAAAGTTGCAAAGTAGGTCAACATGTTTCTGCCAATTACTGTCTTCGAGCCGGTTTCCCTGGCTTTCATCAGGACCAGGATGCCCCTAAGATTAAACAATACTTCCGACTCATACATCAGACACACATCTATCTTTCATAGATTCCATATCATATGAGACAGGATATATTCACGCCTTGTGAATCTGAAGTGAGGTCCTCCAATGCATAAACACATGCACAAGACAAGAGCAAAAAGCACCTCAAGCGAAATGCTTTTTTTTATGCTACGGCCCTTGTCCAAAGGGAAGAATAAGGATGGAGAGAGCCTTGAACATGCTAATTCCCAGAAGAACCGAAGACCGAGAGACAGCAGGAGAAACAGTTAATAAAACTCTTTCCGTGATATGAAGCTGCAAATCGCTTGAGCAAATGGCGTGTTTCAGAATTCTGGCGTTTGTGCCCATTGTTAAAGCGACCGCGCGCGACCACGCGCGACCACGTGCTCCTAACAAGGATGTCTCTCTTTCAATACATGTGCGCATTTCCTTGTAAATTCAAGGGTCAAAAGTATTCATCGTTATAACCACTAAATATTGAAATAAACTCAAAACCATGTGATTCGCTGGAGAGCACGAGCCTTTACTGTCCTAATTATTAACATAATTGCTATGCATCTATAAATGTTTTGTCTATATCTCTGGGAAATGGGTAAGTAGAGATATATCCAGGGCCGCCTCGGAACGAAGCAGCCCAGACAACTTTATAGGACCAGCCGACGGGGGGGTAGTGGGGGGAGGGGCAAGTGGGAAACACTGCTGATCTTTTGGTACTGCAACACCGGCCCCCATTAACAAAAAAACACCCCCAGTGCTGCAACACTGGGGGTGAAAACAGCGAATGTCCGCGATAGCCAGTTGGGCCCTAGTTCAATTTAAATTTCAAAGAAACTTTATTCGGTTTAAGTTGCAAACCATAAACGTTACACAAACAAATACATCAAGATAAAATTCATTATGTAAGATGCTATCAGCAACCAGTTACTTTAGAACACTAGAAGGAAATTTGATACAAAACATTGAAACGGCAAAGAAAAGTGACAGTGCATTATTAAAGTGACCTCCATAGCAGCATACAATTAATAAATAATTAATTACAATTTAAAAGAATTCATTACAAGTCCATAAACTGCCTAGACTTAGCAGCTGATTTTAGGAATTCTAGTATAAAAAATATGCAATCTCCATTCAGTAATTGTAAGTACATCATAGCTGGCCGAACCTGGCCAAAGTTAAGTTTTTTTAAGAGGGACCAGATAGCGGTTGCTTGGGAATTCATACAATTTACATACAATTTACATAAAGACATAAAATGCAGCATATCCTGCGGAGACTGTCCGTCGAAGCCGCTGGGAGCTGCCACTATATTATAAATAAAACATTTTGGTCTTACAAGCATATGATGAAACAAGTTCATACGAAACCTGGTTAGTAAAAATTTCTCATACGTGGACAAAGTACCCAAGAGGTAAGGCTCTACATTTGATGTTGATTTTAACATATTATATGTCCTAATGCTAGGTTTCTGTACCTCTTTAGCTTCCCTGGTCAGTTTTCTTTCTTGGAGGAAGGCCGTTTTTATTGCCTCCACGTCTCCCTTTTTGATAAATTCAGGGTTGACAAATAACTCCCCCCGCCCTAGACATACAAGGCCTTTCCTGATGTAGTTCAACCATGGTACTGTGGTCAAATTGTCCAGTGACAGGCAGTCTTTTAGGATCATATGGGTCAAGGGGATATCTGGGTTTAACCACGTTTTTAACCAGCAAGTCAAAGGGCGCAAGGAAAATACGTCACTAACAAACTGGATCCCCAGTTCCTCATGGACAGCTAGGTTTGATGTTCCTCGTGGGACACACAATAAATGTTTCAAAAAAATGTTCTCTGCAATTTGTAAACAATCTGCCACGTTATACCCCCATATATCACTGCCGTAAGTTGCAGTAGCCACATATTTAGCCTTATAGACATGCAACATTGCTCCAATGGGCTTTTTCCCCAATTTGGATGCAAAATAAAAAATTGCTGCATTAACCCTAGCAACGTCCCCTTTCTTTTTCAGGACGCGAGGGCCCCATTTCAGCTTGTTATCAAAAAGGACCCCTAGATACGAAAATGTGCTAGTGATGGGAATTTTAGCATCTCCTACTTTAAATTGGAAATTCTTTTTTGCAGGCAGCCCTACCTGCATGATACAGGATTTAATGTTATTTATTGTCAAGTCCCTGTCTGACATAAAAGCATCAAAGGCGGTTAGAAGTGATTGTAGACCCCTTTCTGTCCTGGATATGAGGACCGCATCGTCCACATATAACAGGATTAGAATCCCGCGCCGTCCTACTCTGGGGCAATCAGCCCCCAACCCCCTCAGAACGCTATCTAGATCATTAATGTAAAAGTTATACAAAAAGGGAGAAAAAATACATCCTTGTCGGACTTTTTAATATTAAAATCCTTTGTGACACTCAGGTCCTGAGAGAACCTGACGTTTGCTTTAGTGGACCTATGGATGTCTTCTAAAAAATCTACAATACCGCACTCAACCCCCATTGCCCTCATGGACTGCCAGAGCGTCTTCCTGTTAACATAGTCAAAAGCTGAGGACAAGTCCATGAAGGCAAGGTGAATAGTTCCTTGGTGGACCACTGTGTACTTACTCATAATCAAAAAAAGATTGAGGCACTGGGCAGTGGTAGATCGCCCCCTAAAGAACCCATACTGAACATCGGACATGATCTTATTGTCCTCTGCCCATAATGTAAGTCTCTGCAGGAGAACCCTCCCCACTACGTTCACCACAGAGTCTATAAGCGATATGGGTCTGTAACAGTGCGGGCTACTTTTGTCCCCTTTTTTAAAAACGGGGACTATGGTAGAGGTCGCCCATGACTGAGGGCAGCCATGTTGTGCCGCCGCATTGAAACAGACTCCAATATTGGAGCCCAAAAAGAGGGGTCAGACTTAAAAAGATCTGGGGGAATCCCATCGGGACCAGAGGCTTTGCCAGCTGTTAAGCCTGCAATACCTTCCAATATTTCACCCCTCCCAAACTTTATCTCTACAGCATGGGAGCCAGGTAACGGCCTGTCATTCCGCTCAGAGGAACAAGTAAACATCTGCTCATAGTGGACCACCCATTCCTCCTTAGATATGTAACATTCAAGGCCTCACCCCGCCTCCTGATCAAAAAGTGGTTTATTAAGCACGCTCCAAAGCTTTGAGCTAATGCTGAGGGTTTCAGGGTCCACTAGCTCCCCCCCCTGCTTCATCCCTTAAAGCTCCCTTTTGTGTAGCTAAAGCTTCTTTATATTCCCTGTGACACGCTGTGACATCAGCTTTTAACTCTGGGTTTGATGGCTAAGACTTCTCGCAGCCTTTTTGCTGTCTTCGAGCATTGATGATCAAACCATCTAGGACCCACACGTGTTTGGTTCTTAACTGGTGCAGATAGCAACTCAGTCACCTTTTCTGTAATAGCCTTAAAGGCCACTAACACCTTTGTAGGTGAATGCTCACTCTGAGTACAAAAAGCTATTTCGTCCACACAAGTAATTTCAATATTGTTAAAAATTAATTCTGGAGTTACTTGCGACCATCTCAATCTACGTTTTTCATCAGTTGGACGCAGTAGGCCCAAGTTAGGGGTTTCCCTAATTTGACTTCCTAAGGGCTGGCTAAGTGAAGAGATAAGAGATTATGGCCACTAAATTCGCTCTCAGTAATTAAAAAGTACGTACAAATGATTGCATTAATGATGAGATTAAGACAAAATCAATAAAAGTCCCATTCCTGTGACCCTTAAACGTGGGCACCATGAATCTGGTATGGGGATCCGCTATAACCATGGTAGATGTCAGATCTAGGTCATTAATCATGTCATTTAACCGTTCCCCTTCATCCGAGTGCTCAAAATGAAATCCATGCATTCGAGGGCAGCTCAACTTAGAAATACATAACATTAACGGGTTGCTGCATTGATGAATATTGAAATCACCAACAACCATAAGGTTATGTAGGCTAAGACTCATGGAGTTATTATTGAAATCACTCAAAGCTGTTATATTGCTGTGATCGGGGTAGGGGGAAATTGAATTATAAAAATGCACTAATCCCCCAATACATGTCCCCCTACATATTGTTAGTGCAAGGATACCTAAATGTGAAGTGCGTACTACGTGGATTTTACATGCAATAGCTACGGAAACATAGATGAGCAATCCCTCCCTTGGTCTCCCCCTATTGGATGCTATGGCTGGGACAAAGTAAGCCTTATAGCCTTCCAAAAAGAGGACACACTCTACTGACCAAGTTTCCTGTAGACAAATTATCAAATTTTTTCACATAGGCTATCCATCTAGGGTCCCCTAACTTTACAGCCAACCCGCTATGTTCCAGGAGATAAAATTGTTCAAACTCCCCCTTTGTTGCTCGGCCCCATCAGCTCCTAATGTGGCCTGCCCCCCCCCCCCCCCCCCCCCCCCCCCCCCCCTGAAGATACTGTTTCCCCGAGTCAGTCGCAGGCTTCCTTGCCAGACAAAGTTTTGTATCTAATATTTACTGGCACTCAATGCCCAGTGTTGCTTTGCCTGTTTGGTGGTAACTGTGGTGTCATTGAGGTAGCAGGGTAATATAAAGATCTCAGCCTTGACCAACCATCCCCCAGATAGTGTTCCTTCATGCCAGAACTCACCGGGTCCCTCTGTGATAGTGGCCTATAAAAGAACCCCAAAGGTAATAATCGAATTGCTGTGCCCATTATTGGCTGTGTACTGAAACCTCTTGAAAGGATTCGGCCTGCAGTATAGGGGTTGTCAAAATTAATTATAATACAGTCTCCCGTCCCAGTTAACCCTGTGTGCCATAATTATATGATTAGTTAAATTTGCTCCATCTAAGGTATTCTGGGGAAACCAATACATTATTTTGTTCAACAGTTGTCCATAATTTTCACTCTTTCCTGGTGGGAGGGAGGCAACATGCCCCAGTATAACTACATATGGGATGGCTTCTGGCGGGAGATCGATAGTTGATAATCTCGGAGGCACGCAAGACCCCTCCTCTGGCCTCATGTTTAACTGCGGCAAAGGAGAGGTACTTCTGACATTGGAGGATTGTCTTAAATCTGTTTTATGTCCAGTATCCACCCTGGGATTACTTAAGCCCCCTATTGCCTGGGGCCTACTATTAGCTAAAGCTGACACATTATCGGCTTCCTTGCCATTATTCCACCCTACTCTATCATTCACAATCGGCACTCGGGTTTTGGACTTCTGTAAATTCGCTGTATCTGTGACCTTCGAAAAGTTAGCCAACATCAGTTCTAAATTCGATAACCTTGATTCCGCCCCACACACTTTTTGCACTATAGGTTCTAAGAGGGTATTTACCAAGGTCTCTAATCTTCCCCAAAAATCCCCTTCTACGGGATCAGCAGCTGGTACCCCACCATTAATGGTTAAATCTCTCTGCGTGGCATTACCCGTATCATGTATTTCTGCCACTGTCACCCCTTTATTGCCTGACACTGGATGCCCAGGTTGTCTGGATCCCCGTATTGTCTTTGCTGTGGTACTGACTTTCTTAGGGCGAGTAGTTACTATTTTTGTTTCTGTGCCCTTCCCCGTAGTTTGTAATTAACAGAGCTAAGTACCTGTTCTTGACTCCCTGAAAGCCTAGTTTCATTCAGAAATGATGTATCAGCCTCCATCGGGAAACTCCTTTGTTATTCAGGAGGTGTGGGTAGTGTGAATAGGGGCAATCGAAGTGTCTGGGAAGGTAGGGGTAATAGAGAGCCTGCCATGTGAGGGGTCCAGGGATAACCTACGCTCAGTCAAAATTATTTCTTTGGTGAGAACTGACTCTGTCCTAATTAAAAAGGCATCTAGGGTTCCGACCACTCTTGGACCCACACCTGCTTTTCGTTTACTCATTTTTAAAATATTATCAATTCAATAGGCAGTATAAAAAATACCACAAAACAGGTAAGAATCAAAGGCTAATATGACAAGTTAACCTAAAGAAAAAATAAAACCAGGCTAACTTGCTGCAGAACCACAGTATTTGGGGGTATATTATCAAGCCTGGGCGATAAAATTATTGCCGCTTTATCGGTGGGAAACTGCTGATAAAGTGGCGATAATGGGCTTGATAATATGCTCTATGGAATTCCAATCGAAGCTCATGTTAAATGTGAAGGACATCTAACATGAGCTTCGATTGGAATTCCATAGAGCATATTATCAAGCCCATCATCGCCACTTTATCAGCAGTTTCCTGCCGATAAAGCGGAGATAATTTTATCGCCCAGGCTTGATAATATGCCCCTAGGTTTTTACAATGGCCACGCAAGAAGCTATACCAAGCTGCTACCATGCATAAATGCCGCAACGATGTAAATGATTAAGATGAACTTGCATTTAAATAACTTTTATTCCACAAATATTTTAAAAGCTGGAGCCTGAAACAGTGACCCGCTAAATTCCAAGCCACTATTCACAGAATGTCCATGATTATCATTATTAGGCAGAACATATATTACAGAACCGTAAACTATTTCAAGAAATAAATTGTCCCGAAGCCTTTCTCACAAATCCACAGAAGGTGTTCAAAATTGAAATATTAGGAGGGGTGGCCCTGCCTGGCCTCAAACGGCCTCTGACGGCTGCAGACAGCCCCGCCCTTGTCCCGGGCTTCTCCCGGCGCGTCACGCGATGTGGGAGCTCTGTCTGACTTTTAAGCGCCACCGGGCGCAATGTAGGCGTAGGCGGGGTCCAGCCGCAAGGACTCCTGGAGGTTGTAGTCTCCCCTCTCGGCGACCACGCACTCAGGTGGAAACAGGCAGTGGCAGCGGGGAAGACCAACGGTGAGTACCCCCAGACCTCAGCACCAGAACGAGCAAATGCCTTCGGGCTGCCAGCAACAGCAAGCTGACCCGGCAAGTTTACCCCCTTTGTGTCACACAAAGCACCCGCTCCACCGAAGCTCTGTCTGACTTTTAAGCGCCACCGGGAGCAATGTAGGTGTAGGCGGCGTCTGGCCGCAAGGACTCCTGGGGGTTGTAGTCTCCCCCCTCGGCGGCCGCGCACTCAGGTGGAAACAGGCAGCGGCAGCGGGGAAGACCAACGGTGAGTACCCCCACACCTCAGCACCAGAACGAGCAATTGCCTTCGGGGCGGCCAGCAACAGCAAGCCGACCCGGCAAGTTTATCCCCTTTGTGTCACAAAAATCACCGCTCCACCGAAGCTCTGTCTCACTTTTAAGCGCCACCGGGCGCAATTGTAAGCGCGGGTGGTGTCCAGCTGCAAGGACTCCTGGGAGTTGTAGTCTCCCCCCTCGTCGGCCGCGCACTCAGGTGGAAACAGGAAGCGGCAGCGGGGAAGACCAACGGTGAGTACCCCCACACCTCAGCACCAGAACGAGCAAATGCCTTCGGGCGGCCAGCAACAGCAAGCTGACCCGGCAACTTTACCCCCTTATTGTCTTACAAAGCACCCTAGTTATATCCACTGCTGCTGTTGGATTAGTTAGGGAACTGCCCGTGAATAGTTCGAAGTAAATACTATATATAGCATGCCCTTAGAATAAAGTGGTTTGAAACAAAAATGGTTCAGAAAAAATACCTTTCCCTCTAAGATGGACGTTGATTTAAATCACTTTGTTTAACTATGTATTGGGTTAATATGTGTTAACACTTCCCCACTCAAAACTATTCCTCTAACCCTTACGCCAACCTTTGACCTAAACCCTCACCCCAATTTAAGCCTTACTCCAATCAGTGCTTAATTTGTCAAAGAAAGAAAAAATTTAAAATAAAAAAAACATAAGTTCAGGGACCCAAGCATTTTCTTAGAAGAGCACCACCGGAAAATCCGAATGCCATGGTTAAAGGCATACTGATTTTAGGGCCCGATGTAGGTAAATCTACATTTACCACTTCATAAATACCGAATCAAACCGAACCGGTATTTATGAAGTGCTAAATTAGAGGGGGGGAGATGTAGGTATTTCAGATTCGGTAAATACCGAATCTGTAAGATTCGGTATTTACCGATTCTGTAAATACCGATTCGGTATCCCCCATTGCTTCCTATGGGCCTTGAAGCCCATAGGAATCAATGGGCATTACCGAATCGGTAATTACCGATTCGGTAATTACCGATTTGTGCAAGGGTGCAGGGGGTTTCACTTTGACACCCTCCAGCACCCCAAAAAAAGGCATGTGAGCCATGTGGCATACAGACATGCCCTAAGGGCATGTCTGTCTGTCACATGGCATAGGTGTGCATGCACACATGTGCATGCACACCTGGATTCGGAATTTTAACACCCAATTGGATTGGGTGTTAAAATACCGAATCTGAAGGGCCTGTGGGACTGAAAGTAGTCCCACCTACATCCCAAATTTAAAAAATCGGTAAAATTACCGATTCGTTATTTTTGCGATTTGGTAATTTTACCGAATCGGTAAAATACCGAATCGGACAAAAAAAGGTCCCCTACATCTCAGTAGGCCAAATACCGGTCGGAAACGGCCGAAATCGGCCGTTTCCGACCGGTATTTGGTACCTACATCGGGCCCATAATTCCGTCTCTTTTTCCCACTACCCTACAATACATTTGTCTTTATCTCCCTCTTCTAGGCTCTTTTTTTCACTGCTTCCTCACCTTTGTCATTGCTTTCATCTCCCCTTTTTCCCTTTCCTGCTTATCTCGCTCTTACTGTGGGTCACAGTGTGATGATGTTGAGAAATTTTTCTGACCGTCACATGCAACCAGCTGCACAAATTAAGCACCACCACTTCCTGAAATTCACAATGGCTAGCCGAAACCCAAACTCTCATCCAATAATCTAACTAAAACAATATATGCTTTACCCCCCTGCATCTAAACTATAATCGCTAACGCCTCTCTGAAATAACCCACCGCCTGATTCACAATAAGAAGGTTCGCTAACAAAAAGAACTCCTGTGCTGTTAAACCACGGAAAACTAAATCGAAACCAACAGGATGAAGAAATACAGACATAATTCACTTGAAATATATGTATTACATGGTATTGATAAATAACTTGCCTGGAATAGTCCTACTTTTCTTCCACAGTCACACATACACAAAAGTCCCCACACACATTCATATACATTCAGTTACTGCAATAAGAAGCCACATTCAATAAACGTCAACAAGAGGGCAGCTCATATTGGCAAAATATATTTCCTGTCAGGGCCAGAGCCGAAGGCAATTGTCCTTCATGTGTCTCCAAGGAAATAGGTTTTGTTGTGATATCTGGTATGGTCAATTTCGAATGCTCAATGTTTTCCAAGGGGAAGGTGTTAAGATTTTTAAGATGCATAGGCAGGGTGTATGTGCTTGACCTTACTCCTGTGCACGGGGTTGATTGATTAAATATGGCGCTACTGCTCCAGAGGGGCTTCCATTTCTCTTATTCTCGAAATTTCACAGCAAGGAATTAGGTTTTGTCTTATTTCTTGAACTAGTTTGTCAATGTATGTGTTTCAATCTCTCAGATAAATAGGACCCTTTAGGTTTTTGGTCTCCATTTTTATGAACATTGAACTGTTTGTGTTAGACACACAAAGAGTTGGGCCCATCTCGACACCATCAGAGACAAAGGCCACGAGCAGCCTGGTCGAAATGAAACGAGTCACAAATTGAAAAATGTTACTGACAGCTGCTGCCTCATTTCAAACCCTGAAGAAAGCAGGCCCTATTAGCCAGACATGCTAAAACGAGGGGAATATTCATGAGAGGCCATAGCATCACTATGTCTGATGCTCCGGCGGTGCAAACCTCTCAACCATATTTATAGAACCACACAAACCCATTTTTCATGGCCTCATAGATATGGAGTAAGACAAAGCTGCGCAAGTTGCTTTGTTGCCGTACTCTGTGCTAAGGAGGCGTTGCATGGGCGTTGTGGTGTTTTCTGCCATGCAAAACCCATGGACTTTAAGCCTTTCCCTGCTGCCGTAGGCCATTGGCCGACGGCATTCCACCCGCGCACGAAAACGCCCGCACCGCGGTGGAATTACTGCCACGGTTAACGGGTTAAAGAAGTCCCTGTTAAACGTAATCACTTAAATCTGGGGCAGTACCAAAACCTTACACCTCCCCAGAGCAGGTTTGACAAGGAGAAATATTTTTATTTCTCCTCATTTTCCTCTTTCTATGTGTGCTATTTTTTGCAGCACACATAGAAAAAGGAAAACACCTCTTGGGATGGTTTTTGTGCATGAATGTGCCTCTTCTTTTCACCTGGCTTTACCATGGTCCAAGGGTGCCTGTGTTGGCTCACAGCTGCTAATTGTGCGCTGGCTAAAAGGACGACAGGAATGCACCATATCTTTTAAACATGGTGCATTCCTGCCCTTTTGATTTGGAATAGGGCAGCACAGCAAAATGGTTTGCTCTGCTGTGGCAACAAATGATGGATGGAATGCTGAATGAATCAAACATTCACCCCCAGTCAAGTGATCTGGGTTAAATCCATTGTTCTATTGCTCACTACGCCACCCCAGTTTGGACCCAACCATATGCAAATCATTGGAAGCAGTGCAGCCCAAACTGCCATGCGGGTCCTCCTTGGATCGGAAACAAGCATCCTTGGAGCAGTTTCAAGGTAACACCCCTCATCAGCCCTATGCCAGTTCTTTTATAAATATGCCCACTAGAGTCTGGCAGAGGCAACTGGGGTCATATTTACAGGCAATTGGCAAAGGGCAGCGCAGCTAGTAATGTTGCTGAGCTGCCCTATGCTAAATTGAAATGGCAGGAACTAACCGTATTTTCAAGATCTGGTGCTTTCTTGTACTTTCAGCTAGTGCCAGTGCACAATTAGCAGCCATGTGACAATTCAGGCTCCCTTGCATTATGGTGCAAGGGTGTCTGCGTTTTTGGCATGATTGAACGGGGTACCTCTCTGCACAAAAACAATCATGAGAGGCATTTCCCTCTTTCTGTGTGTGCTGCAGAATGTAGCACAAGTGAAAAGAGAGTGCTCCAGGGAGGCACTAGTTTTTTGCGCTGCCCCATCTGGCAAAACCAATGGAATGTCTCTTTTACCTAGAGCAAGGCAGTGAATTGCGCTGCTTTGCCTTACTCAATAACTACAAGGCCATGAAATTCATGCAGGGTGGCTTTACATGGCCTTGCATATATGGCTAAGCCCTGTGCGCCACCAAATGTTACAAATAGTGACATTCCGGCTGCACACAGGGCTTGTAAATATGCCCCTGGATCTTTAAAGACAAGAACATCCATTTGTCGATGGGAAGTTTCAGAAAGCTGGTTCATCATTCAGTTTGCAACCTTGACAAGACATTCTGGGAATCACATTGAAGGTACGATGTGTCTTAAAGATGACTTCAATGAAAATAATTTACATTTCATCAGCACAGCACAGAAATGGACATTTATGCAATATGAAAAACTGCTTTAGAGGGTCGTATTACATTAAAAAAGTGATGGGTGGAAAGACGAGTCCTGGGGAACTTTGCATGGAGCAGCTCAAAATGATGAGTAGTCAAACAAACTTCCTGTTGTCTGCCCATGAAAATAAGGCACAAGCCAGTCCAAAGTGGAATCAACATCTTCAGTTTCTAATATTTTTGCTGGTAGAAAAGGTACCAACACACTTATGCGGCTCTTTGTTTTGGACTGTATAACTTTCTGTCTGTTTTGAACAGCATAAGCAGTAAATATGTACGTTGTTAACCTTTAGCGACATCTCCTCTATCACAGCTCTTTTTGCTGATGCTTTCTACAGTTCAAAATACAAAAAAAGACAGGCTATTAGGAAAACATAAAATATAGGCGTATATACAGTATAAGTAAGTGTCTATTATGATTTTTAGTACCATCGTCCTTTTCGTGGGACTTGGCGTCAGCTCTGAGATATTGATAGTCGCTGAGGTCCATCGCGGCATAACAAGCGTCAGAATTTGTCACCGGCTGTTGCACAATGATAGCATCCGGAGCCGATTCCTCTAGAAATACCATATTTTCATAGACATGTGAATTAGGAGATGTTATAGATTCTTCATCTTCTATGTCGATTACATTGTTTCCAGCATTTGCTTTGTTACACAAGGCTTCACTGCTGGAGCCCTTACTAGGGGATATCAGTTGCGGCAAATCTTTGAGGATGAGCGTTTCCAACCACAGGCAGAGCTCCTCACAAAAACCGATGATGTTGTGACCACCCGCTTTAAGGTCACTCTGCTCCATTGCCGCTGGTGTCAGGCTACGATAATATCTATTGATAGTGTTCAGACCACTATCAAAGGGCATCTTTTTGATGAGGTGGCTGTATCTCTTCATAATGACCGAGCAATCTCTTTCTGGAGGGCGGCTCCTGGGTTTAGGCTAGGCTGCTCAGAGGCTCATTATATGTATATGTGTTAAGCATAAAAAAGAGGGTATACTCTCTACATCACATCATCGTCATCCGAGATCCAGGGGATCTGGCTCAGTAAGGGCTGTTGCATAGCCCTAATCACATGTTAGAAACATAAACAAGTTACTAGCACGTGACCAGGGCAATGTAACAACCCACGTGATCTAACACAGTCATGTGACCCCCGCAAGTGGCGTCACTGCCGGGGAGGGCCCCCAGGGACCCGGAAGTCCGGCTAACTAAGTAATGTTACTTCCAGGGTGGGATAACTGTCCCTTGATGTAGAAGGTATCTCTCCTTATTCTGATTTGTCAAGAACCACACCATCAATCCTTCCTAATCCATTTATTTCTAAGTATGTCTCTGCATCTAGCCGAGCTAATCAATACAGAACATACATTGCTTCACTCACAAATGTCCATCACTGCAATGCCATAGAGCTGGCAACTTAGCAAACCACTCAGCATTTCCACAGTGTGAAAACAAGGCTTCAGAAGCGAGCTGCTGGATACGACAGATGAGTACTTTTTATCACAACAAATATACCTAAGAAAAAGTAAGGCATGGACCCTCTGGGGAATTATTTCTTCTGGGGTTTGGAACTCAAAGAGAAGAACCAAATGGCAAGGAAACTGTAGCAAAATGTGAGGGACTACGAGCCACCATAACCAGAAATATAGCTATAGACCTACTTTGTGCAGTGCAATGCGACTACCTGCTCCTCATTTGATCATTTTGGCAGTTGTGATATGTTTGTAATGAAGGTGAGCTATGTCACAGGTTTCCTGAGTACAGTGCTACATGATTATGGAATGCTGCTCACCAGAAGTATGTGGGCATTCAGGTCTAACCAATGTGGTAAATCCTTTGACATGGTGGACTGTCTTCAACAAGATCACACCAAGATACAACTAATTGTTGATAGCGCCCAATCATGTTTAGTGTGAATTCCTTGCTCTGTGGATGTGAGAGACACCAAACCATCTAAGGCCAGAAGCTGTGAACTGCTGCTGAGCCTGACCTACACACTCCTTTTTGTGCAGTTCACCTGCAGTTTAAACTAGAACCCCTCACAGCCGCTGTCTCACTAAAAGCGTCCAGTGGTTGTGAAAGGGACTTGGCCCTGCATCAGGCTTTACCGTGCTTCTTCACATGACTAAGCAAGACCCAAGTACATCTCCTTGAAGCTATTGCTTTCCTTTTATTTAAGCCATCGATGTTAGCCCAATGGATGGCCTAAAGAACCTACACTCTCATGCAACTTGGACTTTGGCTTCCAGTAGCCTCATCACCAGCAGACTCACTGCAACTGTCCACTTCCTAGTCAGGGAACTTCAAGGAATAATGCGTGTCAAACTGTTGGCGCAGCGCGGCTCCAAAAATTCTTCATAAAGCCATCACCTTACCCCACGGAGCGACCCACTATTTTCTTACATCTGGGCCCATCATTCTTACCTTTTATTTATTCACTCATTTAATCTGCTCCGAGTATTCAGTAATGATCTAAAAGAGGAGTTGCGGTGCAATAGCGGAGTGCCTAAACTAAGTTTATACATTATTTAATACTGCAGTTTTATCTCCAATACCATGGTTTCTGTAAGAGGAAATTTTAGAAACACTCCACTATTCATTTATTTTATTTGATCTGCTAGTAAAAGTTAACTATGGACAAAAGACCAGCTTAATTCTCCATTTATTTCATTTTTATTTAGAGATTTATTCTCCTAGCATGACCTCTACCTTTAATTAGCATGAAAATAATTCAGTTATGCAATATATCCTGAAAGAAAAGTTACATTTCAATAACATTCATTTATTAGCAAGACAGCTTTAAAGAAAATAAAAGGCATATTACCCAAGCATAGAAGCGAAGACATCAGCAAAGAATGGAATAGTTCCAAAACAAAAACCTCTCAGTCCTTCTCTCTCTCTCTCTCTCAGGATTTTGCACCCATTCAAAAGCTAAAGTCGAGAAAAATGTTAAAGTCCCTGTGCCACAGGAAAATTGCGCAGACAGCATCTCAGGGTGCAAAGATCAAGTCAAAAAGTGAGCTCTCTTATATGTCCCAAATGTCCTCTTTCATACCCGTTTTCACTAACTTATCTATCTAAATTCGTAACTCTTAAGTTCTAGAATGTCCGTGATTGGTCAATTTAGAGTAGGATGAGCATCACCTCATCGTCTTTCATTATAATTTTGTGCATAGTCATCTTCACATTGCGGCAAACAGTGGTGTTATTGTCCAAACTTTAACTTCCTTCGAAGTGTCCTTTAAATTGTTATTTGTAGGATTTTTCCAACGAACCAAATGCTGACTTCACTGTCTTTTGGCTTAGGTCCCACAAAACGGCCACGATGTCCTTGACCCATACTGCTCAGTCACAGGCAGCTCGCATCTCCGATCTGGTGCCTGCGCGATTCTACTGCCATCTCGGAATTTCAGCCAGCGTCCATCTTTCTTTTACTCGCATAGGCCTCAATTTAGGAACAATTACAGAAACAAACACAAATAAGTGTACATTTACGAAATAAAGCCCTTTCTGTTTACCTTCCCCCTTTCTAATGATAACCCATTTAGTATTTACCTAGCTTTAAGCAACATATATGCGTAGTTTGACTTACCAATCTTCATGATATATGCCACAAATAAACGAATCAAAAGCACATCCATGCTATTCTCAATTACATTATAATAAATGCGTAATGTTTATGACACAATATACGACAATTAGTAAGTTATGCTTTGCAAATCCATGCAAATTAGTATCCCACGTATATTTGTGTGAGTGCATTTTACTCTATGTTGGTTAATTTCAAAACCACACATTTAGTAGTTATTACTGTTATGGAAAGTTAATTTTACAAGAGTTATACAAACATTTTTGTTTCCACCTTACTCCATCGACTTCCCCCTTTGGTGATTTTATCACCAAATACCTCCCAAAATGTAGAAATTTTTTAACTCAACATTTTTCAAATTCTTTTAGTTAGTACTTGTTACATTTCTGTTTCTTCTAATTTCTTTGCATCTTGATAACACTTTTCTTTATACTGCTCCATCCCAATATCCCCCTTTTCTCTTTCCCTGTATTGTTTTTCGTCAATATTTTTCTTCAAAGACCTTTTGATATTTCTTCTCTGCATACATTGACAACTTAGTCTCAAAACTAAAATCACTACTATTATTACAGTTACTGGTATCAGTATTTTACCTATTATAGATCTACTTAATTCATATAACCAATTTCTAACTGCTGATAAACTTCTACCACGTTTCTCAAGAACACCTTCTACTTCTAATGATTCTATTTCTTTATGCAATTGTGTAATATTTGTAATATATCTCTCAATGTTCTGACTCTTATCGAGAATGTATGCGCAGCAGTGTTGGACCTTTATAATTCCTCAGATTCCTCTCTCTTTTGCCAATATTATATCTAAAGCAAGTCGATTTTGCATTACCACACTTCTCATAGCAAACATTTCAGTGTTAACCATCAATAATCCTCCAGTTTTATCTGTTGACACTTTATCTACTGTTGTTGACAATTTTCTGATTCTATTTGCATTACATGATATGCCTACTACTGTTATCAGTGCTACAAAACATCACTTATTATTTCAATTACACTTTCTCTTTTTCGACGGCTTAAGGGTTTACCTATTTTATGAATTCCATGTGTACCTCTGTCAACATGAAACATTTTTGGAAAGACCAATCCAAAATAGCATGTGCCATACCAGTGGTCAGGTAACCTTTAATAAGCTTTGTTCCCATACAAGAAATAGATTCCCGGGAAAACTGGGTCATTTCCACCTTTAAATCCCCATCCCCCTTTGATAATATATGTATCTTCACATTGACTTGCACCCGCAAAATAATTGTCATACACAGTGTTATCTCTCTTGAATAAATAATTTCCCTAACATTGGTGTATCTATACTTATAGCCACATTTACATTATGCCTTTCAATATTATCATCTGAAAATACCCATTTTGTAGATTTAGTCATATTCAAAAAAGCTTTTTCTTCATTTCTCATTTTACAAGTCAAATTATGTTTAAAAGGATAATCATGAGACAATTCTTGGGTTTCCAAAAAATATTCATCAAAAACCTTAGCAGGCTTAATTTTGTTTAGTTCTGCTACAATTTTCAATTTCGCAAATACATCATCTGAATCAGAATAGTAGCATTCTAATTTTCCAGATCTATAAAATAGACTTAATATAACACTACAAGTCACACCATATGTCAATGGCAAATGGTGGTAGGTAACACCTTCCGACACAGATGCAGGTAACTTTACACAAACATAGCAGTTGCTGGCATCCAGGGATCTCACATATTCAGACAATAATTTGAAAAGGTATTTTTTTTTTAAATTGCTAATTGAATTATCTTGATGGATTTCAGGCCTATATAAATGTAATTTCTCATTTTTCAAAACATTATTTTTATCTTTCAGACTCTCATTTGTTTTCAGTCTTTTAATGTCAGGAGTAAAAGGAATAAAAATAGCAAGAACTAATCATATTAACGTAAATATTCCAGTACAAATTAACCACATTCTACACCATTTTCTAAAAATACAACATTTAGATTTAGTCACTTCATTAGTAGCCATTTCTTTTTACACAGCAACAATTTCAATCTTTTTACTTTCAATTGTCTCTTTACAACCTTATTCCGCTTACAATGTTCCTTCAAATTCAATTACAGCTTTCACTCGGATATATATATATCCCCTTCTTGTTACTGTTACATTTAGAAAATCCTTTTGCTTTCTTTATGTTACAGTTTACTCACTTTCCTTTCCAAGACCTTGGCTATATAAGTTCTCTTGGCTGCTGTTTACTTCCCTTATTGGAAGCAGCACCATGTAGGCCCACTCAGGTGATTTGTATTTTTGATTTGGTCTTCTCACTCTTTTTGGCCTATGCACAACTTCTATTTTCTTCCCCAATGACTCCTTTTGACAGGTTATTTCATTTACTTGATCCTCTTGCTCTTTTGCTTTATTAACCAG
The DNA here is from genome assembly GCF_964263255.1 of Lissotriton vulgaris. NCBI lineage: Eukaryota > Metazoa > Chordata > Amphibia > Caudata > Salamandridae > Lissotriton > Lissotriton vulgaris. Next base: position 413,377 of record NW_028247579.1, read on the forward strand.
TTTAATTTTCCGTTCATCAATTTCTTTAGGCCAATTATCTCCTTTTCTTACTTTTTTAATTTCAGGTTCAGTAGTGTTTCGTTACAGGCTCCAAGTTCATTTTCTCGAACTTTTCATCAATTCAGTTTCATCATCACTGTAATCTGTCTCTGTTTCAGATCTTTCTATAGTTTCATTTATAATGAATTTCACAGGATCTGATTCTTTTTCAGAATTTAAACTGTTTTTGGTCAGGTATTTCACTCTGTTAGGAACTTCTCCATAGCAGTTTCGAGATTTTGGTTCCTGCTTTCAGAGCTTTCAGACTGTCCTTCAGTATTTTCCGAATTACAAGATTTCTTTCCACATTGCTGAGTGTCCTTGCTGGTATCCGCCTCTACCAAATCTCGACTTACAGGTTGATCTTCAATATTTGGTATTTCAACAATTTCATTTTCTCCTTCTGATGCAGAGCTATTATCTGATATCTCCAGATGTCGATGTACAGGTCGAGCTTCAGTATCTGGATCTCTTTCTGGTTCACCTTCAGTATCTGAATCAGTGGTGCTTTCACTTTCTTCCTGCAGACTCTCAGGCTCTGGCACATGAATAGTGTGACTAGCGTGCACCCATCTTTTGAGTTCAGCCCACTTAACTGCAGTTGTACTAACAAAAATGACTTGTCATGGTCTTTGCCATCGAAGCACCAAACAATTTCTCCTCCTGTGAACTTGTATCCGTACCCAATTTCCAGGAACTATATGATGAGCTGGATGTTTTTCTTTCGTTTGTGACTCAGTTCCCACCTGATGGAACACAGAAGTTACTACGTCAGACAGATTTTTGCAGTAATCCAGTATGATATCATCATTTAAGCTTAACAGTTTATCAACTGGTACAAATGCTTGTCTCATTACTCTTCCCATAAAAATCTCATGTGGGCTTAATCCTGTTCTCTTGTCAGGAGTACTCCTCAGGGTCATTAGAACAAGTGGTAGGGCATCGGGCCATTTTAATCCTGTGGCCAAACACATTTTGTCGATTCTGTTTATTGTTTATTGTTCCATTTACTTGTTCCACTAATCCTTAAGCTTCTGATCTGTAAGCACAATGCAACTTATGATGAATGTCCAGTGCTTCACAAATCATTTGCATTAGTTCATTGTGGAAGTGAGTTCCACAATCTATTTCAATAGTAACTGGGAAACCGTAGCGTGGTATTATCTCACATAACAGGAGTTTGGCAACAGTTACTCCATCATTTCTCCTAGTGGGGAATGCTTCAACCCATCGTGAGAATAGACAGATAATTACGACCTATGTCTGTTACATGGAGGAAGCTCAATGAAATCTAATTGCATTCTAGTGAATGGACCTCCCTCCCGTCCTATAGTTCCCAGACTCTAAACAGTTTTTCTTCTTGGGTTCAGTTGTTGACAAACAAGGCATCTTTGAGAAAGGCTTTCAGCAATCATCCTAAACTTTGGATGATACCATGTCTGTCTAAACAACCTTATCATAGCGTCTCTTCCAATATGGGCTTGACCATGATACATTCAGGACATATTTGAAATCATGTTATTTGGCATTACTGGTCTTTCATCTTTATAAACCCAGATTTCATCCTCTTCTCTTTGTCTACATCCTGCCTTTAACCAGTTATCCTTTTCTTCTTCACTAGCTTCTTCCTGCATTTGTTCAACCTTCTGCCATGTCTCCACTACAGTTGTTAGCATCAAAGGACTTGAAACATGTTCAGTTTGTCTATCCCGTTCAATGGATGCTCGATTTTTGGCACAGTATTTTGCAATTGAATCAACATATTTATTACCTCTTGTTATATAATCATCTCCTTTTTTATGGGCTCCACATTTAACTACTGCTAGCCTACCTGGCAATTGTGTGGCATCAATCAACATTTTCAGAAATTCAGCATTTCTGATGGGGGATCCTACCGAAGTCATATAACCTCTTTGGAACCACAGTTGACCATAATCATGGACAACCCCAAATCTATATTGACTGTCGGCCACTATGCTGATCCTGATTTCTTTTCCCAACTCACATGCTCAAATCAAAGCAATCTATTCTGCAATTTGAGCTGAACGGATTCCTTTCGGACAAGATGCTTCCAAGACATCTGCTAATGTACAAACAGCATATGCAGCGCTCAATACACCCTCATATGTTCTCAGACATGATCCATCGACAAACATCACGTAGTTAGATTCAGGTAAAGGTACATCTTTGATGTCAGACCTTGGTTTAGAACAATATTCTAGTACATCCAGACATTTGTGATCGACTTCCTCTCTTACTTCCACATTCATGGCATCAGGTAATAATGTAGATGGATTCACATTTACACATCTTGAAATTGTAACATTGTCTGTACCTAGAATTATCTTCTCATATTTTGTCATTCTGTTATTGGTAAGATACTGTGCCTTACTTCTAGTGAGAAGAATCTCCACCGAATGAGGTACATACACTCTCAACTGAAATCCCAGCACCATACCTTCACTTTGTTTAATACTCATGCTTGTAGCAGCTACTGCCTTTAAACATCCCGGCAATGCCTTTGTAACGGGATCCAGAACGGCAGAAAAGTATGCAATTGGCTTTCTCAGCTTTCCATGTCTCTGTATTAAGACTGACAAAGCACATCCTTCTCTCTCACTGCAATATAGCTCAAACTCTTTTTCATAAGCTGGCATTCCTAAAGCTGGTGCTTCACATAGACTTGTTTTTAGTTGCTCAAAAGCTTCCAGTTCTGCCTTATTCAGAGTTATTGGGTCTTTTACATCTGCTTTTGTCAATCTTTGCAAAGGTTTAGCTATTAATGAGAATCCACTAATCCATTGTTGACAATATCCAACCATTCCAAGAAACATTCTCACCTGTCTCTGTGTCTTTGTAGGTTTCATTCCCTGTATCATTTGGATCCTTTCTAAGGTGACCTGTCTGATTCCCTTAGCAATCTTGTGTCCCAAATATTGTACTTCTTTTTGACAAAACTATAATTTTGACGGTGACACTTTATGTCCTTCATCTGCCAGATGATTTAACAAAGTAACAGTGTCTGTAGCACATGCTTCTTTTGTTTTTGACGCCACTAACAGATCGTCAATGTACTGCACTAGAACTGATTCTCCAGGTAAACTCAGATCTTCTTTTTTTTTTATTTCCATACGTTTTTTATTGTATTTTGCATACACATAATCATACACATATACCATACAGTTATCATGGGTAACTCTTTCCAGGGTTACAGCCCAGGCTTTTTGCGATGTGTAGTCCTGCTTTACAGATATGTTCGTACTAGGCTGATCCCCTTATCCAACTGTCCCCTTATAAGGCAGGGAGGAGGAGTGAAGAAGAAAAGAAAGGGGAAAGGGGAAAGGGGAAAGTGGAAAGTGAGAAGAAAAAATACAGACGTTCACTACTCTTGCTTCTGTCTCGGCTCCCTACAGTGGGGGCATGCAGCACTCAGGTTGGTGGCTTAGTGTTGGTCTTCTTTACGGCGGGTCATAAGAGTCAAGGTATTTGTCTAGGGTCTCTCACATGCCCTTGTGTTGTTGCTTCCATGGTGAGTGTTGGAGGGTGATTGTGTACACCTCTCTTAAGTATGTGACCGGGTTGAGCCAGCCCTTGAAAGTTGCCTTGGCGGTGTCTTTCCATTTGGTGAGGACTGTTTTTACTGCCGCTGTGATCAGTAGATCTACTAGGTCCCTATCTTGTCTTGAATCTATCTCAGTGGTTAGGAATTCAGCTGTGAGGGAGGCAAATTCTGGGTTGATTGTACATCTTAGGGTTTTGTTTATAAAGTCGAAGACTTTAGTCCAACATTTTTTGACTTGTGGTATAGTAGGTGTGCAAGGTCGCCCTTCTCTTTGTCACAGTTCCAACAGAGGTCGTTTTCCCTGAGCCCTAAGATCGCCAGACGTGCTGGTGTCCAATAGATCTTGTTCAGTAGCCAAAATTCAGTTTGTGCTAGTGTTGGCGTTATTTTGTTTTGTGTGGGGGAAGACCATAGAAGTTGTTGTTCTCTTTCAGTGTAGTCCCTAGCTCTTTCTCCCAGTATGTGGTTGCCTTTTTGTTTAGTTTTGTGGAGCTGGGTCTTAGAAGGCGGTATAGGTGTGACACTTGGTGTCCTCTTATGTTGATGTTGGTCATGTACTGGATGATGGAGGGTTTGTGTTTGTTGAGTTTCGCTTTCCACAGGGCGGATCTAATCTGAAGGAAGTTGTAGAATACCAGCTCGGGGAGGTTAAGCTTTGTTTTTAGCACATTAAAGGAGACTGGGCTATCCCCCACGTCTAGCTGTTTGGGGTAGGAGATGCCCATTTTCTTCCATGTCTCCATGGATTGTGGTTTTTCCCTATATTTTATCTTCCCTTTCCCCCACAGTGATTCCCATCTTGTGTTTTTTATGCTGATGTCCATTTTCAGGTCTACCTTGAGTAGGGCATTGTGAGTGTTTCTGAGTATCGGGTTTGAGGGTTGTGTGCTTTTCTTGGCTGTGAGGAAGGTTATGTGCTCCTGGTTGTTTAGTAAGCTCCTTTCAATCTTTAGCCATGCTGGCGTATATTCCTGTTCGGGGAGAACCCAGTATGCCTCTTGTCTTGCCAGGGAGGCAGACTGGAATGATCTGAAGTCCGCGAGGTTCAACCCGCCTAGCTTCTTAGGTAGCCTAACCTTCCTCAGGCTTATCCTTGCTCTCTTATCTCTCCACAGGAATTTGTTGATCAGTTTGTCTATTTTTTGGAAATCGTCTGTTAGTGAAAGGGGAAGCGTATTGGCTAAGTAATTGACCATTGGTGTAATCATCATCTTTGTATAGTATTGTATTGTGGCCATACATTTATAGCGCAACTGCCACCCTGAGGGTATCCAGGCGCTTTGACTCTGCCTGGCCTAACACACGAAAGCAAAGTTACACTGCCCTAGGAAAGAGATAGGACTTCCATCCTTTCTTAAAGGAGGTAAGTTCAACAGCACTCCTTAAGGCCAAGGGATATTGTCTCTATCCTCCCCCACCATGTTATGTATTTCGGTGACCACCCTTCCAGGAGCCCTTTTACTTTTTCAATCAGTTGACTTTCATTCTGGTCCAGTGTGCTCTTGAGGTCCCTGCCAAATTGTATCCCCAGGTATTTAATGAAACCAGTCTGCCACACCAGACCCGAGTCCCCTAGCAATTCTTTGGGGGTGTGGATATTAAGGGGTTTACATTCTGATTTGTATACGTTTAGCTTATATCCAGAGTGGCCAGAATATCTACCCATGGACCTCATTAGGGCGTTAATAGATAGTTGGGAGCTCTCCGTGAGTATGAGGATGTCATCTGCGTATGCGGCTAGCTTAACCGTGACGTCATTTATGGTAAAGCCCTTCATCTCTTCATTGGCCTGATGTCTCTGATCAGAGGGTCTAGGGCCAACAGGAACAGTGAGGGTGACAGGGGACAACAATGTCTTGTCCCTCGCTACAGATTAAAAGGTTCAGCGAATTCTATCAGGACCTATACAATAAAGACCAGTCATTAGATGAGGAAGGAAGCACAGGGTACCTGGAAAGTCTAAGCATACCAAAGATCACAGATGAGGAAGTAAATACCCTAGGGCAAGAGATAAGCGAACCAGAGATTGAAGGGGCAGTGAAGTCTCTCAAGGACTCAGGGCCCTGGGCCCGGGCAGCTACACAGCCACATTTTATAAAACATTTCTAAGTATATTGACCCCCACCTTGAAGAAAACCCTCAACCACCTAGTCAAGGCAAGAGCAGTCTTTCCGACTATTTCGGAAGCAAGCATAGTAGTAATACCAAAGGAAGGCAAGAACACACAGTTACCCCAAAACTATAGGCCTATCTCACTAATCAATGTCGATTGTAAAATCTATGCGAAAATATTGGCCTCAGGACTGAACAGGGTTCTACCAAAGGTGATAAGCAATGCGCAAGTAGGATTCCTAAAGACGCGAAAGTCACACGGCAACACAAGGCTCCAGTGTCACATACTAGAGCAGGCAGCAGCGACTCAAGAGCCCGCGGTGGCCATAACATTAAATGCTGAGAAAGCGTTTGTTAGAGTATCCTGGCACTTCCTGAGGCAATGCATGCGGATTTTCAACCTGGGGGAGGCATTCATAAACAGAGTAATGGCCCTATATAAACTCAGATATTCTAATGATTTCTTTAACAATTGATTAACGATTGAGGGACTTTTAGTATACCCCTGAGGAATTCCACAACATGCTAAAATACGGTTTTTAAATTGGAACGCAAATATTGGCTGGCTTTCGGGGGGTAATGGAACTGTGAAGAACGCATTACATAGATCAATGACTGTATACCATTCTGCATCATGTGGAATCTGATATAAAATTACTGCTGGGTTTGGCACAATTGGACAACATGGAATGACTATCTTATTTACCTTTCTCAGGTCCTGTACTATTCTGAACGTTCCATTTCGCTTTTTCAATCCCATTATCGGTGAATTACAGGGACTGCTTTCTATTTCTCTCGAAATCCCTTGCTCAATCATTTTTTCAATCAATGGTGTTATTCCTTCAATTGTCTCAACTGTCATCTTGTATTGAGGTGTATTCGGATAGCTTACTCCTTCTTCTATAGAAACTTTTACAGGATCTACATTTTTCATCAAACCAATATCTTCTCCTGTAAAATTCCACACTTGCTCTTTTACTACCTCTTTCAGTTCTTTGGGTATTTGTTCTCGATCAAACACAGGAAACATTTTATTCTTTTCTGCTTCAATTAGTGTCATTGTCCTTTTATACAGACTATCCTCATCTGGAGTTTGGAGCTCTATGCCATCTGGTGAGCAATAAATGGCACAGTTCATTTTATACAGTACGTCCCTTCCAAGGAGATTTACAGGACTACTGTCACACACGACAAATCGATGCATGTCTTTGAAATTTCCAATCTATATTTCAATTGGTTTTGTTAAGGACGTTTTAATCTGCTGATTTGCTACATCTACCACTTGAATGTGTTCATCCGAGAGAGGAAGATTTTTAATTTCCACTGATCTAAAAGTAGAACGGGTAGCACCTGTGTCCACTAGGAAAGTCACATCTACATCATTCACCTTTCCATTCACATATGGACCAGACTGATTTACCTCTAGAGTAGTGCCAAGCCCGCACTCTTCTTCCTCTCTCAGGTACTGTCAGAAACTATCATCCGACTCGCTTCCGTCCTCTTTCAGCCAATATTGCGGACTCACATGCACTCTATTATTTCTCATTACCTGGTCTCCTGCGCAGAATCCTGTCTCTGTACTGTATCTCTGTAGGTTTACATTGTGAGGAAGTGGAGGTTGTGGCACCTGACACTGTGGATTAACGACCTGTTGTAGTGGCGATGGTTGCTGAATTATCTCATTCTGCACCTGTGGATTCAATGATGTATTTTCTGGATTAACTTTCGGTGGATACTTACACTCTTTTCTCCAATGTCCCATCCTACAGCAATTGTGACACAGATATTTCTTCTTTAATTCTTCTATATTTCCAGTTACCTTTGGTTTGCTAGAATTTCCTTTCACTCTATTTTGGTTACCTTCTGCATTCTTATTTTCTAACTGAACTACTTGATGTTCTGCAACCTTTACTTGTGCCCACATTGCTTTCTCTTTGATTTTCTCCGTTTTACATAAATTTCATCACTACAATATTTTCTGATTATTCACGGAACATGACTGCCATCCCATCAAATTATGCTTAGTCATATCCCCTATTTCTGGTCTCAATCCAAACACAAATCGATATACAAAATGACTCATGTCCTTTTCATTCAATTCCTCATATCCACTGTACTGTTTAAATACCAATAACAATCTTTCATAAAATGCATAAACTGACTCTTTGGCTTCTTTTATTGTCCTGTCTATTTTTACCCAATCTGTCTCTTTTGGTGGAATTTTATTTTTCAAAAACACTATCACTTGCTCATATTTTCGCATCACTTCAGGCCCAGGAGCACCTGTCACTTTATCTTGTGGATATTCCTCTTTTGGCCAATCTACCGTAATCTTACATTCTGACCATAAATCTGGTGGTACTACTATGTCAAACAACCCATCTAAATCTTCCCATAAAACTTTTAAACTTTCACAAATCGATCTACTTGCCTGTGCCATTCTACTGGTTTCTCTCTCAATCTAGGAAAATCATTTGTAAATGATAAAATATCTTGTCTGCTCCAAGGTACATGTACATATCCTCCTCCAGGTATTTCTCTCATTGGAAATTATTTTACCACCTCTTCCTTTTCTCTCACCGGGAATGCTAATGTTGATTTGTCATTGCTGTCCTCTCTTTCCTTTGTCCAAATCATTTATTTTCTACTTATCCATATCTCCCCATTTGCTCAATTACACAATGAATTCTTTTATTTGAGTAATTCTTCCTGCTGTATTCATGTTTTCTATATCTTTGTCAGAAAAATCCATTGCATACGGTTTCGGCAAAATTTTATATTTTGTAAAATCCACATCCATTTCACTTGCTAGGCTTTCAAACCTTTCATTCATGCTTTTTGTTTTCCACGTAATACTTTTACACATTAACGTGATCTCATCATCTTCATAATTTTTCAATCTATCTGTACCAATTGTTCCAATTATTAGTTCTTCCATATCAACTTTTAACCTAGCCACATCTAGCAATTTTGATTCTGTCTCTTTCAGTTTTAAGGTTTTGATCCAATCGCTTAATTCCTGCTCTGTTGGCCCTACTGGAGTTTGTGTTAAATCAATTTTCTCTACACTCTTCCCAGGAGTTACAGAATCTGACTCTGCTCCTGTTGGGAATTTATACGGAAGACTCTGATTAAAAGTCAATTCTGGTGGTGTCATTTGGTTAGTACGTTTAATTTCTGAGAAATCTGGATAGACCTTTTCTTTTACTTTATGTAAACTCTGATTTAAAGGAATAGTTAAAGATGGCTCTTTTATTTTCTGGTTTTCAAACACTGAGATTACTGGACCTATTGTTACCGGAACAGTTACAGCTTCTATATTCTTAGAAAGCTCCTGTATCTTTTCAGCTAATTCATTTGTTGAACGTATATATTCAGCAGTACTCTGTTGTGCTTCAACTTGTTGCTCTACTCTATTTCCCATATTTTCCATTCCATTTCCTTGTTAAGGTGTCCCTGTATATCTTGATCCAATTAATGGAACATCTGGTTCATATCTAATTTCTACTCTTTCTGGGAGATCTCTAAAATTTGAGTATCACTTTGGAGTTTCTGCTAGTCTATCCTCTAACTGCGGAGCACTTGGGGTTGTACCAATTTTCTTGGTATGGCGGTGGTCTCCTATTCAGGATTTCTTCCAATACTGCATCCTCAGACCCACAATCCTCATAACTCCTTTTTCCTATTTCTATAATATTTCTCTTTTCTGTACATTTCCGCCCTTTTTCCTCATCTACCAATCTAACTGTATACATCCCATCACACATGTTAGCATCACTCCATCTTCGTATTCTAGTCTCGTGTGTCTCTCTCCAAAATCTACGACCTCTATTCCTTGGTCCTAGGAGACTCTGAACCTTTCTTGCTCTAAATCATACATTTCATCTTCCCACTCAGCCAAAGCTAGGCCTAGGTCTTGGTTCAAGCTTCATCATTTTGTCTCCCAAGTTTCTTAATATTGCAAGACTAAAAGATCCTTCTTGTGGGAAAGCTAACGCACCATAATTTCTGGTATATCTTGCCCAATTCTCTAACCATATCCATGTATGGTAGCCATATTTTGTCATCATGCATGATGCAGGCGTTTCGGTGGAGGATTATTTTTTCCTCTCTAGTTTCAATTAGTTTGTCCTTTTTGAATACATTTTTCAATTTTTGGACCCATGAAGGTTTCTCTTTCTCCATTCCGTAATAAAATTCCCTTTTGTTATAATTCTCCTGTCTTTTCAAAAGATCGCTCTCTCTTCTGTAAACTGCTTCGTAACACCAGCCTATCGAGCACGGTTCACACTATCGCATTAATTAGAACAAGATATGTTTCATTAGTGCTCAACCAATTATTTTGCTGCTTTCTCTGAATCACCAATCAGCCTTTACTCTATCTTGGTCATGTGGACCAATCCCAACGCGACACTTTTGACGTCTGCCCTGCTCTGGTTTCTGCAGCTTCGACTGACCCTTCCTTTACAAAATGTATCGGCACACTGTATTTACACTTCTATACTGCAAAATCAGTTAGTAACTACATAAAGCAACTCCATTGATCTGTTTCGCTAAAACCAAAAGGATAATTTCCTCAATTATACAAGAAATCTGTATTTTCAGTAGACAGCGCTTACCTCTTCTCTACCACCGAATTTTTACTTTCGCCAATAAAGTAGCACTTCCCTCTACCTTACCCTTTTCTCAAGCTTAGGTTAAGCTTCATTACTCTCCCAGGTAGAGTTTTAAGACAGAATACGCAATGATCCCTATACTCCAGACCTAAGATTTCACAGACTGCCCTCGCTATACATTTACCACTTTTACACGTAAAAGTCCCTAAACTTGTAACATACGAGGATGTCACCCCTTTGAAACAGACTATGTGTTGTGCGGCTTAACTTGCCACACTTCCTCTGCCTGCAGACAGAGTGACCAGCTTCCCAGACTATCCGGAAGCCTTTTCCAGACTACATATAACGCAATACAAACTCAACGCGTGTTAGTCCAAAACTTCTGTGCATCACAATTCTATATATTCTATTCTACACATCATATATCCTAGTTAACCTATAGCATCCAATGCTCTGCTACCAAGTATTACTGGCGCAGCGCAGCTCCAAAAATTCTTCATAAAACCATCACCATACCCAACAGAGTTACCCACTATTTTCTAACATCTGGGCCCATCATTCTTACTTTTTATTCGTTCACTCATTTAGGGGCCGATTATGATCGCGGACGGACTTGCGTCCGTCCGCGATCATTGAGGAGGAGGGGACGTCCGCATGGGCTGCGGAGTCCCCTCCTGTGCGATTAGGATGTGACCGCCACCCTGGCGGTCACATCCTCTATTTTTAACATTGCAGCGGGTGCAGCTTCAAGCTGCATCCGCGGCAATGTTAAAAATGCACGCATTGCATTTGCATGCAGAAAGAGGCAGGCACCGCGCAGTGCCTGCCGCTTTCTGCATGCAAATGCAGGGGGGTACCATAGGTACCCCCCATGTGCACCCCTCACCCCCCCTTCACCTAGGGGGCCCGCAACGGGCCCCCGCAGTGAAGATCCGTATGCTTTTCCACGGCGGAAAACCCGCCGCGGAAAAGCACTTTTTAAAGCCCATCCTGATATGGCGGACGGTGTCTGAGAGACACCGTCACCATATCAGAGCTTTTCCGCCGCGGTTGTAAGCCGAACGCGGCGGAAAAGCTGCGGACGGAAACCAGGACCCACCAGCCATCCTAATGTGGCGGTGGGTCCTTGGTCAGTCCGCTGCGGTTTTTCCGCATCCTCGGGGCCGGCGGTGGCTTCCGCCGGCCCCGAGGATGCGGAAAAACCGCAATCATAATCGGCCCCTATATCTGCTCCGAGGATTCAGTAATGATCTAAAAAAGGGGTCGCATGCTATAGCCGAGTACCTAGACTAAATTTATAAATTTTTTACAACTGCAGTTTTATTTCTTATACCATGGATTCTGTAAGACGAAATTTTAGAAACATCCCACTATTCATTTATTTTATTTGATCTGCTAGTAAAAGTTAACTATAGACAAAAAGACCAGCTTGATTCTCCATTTTTTAATTTTTTTTAGAGATTTAATCTCCTAGCATGCCCTCTATGTTTTTTTAAAATCAAAATAATTCAGTTATGCAATAAATCCTGAAAGAAAGGTTAAATTTCAATAACATGAATTTATTAGCATGACAGCTGTAAAGAAAATAAAAGGCATATTACCCAAACATAGAAGCGAAGACATCAGCATAGAATGGAATAGTTCCAAAACAAAAACCTCTCTGTCCGTCTCTATCTCTGTCTCAGGATTTTGCACCGATTCAAAAGCTAAAGTCGAGAAAAATGTCAAAGTCCCTGCGCCATAAGAAAATTACACAGACAGCATCTCAGGGTGCAAAGATCAAGTCAAAAAGCGAGCTCTCTAAAATGTCCCAAATGTCCTCTTTTATACCCTTTTTCACTAACCTATCTATCTAAATTCTTAACTCTGAAGTTCTTGAATGCCCCTGATTGGTCAATTTAGAGTCGGATGAGCATCACCTCATCGTCTTTCATCATAATTTTGTACATAGGCATCTTAACATTGCGGAAAACTGTGGGGTTATTGTCCAAACTTTAACTTCCTTCGAAGTGTCCTATAAATTGTTATTTGTAGGATTTTTCCCACGAACCAAATGCTGACTTCACTGTCTTTTGGCTTAGGCCCCACAAAATGGCCACGCTGTCCTTGACCCATACTGCACAGTCACAGGCAGCTCGCATCTCCGATCTGGCCCCTGCGCACTTCTACCGCCATCTCGGAATTTCAGCCAGAGTCCATCTTTCTTTTACTCGCATAGGCCTCAATTTAGGAACTATTACAGAAACAAATAAGTGTAAATTTATGAAATAACGCCCTTTCTGTTTACCTTCCCCTTTTCTAATGATAACCCGATTAGTATTCAACTAACTTTAAGCAACATATAAGCATAGTTTGACTTACCAATCTTCATGATATATGCCACAAATAAACGGGCGAAAAGCAAATCCATGCAATTCTCAATTAGATTATAATAAATGCGTACTGTTTATGACACAATATACGACAATTAGTAAGTTAAGCTTTGCAAATCCATGCAAATTAGTATCCCACGTGTATTTGTGTGAGTGCTTTTTACTCTATGTTGGCTAATTTAAAAACCACACATTTAGTACTTATTACTGTTATGGAAAGTTAATTTTACAAGGGGTATACAAAAAAGTTTGTTTCCACCTTGCTCCATCACTCTGCATACACTAAACACATACGAGCAGGCCCTGCTCTTGGCTATTAGATGGCAATAATCCACATTAATGTACGTTTGCTGGTTTTTCTAATTCTAGAGCTCTGTTCAGTTGCAGAGTAACTTAAGACATGCAGTGAGATCATAGTTTTGATGCCATAAAAACTTAGTGAAGTGATTGGAAATATTACCTTAATGAAAATAAATATCTTATTTCACTACTTTGACATTCTATTTATTGCAAGTGATAAATGTGCACTCTAAACTATGTGGAAGCCTTGGCTATTTGAATTTGTGACTCTCAGGGGCAGACGTATATTTTTATGAAGTTGCTGCACTGCATTGCATTAGGAGGAGAGAACGGGGAAGAGCCATATATCTACCAAGATATGGCACTGCTCCTGTAATCTCCAGCACAAACAGGCTTCCAAGAACCACACAATCACCTTTCCACCATAATGTAAGGGTGTCTGTGTGATATCTAAAATCCTATTTTGTACTGAAAAGGCACAATTCCAGTACAAGATACCATACTAAGGCATAACATGTTTGTGCGTGTGCTGTACAGTGCAGCAAGCATGCAAAGTTTGAAATGTTAAAGACATTTCTCCAAGTTAGCACCAGCATTAAAAAGGCATTCTTTTTGGGTGCAAAGCAATCCCTACAAATGTTAGTAGAGATTGCTTTGCATAAAAAATCATAGGTACTTGTATGCCATCCATGGTACACTACCTTCAAGCAAAATAATGGAAAGGTTTGCATAGCACTCTTTTTTGTTCATTTGGATCTACTTTCCAACACTATTCAAATGTTGCACTGGAAATAAATCCAATGTTACACTTTGCACCGGTTAGCATCAATTTCCACAGGTTTAAAGCAAATTTATTAATCGACACAGGGCATGAGTTGTTTTTGGCTACTTGTGTGGTGCATGTGCTGCTCTCTGCCAGCCTGCGTGGCACACAACAATATGCAAACAGTGGTTCTGCCATTTTGAAAAAATGTATTTTCAAGAAAATAACTTAGTCCTCTCAAACATAGGATCATCAATCAATCATACATACACACTGACCATGGACATAAATAAAAACTATGAATGAAAAAGACTCAATTCAATTACAATTTCTTTGTGTGTATGATATATTAATCTTCATATATCATATGTGATCAAAGACAAATATGACAGGAATCATACACATTGTACAATACATAATTATAGAAATACAAAAACTTATTATGACATGAGAGTATGATTAAACTGAGAAGAAAACACAAAATTACTCATAAATACCAAATTAAAAGAAACTTACTGACAGGGTGAAACAGTGTGTCATGAATTGAAAGTGGGTGTACTTATGCAAAGTACAATGCAACAGTAACTGTGAGATTTACTAAAACTTTTCTGCGTGACGCAGCATGACTCAGTGTAACGTAATAATGTAAATGTGTCAGAATGCCACGCATGGTCAATGCAGGCATGCACAATGATGCAAAGCTATCAATATAATTTGATCTCCCACCTAACACACTCTGGAAAGCTCTTCCTAGCCTGTAAGTATTTATACAGCAACTGAGTGTTGGTGAGGGGCAACAACAGATACTGCAAAGGAGGAAGGAGTGGCTATTCAGACAAATGATCAGACTCATAGATCTCAGGGAGGAGGAGTTGATTCAGCTATAAACACTCAAGAATGAGAGTATGCTGGAGTTTAGTGAGAAGATTTCCTCAAGCCTTCAAGTAGCAACAGGACTGTTCATACCCCCGCATGTTAATCTAATGGCAGTACTACACATGTTTGGCTCAGGGTCTTTTCGGAAGACATCTGCCATGTTGGCTGGGATACCACAGGGTGCTTTTTCTAGTTTTCTGCCATCTGAGCATTAAGAAATTACCCTTTCTGCAGGGTCAGCCTAAACCTTTTTGCCTTCCTCCTCCCCTTTCTGCTGAGTTTGTTTTTGTTTGCTTCTTACTCTAGGGACTAACCAATGATAACCAGTGCTGAAGTGTACGTGGTCTGTACTGCGAACATGGTAACACAGTATATTTATTTTACTTATAAATTCCTAGCAAAGAGCACTGTATGTGCCCAGGGCTTGGAAACTAAAGGCTACTGGTGGGACTGCATCATTAATTCTGCCACCCACTTCAGTAGCCCTTTAAACATGGCTGAGGCCTGCAACTGCAGAGCCTGTCTGTGCAGTTTTAAACTGCGATCTAGACCTGGAAAATGAACCTACTTGCCAGGCCAAACCATCCTTTTAACTATATTTAAGTCACCCCTAAGGTAGGCCATAGGCAGCACTAAAGGCAGGGTGCATAGTATTTAACTTTTTTTTTTTTTGTAAAATTTTTATTTAAAGTTAAACAGTGTAAGAAACAGGGTAAGGGCCCCCGAAGTGCCTCACATTTCCCCGCACAGGGGGTACATTTGAAAATCGTCAGTGTCGGCATCACGTACTGACAAAAGTATATCAAGTTCAGGCCAAAGGAAGCAGGCTCAAAGTTCTTAGATCAGCAGTCCGAGTAGCACTGCGATGACATCGTGAAAGAGACAGCACTAAGTGGCATACAAGCTTAAGTTCCTGTGCAGCTGACATAGAGGGCGGGAAGCCCTGCCGTATGCACCCCGGAAGGCCCCAGGGCAAAACAAAGGAGAAAAACACCCTGCCCCCCCTCCCACTCCACCCCCTCCCTCCCCATGGTGGTGATTCCAAACGCCCCGACTGCCATTCATTCATTCACGCTAGACTTGAAAGAGGTGTAGTGATCTCACGGATGCTGGGCAGACGGCTGAGGGCAACCCTTTCGAGGGAAAGGCAACCAATGGACCCCACTGAAATTGAAAGTTCTTGAAGTTACCCAGGAAGATGTCCGCCATTCTCTCCATACTCAAGAGCTTCCATAGCCTTGCATGCCACAGGGAAATTGCTGGCGCCCCCTTCTGTTTCCAAGCGGCAGCCAACGTGAGCTTGGCAGCTCCAAGGCAGAGCCACAAGATCTTCTTGTCCGCCCGGGTCTGATATTCCAGACCGGGTTCCCGCAAGCCCAACAGGACAGAAGCGATGGAGTTCTCAACAGGATAGTGAAGAATGTCCTTGCTATGAGAGAGGATCTCCTCCCAGTAAGGCCGAATCACTGGGCAGTCCCACCATATATGACGGAAGTCACCAAGGAGCCCACAACCCCTCCAGCATTTGTCGGGCGTAACCGGATATATGCGGTGGAGCCGAGTCGGGCAAAGATACCATAGCATAAGTGTCTTAAGGTGTGCCTCCCTTAGATGCAGTGAGTGATTAAACGCAGTGAGATCCCGCCAAAGTGCAGACCATTCGTTATCAGAGATATCTCTCCCCACCATTTCCTCCCACTGTTCCATATAACGAGGCCTAGGCGTCACAGCAGACTGAAGCAAAAGCTGGTACAAGAAAGAGATAGTTCCTTTCATGGTGGATGTGCGCAATAAGAAGGCCTCAAATGGCGATGGTGGTCTCGTAGTCGCTTCCAATGTCCCAGGTGACGTGGCCCAGTGGAGCAGCTGCACGTGGTGATACCGTTCAGACTGGGGGATCCCATAGTCCCTCATACAGTTAGTAAAGGAGAGAGGATCTTGCCCATGAAACAAATGGGTCAGCGCTCTACAGCCTCCCTCCTTCCACGCATCAAAGGCTCCCTCTCGGAGTGCCGGTGAGAAGGCTGTGTTAAAATGTATGGGCGTGAAAGGTGAGGGAAATGTAGTCCACCGCTCATCTGAGGCAAGTGTGTCCCAGACCTTCAGGGTCGTACCTGTAGGAGTGCTGATGTAAGCGTTAATGGGACGGTCTTTCTTTGGTTTCCACGCCAGGTCCCATACTGATCTGCCAGACACGCTCCGGTCCATGTGGAGCCAGTGCTTCTCCGATGTTTGTTGCGACCACTCCACTAGCACCCTCAGTTGTGCCGCTTTATAATATAGCTGCAAGTTCGGAAGCCCTACTCCTCCCTCTGACTTCGGACGACGCAAGACCGTAAAGGAGAGACGCGCCCGTCCCCCTGCCATATAAATAGCAAAATCTGAGTCCTGAGGCGTCGAAAGAAATCGCTGTCCAATGGTATGGGCAGCGCCTGAAATAAGTATAGGTATTTAGGAAGGAGAACCATTTTTACAGAATGGATTCTACCCAGCCAGGACAGGAATTTAGGTTTCCACCTATCCAGTTCAGCTCGCGTTTTCGCTAGGAGAGGGGGGAAGTTGGCCGAGAATAATTTGCCCACCGTTGGAGTCAAATGGACCCCCAAGTAGACTATCGAATTAGTGGCCCACGCTAAGGGCGTCAAGGGGCGGACCCGCTCCACCTCTGCCTGCGATAGGGTGAGATTCAGGATATATGACTTACTGTAGATGACCTTGAAGCGGGCCACTGCTTCAAAGTGCAGCAGGGCCTCCCTGATACAGGGTAAAGAGTGTTCCGGGTCCACCACCGAAAACAAAATCCGCGAATAGCATAATTTTATGTTGTTCCCCCGTGAATGGAATTCCCCGTATCCCCTCGCATTCCCGTACCGCCAACGCTAAGGGTTCAATGCTCATTGCGAACAAGAGGGATGAGAGAGGGCAACCCTGCCTGGTGCCCCTGGAGTGTGGAAAGAACGCCGATAGATGTCCATTCACCGTCACCCGCGACCTGGGCCCGCAAAAATTTGCCCTCACCATAGTAATAAATTTGTTCGAAAAGCCAAATGCTGACATTGTGTTAAGCAGGAAGCCCCAATCCACACGATCGAAGGCCTTCTCGGCATCCAGCCCCACAAGGACTGCCGGGATGCGGAACCTATCTGCCTTTTCAATAAGATGCACCACCCTCCGGGTATTATCGTGAGTTTGGCGCCCCTTGATGAATCCGGACTGGTCAGGATGAATAATTGCCGGCATCAGGTCTTGCAACCTGCGTGCTAGAATCGTTGAATACAGCTTAGCGTCTATGTAAAGTAGCGCTATTGGGCGGAAGGAAGCGCACTGGATAAGATCCTTCCCCGATTTCGGCAAAATCGTAATGACTGCCTCCGCCAGTGTTCCGGCCAAGGTGCCAGAGGTAGCCATTTCATTAAATAGGGCCACTAGGAAATCGCAGATTTCAGTGGCGTACGTCTTGTAGACGACGGCTGTATAGCCATCCGGCCCGGGCGCTTTGTGTAATTTCAGATTTTTGATAACCTCAAGAACCTCTTCCCAGGTGACCGGGGCCTCCAACAGTTCATTCCACTCCTTCGAGATCTGGGGGAGTGGCAGACGTCGTAGGTACTCCCTTTGTGCTTCCGTATCGAGACTGTCCCCTGCATAAAGGTCTGCATAAAAGCGGCCAAAAATTCCCGTCTTCAGTTCGTCCCTATGCTGTAGCACGCCCGCGTCATCCTTAATCCTGCCGATATATTCACGCTCCCTCCTGTCACGCAGCTGACACGCTAGGTGTCTACCCGCCTTATTCCCAGAGGAGTAAGATTGACGCCCCAACCTCAACATCGTGAGTTCCGCCCTGTTATTATAGTGGGCTCTCAGTTTCCCTCGGACCGCTGTAAGCGGTCGCAGGGTCGCCCTTGACGGAGTAAGCTTGTGCGCCTGTTCGAGTTTGGCCAACTCGGTCTCCAAGTCCTCCCGGTCTTTCCGCCTCAGCCTATTAAGATTGGCATTAAGGCCTATACATGTACCCCTAATGGATGCCTTAAAGGTGTCCCAAGTATTGACTACCGAAGTATCCATTGTGGGGTTGAGGTAAAAAAAAAACCCTTATGGCCTCCCGGAGTGCCTTATTCGATGCGTCGTCCCTGACCACCGAGGCCGGAAAATACCATTTCCGTTGTCCACTTCCGGGCGGAGTCCAGTGAAGGGTGAGCGCCAGCAAACTGTGTTCAGAAACTGAAAGCGGGAGAATGGTGGAGTCCAGGACATCTCCCTTAGGGGCCTGACTGATGAAAACATAATCTAATCGGGAGTAAGAGTGGTAAACATGGGAAAAGAATGTGTAATCCCGGGATGTAGGGTGATAAAATCGCCATCCATCAACCAGCCCCAGTTCTCCCATCAACTGTTGTGTTGTGCCTGAGAACACCCCCGTGTCGGCCCTGTGAGTCCTAGAGCTATCCACAGCCTTATCCCACACCAGATTAAAATCCCCCATAAGGAACAATTGCCCATCAGGGAAGTCCCCCACTTTCTGTAGCAGGTCCTGTAGGAACTTATTTTGGCCAGCATTAGGGAGATATACCACAACAAATGTACACAATCGTCCCTGAACAACCCCTTTCACCATCAACCAATGGCCATCCTTGTCATTGCGCACCTGCATAGGTTGGAAGTGCAGCGCAGCGCGGAAGAGGAGAGCCCCCCCTCTGTGTTTCGTAGCAGCAGACGACCTGTAAATAAGAGGGTAAGCCTTGTGCCTAAGGCGCAGCTCGTCTTTGCGCGCTAGATGAGTCTCTTGGAGGCCCACCACATCAAGCTGATGATCAATCACATATTTCCTCACTTTTTGCCGCTTCTGCGGCGAGTTAAGCCCTTTAACGTTCCAGGTCCCTATGCTAACAGGCATCACATAATATCACCCCAACCCCCGCTAATGCCAGCTCTTGAGTACTCCCTCCCAAAGGCCCACACTCACCCGCCACCTGTAGTGTCGAGGGGTACCCCGCCACCCCGCTCCTTACTCCACCGACCGGGCAACCGGTCATATTGGATCTTAGGTACGCCCCCTCCGCCCCAGTCCACCGTACCACCAATGCGCACCTCAGCCATACACACCACATAGCATCCTTGTCACCACCATGGAACTTCCCCAACCCCCTCCCCCCTCACTCCCCACCCGCCAACTCACCCCACAACAAGAATAGTAGGAAAAAACTCAAGGCACTGAACCTGAACAATGTACCCAGCAGTTCCAGTAGACCATAGTTCAAAAAGTCCCTCCTGGACTGGAGTCGGGGTGAGGGCACCAACTTAGTGACCCCCAGGGCCACGGTCCGGGGTGTCTTCTCCAAAAGTACAATCGTACCCCTAGGATCTTAGGGCCAGAGTCCCTCCGGCGCCAAATTTCCATAAGACGGGGGGTCATGCCGCTCCCGAGCTTTGTTGAGAATCTGCCAATGTGGCGGAGGCCACCGAGGCCACTGCCGCGCCTCTCTCCTGCAAGCTAGCTGCGCGATCCGGCCTCCGCCAATCCGGGGATGAACCAACTCTGTGCCAGGAGGAAGAGCGATGTCGTCTTCTCGAAGGTGAGTTGCTTGACTCCTGGGATGGGGGAGCGTCCTCCAGGCCGAGAAGATCCTTTGCCACCTGAAGGGAGCGAATTTGCGCCAGCCGATTCTGCCAGCGGAATATGATATGGAAGGGGTGCCCCCAGGGATAGGAGATATTGCGCTCCTGCAGGAAGGTGGTCACGGGGCGGAACTCCCTCCTCTTCCGGACCGTTGATGCCGCAAAATCTTGAAAAAGCTGTGGACGGTGGTCCCTAAATTGCAAGGAAGTGATGGCTCTGGCCTTCCGCAGGATGCGCTCCTTCACCTGAAAGTCATGCACACAGACAAGGATGTCTGGCGGGGGCCCCCCTCCTCTTCTGGGCAGGCCTACTCTATGTACCCTGTCCATTCTTATTTCCTGCACATCCTCTTCATCTAAGATCTGTAAAAACAAGTCCTGGACATAGCCACGCAAGTCCCCTGCTTCTCCGTCCCATGGGACCGCTCGAATACGGATATTGTTCCGGCGGGAACGGTTCTCCAAATCCTCTGTGTGGGTTTGCAGATCCAAGTTCTGTTTGGTGAGGCGGATGATGTCCTGCTGTAGTTGGTGCACATCGTTCGCCACACTCAGATCATGATCCTCCAGCGTCGCTACTCGTTCACCAATGCCATCTACATCCCTCCGGACCTCCCGGAGGTCCGACGCCAATTGGGCGCGGAGTTCGGAAATATCCTCCTTGATAGATGCGAAGAGCTCAGTCATAAAGGCTTTAGAGGCAGGAGCCTCGTCGTCTGATTGCTTAGATGACCCACTGACCCCGGGGGACGCCGGTTGCTGCGTAGATTTAGAGGCGCCATCCTTCCCCGGTCTCCCCTTGCGTAGTGTATTGGACATCGTGAGGTTCCGGGTGTGGCGCGGACTCAAGGTGGCCCGTACACCCCGAGGGCAATGGGCAAACGTTACTGTCGGGCCTCCGGGACAGCGGAGGACTCCGCAGTTCACTTCAGACAATGCGGCCAAGAGGGAGATCTCCCCCTCCCCGCCCTGAGTCCTCGCCGATCACTCCCCACAGGCGGTCCTCCTCACCAGGGCTCCTCTGAGGCCAATTCGCTCTGGTGTGCGGGGGGGACCCAAGTTCCGCAGGGCCCCGATGCCAACAGAGGGAAGCAGTTTCCAGTGCCAATCAGGACCTCCCTAGACACCCAGCCCAGGTCACAGGGAACGAGCGAGCCACTTTAGACCAGTCCGGCCCAAATTATTTACTCTGCAGTCATCGGCCACCTGGCCAAGATGGCGTCGCCACGAGGTGCCTTTCTGATATGCGACTTCGTGCCCCCGCATCCGGTGGTTCAGGTCCGCAGGACGCGTAAACCGGGGATCCCCAGCCCGGAACCCTTGACTCTGCAGAGCTCCTCTTTACTCCCTCCAATGGCTATGCCCGTCCTCAGCTAGATGAGCCGTCCAGTCAGTCTCTTGTCCCGCAAAGCAGCGCAGGCAGAACCGCTATTGTGAGCCTCGGCTTGTCCCCGGCTGCAGACTCTCCAGCTCCTGCCTCCCGGCTCCCCCAGGGCACCCAGCGTCGCCGCACCTCACCAGACGGCAGCTGATCAGTCCGGGATGCCCCGAGTTCGCCGCGGTCCACCCACTGCCAGGCTCCCCGCCGATGCCGGCTCCGCTCCGCGTTCTGCCGGTGCCCCACAGGCCAGGGCCCTCCTCCCCGTCACCAGCCGTGCTACGCGGTGTTCAGGAGTGCAGGCAGCACCCGGTTGCCTCCAACCACCTCAGGGCCGTTCCCCTCCGTCGTCTGCTGCACCCGGCTCCAGCGCCTCAGATGCCCTCCACCAATGGCCACACTCACTTTGTCCGTGTTCCGCCAGTGGGCCGGGCAGCGACCTTCCGCACCGGCGTTCCTCACCAGCTGCGACGGGTCATCCCAGGTCGCCGTCTCGCCTCCGGCGGTGCAGTGGGAAGCCGGCCAGTACAAGGATGGCCGGGAAGATCCGCAGGTCCTCGGCACCACGCACAACCAGGGTTGGACACTGCAGCTCTCAGGATCCCGCCTCCTCGCCACGCAAGACCGGTGCCTCTAGGCCTAGAAGCACCCCTCCTCCAACGGCCTGCTCAGGGCTCTCGTGGCTCCGCCAACAGCGCCGGACCCCGCCGCTCAGTGCCAGTGACCTCCGCCACACCTCTGATGCTGGTCAGCACCCCGCGGTCACTGCTTTACGAAGCTAATCAGTGCAGGTGCCGGAGGGAGTCGAAAGTGCGTCTCACTCCGACGCCATCTTGGCCACGCCCCCAGTCGTATTTAACTTTTAAGTTATGCATGCCCTGGTAGTGAAATACTTCCATCTCGAACGACGCCTCACCTCCCCATGGAACACATCCATTTCCAGATCCAGCCCAACCCCAGAACGACACTGCGCAGAACTCTTGCCTACAGACCTCCCCGATCCCGATCCCCATTCACCAACCTCAGAGCACATCGCGCCCCATGCCCTCACCTCCAAGGACTACGTACTGCTCGGAGACCTGAATTACCACCTCTACCACCTCAGCGACCCCAACTCCATCGCCCTCCTAGAGAACCTTGCCAACATCAGACTGAAGCAAGTCGTCACCACCCCCACCCACACAGCGGGACACACTCTTGTCCCCATCTTCGCAGGAAGATACAACTTTGGCTTCAGTCAAACCATGCCACCTCTCTGGATGGACCACCACTGCGTCCACGTCTCCTTTTAGAAACCCACCACTCACAAGCCCTTACCATGCCTCCCACGCAGAAACTGGAGCAAGATCACAGAAGAGCCCCTCAACTACCCGCACTCCTCCCCCCACCACAACAAACACCAACACTGCAGCCAACAACCTCCACCAATGGAACGTCAACTGTACCAACACACTCGCCCCCCCCAGAACTCAGACAGATGACACAGCACAAAAGCCACCTGGTTCACCACGGACCTCTGAGAATCCAAGAGCTTTTGCTGATGACTGGAGAAAGCTTGTAGAAACAGGAAAACCATGGAAGCATGCACTGCCTACAGGGCCGCCACCACGACACACCACCAACTTATCAGAGCTGCGAAGAGAAACTTCATTAAGGACAGCATCCTCTCCAAATCGCACAACTCCAAGGAACTCTTCACCATCATACAAGAATTCACCAGACCCCACAGCAAAACCTCCAATGTACCTCCCTCCCAGGAACTCTGCAACAAACTCAGCTCCTTCTTCCACCACAAGATCAGGACACTCTACGACAAATTTGATGACCAAGACCAATGCACCGACCCTACATCTCCCACCAGAAAAGCCACATAGCCGACCCTCCTCACATGGACCCCTGTCACCACAGAAGACACTGAGAAGACCATGAAGAGCATCCTCTCTGGAATACCCACTGACCCCTGCCCGCCGCACATCTTCCAAAGGGCTGCCTCTGGCATTGAACCAGAACAAAAATGGACTATCAACTGCGCCCTCAAAACAGGCATATCCCCCGATGAATGGAAATGCGCTGAAGTCAAACCCCTCCTCAAGAAGCCCTCCTCAGACCCGATGGACTTCAAGAACTACAGGCGTATCCCTCTCCTCCCCTTTGCCTCCAAAGTCACAGAGAAAATCATCAATACCCAGTTAATTCACTTCATAAAGACCAACAACATCCTGGACTCATCTCAATCAGCATTCTGCAGCAACCACAGTGCAAGAGACCACCCTCCTGGACACACGCACCCTCCTCAAGGCCACACCAAAGCCCTCATTCTACTAAATCTCTCAGCGGCCTTCAACTCCATCTCCCACAGCACATTAGCAGGCAGACTCCATGACGCCGGCATACAGGGAACTGCCTTAGGCTGGATCCGCTCTTTCCTCTCCAGCAGAACACAAAGAATAAGCCCCCCCTTCCTCTCTGAACCCACAGATATCATATGCATAATACCCCTCAGCTCCAGGCTCTTCAATATGACGCCTTATAAAAAAAATGGACTCAGCAATAGTATCCTATGCCGATGACACCCAGATCATTCTCTCCCTCACCACAGAACCCAAAATCACCAGCCTCAGTTTCCAGGAAGGAATGAGGGACATCGCATACTAGATGAGCAGCAGCTGTCTGAAGCTCAACTTGGAGAAAACAAAGGTCCTCATCCATGAATCCAGCCCTGCTGCATCAAACGATGCATGATGGCCCCTGCCCTCAGAATTCCTGCCACCCCCATGGACCGGATCACTGACATAAAATCGAGGGACAGAATATCGACCATCAAGAATATCGTTGAAAAAATATCGACAGTCAAAATATCGAGTTTCTATCTACAAACAGGTAAGTACAAAAATATCGAGTTAAAAATATCGTTTACTAAAATATAGTTTTAAAAAATATCGACTTTACTAAAAACAATGTTAAATTAAATTAATATTACAAATTAATTACTAAAATATACTTAAAAACACTTAAATTAACTTATAATAATTAAATAATTAATGAAAGTTAAAAAAAATGTATTCATATTTGTTAAAACATATATCTATATAGTAACAAACTATAATTAAATAATAGCCAATATTATTAACGTACAATAACAAAAGTGTAAAAATTACTTTTCCCACTCCAAACAGTGCAAGCGTAGGGAAAGTGTTGGATAGCGTAGGGGTTAAAATTACTATTCCCACTCCAGTGGGTGCAACAGTAGGGAAAGAGTTGGATAGCGTAGGGGTAAAAATTACAATTCCCACTCCAGTGAGTGCAACAGCAGGGAAAGCGTTGGATAGCGTAGGGGTTAAAATTACAATTCCCACTCCAGTGGGTGCAACAGTAGGGAAAACGTTGGATAGCGTAGAGGTAAAATTTACTATTCCCACTCCAGTGGGTGCAAAAGTAGGGAAAGCGTTGGATAGCGTAGGGGTAAAAATTACTATTCCCACTCCAGTGGGTGCAACAGTAGGGAAAGCCTTGGAGAGCGTAAGGGTAAAAATTACTATTCCCACTCCAAAGAGTGCAACAGTAGGGAAAGCATTGGATAGGGTAGGGGTAAAAATTACTATTCCCACTCCAGTGGGTGAAACAGTAGGAAAGCGTTGGATAGCCTAGGGGTTAAAATTACTATTCACACTCCAAAGAGTGCAACAGTAGGGAAAGCGTTGGATAGCGTAGGCGTTAAAATTACTATTCCCACTACAGTGGGTGCAACAGTAGGGAAAGCGTTGGATAGCGTAAGGGTTAAAATTACTATTCCCACTCCTGTGGGTGCAACAGTAGGGAAAGCGTTGGATAGCGTAGGGGTTAAAATTACTATTCCCACTCCAGTGGGTGCAACAGTAGGGAAAGCGTTGGATAGAGTAGGGGTTAAAATTACTATTCCCACTCCAAAGAGTGCAACAGTAGGGAAAGCGTTGGATAGCGTAGGGGTAAAAATTACTATTCCCACTCCAGTGGGTGCAACAGTAGGGAAAGCGTTGGATAGCGTAGTGGTTAAAATTACTATTCCCACTCCAAAGAGTGCAACTGTAAGGAAAGCGTTGGAAAGCGTAGGGGTTAAAATTACTTTTCCCACTCCAAAGAGTGCAACAGTAGGAAAAGCGTTGGATAGCGTAGGTGTTAAAATTACTATTCCCACTCCAGTGGGTGCAACAGTAGAGAAAACGTTGGATAGCGTAAGGGTTAAAATTACTATTCCCACTCCGGAGAATACAACATTAGGGAAAGTAAATACTTCATATATTATTTAAAAATTTAAAAATGAATATCTATTAATAATTAATTAGAAATAATTTAACATTTTATATAATATAATAATTAATATATTACAATTACTAATGAACAATAATTATTTCAATTGATCACCGATTAATACAAATTAATTAAAAATTAACTATTAAGTATTTAATAATTAAAAATTACTTAACAATTATTTCCAATTAAATACATTTCAATAAATGTAATTATTTAATTAATTATTAATAAATTACTTCCCACCCTATTCCCCTAAAAACCCACAACCGGCTACAGAAAATAAATTATTAAAATTAACATAATTAACAATTAATCAATTAAATTAAATTAAAGAAACAAGTTGGATGGTGGAACCTTACTTTAAGAAGCACCTGACCAATATAGCCCAATTAATATTTCCCCTCTAAATATCAACGAGGCTGTGTCCTTTAACATTTGGAATAAATAAAGAAAAATCTTTTTTGAGAAAATAATTGTCCAGTTTTATATGAGAAATCTCTTTTGTAAATCTCTTTTGTGCAAACTAGAAGACCTTAGTTTTCACATTTCCCTGTTGTGGTGCACCTTTGCTTAAAAGTATGTTTGTATCCCGAAATTAAATTAAATTAATTGGCTAATAAAATTTTTATAATTACCCATAAATACTTAATTAATAATTAATTCTAAATAAATACCAATAAATAATTTTACATATTTAATTAATTATAATTTAATTACTTCCCACCCAATTCCCCTATAAACCCACAACCCGCTACAGAAAATAAATTAGTAAAATTTACATAATTACCAATTAATCAATTAATTAAAAGTAATTACCAATTAAAATTTAATTAATCAACAAATATAAATTGATTAACAATTAATTAAAAATTACGATCAATAAATACATATACATATTTAATTAATTCTAGTTAAATTACTTCCCACCCTATTCCCCTATAAACCCACAACCCGCTACAGAATTAAATTACGCAATAATTATAAAAACAAAATTCATTAATTAAAATTATTTATAACATAAATACACACTTTTCACACATATTATAACATAAAAATACACTATAAAAAATTAGATATTATTAATAAATCGATATTTTTAACTATCTATATTATATACTTCGATATTTTAAATTTCTATATTTTAACAGTCGATATTAAATCACTTACCTTAAAAACGATATTTTGGTTATCTATATTCTGTCCTGTCGATATTTTGTCCAGTCTATATTTACTACTCCATATTATGTCCATTCGATATTTTGGAGTCGATATTATGTCTGTGCACCCCATGGACCATGACCCAACCTTGGCATCATACTAGACTCCACACTCACCATGAACTGACCGATCAACGCAGTGTCCTCCACCTGCTTCAACATCCCCACATACTCTGCAAGACCTTCAAATGGATCCCCACGAATACAGGAAGACTGTCACCAGGCACTCATAACTAGCAGGCTTGACAATGGAACCGCTCTCTACATTGGAATCAACAAATCTCTCCTTCACAAACTCCAGACTTTCGAGAATGCTGCAACCAGACTCTTCCTCAGCATCCCACGACACACCCACATCAACCAGCACCTCTGATACTTCCGCTGGCTACCCATAGAGAAGAAAGTTACCTTCAAGCTGCTCACTCACCCCTACAAAGCCCTCAGCAACACCGAGACCCAATACCTCAATAAAAGAATCTCCTTCCACGCCCCCAAGAGAAACCTCTGCTCCGCCGATCTAGCCCTAGCCAAAATCCCCTGCATCCACAGAGCCAGAACAGAGCACAGATCCTACTCCTACATCGCGGCCAAGACCTGGAACAAACTCCCCCTCAGCGTCAGACAAAGTCCTACACTTCAAGCCTTTGGAAAAGACCTCAATTCCTGCCTCTTCGGATGATGCCAGAGCTGCCTGAAACTCCCCCCACCCAGTGCCTTGAGACCCTCACGGGTTAGTAGTGCACTCTATAAATTCCTGATTGATTGATTGACTCTTAAATTAATTTTTCACTACTGCAATGCCTATCTCTCCCCTGGGGTAGCAATGGGACTGGCTCAAAACATGCTTTGAGTATAATTTTCAAATGGGGAAACAATATGCATTTTATGTTTGGTGTTCCTGCACTAAAGATTTTAAATTCCAATTCATGGTGAAGTTAGATTTTAATATGCCAGTCTGAAAATGCCACTTTTTAGAAAGTTGGCATTTTCTTACTTTAACTATTCTGTGCCTCTGCCGCCTGCCTCTGAATACATTTCTGGGTTGAGTGACAGCTGGGCTCTGTGCATTACCTCCAGACAGTCACACACAAATGGAGGTGAGCTATGACACTCTAATCCTGATGGCCTGTC
Organism: Lissotriton vulgaris; assembly: GCF_964263255.1. Classification (NCBI taxonomy): domain Eukaryota; kingdom Metazoa; phylum Chordata; class Amphibia; order Caudata; family Salamandridae; genus Lissotriton; species Lissotriton vulgaris. Next base: position 441,649 of record NW_028247579.1, read on the forward strand.
TCCAGGCTGATGGGCATTTCTGAGCTACATTGAGAGGGAGGAGCTGACACTTGCACCTGAATAGGGCTTAGCCTCTACCCACACAAAGAGCTGCATAGCCCCTGTAGTGCATCTGGAGCCAGGGAAGGAAGGGCAGGGACCTTGTGATGTTTAAAGGCCCCTTTAAGGCTCCCTGCTTCAAATGCTAAAATGTTTATACATACTGGACCTCTGAGGCAATATACTCAGTTCACTTTAGGACCTGAGAAGATTTTGTCAGGACGAGGAGCTGAGCTGCAGGAAGGACTGCCAATTTGCCAACTGCTTTGCTGTGATGTCCTGCTGCCTTCTAACTGCTGTGCTGTAGGAGGGACTGCCACATTGCTACTTGCTTTGATTTGTTTGCCTGCTCTCTACTGCCTCCTGCCTGGGAGTGAGAAGGACTGGATCTATTCTCTACAAACTCTAAAAACCTAAGTAACGTCAAGGGTTTTCTGGCTTGCCCCTGTCCAGGAAGTCTCAATCATCACTGCTTTTGTTTCCCACCTACACTGCTGCTCGATTCTGCCATCCATGGGTCCTGCAGCTGTAGTTTTTTGAGGGTCAGCACTGCGTGTCTGACCTGCAGCTGAGTGTTAAAAGGACCAGCATGTGTCTGCCCAACAGCTGCTTTTGTCATAGATCAGTGGTTTGTGGTTGTTTGCTGATCAAAGTTACCACATTCATTTTCGACACTGCTGCTGCAATATGGGAAGACCATCCAATGCGGCTCAGCGACAACGCATTGCCTGGGTTACACAAAGTTCACCTGCGACATCACCGCCGCATCAGCCCACCTACATAAAATAGATCCAACACTGTGCTTTCAATGTTAATGGTCCTGCCAGAAGGATTCGACAAAATCCGCCCCACCTACAAGGCTTGTCTACCCCACATCAGCCTGTCTACATGCATTGGCGCCAACTCTTTGGGCTTTTAACCTAGGTGGCCCCTTCAGTCAGATACTATTCTCAGTTGGACGGGTGAGGTTCCTGTAGCCATCCAGTCCTCCATTGTGGGTGGCTGGAATTGTGTGCTCATATCGGTCTAAGTGACCTGCCATAACATTTGAATCGCTAGTGACTTTTGGGCATCTTTTCCTGTCACTATATTGTGAGAAAGCCTCTGTTTAAGTGATTTTGCTGTTTTATCAAAGTTTTGTTGTGTTTTCACTGTGTTACTGTATTTAAAGTATGCATAACAACTTTACATATTGTCTTATGTTAAACCTGGCAGCTCTGTGCAAAGCTGACAGAGGGTGAGCACAGGCTAATTTAAGTGTGTCATTGACTTACCCTGACTAGGATTGTGATCCCTACTTGGACAGGGTGCATACACCTGCCAACTATAGACCTAATGTTTAACATTGGTGATCAGCAGTGAAGATAATACTTGTGTTTGTGTAGTACCTTACTGTAATTTGGTGCACACCACTATTCACATTTACACCAATTCAAATCAATTGTCTCTGATCTCCATGTGGCATTTTTCCTGCTCTCTTATAATTAGCATTTTTAATTTGTCAAATTTCCTTGATTGGCATCTTTGCTTTTTCGTAAAATCATGCCTTTGTTTGCTGATCCCATAGCTGCACCTGACCTTACAAATATGGAGTTTGAGTGTCCAAATTAGAGAAGTGTGCAGCAACAACTCAAGAAGTTTTGCAAAGGAATGCAAGTTTCTACCAAAGGCTTCACAGAGAAGGTGGAGCTGCAAAAGGCACTTAGAGCCTGGTCAGAATCTAGGAATGCAACACATGAGACCTCAGAAGAAGATGGGGAACAGGAAATGCAGGATGACGATGAGCTAGGCCAGGATCCATTTGAGAACCTGGGACTGCCTGTGGGAATGGGGGAAACGAGCCAACAAAGAGAGATGGACCCCCCCACCCCAGAGCAAAAACAAGTGTGTCTTCTAAAGGCCTGACCCCAAAGGAGCTGCAGGACAGGAGGGAAGAAAGGAAACTTACATTGGAACTTGCCAATCGAAAATTGGAGTCAGAGTGAAAGAAAAAGGCCTTTTAGACAGAAAAAAAGAAACAAGCCATGGATGAAAATAGATAAGCTATGGAAGAGAACAACATTATGTCTCAGGAGGTGAGCCTGAAGGAGCTAGGTATCATGGCCAAGAAGGCTAAATCTAGTCAAGATGATGGCAGCAATTCTTCTATGCCCTCTGACAGGAGGGTCCGAATAGCCAACGGTCTGGCGTCTGACTTTGTGGTGGGAGACGACATAGATAGATGGTTTGAGGCCTATGATGGCATGGACCCCATCTACGAAGCCCATCGACCTCACATAAGTCTGTCTATGTGCATTGGCACTGATGTTTTGGGCTTGCCACACCCAGGGCCCCTCCAGTCAGGTACTGTTCTCAGTTGGACCTGTGGGGTGCCTGTAGCCGGCCTACATTCGCTTGTCTGCAGCTGGAACTCTGTAATTGTACCAGTCTAAGTGACCTGCAATAACAGTTGAATTTCTAGTGACTTTTGGGCGCATGTTCTTATTACTATATTGTGAGAAAGCCTCTCTGGAGATCCCCTGATTTTGTTGTTTTACCCTGGTTTAGCATGACCAGCAATAATCTTGGAATCATTAGAGCCACTTAAGCGCTGTTTTTTTGTGTGTACTTTACAAACTGATAACTTGACATCCACTGGTTGGGCTTTTGTGGTTTTTGGTATTGGTCTCTCTTTTTTATGTTAAATATATTCTATTTAATTAATTTAGTGTGGAGTTTTTTTGTTGTATCTTGACTGTGTTACTGTATTTAAAATGTGCACAAATACACACATTGCTTCTTAATTTAAGCCTAACTGCTCTGTGCCAAGCTACCAGAGGGCGACCACAGGCTAATTTAAGTGTGTGACTGACTTACCCTGACTAAGATTGCGGTCCCTACTTGGACGGGGTGCGTACATCTGCCAACTACAGTCTCAATTTCTAAAATGTGCTGAATTAAATTTTACGGCTAACTCCAAAATACCTGTATTTTTCCTAAAACTAGCCAAGAACAATTCAACACCAACATGGATTTTATTACATTGCAGGGTTTACTCATTTTCTGGGATCAGTGCATGTATGCATGTAAGACTGGTGCCACCTGCAGCTACTGAACACATTTACCAGAATCACAAGTACAACTAATCAATGTGCAAGCACTTGTGGACAATCAAGGAATATTTACCAATGAGGCAGCCAATACACAGACGTTTCCATGATGCCTATATTTTTTGACACTGCACCATAAGTGAGCGCTTTCAGAATGGAAGATATGGAAATATTAACTGGTTGGTAAGTTTAATTGCACAGCTATTCATTTGTATGTGGATGTGAAATGTGGTTGTTAATATCCAATTATAGGATCAATAAAGTATTCCATTTACTCATAGTGGGAGCAATGAAACCAAACATATAACCAATTGTGTATCATTGGGCGACATATTTACTATTCTCTAACACAATGCAGGGCAGCAAGCTACACGGTGTTGCATGAAATATGTCCCAGAATATTAACTGAATGCAAGATCTAACTGAAAAGACCTTTTAATTTACATGGCATTAGAACTTGTCGACATGCCTTGCTCTTTTGCATGAAAGGGGAGACTCCTCAAATAATAGCAGCTTTTATAAAGAAAATTCTTAAAGCGGATCAGTTTTTGACAGCAAAGGGATTGATGAATATTATGTAATGTATAAACTATTTAAACGTGACGTCTGCACTTTTAGATGTACCCTGGTTTTAATGCTATTACAAATGTAGTTTAAATGACCGTGCATGATCGGTTAAACAAACCAATAAAGCTATTACACTGGAGCTGATTGTAATGAATCTTCCAACATGCAATTATCTGCTTTTTATATTTTTTATCCATGGTATATTTGACTGAAAATTGTTCAAAAGTTAACCAAGTGCCAGAAAGAAGTTGCTTACATTTAATGAATTTAGAATTTTTTTCTTTTGGTCTACCTGTGTAAGATAATATGGATTTAATTAACTGAAATAAATGACTTTCACTTTGTTGAGAGCAGAAATGCTCCATATGTGCACTGTGTGCAGCCTAGCATCAACATAGGCATACTTTCTCAATAGTCCAAGAGTGTCTGCGTTATGGGATGGATGCCTTCCTGCACAAAAAGTATCCAAACAGCCATTTTCCTCTTTCACGTGTAATGCAGAATGCAGTACACGTTGAAAGAATAAATAATGAGAAGAAATAAAGATTTTTCAACTTGTTACTCCTGGGTCAGGAAGGCACACTATTTAGATGCATTTCCAGGGTTTAATAGCTGTAGTAAATCTGGCAATCGAGCAAATGTATGGATGTATGCACCCATGGAATGTCTCCCAGCCTGATATGTTATGTAACCAATGCAAGCCTTGCCTTACATGTATGCACAAAGCCATGCAACGCCTTACAAAACAGAACTTGTGTGGCGTTCTAAATATCACCAATGCCTTTGCATTGTCCTTGCGTCGCCTTGTGTAATGCAAGAACAATGCAAGGTTTCACAAATCTGACCTCTGTGTGCAGTGTATAGTGAGCATACAAAATTGAATACTGATCAACATTACACAATGAAATGCGGTAACCAAACGTGCTGTTCATGTGTGGCATTCTAACAAGGGTCTAATTTGCACAGAACATTTTGAAATAACGCATTCAACTGGGCCATATCGTATGGCCACACAGTTGTGGTTGTGTAATACAAACTCACACACCTTTGTAGCAATATAAAATTTCCTTTGTGTCATGACAAACCGTTACTGCTCATTTAAGAAATGTCTATACACACAATTTAATCAAACATAATTAATGTAGTCAAAGTATGGTGAGCATTTGTTGACTCATGTCCTCTATATTGAATGTGTCACTTTACAACTATATCTGAGGAAACAGTAGTGCTGTAGTATGAAAAAAGCACATCTGAAGAACATGCTGCATGGATAATATTTCTCAGTTGGTTAAACAGGAAATTACTGTGCATTCACATACGCATCGATGGCCTGAAATATCAAATGACTCTAAGAAGTTATGGCCCTTATTTATGAGGCCTTGCGTCAGTTTTGCGCCGCCGGTGCGTCACTTTTTGTGACGCACCAGCGGTGTAAAAAATGTGCCCTGTTGCGCCATATTTAAAAAGTGACGCATCTAGGTAGATGCGTCACTTTTTAAACCCCTGCGCCACATTATACCTGCGTCAGGTATAATGTATGCAGAGGGGGCGCTCCCCCGCAAAAAGCCTCATAATAGTGACGCAGTGAAATCTATGAGATTTCACTGCGTCACTTTTAGGATGCTATTGCGTCAAAATCTTGCGCCTGCCTCACAGCAGGCGTAAGACTGACGCAAAACCTTTCACATGGGGCTTTCCCCATGTGAAAGGACGCATTTTGTGACACACTCCAGCAATGCGTCACTTTTGCGCTTACAGATGCGTCAGAAATACTGACGTATCTGTAAGTCCGTGCGACATGATACGTCATACATTAAATATGACGCATCATTGGTGTCGCAAGGAGTCCGCAGTGAAAAGTGACGCATCGCTGTTTTCACGCAGCGATGCGTCACTTTTCATAAATGAGGCCCAATGTATTTTGCTGCATTTAACCAAATATAATTTAGGTGTCACTCACTGTTACCAAACGGCATGTGGCACCATATGTCATGGGTGTTCAATATATATACTAGAACACTAAGCCAAAACTGTGTAAAATCCAGATGGACTATTTTGGCAATTTGTAGAGATGCTCTTCATAGTCTAGGGCTATTCTGACAAAGGACTCTGGAAGTCAAGACGTTTTGATTGTACAATGGAAAACAACATTCCATACAATCGTATGTGGCTAACTTCCATTTATCCCTAGTGTAATCATATTACCACAACAAACACTAAGAGCAAGTATAAAAGTTTGTGTACAGTGTTCCTATAAATATTCATGCAGCATGCTATGAAAGTTGTAAACTACTCTTAATATGTTTTTTCTATCTCTTTCATCAGGTGATCAAGGTATTTGCAACCAACAATGGCTAATTACTCCATTTACCCAAACACAGACAGAGTCTGAAAAAAACAATTCAACTTAGTATTGCGAAAACCCAGAAATGTTGTAAAAAGAACAATTGGTGTATTTACATCCAGATTACTTTGCTTTGACCAGTATGGTTAGAGAGTGTGCCATCCTGCACAATATATATGATAAAACACATGTTGAATGGGATGCAACATGTCCACTAACAAGTAAGGAGGATCAAGATGTTGGCAATGAGGACATTGACCACTCAGTGCAAGGGAGCACAAGAAGAAATCAGTTTGTTGCAAATATTTTCGCATAATGATGAGCCTGATTCACAAAAGTAATATGAGACAAAATCCTAACTTTACGACTTTTGGAATTCACAAAAGGCATTTAGGAGTAGTAAAGTTAGGAGTCCTAACTTTAATACTCCTAAATGCCTTTTGTGAATACTGAAAGTCGTAAAGTTAGGATTTTGTCTCAGTTTACGAGTAGTAAAGTTAGGAATCCTAACTTTACTTCTCCTAAATGCCTTTTGTGAATACTGAAAGTCGTAAAGTTAGGATTTTGTCTCAGATTACTTTTGTGAATCGGGCCCAATAATATTTTTATTTGGAAATCTATATGCAAATCTACATGTGTTCTGTAAATAAAACACATATGGTTTTAAAAAACCTTTCAAAGTAACGTGTTTTTGTTAATTAAAAAAATGAAATATTCAAATGTTGTAGAACAGCCACTAGAGTTATCCATGTATCACTGTAATCACGAATATGTCTAGAAAACATTTCAGTTGCAGTACAATTACAACGTTACAAATCTGCAGCTTCAGCCAAACATATATTGGTTATGTGTGGATGTGTGATGGTTGCTGAGTACAGTCATGTAAGATCCATCAATGTACTTATATATAACCTTGATCACATGTTCAAATGCCATCAGAGTAGTAGTGCAGATGTTACCTAACAGTATAAAGCTCCAAATTAGCAGTGCATGAGACTGCTCCACAGTACATGATTATAACACAAAGTAGCTGAAGAGGTGATGGGTGGTGATATATATATGTTGAGTATCAATAACACTTCTTAACACACCTGTTGTTACAGAATGTGATAGGTATATACAATAAAATTACTATACTCAAAAAGTCATTTAATGTAAACTATGCAGCAGTAGGCATGGACTCTAGTGATATGTAATTATGCAAGTATTTGTATTGCTGTAGAGTTACCTTTTTATTTACAATTTGAAGCTACATAAATGTTGTTATGCACGAAGCCATGCAGTTTGTTTGGCGATGTGCGGTATGGTAAGTGCGGCAATGCATGTGGCGTCTGTGCATTCCCTTGCATTGTGATATTGTAGGATTATGTGTGTTCCCATACATCCACCTGTCTATGGATCGACATTCATGGTGACATCCCATTAAGTTTAAATAATTTGACTATTTCAAATCAAGTCTGCTTTGCATCAGGATATGCAACCATGTTTAACAAGAGATGACACAAACGTAAGCTCCCCACTCAGTATATCATTATTAAAGGTCCTGACATCTGAACTTAAAAAAATCATACTGCTATAGGAATTATTTGTACTCAACATGTATAAAATGTACTGGACATTGTAAGACATTGGGTTACTGTTTGAGAAGGGTGAAACCCTACTCAAGTAACAACCATCATTCTTGTCGGGCTGAACTACAAGCATAACCCAAATGAACCAGTGCTTAACCCACTGGTAGCTTGGTACAAAACCAGTCAGGCTTAACTTAGAGGCAATGTGTAAAGTAATTATGCAGCATTTCCAACAGCAATAAAGTGTAAACACAACACAAGAACAATTCCACACCAATTCAGAACAGTAGAGTGAAATTTAATAAATCATTTGAGACAAAAATCCCATCAGTAGAGAGATATGCAATTTCAAAGATTTAAATGAAAGCTGTGGTTATAAACACAAAGCTCCAATGATGGATGGTTATCTGGTTGTGCCAGAACTGGACACAGTCAAAAGTTTTAACTACTCGTGATGGAACACCGGGCGGATACAGGGATCAAGTTAGGCCTGGTGATCAAAGTACCTTAAATCTGAGATGGGAGCTTTGTGAGATCCTGTTTTAAGGATGAGTAGTGCATTGTGGAGAAGTGTGGCTCAGTGGTTAGAGGCGGCAGACCCGGACGCTGAGATCGGCCGTGGACCAGGGTTCGATTCCCCGCCTCGGCGGGTCTCGGGCTCAAAATATTCCACGGAGTCGACAATTCTCGCTCCGGTGCCTACTCGACTCACGGGGTCACACTCTGCGACTCTGGGCAATAGCTTGCTTAATCTCCACTACGGCCCCTCGCGGCGGGATGCCTGGCTTTCACCTTGTGCATACCCAGCCGGGATATCTCACAGGGGAATACCAGGACGGGTTCCCTAAGCAAGCGCCTTGGGACCCCTGGGTTAAAGTGTGCTATATAAATCGAAACACATTTACATCGTGATTCCGGGAAGCAACGAGGTGCGATGTAAAGTCCTGCATTGAGGATTTATCATGCAGTGGCAGTTCAAAGGAGCTGCAGGTGGCAGTGTGAAGTCCTGTGGTGAGGATGCATAACAGTGGCTGTTTCAAGGTGCCATAGGCTGCAATTTCCTGCATTGGTGCTGTGCTGTACAGAGTTGTGAGGCCATGCACTGCATTGGTTCTTCCCAAAAGGCCACAGCTGGGTCGGCAGAGCACCTTCAGGCCCACTTTGAAGGGTCCAGACCTAGGGTGGCACCATTTGGAGGGGCAGGACGCACAGCAGGCAGAGACCAGGTGATGGGTTCATGGTGGTTGGAGTCTTTTCTGTCTCATAGGCTCTGATCCGGAGACCAGCCAATTAGCCCTTGTAGGCACTCTGGTGGTCCTAGGTACAAAATGCGGGTAACATCCTTTTCACTCAGGCAGGGCAGCAGACTAGCATGGGCAACATAGTAGAAGTTCTTCTTGCAGCAGATCAGCACAGCTGTCCTTCCACACGTCCAGAGGTGCACTCAAGAGTTGGTTCTGAGTGTCCAATATTTATATTTGGTACCAGCTTTGAAGTAGGAGAAGGTTCTGGGGGTTTCCACTAGCAGAGGTGTTTTAAATGTCTGCCTCCTTGCCTTGGCCCCAGCTCACCTGGGGTACAAAATAATAATCTTAAACACTTTGTAAGCAAGCAGATGCTTTGCGATGTGCAAGTGTGGTATAGGTAAGAGCTCATCCCCCCCATCAAGTCGGAGATTACCCACCCTGCCAATCCTATTTATTTTGCCTCACAGACTAGGAGCAGTACACAAAGACAAATTGCCAGATACATCTAGTCATGTGACCCACGATCAAGGCTGCAGTCACCAAGTAGTCAGAACCAGATTATTCCAGTGTTCTAAAAGGGACATTTTAAGAATGGTGACTTAAAATCCAACTTTACCATTAAAGAGGGTTTTAAATGTCAAATCTTGAGACACCAAGTTCAATATTCCTACTTGCTCCCACTCATCACTTACTAAATGTAATACGTTAACACAATTTTATTCTAGGGGAGAGGCGGGTCTGAGAGTAGTGAAAAACGAATTAAAGAGTTTTTCACTTCCAAGACATGTAAAAGTTAAACGTACATGTAAACCTTTTTAACTGCATTGCACTCTGCCCTATGGGCTATTTAGGGCTTACCCTAGGTGTGACTTATAGGTATTAGAAGGGACGTTTAGGCCTGGCAAAAGGTTTATTTTGCTGGGTCAAAATGGCATTTCAAATTGCACACAGAAGCTGCAATGTCAGGCCATGTTTATAGGGCAAAGTAAGAGAGTGGCACAACCAGTGCTGCAGGCCCACTTGTATAATTTAATTTAGAGGCCCTTGGCACATGTATTATAACTGTACTTGGGACTTTCCAGTGAATTAAATGTTCCAGTTGGTTGGAAGCCAATGTTAACATGTGTTAGAGAGTGAGCACACAAACTGTAGCACTAGTAAGCAGTGGTAAAGTGCACAGAATCCTAGGGCCAACAAAAACAAGATCAACAAAAGAGACGGAGAAATGCCTACATTTTTAGGAAGACTAACCCAAGGCTGGCAGGTCTAACAACAATCAAACACATCCCACTACATATGTGACTAATTCTATATGTAACATACTGTTATGATCTGCTCACACTTGGGAGATCACAGTTCATGTAGCATCTGTTAAGGTAGCTAATGGAAGATTGGTCATGCACATGCACTGTGGAGGAACATGGAATCTACAGGATACTATTACCATCTTTATTAGGGTTATCATACACATACCTATGAGTCTGATGCAAATGTTAAGTACCTCACATCAGTAAATGTCTCAAAGATGTATGCTTTTTATGTTTCATCATGTAGTTCATTGTGCAAATGAGCACATCTAGAAATAACACACAGGAAAGTATGTATAGTCCAAGGCTCTCCTAATGGAGGTAGGTATGTTACCTCATTTCACATGAAAGACTGTTGTGTGAGCAACAACGCTCATACTTTAGCATGCACAACACTTAAATCGCTGTGGGTTTCAGGGGGAGACATCGTTTATATTGCATGCGATACATCGCATGCTATTACAACGCAGTTGTTACAATGATTGCGTTGTTACATCGCAAACCATTACAATGCAAGTCGTTACTACAACTTGATGTAGGGGGCAGAATGGAGATTGAATAGTAAAATATACTATTCCAACATCCAACGCCCCATACAGCAAGTCGTTGTAATGACTTGCGCTGTAATGGTTTGCGATGTAACAATACGGTTGCTGTAATGACTGAGTTGTAATGGCATGCAATGTATCTCATGCATTGTAACGTGACATATTCATTTCAGGGATACTCATATGTCACACATTGAGGTATAGCTACCCAACTTACTTTATTGTGTTGGCTGATTACTTACAAAATGGTGTAATAAGTATCTGACTTTTAATATATGTAATGCAACAATATCAAAAAAGAATTCCTTGAGGAATATGTATCACACAATGAAATAACTCTTATTGTCATATGGACGCTGCATCCTGATGCAGCAACATGTCTGTCACATGCAATACACATCCACCCAGTTGAGTAGAAGTTGGTGGAGGGAGAGTTACACCATGCTACCTGGGTGAAGGTGTTTGTGTATTGTGTCATGCTGCACTTGCTGCTACATAAATGGATAGGGCTGACTGACATGGGCAGGATAACAATTCATTTGAGGGAGGTAGTACAATACTAACCATGTCAATACACGTATCTCCTTCTCAGAAAACATTTGACTTCCACCTAAACTGACATTATGTACACTAAACAAATTAAATGTAAGTAAAATTATACCTTACCTACCTTGAAATATACAAAGACTGACATAACCAAAAACTTAGGGGTCAATTCAGATTCGGGAAAATGTGCTTCGAATAGTTGTGTGGAGCGTATTTTCTGTACGAATCGTATGCCTTCAAGTTCCCCGTACGTACGATCAAGTACGATCCTAACCCAAAGCAAATTCCCGTATGAATCGTAAGAAACACCGTACGGCACAAAAATACATAGATTTGTATCCAATTCACGCAGTATGAACGTAAACAAGCAGCAGTTTCCGGCCCAGCAAGTACGATTCATCTCTGCAACACTCCGTACGCCCCTTTTTCTACGGGACCCGAAAACAGCCGTAAAAGCAGAGTCCGGCTTGAACCGCACCCCGGTACGCGACATACACGCCATGAACCCCATCATCCCTGTCATCCCAGTCCTGTACGCCTACGACCTGGTGCATAGAAACCAATGACGGCGCAGACGGTGAGTACAACATACCGCAACCATGGAAGTGTACATGTACGGTGCGTCATACACGCTCGCGTATACCACCATTGCAATAGTGATACAAGCCGCACACACACCATGAAAGTTGGGGCACGGTGCGTCACATGCGCTCGCGTATACCACCATTGCAATAGTGATACGAGCTGCACACACGCCATGAAAGTTGGGTACAGTGCGTCACGCGCGCTCGCGTATACCACCATTGCAATAGTGATACGAGCCGCACACATGCCATGAAAGTTGGCGTACGGTGCATCACACGCACTCGCGTATACCACCATTGCAATAGTGATACGAGCCGCACACACGCCATGAAAGTTGGGGTACAGTACGTCACACCCGCTCGCGTATACCACCATTGCAATAGTGATACGAAACGCACACATGCCATGAAAGTTGGGGTACGGTGCATCACACGCACTTGCGTATACCACCATTGCAATAGTGATACGAGCCGCACACACGCCATGAAAGTTGGGGTACGATGCGTCACATACGCTTGCGTATACCATGATTGCAATAATGATACGAGCTGCACACACGCCATGAATGTTGGTGTATGGTGCGTCACACGTGCTCGCGTATGGCACCATTGCAATAATGATACGAGCAGCACACATGCCATGAATGTTGGGATAAGGTGCGTCACATATGAGAGGTGGGTGGATATGACTCCCAGCAGTGCCCAGACATAAGAGGGGTGGGTGCAGAGGACTCCCAGCAGAGCCCAGACAGAAGAGGGGTGGATGGATATGACTCCGAGCAGTGCCCAGACATAAGAGGGGTGGGTGCGCAGGACTCCCAGCAGTGCCCAAAAGTATGGGGGTGGGTGGATATGACTCCCAGCAGTGCCCAGACATAAGATGGGTGGGTGAATAGGACTCCCAACAGTGCCCAGACAGAAGAGGGGTGGGTGCACAGGACTCCCAGCAGTGCCCAACAGTATGGGGGTGGGTGCAGAGGACTCCCAGCAGTGCCCAACAGTGCGGGGTGGGTGAATATAACTCCCAGCAGTGCCCAGACATAAGAGCAGTGGGTGCACAGGACTCCCAGCAGTGCCCAGACAGAAGAAGGGTGGGTGGATATGACTACCAGCAGTGTCCAACAGTATGGGGGTGGGTGGATATGACTCCCAGAAGTGTCCAGACATAAGAGGGGTGGGTGCAGAGGACTACCAGCAGTGCCCAGACAGTAGAGGGGTGGGTGGATTTGACTCCCAGCAGTGCCCACACAGAAGAGGGGTGGGTGCACAGGACTCCCAGTAGTAACCAACAGTATGGGGGTGGGTGCAGAGGCCTCCCAGCAGTGCCCAAAAGCATGGGGGTGGATGGATATGACTATCAGCAGTGCCCAGACATATGAAGGGGTGCAGAGGACTCCCAGCAGTGCCCAGACAGAAGAGGGGTGGGTGGATATGACTCCCAGCAGTGCCCAGACATAAGAGTGGTGGGTGCACAGGACTCCCAGCAGTGCCCAACAGTATGGGGGTGGGTGAATATGACTCCCAGCAGTGCCCAAACAAAAGAGGGGTGGGTGGATATGACTCCCAGCAGTGCCCAATAGTATGGGGGTGGGTGGATATGACTCCCAAGAGTGCCCAGACAGAAGAGGGGTGGGTGCAGAGGACTCCCAGCAGTGCCCAGACAGAAGAGGGGTGGGTGGATATGACTCCCAGCAGTGCCCAGAGAGAAGAGGGGTGGGTGCACAGGACTCTCAGCAGTGCTCAACAGTATAAGGGTGGGTGCAGAGGACTCACAGCAGTGCCCAACACTATGGGGTGGGTGGATATGACTACCAGCAGTGTCCAACAGTATGGGGGTGGGTGGATATGTCTCCCAGCAGTGTCCAGACATAAGAGGGGTGGGTGCAGAGGACTCCCAGTAGTGCCCAGATAGAAGAGGGGTGGGTGCAGAGGACTCCCAGCAGTGCCCACACAGAAGAAGGGTGGGTGCACAGGACTCACAGCAGTGCCCAACAGTATGGGGGTGGGTGCAGAGGCCTCCCAGCAGTGCCCAACAGCATGGGGGTGGATGGATATGACTACCAGCAGTGCCCAGACATAAGAGGGGTGGGTGGATATGACTCCCATCAGTGCCCAGACATAGGAGCGGTGGGTGCACAGGACTCCCAGCAGGGTCCAACAGTATGGGGGTGGGTGGATATGACTCCCAGCAGTGCCCAAACATAGGAGGGGTGGGTGCACAGGACTCCTAGCAGTGCCCAACAGTATGGGGGTGGGTGTATAGGACTCCCAGCATGCCCAGCCATAAGAGGGGTGGGTGGATATGACTCCCAGCAGTGCCCAATAGCATGGGGGTGGGTAGATATGACTCCCAGGAGTGCCCAGACATAAGAGGGGTGGGTGCAGAGGACTCCCAGCAGTGCCCAGACAGAAGAGGGGTGGGTGGATATGACTCCCAGCAGTGCCCAGAGAGAAGAGGGGTGGGTGCACAGGACTCTCAGCAGTGCCCAACAGTATGGGGGTGGGTGCAGAGGACTCAGAGCAGTGCCCAACACTATGGGGTGGGTGGATATGACTCCCAGCAGTGCCCAGACATAAGAGGGGTGGGTGCAGAGGACTCCCAGCAGTGCCCAGACAGAAGAGGGGTGGGTGCAGAGGACTCCCAGCAGTGCCCAACAGTATGGGGGTGGGTGCAGAGGAATCCCAGCAGTGCCCAGTAGTATGGGGGTGGTTGGATATGACTCCCAGCAGTGCCCAGACATAAGAGGGGTGGGTGCACAGGACTCCCAGCTGTGCCCAGACAGAAGAGGGGTGGGTGCGGAGGACTCCCAGCAGTGTTCAGATATAGGGGGGACCATCATCTGTATCATACCACAACTCCATGGGGGTATGTGCACATCCCTATTGTGTGACTTTCATGATAGTACCATAGCAACACATCACTTACAGCAGTATCCCACACCACTGATGATTGATTCCTGTCAAACACTGTGTGACACACCACATGTGGGTGTGATGTCACATTCCACATGCATACCCACCCATGGAGTTTGCAGGCAACATACACACCCTACCATCATGACACAATAGTGTATAGTCATATAACAGCCCACCAAACAAAGAAAGCGAAAGGGAACACACACTGTCACTTACCACCCTGGGCTGATATGAATGTCCAGGTGGTTATCAGCCCACCAAGTTGTAGTCTCTCATGGAAGGAATAGTGTTGAAAAGCATGAGATACAATGCTCAATAATGTGAGTCATGTGCCCAAATACCCTGCAGAACAATTGCCAACATACGGGTAGGCTGTGATGACACACTTGCAAATTGGGAAAAAGGGTGAATGTGTCCATGAAGGCATTTGGACATACTCAAAGCACAAGTACAGTGAGTAGCATGGATGGCACAGACTAATGAGCAGTAGACACCTGTGAGCAGGCATGGCCATTGCTGAAGGGAACCATCACCAAAAAAGGAAATGTGCACACATGTCAGCACAACAATTGTTCAACTGTCTGTAGGGAAGTTCTCAGGTGTCACACAGGAAGAAACACTCCTTGGGACAATGCCTCTAGCCAAACTGAACCCACACAACCAATGATTATTTGCAGAGACATAGTGATGGCAGACAGATATCATGGTCCAGCTCATTACCATCATCCAAAAACATCTCTCAGAACCTAAAAATATTAGCATGACACCAACTCCAGGGCCCTCGGCAGCTAAAGCAAGTACCTGAAATGCAATAGTGTAGAATTTAAAAGAAAATGCTTTATTCAGCTCCAAAATGAAAGCTGTCCAACATTGAGTTCAAGCTCCAACAAGGCCAAAGGCCAGTCCACTTAAAAGTCTGGTAGGGGGACGTTGGGGAGATCGTCGACCCCAAACTTGCCTACACACAAATGTCCTATTGGTCTGTTGACCCATGGGGGGCATCATCTGAGTCAGGACCAGGCACCGCAGGGACAGTAGTGGGAAGGGTAGGTGTTGTGGGTGCAGGGGGGGAGGAATCTACCTCAGTGGCTTATGCAGCGCCAAAGGTGGAAATCAACTCAGCGTTGCACACTGCTGCCAGTTCAGCCAGACCACACCCTGCACCCTAGGACACCATGGGAGTGGAAGTAAAGGGCTGTGAGTCTTGCTGACTTTGTCTCTGGCTGTGTGTATGCA
Source organism: Lissotriton vulgaris (assembly GCF_964263255.1). Lineage (NCBI taxonomy): Eukaryota > Metazoa > Chordata > Amphibia > Caudata > Salamandridae > Lissotriton > Lissotriton vulgaris. Next base: position 457,643 of record NW_028247579.1, read on the forward strand.
GTCTGGCCCCAGTCCCTCTGGGTGTGCCTGCAGCCCTGTGAGATTGGGTGCCAGGAGGTGTGCGCTTGGACTTCTGTGGTGGTGTGCTGTTTGGGTCTGTTGGTGTGTGTGTGATCGTGCTTATCTGCGTGTGCTCTGGACAGGTATGGGAGAGGGGGGTGTGGATGGGTCTGAAGGAGAGGGGGGACAGACCGCTGCAGGAGGGCAACTGCTGCCGTCACTGTGGACTCCATAGACTTGAGAATAGGCTTTGGTCAGACATTGTAGCTGACATGCCCTCAATGAATGACAACAACGATGTCCTGATTTGAGTCTGGCCATGGAGGACAGTCAGCATTGATGTCTGATCAACCTGAATCTGTCGGAGTAGGTCCACAGACTCCGCACTGAGGGCAGCAGGGGAGGCAGGGGCAGGGGCTGCGGTCCCGGGGATGAAGGAGACATGGGGGGCAGCACGGACAGAAGGGACCCTAGCAACTGGGAGGGTGGAGATGGTTCTGGAGAAGGTGGGGACAGACACAGTGATGGTAGATGCTGTCGCTGCGTATTCCCCCTCCTCCTGGAAGTCAGAAGCGGACCCGTCATCATGGTATGAAATGTCGCTTTCCAACAGTTCCGCCGCCTGACTCCCCTCACCCTGCGTGCCACTGGCTCCTTCCGACTCCTCAGCTGTGGTGGCACTGTAGCTGGGTCCCGCCTCTTGGTCCGTGCATGTGTCTCCTTCTGTCTCTGTTGATAATGCTGTGGGCACGTAGAAGAAACAAAAATGCATCAGACACCTGTACAGATCTAACACATGAGCACAAAATCAGTAGGTCACACTGCAAATCATGGCATGCATCATGAGTAACAGCCAGATAGCTCTGCACATATTTGATACTTGTACTGCCCAGTCAGTATAGACACAATGCTACTTGGACACAAGGATGCAAAGTACACACCAGGCCACAACTTGAATGAGAATTACACTGAGAAGCTTCTGTTTGTTTACAGGAGATCAGATCAATACAATGAAGTGATGCCACCTCAAGTTCACCATGAAATAAACAGTAGTGGTGCCCCTCAGGGCGAACTAACCCACATCACTCCCCAAGGTGGCACCACACTCAGAGCCCTGTAAGTACATTTGGGTGAAAAATATTTAAATGAATTGTTGGCATCTTGGGACTCACCATACTTTACACATTTGACATGTATTGAATGTGTTAATTCGCCATCTTGTGAAGAGAACAAGCATTTGCCTGCATGAAAGATGTCTCACAATGAAATGCACAATAAAAACATGTACCTATTCATTGAAACAGCTGGCACCCTTTAAGATGAAACACTGTTTGAAACAAATGGCGTTGCGGATTTGCCATATACATGGTCCAACGTAGGTCTTGAAGTTCTGACACTCATTAGTTTGTACAATTGACAACAAAGGAGTCTCAAAACCTCAAGACCACTGTGGGGACATGTACATGGAGTTCAAGACACAACATCAATCACTAACACTGGCCTCCTTCAAAACCTGCCTGCTTCTTTCAAAATATTGCAAATGTCGTTTTGTGTGCACTGCCTTGTGAGACAATTATCATGCAGGCACATAAGTGTAACTTACACAATTCGTCATATTTACACATTCAAAACATTAACAACTTTTAACAAGTGTTGGGAGTGCCAAGGTACAATCATCATTGTGAGACAACTTGAAATATGTCAGTCCTCACAGGGGCATCCATTGCATGATTATACAGTTGCTAGCACATAGGACCTACTGGCTGTCATGTGAAGTGGCCCATATGTCCCAATTCAGGACAATGCTTAAGCTAATGGGCTTGCAATTGTGATGAACAAAATCATTGCTGCATTGTGGACACACCCTTATCCCCAGGCAAAATGTCAACACAGTGGTGTGCACACTGAGACAAAACAGCTTTGCACCAGAACTACATACATGTGGCAAAAATGAATGAGGCACAATCATGTCTGGAAACAAATTACATAGGCTGTCAAGCCCCAAATGAAAGCACTGGACACCATCACAGGGGAAGTTAATGCTGAGAACATTGACCAGCCAATTCTCACCCACAGGTCACACCGGCAAGGCCAAATCAGGCAGGCCCATTAGACCTCTCCTGCACAACACCCCCATCCCTTAGTCAATGTGAGTGATAAAGCTCAAGAAGTGAGACCTCAGAATCTGTGTAACAAAAACTGTGCAGCAACAATTCCTAAAGTAACCCAAGCTCACCTTGTGGGGCTGGCAATATATATTAGTCACAAACAAACAACAATAGATTATTGAGAATAGGCACAAAGGCACTGCCCAGTGTGAGTATGCACAAGCCAAATCTTGTATCCATGTCCAGTGGGTACATGTAACAGACACAGGAAAAATACAAACTATGCCAGGGACCAATGCCACAGAGGCAGACCCATGATGAACACACATAGAATGGGCACATTGTTGGATGACACACATGAATAGCAGGCCAGGGGGTCTCTGGGGACTGTAGCGGGCACACTAATCCATGGTCCAGGAATGAGCTGACTGTACCATGAGTAACCGTCATGGCAATATACAAATCTCCCAACTGGTGTACATCATGTCTGAGAACAAAACCTGGGTCATGCATGCTGCAGGGGTGTGCAGTTGAAACCACACTCCTATGTTGAGACTCATCTTTAGTGCAGACAAATATGAAGCCTAAACACAGTGCACAGGTCATGACAGAGGCAAGGTCCCAACACATGTCAAAGACCACTCTCCCACATGATGCGCTAATCAATCTGCAGTCTAATTATCTTGTACCCTAGATGACCATGTGCAAATGTGAATACACACAGACCAGGGGACACATGTCAAGGCAGGGGAAGGGATGAAAAAGAGCACTAGCTGAATATGGGGAATTGAAAATACACTGCACAGATAACCTGTCTGACCAGACACTCCAACTCTGGCTTCTGAGCAACTCACGAAGCAGGTGACACACAACACAACAAACAGCCATGTACCTACACCCTTCTTGCAGCTGTCTCTCCTGCAACTGCCTATCGAGGTCTGGAAAGACCACTGCCAGGACCCGTAGCATGTGGGGGGAGGGTTTACGGCTTCCGCCATGCTGGCGTGGAGGTGACAGCTTCAGCTGGACCCGGTGGATACACCGGGTCCAGCACCGGATGTCCTGCCACCTCTTCTGGATGTTGTGCAGACGCCGGCAATGTACCCCTACAGACCTGACAGCCCTGACAATCTCCAACCAGATCTTTCCCTTCTCGTAGGCAGTTCCCTGTCAGGAAGACAAAGTGCAACAACATCACTACACCGGCTCGATGTCCCAGAGACACACACTTGCACAACATTGATTATGTGAACAGGGCATAATGATGCTCACTGGACATGCATCATTGTCCATGTGATTCAAGCCTGTTGGCAAACCCCAATGCACTACATGGCATTGAAAGGCAACAGCTGGCGTACCAGATGCAACACACTCACTGATCATGGCACACACTGTACAACACATGCAACTGCAGGGTGTGGGACAGCAGGTGGCAAGCAGTCACATATTCTACTCCACTTAACAACCCTCAGCAGACCACACAGACACACCCTCACACAGATCACTCGCCTGTCACTGTCAACAGTGGATACAACCCTCACTTTGCACATGTGCAACTTGACAAAGAGGTTTCACAGGTGTCGTGCTAACTCTGCAAGTCAGGCACAGAGTTCTGCTTACTTGTCACATCAGATGGCTATAGCTGCTGCATACACCATGCAGCTGAGGTGCAGCACATCACATACACACTCACCCAGATGACAAGGAACATTCACACACTTCAATGTCCATGAAGTTAAACACATCATTTGTACAATATCACCACAGGTCCTCACAAGTCATAAAGATCTGTGCGTACAGTCAGCTGTCAATCCGGGGGGAACACTGTTACACCTCAGGCAGGGCCGGACTGGGAACCAGAACCGGCCCTGGCAAAGTGCTTGGCCGGCCCCCCTCCCCCGCTCCGGGAGGAGAGGGGAGGGGGAAGAGGTGCGACATTGCTCTGTGACAGGGCCGGTTTTCGGCAGTTTTTGTTACAGGGCCGTTTTTGCAGCATAACGGCCCTGTAACAAAAACGGCCCCCAGGGGCCCAAAATCGGCCCCCAACCATGCGGCCCACCGGGGGATTGCCCGGTGCCCTCAACGGCCAGTCCGGGCCTGACCTCAGGACATTTGGGAATAAAGGCAGCAAGGTCACTCACAATGCAGTGAATGTCATAGTAAGCACAATGCAAGAGAGGAATGAACACACATGAACTACATCATGCTCTGCATGTGAGACACCACCATGTACATCCCCTGGGACTCTCTGAAAACCACATTGCACGTCTGTCCCACCAGTAAACAATGCCTGTAGTGACACTCCACAACAGGTGCGCAGTCAAAGCTAGTGCAGCCAGCACTCACCTGGTCTCCCATACAGCCTGCTGTACTATGGTAGGAGGGCGTCCAGCAGGGCCTGGTTTTCCTCCTCAGTGAATGCTGGTGCCCTCTCCATCGTACACAACATAAAAGTCCAGCTAATGCAGAGACAACAGCAGTGTGGTCCAATGTTGTGCAGGCAAGTGCTCTCTCACAGCCACATGCAGCCTTAAATAAGTGCTGCTGAGGGGCTTTCAGTCTCAGAAGAATTAAACAACAGGGGGTGGTGATGGACAGAGTTTCTGAATTAAGCAGAATACTCTCACCCAGTCAAGAGATCAGGGCTTAATCCAACACCGTTTTTTAGCTCACTGCACCATCCCAGCTCAGAACCTGGCTATATGCAAATTAGTCTGTCCCTGGCCCAGTGCATCATGGGAACAGGGCAAACCAAACTACCAAGCCAATTCTTTCACTGGTAAGGAAACAAGCTTCCAGGGACCGGTTTCTGGCATTTCAGCCGTCTTCGGCCCGGCTTGCTTGAATCCTGATGGTGCAATGAGCAAGGGACTCACGTCTGAGTAAACCCTTCCACGCTTATGGTGGATAAAATAATTAAACAACAGGGGGTGGTGATGGACAGAGTTTCTGAATTAAGCAGAATACTGTCACCCAGTCAAGAGATCAGGGCTTAATCCAACACCCTTTTTTAGCTCAGAAGTACAGTGTGATAGGCCAGATGACTTTGCATCCTACGTTTCATCCAATCCCTTTAAACATAAGGCCCTAACACACATTTGCATGGTTTAAAATTTGAGCTTCAGCTCCACAATCATTTTGCAACATTGTATATTTTTGCCCAACTGACTTTTGCAGGACACATGTAGCACACACTCAAATCTCAGTATCCATGACAACCAGGGCCTACTACTCGTCCCCTCGGTGTCCCCTAAGTATTTTTTGAGATCCACACACATGTACGGTGCGTTTCACGTTGCGTATGGCACAATTACTATAGTGAGATGATGCGCACACACGCACGTGATGTCGGGGTACGCTTCGCTCATGTATGGCACCATTTTGATTGTGAGACGATGCGCACACACGCACGTAATGTTGGGGTATGCTGCATTCGCGTATGGCACGATTACTATAGTGAGACAATGCGCACACACGCATGTTATGTTGGGGTATGGTGCGTTTCACACTGTGCGTTTCACACGCAGTTGTGAATGCAGGGGTATGGTGTCAAGACCTCCGTCTCCATTGTAAGCTCATTTAGAAATTCAAGCAAGAAGAATCGACTATTCAGAATCAAGTCCAAATATCCGCAGTGGCGGAGAAACCATCGAGTCACTTCGTTGTTTGTCAAAAGATGTATGACTGAGATCAGTGGTCTGACATAAAATAATGGCTGTCAAAGACGGACACGGCTAGAAATGAAAAGCCAGTCTAGTCTTTTTGATCGCGCGCACAGTATCCGTAACAAAGCGCACGTTCAATTAACTAACTGCGCACTTCAACTGTCAAGTTCCAGTGAGTGCCACATTTTTCCTGACAACTTCAGTCAAGCTGAAAATTCCAGTTCTAGACTCTTGCCGGTGAAGAATAAACGCATGTGCAACGAGGGAGAAGCAAGTGAGGTACTCCGGTGTTCAGTTTAGCGGCTGCTAGACACACCGGTTGTGAATTTTGTGTGACTTTTGGTGCGTCTCGCACTTCTTGTTCAGAGACTAATTTCTGTTCTAGGAGAGTTCCGTAGTGTATGAACTATCCGTATTCTTCAAGCCTCCTTAGTTTACACATAGTTAGGTGTTCCGAAATCTGAAGTACAAGAGAATTTATTTTCCAACAGTTGAATTTCATTCCAGCAATCACCTGTCAGACAAAAGGTAACTAGAGATACATAGTGTGCATAGAGTCCATTATAAGCTGTTGGATAGTGTTTTAATGATACTGTGTTACACAGGTTCAGGCGAATTAAATTACAAACAAGACAACGAGGGAGAAGCTATAGCCCAGGTTCAGAGGGTAAGAGTTTTCTAAATAAAGTTAAAGTAACAGAGCATTTAGTGGAACTGTGGTTACATGTTCTGTTTGTCTGCAGGTGTTCAACACTACGCCCGCAAGAACCAAGGTGACGACGACGAAGTCTACTGAAGGTTGTCACCCGCTGTCTAGGGCGGGCTCTCTCTCTCTTATCCACTTCCCCTTTCCCCCCTGCTTCAGGGGTTACCTTGAATATCTTTCGGGTGGCCCTTGGGGTGGAGGGGCGTTGGGACCTACATCCACTCCTGTGGTTCCTGGCCTTCATGACAGATTGAAGTGCCCTTAACCACCTGAGTCGACATGGCCGACGGTATGGATCTCAAATCCTTAGCGGGAATCTTAGATGGGTTACAGAACCAACTCACACAAACAGCGGAGGAGAATAGAGTCCTTAGAGATCAGGTGAAAAAATCCCAGCAACAAACACATCATTTGCAGCAAAAAATTTAACAAATTCTCGCAGGGACTACTCCTTTGCCAGCTCAGGATCTTACACATAGTTCAGCTACCGAGGTAGCAACTCATGTAGTGCATTCGGTAGCTCCCATCATTCCCTTAGCCAATCCAGAGCGATTTAACAGGGACCCTGTTGGACAGGCCACAAGAAGGGCCCGCTCCCCCTCTGCCCGACCAGGCCCGAGCCCGGTCCCTCAAGTGTCACACACCACCACTTCACGTTTTCCGTCCCCTCCGGGACCCCTGCCTCTGAACATATCCACCTCGTGGGCCTGATCCACTACTGGCCCGCGCGCCCAACCTGGGCGCCATCTTGGACACTACGCCACGAGGCCGCGTGGCCTCCGATCGACCCTAACCCTGGGCCTGGCCAGGCCTCAGACATCCCGGCACCACCATCCACCCAGGAGGTGAGCGGACTACTTGGCAGGTCAATGGGAGAAAGAGGTGTCGATGGCTCTCCCCCGCCAGGTACCGCTCGCCCCGACCTCCCCGGGCGCTGGCTCCACCCCCCTGCTGGGTGTCTGGACTCTCCCATCCCGGACCTCCCGACCTCCAAGTGCGAGGGTCCGGACATCAAGGGGCCGCAGCCCTATAACTGGGGCAGCTCCAGAGCAGGAAGGCAGTTGTATCTTGGAGTCGAGAGACGCAGAGAAGAACTCATCCTTGACGGGCTACTGGCGCTGCCGTAGCTCTGCCTTGCGAACTATCGTCCTACCTGCTGGCGCTGCCGCAACCTTCGTAACCTTCATCGTCGTCGGGACCTGCTGGCGTGGCCGCGGACCGTTTGTAACTACCATCTTCATCGGGACCTGCAGGCTCCGCCGCGGACCGTCGCTTCCTTCTTCCATCTCGGGACCTGCTGGCTCCGCCGCGGCCCGTCCATCTAGAACGCCGAGCTCGAGGATTGAGAGCTATTCCACCTATTGGTAACAAGACTGTCCCGCTACCCTTTTCCCAATCCAGAGACCAGAATCGAGGGGACCCCGGAGTCCAGACCTCCTTGTATTATCTGACCGTACTTGAAGAATTGCCTATAAAGTATCGTTGAACCTTAACCTTGTGTGGTGTACGTCTGTGGGGGGGAAGTTACTTGTCTGTACGATTCGCTGGAGGCGGCTCTCCCCGGAGACCTCTCCCCTTATCCTCGGCCGACCCTCCCGGTCCGTCTAACATTGGTGGCCAGCGGCGCGATCCGAATCACCGCATAATCGTACAGAGAGTAGCTCACCCCACGACGAAATCACAATGACAACCAAAGAAAGCGGATCCACCGAGAAATTTCAGATGGAGAAATTGGAAGAATACAGCCATCGTGAATTAAAACAGTTCTGCATCGAACTAGGTATCGCTACCACCGGTCTAAGTACCAAAGATGATTTCAAACATGCCCTGGAGTCCTGGGCAGAAACCGGGACCGTCAGACCCCCGGACCAAAATATCGCAGCCGTAGAAAAAGACACCACGGCCCCCGAGGAGCGAGGAACGGGTCTCTCGCAAAACGAGATCCAGGAACGAGAAAGAACACGACTACATGAACTAGAAATGGCCCGGCTCAAAATGGATGGGGAACTCAAGTTGGCCGAACAGAAACTGAGCTTAGAGCATCTGCGTCTCCGAGAAGAAAGAGAGGAAAAACAGAGACAAAGGGAGCTGGAAGAAAAAAGACTGGCGTATGAACACGAGCGCAAATTGGCTGAGATAGACTTACGCAAACAGAACAAAGAATTAGGGGTGCTCGAGCAACCCCGCACCCCAGGGACAACAGATAAGAAGGTACACATCCCCAAGGATGTCGTTCGAGAATACTTCCGAGAGGACGACATCCAGCAATGGTTCAAGGCCTATGAAATCGCTATGACCGCTCACCGGATCGATCGAAGCGACTGGGGAGCCGGTCTATGGGGGAGATTCCTCAATGAGGGCCGCGATGCCCTGCTACAGCTCCCGGACCATCTGATGACTTCCTATGACCACATGAAAGCTGCCCTCCTCACCCGCTATGGGCTCACACCCGAGATGTACCGTCAGAGGTTCCGAGACTGCACCCGCATCCCGGGTACAACTTGGGTGGACTACGTGAACTATTTTAGCCGAGCCTTCGAGGGCTGGATCAAAGGAAGCAATGTCACAACTTATGAACAACTCTTCAATCTCATGGTGTGGGAGCATCTATCAAACAATTGCTTCATTGAGCTCCGGCAGCACCTCCTCGACAGCAAAATGACTGATCCGCGGCAGCTCGCAGCCGAGGCTGACCGATGGGAAATCACCAGAGTGGGTCGAAATGGATCCTATGAACAGAACCGGAACAACCACGGTCAGCACCGTCCCCGAGGAGGAGGAGGGGGCCAAGGGCGAGGAAGAGACAACGCCCCGGCCGCCCCCGCTACCAGCACCACCCCCCCGGCCAACCGGGGCAGCACCCCGGCACGACCGGGATACAGAGCCAATGTCACGTGTCACCGATGCCAACGAGTCGGCCACTATGCAAACGACCCAAATTGCCCACAGTACCAAAGCCCAAGACCCCGCCAGGTGGCTGCTGCTGCCCTGGGGGAGGAACAGATCTCCGAGGAGCAGGAAGAATATGAGCAAGAGCATCAAGAATGGGAGCCAGCCGCCATGGCTCTAGCATGCTTAGGGGGGAAAGACATGGTCCCGCTGGTCCCCCTACCCGCTAACACCCGGAAGTACAGCCAATGGGTGAGCATCAATGGACGCCAGGCCGAAGCCCTCCGTGACACCGGGGCCAGTGTAACAGCCGTCCGCTGTCACCTGGTGACCCCAGAACAGTTCCTACCAAACATTCTCTGCCCTGTCCGTTCAGCCGATAACTCGGAGAGTCTGTGTCGGATGGCCTGCGTCCCTTTTGAATGGGGAGGGGTCTCCGGCATGTTGAAGGTGACGGTCCGAGATGATGCCCCCGTAGACTGCCTCCTGGGAAATGACCTTGAAAGCTCTCCGTGGGCAGCCGTAGAACGAAGAGAACACCTGGGGATGTTAGGCATCCCGGACTGGGCATGCGTCACCACCCGGTCCATGGCCGCCCGTGCCAATCCCCGACCCGAGGAACCCGAATGGCCGGCGCCCCCTCCCCCGGTCGCTCCAGTCGAAGAGACCGACCGTGCCGTCCCCCCAGAACCAGCTCAACCTCCGAACCTCGCTGGCCTCGACCAGTGGCATCAAGAGGGGGGTCCCACACAGGAACAGTTTCGCCAAGAGCAGAAGACCTGTCCCTCCCTCGAGGGACTCCGCCAACAAGCCCTCGCCCAGAGCGCAGGGGATACCTCCGGAACACATTGGATCTATTGGGACAATGATCTGCTATACAGTGAACAAAGAATCGCGGAGCTGGGGGCCAGCCGAGTGCTAGTGGTGCCCCTCCGTTTTAGAGACTTCTTGCTAAATCTGGCCCACGATGTCCCCCTGGCTGGACACCTGGGTCAGGATAAAACGTACAGCCGCCTAGTGACCCACTTCTTCTGGCCGAAAATGAGGAATGATGTACTCCAGCATTGCCGATCTTGCCCCACGTGCCAAGCCAGTGGAAAGAGCGGCCGCAAACTAAAAGCCCCCCTGCAACCATTTCCAGTGGTCACCACCCCGTTCGAGAGGGTCGGGATAGACATTGTGGGGCCCCTGGACCCCCGCACAGCCCAAGGACATCGGTTCATCCTGGTACTGGTGGACCACGCCACCCGCTACCCCGAGGCTGTGCCCCTGCGAACTGTGACAGCCCCGGTAGTCGGCCGGGCCCTGATGGGGATCTTCTCCCGGGTGGGCTTCCCCCGAGAAGTCGTCAGCGACAGAGGCACGAACTTTATTTCCAAATATATGAAGTCCCTCTGGCAACAGTGTGGGGTCACCTACCGATTCACAACCCCCTATCACCCTCAAGGAAACGGACTCGTTGAGCGGTTCAACCGCACGCTCAAAGGGATGATTGGGGGGTTGGAAGAGCCCCTCCGTCGCCAGTGGGATGTGCTGCTGCCGTGCCTCCTCTTCGCGTATCGAGAGGTCCCCCAGAAGTCCCTCGGCTTCAGCCCGTTTGAACTATTGTATGGACACCCCGTACGGGGGCCGCTCAGGCTAGTCAAAGAAGGCTGGGAAATGCCCCCTCTAAAGAACCCTCCAGATGTCTTCAAATACCTCCTAACCCTCCGCAACCAGACCCGACGGTTCAGAGAGCTGGCAAAAGCAAACTTGGAGGCCAGTCAGGAGGACATGAAAAAGTGGTATGACCAAAATGCCTCCTCCATCGAATTTGAACCCGGCCAACAAGTATGGGTGATGTCTCCCACCGAACCCTGCGCCCTGCAAGACAAGTGGACGGGGCCCTTCAAAGTAGTCGAGCGCAAGAGCCCTGTCACCTATCTCATCGACATGGAGTCCTCACGGAACCCCCTCCGGGTCCTCCACGCTAATAGACTGAAACCCCACTTTGTGCGTTCAGAACTCAGCCTCCTGATGGCAACAGACAATGGAGCCGAGGAGGACTCCGAACCCCTCCCTGACCTCCTACGGACTCGGGAGAAGGACGGCTCCGTGGACGGGGTCCGACTCTCGGAGGCCCTCACCCTGGAACAACGCCAAGAATGTCGTGACCTTCTGTTGCAGTTCGCCAGCCTGTTTTCACTCACCCCAGGTGTCACCTCCTGGTGTGTGCACGACGTGGACACGGGGGACAGCCCCCCTATCCGCCACCGGCCCTACCGCGTACCAGATCGGGTACGGGCCTGCATCCAGGAAGAAGTAACCAAAATGCTCACGCTCGGGGTCATTGAACACTCAGACAGCCCCTGGGCCAGCCCAGTAGTCCTGGTCCCCAAAGCAGCCACTCCCGGCACCACACCGGAACTCCGGTTCTGCGTCGACTACCGGGGCTTGAATGCGGTCACCAGGACAGACGCGCACCCCATCCCCCGGGCAGACGAGCTAATCGACCGCATGGGAGCTGCCCGCTACCTCAGCATTTTCGACCTGACGGCGGGCTACTGGCAGATCGGCCTCACATCCCGGGCCCAAGAACGGTCTGCATTTTCCACTCCTGACGGTCACTATCATTTCAAGGTCATGCCCTTCGGCATGAAGAATGCCCCAGCAACGTTTCAGCGACTCGTTAATCAGGTCTTGGCCGGGCTCGAAGGATTCAGCGCCGCCTACCTAGACGACATCGCTGTATACAGCCACCACTGGTCCGACCACCTCCATCACCTCCGAGCGGTGCTACAAGCCCTTCAGCGAGCTGGCCTCACGATCAAGGCCAGCAAATGCCAGATTGGGCAGGGGTCCGTAACCTACCTCGGACACCAGGTGGGAAGCGGCCTGGTGGCCCCTCTGCAGCTCAAGATCGCCGCCATCCAGTCCTGGCAGCCCCCCATCACCCAGACCGAGGTACGCGCCTTTCTGGGACTCACGGGCTATTACCGACGGTTCGTGAAGGACTATGGTACCATAGTGGGGCCCCTCACAGAACTCACGTCCAAAAATCAACCAAAGAAGGTCAACTGGACCCCAGAGTGTCAAACAGCCTTCGAACAACTGAAGGCCGCCATGTGCTCCACTCCTGTGCTCCAGGCCCCCGACTACAGCCGGGAATTCGTCGTCCAGACGGATGCCTCCGACCACGGCATTGGAGCGGTCTTGTCCCAATTGAACCCCGAAGGCCTTGATCAGCCAGTGGCCTTCATCAGCAGACGGCTCCTACCTCGAGAACAACGCTGGAGCACCATCGAGAGGGAGGCCTTGGCCGTGGTATGGGCCCTAAAAAAAACTCCGGCCCTACCTCTTTGGCACACACTTCCGGGTACAGACCGATCATCGACCCCTGCAGTGGCTGATGCAGATGCGGGGGGAGAACCCAAAACTACTACGTTGGTCCATCTCCCTACAAGGGATGGACTTCACTGTGGAACATCGGCCTGGACCAGACCACGCCAACGCGGATGGCCTGTCTCGCTTTTTCCGCCTCGACGAGGAGAGTCCCCAAGAGGATGGGTGACTCTCCCCGCCTTCAGCTGGGGGGGACGCATGTTGGACAGGCCACAAGAAGGGCCCGCTCCCCCTCTGCCCGACCAGGCCCGAGCCCGGTCCCTCAAGTGTCACACACCACCACTTCACGTTTTCCGTCCCCTCCGGGACCCCTGCCTCTGAACATATCCACCTCGTGGGCCTGATCCACTACTGGCCCGCGCGCCCAACCTGGGCGCCATCTTGGACACTACGCCACGAGGCCGCGTGGCCTCCGATCGACCCTAACCCTGGGCCTGGCCAGGCCTCAGACATCCCGGCACCACCATCCACCCAGGAGGTGAGCGGACTACTTGGCAGGTCAATGGGAGAAAGAGGTGTCGATGGCTCTCCCCCGCCAGGTACCGCTCGCCCCCGACCTCCCCGGGCGCTGGCTCCACCCCCCTGCTGGGTGTCTGGACTCTCCCATCCCGGACCTCCCGACCTCCAAGTGCGAGGGTCCGGACATCAAGGGGCCGCAGCCCTATAACTGGGGCAGCTCCAGAGCAGGAAGGCAGTTGTATCTTGGAGTCGAGAGACGCAGAGAAGAACTCATCCTTGACGGGCTACTGGCGCTGCCGTAGCTCTGCCTTGCGAACTATCGTCCTACCTGCTGGCGCTGCCGCAACCTTCGTAACCTTCATCGTCGTCGGGACCTGCTGGCGTGGCCGCGGACCGTTTGTAACTACCATCTTCATCGGGACCTGCAGGCTCCGCCGCGGACCGTCGCTTCCTTCTTCCATCTCGGGACCTGCTGGCTCCGCCGCGGCCCGTCCATCTAGAACGCCGAGCTCGAGGATTGAGAGCTATTCCACCTATTGGTAACAAGACTGTCCCGCTACCCTTTTCCCAATCCAGAGACCAGAATCGAGGGGACCCCGGAGTCCAGACCTCCTTGTATTATCTGACCGTACTTGAAGAATTGCCTATAAAGTATCGTTGAACCTTAACCTTGTGTGGTGTACGTCTGTGGGGGGGAAGTTACTTGTCTGTACGATTTGCTGGAGGCGGCTCTCCCCGGAGACCTCTCCCCTTATCCTCGGCCGACCCTCCCGGTCCGTCTAACAGACCCTCATAAGGCTCAGATTTTTATCACCCAGTGTGCTTTACATTTTCTGTGTCGACCAGTGGTCTTTAAGGAAGACCAAGCCAAAGTCGCATTCATGCTGTCCTATTTGAGTGGCGATGCTGCCGCCTGGTCCATGCCATTAGTCTCTCGTAATGATGCTGCCTTGTACGATTTTGAACTTTTCAAGAAAGAGTTCTTAAGAATATTTGACCGCAGAACCGCTAATCAAGCCACCGATAACAAATTATTGGACCTTAAACAAGGGACTCGAGAATTAGTAGCCTACATTGTTCAATTCAATAAATTAATCGTAGAGACTGATTGGCCTGATAGTAAATGCTCTGTAATACTCTATTGGGGCCTAAAGGATGAATTAAAGGATGCATTAGCGCAGATTCCTAAGCGACCGCAGGATATTTCAGAGTTGATAGATTTGGTTCTGCAGATCGAACATCAGCAGTTCGAGAGGCGGTCAGAGAAGAAGAAGGAATACAGAACGTTTGTACCCCGTCTTGATCGAATCAAGCCTGAAGGAAGTAAACCGGAAGTTAGCTCTGGAGACGAACCCATGCAAATTGGTTCTATTAGGGGCCCACTCTCTAAAGAAGAGAAAGAGAAGCGGAGGACCAAACAATTTGTGTTTGTACTGTGGTGGTACGGGTCACTTTGTAAGAGAATGTTCGAAAAAAACGAAGATGAATCAGGGGTTAAAAGACAGATCCCATCAGTGAACGGAGTTACCCTGATGGGATGTTCTGAAAAGTCAACTCAAGGACAACAACAGTTGATCAACACACTACAGTCAGCAGCGCCTCATTTGACTGTTTCTTTCTCTGTAAGATTCAGAATGCAAGAAATCAAGGAAGTCTCCGTCATGATTGACTCCGGCGCGACTGGTAATTTTTGCGACATGAAGTACGCTAAAGAGGTTGGAATCAAGGCCATACGAAAGAAGCACATAGAGGTGGTGAAGGCTGTTGATGGCACCAATTTGACTTTCGGTCCGATAGTCAAGGAAACTGAAACCTTGGAACTGGAAGGACTACAGGGACATCGAGAATATATAAGATTTAATCTGATCGATGCACCACAATTCCAATTGATTTTGGGATTACCGTGGTTGACGGAACATAATCCTGTCAACGACTGGGAGAGAAGAACAGTTAAAATGACCTCAGAGTACTGTCGAAAGAATTGTTGTTCCAAGTTAAAACCAAAGTCTGAAGGGTCTCCAGCAACAGAATTGGCTCTATTTCCAGTAAACATTTGCATTGTCGATTCGCAGGTAATTCCAGAGGAGTATCAGGACCTCGCGAGTGTGTTCGACAAGAAGAATGCGGAAAAGCTTCCGCCTCACAAAGAGTATGACTGTAAGATTGAGTTGGAGGCTGGAGCAGTCTTACCTTGTAGCCGCATATATGCGCTAACAGAGGCCGAGAACACATATTTGAAAGAATATTTGGATGAATACACGAGGATAGGATTTATACATCTGTCTCAGTCACCGGTGTCGTCGCCCCTATTTTTCCGACCCAAGAAAGATGGAACCTTGCGCACATGCATTGATTACAGAGCTTTAAACCAGGTCACTGTGAAGAACCGATACCCATTGCCGCTTATCTCTCAACTGCTGGATCAGGTAAAAGGGGACAAAATCTATACCAAGTTAGACTTACGCGGGGCCTACCATTTGGTAAGAGTTGCAGAGGGAGACGAGTGGAAAACAGCCTTTCGGACGAAGTACGGCTTATTTGAATATCAAGTAATGCCCTATGGGTTGAGCAACGCTATAGCAGCGTTCCAGAATTTTTTTCAATGATGCTCTTCTGGAGTTTCTGGACCGCATAGCCGTGGTATATATCGATGACATATTGATATATTCAGATTGTGTGGAAGATCATGTCAAGCATGTGAGGGCCATTCTACAAAGATTACTGGAAAACCATCTTTTTGTTAAGCTTGAGAAGTGTTCAATTCACGTGGAGAAGGTGGAGTTTCTGGGTTTCGTTCTGTCTGCTGATGGAGTATCGATGAATAATTCAAAGGTTCAAGCCATACAGGATTGGCCGTCCCCTAAAAGCGTGAAGGAAATACAAAGTTTTATTGGCTTCACCAATTTTTATCGAAGATTCATTCCTGACTTTTCCACCAAGGTTGCGCCTATCACTCAGTTGTTAAAGAAAGGGAAAACGTTTGAGTGGTCTCCAGAAGCAGAATTGTCCTTTCAAACCTTGAAAAAGGCCTTCATCACTGCACCCATTCTAATGCACCCAGACCCAGATCAACCATTCTATGTGGAAACTGACGCATCAGATTTTGCAACTGGTGGAGTGTTATCCCAGCGAGACAAACAAACTGGCCAACTCCACCCAGTTGCATACCGGTCCAGGAAACTGTCGGACCCTGAATACAACTATTCCATTGCAGACAAAGAGCTGTTAGCGGTCAAAGAAGCTTTTCAAGACTGGCGACATTATCTTCTTGGGGCGAAACATACATTAACCGTATTAACAGATCTTTGCAACTTGCAATTTTTGAAATCGGCAAAAACCCTGACACCACGACAACTAAGATGGTCGCTGTACTTTTCAGAGTTTGACTTTGTGATAACCTACAAACCTGGTGCAAAAAACGGCAAGGCCGATGCTCTATCGCGAATGAACTCTTTTGATGAAGTCCGTGTACCAGCCCCCGAGCCAATCGTGCCATTGGATAAAATTATAGGAACTATCCATTTGGAAGAATTTGCAAAAGAAATACAAAATACTTGTTCTGCGGATGAGTTAAAGGCGTGGACAGACTAAGGGAATGAAAAAACTCTTGTTAATGGCTTGCCTTACTACGAAGGGAAATTGTACCTGCCAACTAAAGCAATGCAAGAGAAGGCAATGAGAGGTTGTCATGACTAGTTTGGCTGGTCATAAGGGAGTGAAGAAAACCATTGATTTAATCAAGAGGCATTTTTGGTGGCCTGGCATGGCAGCTCATATAGGGCATATAGGACGTGCAAATTATGCATTAAGGGAAAACCTAGTCATCAAGCCCCTCAAGGTTTGCTACAACCCATGCCAAACGCCCCTTATCCCTGGCACACAGTATCCTTAGATTTAATTGTCGACTTGCCATTCAGTCAGGGTAACATGGTGATTTTGGTACTGGTGGATTCATTTTCAAAAATGGGCCATTTTATTCCTTTCAAAACAGTACCCACAGCCATGCAGCTAGTACAAGCCTTTAATCAACACATCATTCGGATTAATGGGATCCCTCAGGTAATTATATCTGACCCTGACACTCAATTTATGTCAAAGTTTTGGAAAACTTTCATGCACAATTTAGGGGTCGATTCACGATATTCAACCAGTTATCATCTTCAGACCGATGGTCAGACAGAGAGGCTGAATCAAGAGTTGGAGCAATATTTGCATCTCTATTTGTTAGAACAGGATGGTAACTGGTCTGACTTATTGTGGACCGCAGAATTTGCTTATAATAATGCAGTGCTCTACTCCACTGGTTACACTCCTTTTTATCTGAATTCAGGCCGTCATCCAAAGATGATTCTGGGTAGTCAAAAATAACGATGTACCTGCTGTTACAAGCGAATTAAAAGAATTGAGAAAGTCTTATGAGAAGGCTTTAGAAAATCTAAGTAAAGCTAAGGCATCATACAAGGTCCAGGCAGACAAGAAAAGACGAAAAGGGGTTGAGTGCAAAGTAGGTGTGCAGGTGTGGTTGTCCACAAAACATTTACGGTTAAAAGGAAATAGGAAATTCCAACCTAGGTTCATTGGCCAATTTAAAATCGTGAAGATCATAAACCCAGTGGTAGTTAAAATCCACTTGCCAAACTCATTAAAAATCCATCCCACATTTCATGTGTCCCTACTAAAAAAGAATCCAGTGAATGTTAGACTCAAGCCAACCCCTCAACCAATAATGGTAGAGTCAGGAGAGGAATTTGAGGTCAGTAGAATCTTAGATTCTAGAGTGACAAAAAACAAACTGTTCTATTTGGTCGAGTGGAAGGGGTTTGGCCCAGAGGAAAGGTCCAGGGAGCCTTCCTCTCATGTTCATGCCCCAAGATTGGTTCAGAATTTCCATAAAGCACATCCTAAGAAGCCCAGGTTGGGGGAACCCCTTTGGAGCACACACACACGTAATGTTGGGGTATGCTGCATTCGCGTATGGCACGATTACTATAGTGAGACAATGCGCACACACGCATGTTATGTTGGGGTATGGTGCGTTTCACACTGTGCGTTTCACACGCAGTTGTGAATGCAGGGGTATGGTGTCAAGACCTCTGTCTCCATTGTAAGCTCATTTAGAAATTCAAGCAAGAAGAATCGACTATTCAGAATCAAGTCCAAATATCCGCAGTTGCGGAGAAACTATCCAGTCACTTTGTTGTTTGTCAAAAGATGTATGACTGAGATCAGTGGTCTGACATTGAATAATGGCTGTCAAAGACGGAGGCGGCTAGAAATGAAAAGCCGGTCTAGTCTTTTTGATTGCGCGCACAGTGGCCGTAACAAAGCGCACGTTCAATTAACGAACTGCGCACTTCTACTGTCAAGTTCCAGCGAGCGCCACTTTTTTCCTGACGACTTCAGTCAAGCTGAAAATTCCAGTTCTAGACTCTTGCCGGTGAAGAATAAACGCATGTGCAACGAGGGAGAAGCAAGTGAGGTACTCCGGTGTTCAGTTTAGCGGCTGCTAGACACACCGGTTGTGAATTTTGTGTGACTTTTGGTGCGTCTCGCACTTCTTGTTCAGAGACTAATTTCTGTTCTTGGAGAGTTTCGTAGTGTATGAACTATCCGTATTCTTCAAGCCTCCTTAGTTTACACATAGTTAGGTGTTCCGAAATCTGAAGTACAAGAGAATTTATTTTCCAACAGTTGAATTTCATTCCAGCAATCACCTGTCAGACAAAAGGTAACTAGAGATACATAGTGTGCATAGAGTCCATTATAAGCGTTTGGATAGTGTTTTAAGGATACTGTGTTACACAGGTTCAGGTGAATTAAATTACAAACAATACAACGAGGAAGAAGCTATAGCCCAGGTTCAGAGGGTAAGAGTTTTCCAAATAAAGTTAAAGTAACAGAGCATTTAGTGGAACTGTGGTTACATGTTCTGTTTGTCTGCAGGTGTTCAACACTACGCCCGCAAGAACCAAGGTGACGACGACGAAGTCTACTGAAGGTTGTCACCCGCTGTTTAGGGCGGGCTCTCTCTCTCTCTCCTATCCACTTCCCCTTTCCCCCTGCTTCAGGGGTTACCTTGAATATCTTTCGGGTGCCCCTTGGGGTGGAGGGGTGTTGGGACCTACGTCGACTCCTGTGGTTCCTGGCCTTCGTGACATATAGTGTGTTGCACAAGCTCACGCATGGCACCATGACAATAGTGATACGAGGGGCACACATGGCAGGGATGTAGGGGTACGGTTCAAACAAGGATGTCAAGTTCTTTTCATTGCATACTTAAATGTGCAGGCCCTAGGTGTGGCAGGCAGCGATATAGCACAGGGCATCTGATGTTGTTGCACAATTGATGTATGCTGACCTGTTGACGGTGATGGATCAAGCCCTGATCTTTGGAATGGGTAAGAGTGGTCTGCTTAATTCAGACACTCTGTTCATCACCACCCCCTTTTCTGAATCGTTTTTGGCCACTATAGGTGTGGCAGGGTATACTCAGACATAATTCCTTGCTCACTGCACGATCAGGATTCAAGCAAGCCGGGCCGACGACGGCTGAAATGCCAGAAACCGGTCCCCGGAAGCTTGTCTCCTTTCTGGTGAAGAATTGGCTTGGTAGTTTTGTCTGCCCTGTTCCCATGATGCACTGGGCCAGGGACAGACTAATTTGCATATAGCCAGGTTCTGAGCTGGGATGGTGCAGTGAGCTAAATAACAGTGATGGATCAAGCCCTGATCTTTGGACTGGGTAAGAGTGGTCTGCTTAATTCAGACACTCTGTTCATCACCACCCCCTTTTCTGAATTGACCTGTTGACACATGTCATGTGTGATGAGGCACTATGTGGTGCACATCACCTTTACATTTGTCACATGTGTACCATTATGCAGATGTTGGCATGCACATCAACACTGGGATGGCACAGTCATCACCACGGGCACCTGTCTCATGATGCCAGGGACCGGGGCACTTTGTCACTTGACATTTCAAGCTCAGCATGACCCTATGTGACTATGTCCGGTGTGTGTCATGTCAAACCTTGAGCTTGTTGTTTGTGTTACGTAGACTGCATCTACTGTTGGTGCATGTAACATGGGTCTGTGTTGAGATGGGGAATGGTTTCACATGTACGCTCACCATGCCACATGTGCATTTCCACGGCTTTTGGGTCTGATGGCATCAGACATCAATTTTCCCAAGGCACACATGTCTGCATCCTGACAAGGGCTGAGGGGTTTTTGGTCACATGCACTCCTTTAGCGCTATGTGTTTGAAATGTACTTTTGCTATTCCATATGACCTGTGCATGCAGGTTTGGTGACGTGTGTCACTCAAGTGATATCTTGGGTTGTTCACTCAGACCAGACCAGCAGCTTGTTTCAGGGCATGTCATGTTTATTAAGGCAAACAACAGGTGTATCTGGGTACTTGTAGGAGTGCCAGCAAGCTGCCATATGTGTCCTGGATGTATTGCACAAGCCAGACTTCATAGTGACATGATGTCCAGTAGCAGTTTTGCATGTGCTATATACCTTGCCATTAATGTTGTCTGACAGTTATTCTCCATTCTTCCCAAATCTATTCTGCAGGGCACAGCCTCTACCAAGGCCATTTCCAGACTTGGCTACCATGAGGGAAAGTGACTGCATCCGACGTTACAGAGTCACTCAACAGTTGATTCAGGACTTGACGAACAGGCTGCAACCACATCTCCAACCGCATCACAGGTATCCCACTGCGCTGACCCCCAAGATAAAGGTGATGGCAGCCCTCCATTTGTTTGCAACAGGTACGTTCCAATTAACCATAGCTGATGTAGGTGGAATGTCACAAACAATGTTCAGCCGTGTCTTGCGTGATGTGTTAGCAGCCATGTTGGAGCATATAGATGAATTCATCAAATGTCCTACTCCTGAAGAGTTGAGAGATGTCAAGGGTGAATTCTATGCCCTGGGTGGGATGCCACATGTAATTGGGTCCATTGATGGGACACATGTGACTTTGGTGCCACCACAGGCTGGCTTACCACAACAGGAAACATTATCACTCAATAAATGCCCTGGTGGTGTGTCTTGCTAACATGCTGATTTCCCATGTTTGTGCACGTTTTCCATGATCGTGCCATGATGCATTCATCATGAGGCGTAGCAGGGTGCCAAGAATGATGCTGCAGCTGTGCAACAATAGGGCATGTCTTGTTGGTGGGTATACTCTGTGTGTCCTGCGTATTTCAGTATCTTTTGCTCTGTCTGCATCTCATGAACCACTTATTTACATGATGTATATTTGCAGGTGACTCGGGATATCCCAACATGCCATGGCTGATGACACCTCTCCGCATCCGAAGAACAGCTGCAGATCAGCGGTACAATAATGCACACGGGCAGACCAGGCAAGTGATAGAGTGGACGTTTGGCCTCCTGAAGAGCCGATTCCGGTGTCTCAATAAGACCGGCGGATACCTCCCATTTGCCCCAGTCAAGGTGTGTAATATCTTCATCGTGTACTGCATGCTGCACAACATGGCAGTGGAGAAGGCAGTGCCACTCATCCTGGATCCTGAGGAGCAGGAACATCCACCCGTTGAGGATCAAGGGTTTGGTCACGATGCAAGTGATGAGGAGGATGATATCCGGAGTCACCTCATACACAACTTCTTCTCATAATGGTGAGTCACTGCGAATGAGTGTGCACGCTTGTAGCATTGAGTGGCATGTGTTAGAATGTGTGTGTCCAGCTGACTGTATGCAAATTCACTGTGATGTGTGTTCTGATGTGTCACGCAAGTGCTGATGTCATGCCACACTGAAATGCGCAATGACTTAGCTTTAAATGTACATGTGTACTACATTGTTTGTGTTTTGTACCTGCCCGTGTCTTTTGCAAAGATTTGTAACGGTGAGCCCTTGTGTGTCTCTCATTCCCAGGTTGCTGTGCATGTTGTCTGTTTGTGTCATCTCAGTCCTCCTGCTATTCCTCTTGATGATTGCAACGTAGGCCGAATCAGCGTTCCATGCACGGACATGTGTAAATGTCAGTACGGGTAAGAGATCCAAACAGGCTTTTTTGGGTTGTTACGGTTTAGGAATGTGTGGGAACTGTTTCTGTGCATGTTGAAGAACCATCCATACATGTCTAATCACCATGGATCAAATTACATGTAGCACCACTCCCATGACAGGACAGTCACCCTTCTTGACAGTCATCTGTTGTGGAGTATTGACTCTGGTGAAGGCATCAATGTGTGAAAACCTTGACCCTGACACATTGTGGATTCCATGTGTTGACATTGTGTGGGACATCACAACCGCAGGCTCCATGGGGAATTGCAGCCTCACTGTGTGCAGCAGGATGTGTTTGGCTCATTCACTTAATCTTGTGTGCCAGTACAGTTTGATTTGTAATCAACCATGTTGTGATGGTGTGGGCCAGTGTATGTCCCACATGTTCTGTCAAGTGTCCTGTGAGTCTGTTCATATGGATGCATTGCCCCTTGTGCCTGTATGTCATGTCACTGTCACGTTGCTTCCTCAGGGCCGGTGGAGAACACTGCTTTGCAAGCATTCTTGGTCAGTTGATGTTAACTTTCTATTCCCATTATGCTAGGAACATTGCGCTGATGACGTCACAACATTGTGCTGTAGCTAATGTAAACGCTTCCTTTGCACCAGTCGGGTGACGTCAATCCCAGGATTCTTTTGTGGCGTGCTGCATATCCTGGTCACGGCAGGGTTAGTTTTGTGGCATTGCTCCTCTTTACTCTCTGTTGATTTCTGGACCAGCAGCTTGTTATGTCAGGCATTTTAAAGCCTAGTTTGATGAGACAATGACTGTCTCTTGTGTGGCTTCCTTGTGTTTACATAATTCCCTCCCCCTTCGGATGAGCTTCTTAAGGCTCTTGCGGGTGATGTATAATTTCCCTTCTTGACTCTCACTGATTGCCAGGGGTAAATGCGGTTTGTTGCCTTTGTGTGAGTACCACTGCAGCGCATTATTATTTTTTGACATTGGAGCATTATTCATTCACTGTGAGTACCTTCGTTACTGCATGGCTCTAATTGCATTGAAGAACCCTGCATTTTTACAGAAAAACTCGGCTACCTTTTATGTGTCCGTGTTCCAAAATCAAATTTAGCATAATTTTCATTACTGTGATGCCAAGTATGATACAGTGGCCGTTGTTTTCATTTACAGGTGTAACGGTTACAGTTTAGGTCCTGAGTTATTCTGTGAATCAGTGGCAAGATGTGTTGAATGCTTCTGCTTTTATCCCTTTGTTTCAGATCTCCCTCCCTGCTGTTCCCTTCCTTTCCTTCCCTTGCCTGATTACCCTTTTGAGTCAGTACTTTATACTCAGACCAAGGGGCTCTCGGGAGGTAGACCACTATGATCATCGCACCTTTATGAGGATTCAAGGAACCAACTGTCCCAGGCAGTCATGTGCACATTAGTTGGTATAAACGATATTAAAGTAACCATCAGAAGAAAATTCCTCAGAGATATTTAGAGTTCTTCTTTCAATCTTTATTTTTCAATCAGTATAAAAGCACAAACAGCCGACGCGTTTCGTCCCAACATGGGACTTCTTCAGGGCTTATGAATTGGTTGGGCGTCGCATGTGGGAGTAAACTTGTGAAGCAGCGTGGTCCTGGGGTAACACGACGTCGCCACGGGTGTTCTTCCGGGTCGAGGGCTGTGGATGGGTGCCGGCCGATATATTAAGAACGGCCTACTGGGACACAGTGCCCACTCCCTCTCCCAATGGACGAATAGGACCCCCAGTCCCAAACCAGTTCTTTCTCAGACTCAGCAAACGTACTGAGTTCCCTGTATGAGCAAGGTGATATGATCACTTACATCACCTATATATTTTATAGATACTGCTTCATCTGTCAACCAAGAAAAGCTTATACCTAGAAACCTAATTAAATACTCAGCCTCGGAGCAATATAATAGAGAACAGGATCACACAAGCCTGGAAGGTTACCCCAGGACCACGCTGCTTCACAAGTTTACTCCCACATGCGACGCCCAACCACCGCGTCGGCTGTTTGTGCTTTTATACTGATTGAAAAATAAAGATTGAAAGAAGAACTCTAAATATCTCTGAGGAATTTTCTTCTGATGGTTACTTTAATATCGTTTATACCAACTGATTCATTTTTTGTGGTGCACCTTTGCTGTTGTTTGTTTTGCATTGTAATTCCCTAGGGAATAGGCACGGTGTTGATGGGTGCCATTCAGTGTGCACACAACCCCTTCAATTAAACTTAAGGGCAAGGATAGCTCATGGGGGTAGAGTAGTCAGGTGCTTATCTCAGGTAGGGTCCATCATTTATTCAGTCTTCCCAGTCATGTGCACATTGTTTCACCAGCATTACAGGTAAACTCCTTGCATGACTGTTATTTTCTACTGAGCAATGGGACTGTCCCACACAGTACAATGTGCATCATTTTAGTCACCGGAGTTCTCTTGCCAGTTTGCATGCATCATCTATGGCATAATTGACAAAGATTGTGCATATGGGAGTATGTGTACTGTGGCAACATGCATGGTGTTCATCATAGGTAATGATCCATATTGTGCATGAAGTACATGGTCGTGTAAGTATTGTTGCAGCTTGATACACACAACGGGCA
Organism: Lissotriton vulgaris; assembly: GCF_964263255.1. Taxonomy (NCBI): domain Eukaryota; kingdom Metazoa; phylum Chordata; class Amphibia; order Caudata; family Salamandridae; genus Lissotriton; species Lissotriton vulgaris. Next base: position 482,485 of record NW_028247579.1, read on the forward strand.
GCCCACACCTGCTGACTCTGTGTGTCCTGTGCGCAGCTTGGCCTTTTGGTGCTTGATCCTGTGCCTGTTATTTATGGTGATCGTTCTTCCATTTAAGTTCTGTGAACCATGAGTAACCAGACACTCCTTCCTTTCCATACACCGGTTACATTGTGCCTTTCAATCCTGCTTCTCTTTCTGTGCTAGTTTTTGCATGGTGTCTCACCCCTTCCACCATCATGTGTTCATTCATTCCTGCTGCTGCCTCCCCTGCGGCACCGCCCCGCCCCACTGAGTGCCCTGATTCTGCAACACACACATCTCCCAGATGCTCCTCCCTCCCTCTACCCATTGTTAATGCAGGAATCAGCTTGTCAGTGCCACTGCTGCGCCACATCCGTGCCAAAGGCAGGACCGTCTGCGCCTGCAACTTGTGCAGTGCAAGACCCTCTGGTCCTTCCATGACGCAGGTAACACAACAGACTCATGCTCCAGCCACCCTCCAAACAGGGAACACAAGACCTTCATCCACCTGCTATCAGGCAACCCCTAAGCGCAACCATTACAGCTTTTCCGGCTGTGTGTGCAACTCCTACTGCCAACAAGGCGCTGCCCCGCATTACAGACCATGTTCGTATAAGGAGGTCATGTGCCTCCTACTGCACTCCCGCAACTTCCACCAGCACGCCATTGAAGTCTGTCACCTCAGCCAACACAACAGCCCCACACATCGCCTTCATTACAGTGACCTGGTTGAACGCATCCTCAGCACACTACATCAATATTGCCATCACAGACGGATACGAAATCACACAAAGGGACCACACCAACACTCAAGGAGGATGACTAGCAATTTTATCAGAAGTACCCCCTCAGAGTCACATACAACAGCAAGGACACACTCAGCATTGTCAAACATTTGCACTTCAGGTTTCACACCAACCCCCAGACCACCCTCAGTCTAACTATCATCTACAGATCTCCAGGCCTACACCGACAATTCTGCTAAGCCATCTACAATTATTATAATAGTCATGTATTGAGTGCACATGTAAGCCAATAGGGTTGTCCCAGCGCTGTAGTGTGCCGAAAATGAGGCAGCATACGAAAGAACAACTAATCTATCAGGCTAAATATCCTGGTATTAAGGGCTTAGCGAGAATTAAATTCATACAGAATCACACGCAGCGGAAGAGGTAGCTCAGTATAACATTGGGTGGTTACTACCTGAGATGTTTCACCTCCTGATCTAGGTTTAGCTAAGCAAGGATTGATGAGCAAGTGCTTGTCATTGGAACGTAGAGATTGTGATTGACAATAGGGACTTAGGGCCCAATTCACAGAATGAACTTACTACTTTTGGCATTCACAGAATGCACTTACTACTTTTGGTATTCACAGAATGAACTTACTCATTTCGGTATTCACTGAAGTTAGGACTACTAACTTTAGGACTCCTAAATGCCTTCTGTGAATACCGAAAGTCTTAAAATTAGGATTTTGCATTGGTACATCAACAAATGAACACCATCTCTACCTCATGCTGCAAGTCCCTCCGCATGCAGCAAATGTTCATCAGATAGATCCACTCCTAGTCAAGACAGACAGTCACCCAGGTACACGACACCAGCTGGCTCTACGACAGCAACGCCCTCGACGCAGGGACAACAGCCAGACTCCAGGAGGACTTGTGCACATACAGGGTGCATCGGCACACCTCATCCTCAACATACCCTGCCACAGCCACATGACCGTCCACCTGAGATACCTACAATATGCTCCCTCTCAACAGCAGGATCACCTTCATACTCCTCAGCCACACTCAGGAGGCACTCCACAACCCCAGCCCCGAACACGAACATGGACGTCTCCCATCCAACACCCCATTGCACCAACTCCGTTCAGCCAACCTTGCCCTGTGCACGATTCTTCACATCCACAGTACAACTGCATGCAGAAGATAGTTCTCCCACATCAACATACAGAGCTAATACTCCCTCCATGGGCACCTCCACATGACCCATGACCTCTACACCTTCATCACACTCTTCCAAAACTGTCTGAGCAGTATGTCAGCCCCCCCCCTTTCAGCAGATTGAAACCATCACAGATGAGTATAGCGCTCCATGTATGCATTTGATGATACCTTGTGACCTATGTGTGTCCTCGACCAGACTCTGATCCCAGTGTATGGATGGGTTGAGTTTGTTCCACACTGTGGCATACTTTGACATATCCCCACACCTATGTTGTAGAATGATGGTAAATGACTGCAACATCAATTTCAGTAGTGTTGGTTTTGTTTATGTATCGTTCTTGTGCGGGAAACATGAGTTTGTGATGGGTGCTGTACAAAAATGGGGGAATCCAAAGTTCAGAAAGTGAGATGTGATGCCTTGCAGTTTAAGTCACCAGAGTCCAGACCACAGTGCTTGGCATCATTGGTCAGACTGCAACTAGCAAGTCCATGTGGGAGAACAGTCAATGAGGTGATGCTGTTGCACACAGACTCCAGGTGCCAGACCAGGTGTCCTGGGAGATGCGCATGGCCTGCTGCCTCTCAGTGCCTTTTCCGTGGACGACCCACCTTCCTGGGGACCCTCATATAAAGGCCTTGACGATGCATGGGACGCTCCGTCGGACGATTCCTCCTCCTCCTCCCTCCCTGTGCCTGGTGGCAGTCTTTGCCTTGAAGTGTCTTGCCTGGTGACACAGGGAGGGTGCTGCATGTTATCAGCAATCCGACAGAGAAAGGAGCTTATGTCCCTTTGCACCGCCAGGAGCTCAGCCAGTCTTGCCTCCATCCGTCCTTGGTGTTGTTGTTGACTGGCGTGTTGCTCGGCCTGCAGGTTCTTGATCTCTGTGAGGGCACCCACTACCTGGCTAAACTCCCTAGTGTCCCACTGGTATGCCTCCATGATGTTGCGGAGCTCAGACATACCGGGACCTGCAGCTGCCTGGTCAGGTTCTCGCCTCCGCCTGCTTCCACTCACGCCACCCCTGCCCACAAGAGGCTGGCCTGCTCTTGTGGACACATCCGCTCGACGGGACCCCTGAGTGATGGCAGTGGTGGTGTTGTCTGCCCCCTCCTGGGTGGCTGTCGACCCTTGTCCCTCATTGTCAGACTAGCTCAGTTCTTGAGTGTGGCCAGGGCTCCTAGCTGTCTGCTGGGATGTGGCAGGAATGGTGGTGGCAGTTGGCGCAGATGTGCCTGATCCAGATGCTACACGGTTTGGGGCACCAGAGGTGCCAGGTCGGTTGGGGTCCTCCATGGATTGGTGAGAGGCGTCGCTGTCGGTGGGATGAGGGTCCTGCGGAGCCTGGGACTGTGAATCATCTTCCCTATTGTTGGGGTTCGGTTCCGCGCGTTGCCCTGTGGGTGTGAGAGACAGAAAATGTTAATGCCATGTAATGCAACATCCATTTCTCATACACATTGTAGTTGGCACTGTTCCACCTGGTGTTTGTCCATGCTTTGGATTGTCCTCAATGTTCACTTGTGGATGTGTATGTTTTGGGTTCGGATTGATATGTGCTCCTGAGTCATTGACATGGGGGTGGCATATTTACTATAACTGGCACAGCCCTGCAGATCAGCAGGGATTCATCAATCATTGTGCACCACACCTGTGCCAGCACAGATGCTACACATTCACCTTGTGGAGCACCATGGTTGAAAAAATGGGTCAGCAGCATCACACATCTGTGCTGTATAAGTAGGTGCATTGCTGGAGTAGAGTCACCAGTGCAAGACAGCTCCAGCAATGGTCTGTGGGGCCCTATCTGCACAATGTACCTTTATTCCTTACGCCTGCATCAGCCATACACAGGGTTTTGATGCAGCATGTGCTTAAAAGTGACAGAGTGAAATCTTGTAGATTTCACATAGCGACTTTTGTGAGGTGTGGCTGCGCCGTGACACTCACCCCCCTCCCCTCCTGCACCAGTACACGTACTTGTGGCGCAGGGCTTTAGAACGTGACACATCTCCCCGATGCGTCATCTTGTATATTCTCAGCACCATGACGCCTCTTTTGTGCCGGCGCTGTGTCACGAAGGTGATGCAACGGTGTCGTGAAAGACACGCAAGGGGCTTGTGAATGTTCACCGTGCATTTGTTGCTTGAATGCATCATCAGATCTGAATTGGTTTTGTTGTGTTACATGACCATTGTGACGTGAAAATCTCCCATTCAGCCAATTTTTACGTGTTCGTAGAAATTGTAGTAACATCACAGATTTCAACAAACAAGCAGATGACCTCACAACCAAATTAGAACGAAGAGGCTATCCAAAGAAAATTTTACGAAAGAGCCGCAAAAGAGCAAGAAATAATAACAGAGAAGCTCTTTTAGAAGACAATGAGAAACATGGTGAATCGGAGGCTCCCCTGACCTGTGTAATCACTTACAACAATATTTCCAACTTTGTAAGTCGCTGTATTGGCAAACACTGGCAGATTCTGACCAGCAATGGAAGAAATTGGCGGAAACCACTCTTCTCATATAAAAGAGATAGGAGTCTGCATGATGTTCTAGTACACACTCGCCCTAGAACTAATCAACCCACACATGACCCTTCTGTTTTGAACGCTTGGGGTTTGCCTTCTATCACTGGTCATTACCCCTGTGGGGGGTGCAGTGTATGTCATCTTACGCAAACCACAAAAACATTACAATTGGAAGAGGGCAAAACATGGTACCTACGAGGCCACACTAACTGTAATTCGAGTAATGTCATCTACTTAATTACATGTCCGTGTGGTCTCCGATATGTAGGGATGACCACTAGAAAAATTAAGACCAGAATAGGAGAACATCGCAGTAACATCCGATGTGGCAGGAACACCACTAAAATGACCACTCATTTTCTTGAGCAAGGCCACTGCCCTAATGATGTCAAATGGGTTATAATCGAACAGTTGAGCACTAAGGATGAGGGTACTTTGTATGAGAAGGAGCAACAATGGGTTTACCATCTTTCTACCCATAAAAATGGCTTGAACGATGATATCCCATGGGGTTCAGTCATGCACAGGTAGTTACAATATACCACCATTGTAAATTAAGTGCCCTTCCATATCTCATGGTGTCATAACTTAGTAATACTGAGTTAAGAACTAATAATTCCACCATACTAAGGTTTTGATTAACTATGATGGAAATACACAATCCTCTAATATATGGGCCGTTATGGGCATATTACTGTATCTGCCTAGTTCTCACAGCATTACCTTTGCCACTGCCCATAATTGAACCATAGTCTTAACCTGTGAATACTGAGATATGAATTGATAATTCCACATAACTCAGTTTCTGACTAATTACGAGTGAAATACACACCTCTAATATATGGACTATAATGGGCATACTATTACATCTGCCGACGTTTTGCATAATCTTTTTTGTCACTGCCCTTGTTTGTACCATAGTTATAGTGCCCCTTGAGGTATTCCGGTAATCAAGCTCTTTTTCCGTGTTATTTAAGATTTGCTCACTTTAAATGCGCCCTAGTACGTCTGTAAACAGACGGGCGCCTTTAAAAAATTCAGACGCATTCCGGACACGTGATCTAGATGTGCCGCGTCACACGCCATCCTCCCCCGGCAGTTTCATTTTATTAACGAAGGCTCCAGCCTCGCGCTGGTCATTGCGGGCGGCGGACGTGGCCGTCTGTAGGTAAACAGGCGGAGAGGCGTTCGATGTCATGTAAGTACAGTGCCTTTGACAATGCGTTTGGGCAATAATAGCGGGACTGTGGCACTATCACTGAAACGCTCGTTTCTGTTGTTTTTATGGCAGAATTCCGAGCGTGAAGATTTTCCTCCTGCCGCTATGCCCATGGGGCATTTTTCCTAAGAATCCCAAGTAAGTTCATAACGGACTCCTCCTCTCTGACAGTGTACTGCGCCCTGTGTACTTCATGTAGAGGGGTGCTAAGGAGCTACTACTCCCAATTCAGTTTTTACCTACTTGAACTCGAGCACTGTTTATTTGCTAATTTTTACTCCTGCTAATTACCTCATTTTATTTAAAAACACCACAAACACTGATACAGAGTGGTTTATATCTAGAAGCAATTAATATATTCGGGTCTAGAATTGCAATACTGAGAAGAAAGGCTTACGTTGCATACTTATGGTTTGAGGTAGTTGTGTGCACATGCTTGGTTTGTATCAATAAACTGTATTCCTTAAGGGCTTACAACTGAGACTTCTCTCTATCCACCCCTACAGATTACTACAGTTGCTCCTACAAAAAGGAGTGAATTTCATATTGAGGAAGACTGTCCTCTTAAAGCATCGACACTCACAGGTCGTATTGTTTCATACAACCACCACAGGTTCCGAGCGCTTTAGGTGCTCTGATCAGTGAGTGGTATCAATCCTATGGTCCTGACGAATGCTGAGCAGAATAACGCTCGTAAAGCAGAAACATGTTGACCTTTTTTTAATTTCTCTTTTCTTGCACTTTGTTGAGGGATTGATTGGTTCTAATTTGCACAACCTTTCATTAGTCCAGGAAAATCATAACATTTTCCATAACACTGTTTTTAATAGAGTTAGAGCTACCCTCTTAATAAAATAATGTCGAGGAGTAGCCCACACTCTTTTTAACTCACTGTCACTTCTCTTAGCTAACAAAGAGAGCCCAATGAAGACAACTGGTTACCAGTGTTCCACTGGGGCCTGAGGGTTCTTTTTAGCTAAAATCTTGAGCACGTGCACTCTATTTTTCCTACTGTTAATATTCCTCTCTCTTAAAGTTCAGTAGTGCCTGTTTAATTCATTATTTGCCTACTGTGTTGGATGTTTGTATTTACACTCTCTTGTTGTTGGTAACATTGTGACAGTGGGTCACTCCATTGCCTGTCCCAGGAGGGTATGTTTGTTTAAGTGGTGTGTGTGACAGGCCGTGCTAGTAGTTGGAGTCTGAGTTGGCACTAGGCCTCCCTCGTGGTGTGGCTTTCCTCCCATGGAGCATGCTGCCATGACAGTAGTTGTGAGTTCCTGCCCAAGATATCTGACCTTGTTGTCCTGGTGTTTGTGTTTGCACTGGTCACAGGAGGGCCTTGTGCTGCCTACACCAGGTCCCAGTGTCAGCTATCTTGTCATTGCATTCACACTCCATGTGCATTGAGCATGGTGCATGGGTGTGTACCTGGGCCATATGGGATGAGTGCAATTGGACACGGGCATCCACGGAGATGTTTATAGGGGTGGGCAAAATTTTAGCTTCATCACCATCCCCCTTGCACCCTTCTCACCCTCCCCCTTGCATCCTTCTCACCCTCCCCCTTGCACCCTCCTCCCCTCCGCCTTGCACCCTTCTCACCCTCCACCTTGCACAGTTCTCACCCTACCCCTTGCACCCTCATCCCCTCCCCTTGCACCCTTCTCACCCTCCGCCTTGCACCCTTCTAACCCTACCCCTTGCACCCTCATCCCCTCTGCCTTGCAGCCTTTAGGCCCTTAGCCTTGCACCCTCCTCCCCTCTGTCTTGCACAATTCTGGGCAACCCCCTTGCACCCTTCCCACCCAATGTAGATTGCTGTCATCTGTGACAATGGGACCATTTGTAAAGCATGATGGACTAGGGCTGGCCCTGATTGGGCCGAGACCAGAAACACTGGCGATCCAGGGGGGCCAAGAGCCCCCCTTGCCCCTCCCCCCCTGTGGATGCACAGGGAATTGAGTCTGCTTTGGGGTCCCACAAAGCATTTAGTGACACCCACCTTCCCAGGATACTGGACGTCTATTCTTGGGTCTATGCTTCCTGTAGCATGGGTCATGGCATTTCCTTGGTTTGTCAATGGGACATACACATCTTAGTGGCATTTGCGTTGTTTTTGCCTGTAGTTATGGGCATCTGGCGCTTGGAGCTTGTTGCAGGCATTTTTTGCACTTGGAATGTAGATGCCATTACCCCCATGTTACATGAGTTGTTTGTATACTCACCAGGCTCCATGACTCCTTCAATGCCATGTACTCCCACCGGTGGTAGCAGGGCCATGTTCTTCTCGTCCCAGGGCTGGCTGGTACTGTGATGGTCTACGGGGACCACCACCTCCAGTGCCTTGGCTCTGTAGGTAGTCGTCGTCCATCTTCCTCTTCACCATCCTCTGCAGATTATACCACCCGGCCTGGCAATCCTTCCTGGTATGTCTGATGGGTGCAACAGCATTCACCTTTTTGGCGATCCTCTCCCACATGCTTGTTTTCTCTGCTATGCTGGTCTGTCTGACCAATGCACCAAACAGCTGTGGCTCGACTCTGATTACTAAATCTACAAGGATCTCCATCTCCTTCTTTGTGAACTTTGGCTTCTTCTGTGCGGACATGGTGTGGGGTGAATGTGATTGGGGGGTGAGGGTATGTATTGATGTGGGTATGTGGGAATGAATGTGAATGGAGGTGTGGGTCTGTATGTGATTGGGGGGTATGTGTGAAGTGGGGTGTGTGCAGTTGTTTGTGTGTTGTCTGTCTCTGTGGCTAAATGGGTATGTTGCAAAGGATCATGGTTTGTTTGTGTGGGCCCTTTTCATTGGTCCATTTGTGGGTGGGGCTTAGTTTGAAATTTTAGTGGGTGGGTTATAAGGGGTGGATCTGAGTTGGGCCCTCTGTTTGCCTGTTTAGATCTGGCCAGGACATTCTTTTCCAATGGTTTGTACACAGGAGATTTGTTTTGTGGTGTTGTGCGAGTCGTTTGCACCCTCCTTGTGCTGTTTTAATGGATTCACGTGCAATTCGTTCAGGGGGGGTTCGATTCGTATTTGCTTGTGTGGCTCGCTCATATGCGATGTTTTTCCGGGGTTCGAGTGCGCTTCGTTCAGGGGGGGTTTGATTCATATTTGCTTTTGTGGCTAGCTAATACGCAACGTTTTTCCGGGGTTCACGTGCGCTTCGTTCAGCGGGGGTTTGATTCATATTTGCTTTTGTGGCTCGCTCATATACAATGTTTATACGCGGTTCGCGTGTGCTTTGTTCAGGGGGGTTCGAATCGTATTTGCTTTCGTGGCTCGCTCATATGTGATGTTTCTCTGGGGTTCCCGTGTGCTTCGTTCAGGGGGGGGTTCAAATCGTATTTGATTGTGTGGTTCGCTCATACGCGATGTTTTCCGTACAAATCGCAGTTCATACGCGGCAACGTTTTCCCGTACGAATCGCGTTCTCGGTCCCCGGTCTGGATCGTACTTGTCGGTTCGTACGGCATGATTACGAATTGTACGGTTTGTTTCCCGAGTCCGTATAATATGGATTCTCGCTTGAATTTCGTACGGTTCGCAATATTTCGGACCTATTTTAGAAGAACGGATCGTACTACGCGATTCGTACGGATTTGTTTGATTCGTACTTAAATGGCTACGAATACGAATCAACGGACGGTTTTCTTTCCCAAATCGGAATCTGCCCCTTATTTGAAAAAACACATAAAATATACAAATCAATACACATTTACAGAAATGTTTCTACTTTTCTAATATATAATAACAAAATGAATTAATAACATAATTCACAAAACATAAATCACAAACTTAAAATATTTCTATATCTAAATTGTACAAAATCCTTGCACACACACACACACATATAAAAGGTAAAGCAGAACTACACTGCCAAAATGCCCTGCAAAGGCATCCAACCTCTCTTGCATCATGTCTGGGTGTATCTTGTTGAGTTGAGTAGCACTGCATAGGTAAGTCCCAATGCAATGCGACCAACGCATGTGTGCGTGATACTGTGTAGCTTAAAGCAATGCTGATTCATGTAAAGATGTCTAGCTTGGCCTTTTGTGGTAAAAAATGACACAAAGCTATGCAAATCATCTGGAAGCGCCCAGAAAATAACGCATATGGTGTGGGTGCATAGCAGTACATTTTTTTAAATGACATTGACTTTCTTATTGTGCTTTGTGTTTGATAGTGGATTTGGATTGTGCTGTAGACAATGTGGTTTATATGCAAAGTTTTGTTTGTTCAAAGTATTGTTGGAACATTTTTTCTGTGTGTTATTTGTGTGGAAAAAAATTGAGTAGTGTGTATAAATTGTTTGTCTATGTCATTGGGGTACATAAGCGTTAATGTTGTTCAGAAGTGATATGGGGTCCTTGATGTTTTTGAGATGTTTGTTATAGTGTTAAGTAAATCTGGTAAGTCGAGAGTGGCAAACTTTGAAGAGAGGGAGGTAGTAACCTTAATGGGAATAGTTGTCCACTACCTCCCTCGTAGGCTTGAGGCTAGAGAGAGAAAGAGTGAGCCACAGGTATGGGGTCATGGAGTGACATGCCCTTTGGGAAGCAAGTACACAAGCATGTGCTCAAAGTGACATTGAAGAAACAGACAGTCCCAACATCGAGGGGCTGACTTTATTTCCAGGAAGGCAGACAAGCTGGATCTTATCAGACCTGAAATTGCTGGGCATTTTGTTATGTATGTGCCTCCTGACAACTTTACCATTATTATTCAGTATAATTTTTTAGTTGTAGAGAAATGTGGCCTTTGCCAACCCACACAAGTGAGATCGCATTTTATGTTGGGAGACCTGGGGGAACCCTGGGTGGCAGGAAATGTATGCCAGCCTAATGTTCCCACAACTATCCCACACAGAAATGTAAGGAAAATGTGATTTATTTAGCTTAAATTTGAAGCAGGGGATTTTAAATAGATCTAATATGTTGAAAACTGATATTTCCATTTGTGGAGTATGTGCAGATGTATGTCTACCATAAAAATTGTGTAAGAATCCAAGCACTACAATTATGATATATTTAGAAAGTTCTTCCGCTGGCATCCCTGGTGGGTAGATGAAAAGGGGTAGCCTATGAGGGATCAGAAGCACTTCCGCCGTGGGTATATGAGAGGATGGCTAACCTCAGGATTACCACTCAACAGGTTGTTTGTATGCTTTTTAAATCTTTCTTTGACCATGATTATGAACTGACTCTGCATCTGAGGCAGAGGAGGAAGTCCTGGATTCAGACAGTGAGTGAATTTTGTAAACAAGAGGAATCATCTGATGATGAAGCCATTCTCAGTGGGGTGGAAGAGCGTCTTTTAAAAGAGGACACTGATGTGCTGATAGCGAAATAATACATTATAGTCAACGGAGTAACCCAGTGTCCCTCAGAACCCAGATATTAAGAAGAATCAAATTTAAATGGTTCTGTCGGGGACAAGCCAATTGCTTAGCACATATTAAGAATTAATCAACAAAGTCTAATACATTCTTTCAAGACATTTTAAATGGAACACTCAAGAAAAGTTTTCAAAGCACATTATTTACTAGTTCATTTCTTATACATCTCAACATATGAATGACATGTAAATAAAGTGAATCAAGTGAACAAGTTGATATGAGTGACAATGTGATATATTACAGTAAGTGTAGATAAAATATACAAGAATTTACAGATGTAAGGAAAAATACAAATAAAGAGGGGGAACTGCTCTAACAAATTTTTCTTACTTTTTTTCTGTTCTTTTATTATATGTTCTCCTTAGGGCTGAGAAAATGTGGGGCATGAGCAGGAATAACTGTCGACACTTCGACCCTAGTGTCTGCACAAATGAAATGCGTCAAAGCGGGTCTTCCTCAGGAATTAAAGCAATAGATGACACACAAAATTAGACTACACCCTCATCTAAGTTGTATTAGTGTTGGACGGCATCTATCCAAAAGCATTCATCAGTTTTAAACGCCTATGACGGTTGTATTTATTATGACCCCAGTTTTTGAAGGTGGTGGTATAAAAATGACCACCTGTGCAGTCAAGGCAAAAAGCACTAGTAAGGTTGGAATCTGGTCTGCTCAATCAGAAGCAAGGTGAACATTCAGCCACTTTCTCTTGAGAGCTTCGTTTAGACCTTCGTTTAAAGCACACAATGAATGTGTAGTCCTCAGACCACAGAGAGCGCAGTATTAGGTATCTGGTTTGCAGCCTGGGGCTGAAAAGCTGAACTCTGGGTTGCCCCAAACATGGTGTAACCAACGTTGCCTGCCGTTAGGGGTTTTTTCAGGGTGTAGAGTGAATATTACATTTTTTTTGCTTATAAATTTCTTTCTGTTGTTTATGGACGATGTATTTTTGGATGAGATTTTTGAACAGACTAATTTGTATGCAGAACAGTATTTGAGTGACAACAGTGCCAGACTTCAGCCACACTCTGAAGCTACCCGGTGGACTCCCACAAATCTGGAAGAGTTTAAAAAGTTCTTGGGTTTAACTTTATTGACGGGCTTGAGAAGAAAGCTGCCACTGTCTTCATAGTCGTCTACTAGTTCCTTGATGGCAACAGCTATATGTCTTGCAACCATGAGTCATGATCATATTTGCTTATTCTTCAGATGCTACCGTTTGTTGAAAAGGATTCAGCATTAGTCACAAAGCAATGTACAAAGTTCCCCAGATGGGGTAGTGGAAAGCCAGAGTGTGCCGAGTGGAGCGTGAAAAGAGAGGGAAAGAAAAGCCAAAGAAGGGGAATTTCCCTTGTTGGAACTAAAACCCTCACACATCTAGCAAGCTAGATGTCATGCTTCATCATATGGGTTCTGCTCCTCGTCAGACTGGCGCTGCAATGTCTGACGGGCACCCGTAAAGGGGCTCTTTATCAGAGATCTTTTGTTCCAGCCATATGGTGCATGTGGGTGTGAGGGAAGAAAAAGGGTGTAGTTGTGAGAAAGTGGTGAATTAAAAAAGGTGGGTCAGTCCACAATAAATTTTATTGGCGTGGCTGACGCCTTTGATTAAAATTTTGGGAGGGGAGATATGTGCATAGGTTAGTACAAAGCAAGATACCTACAACCCCCTAATCAGGTCAACATGTTTCTTGCCCGGATGGCAATTCGTCAGGACCTATGTGAGACGTACTACACAGTGAAAATGAGTGTTCATACAACCTTATGTCTTGAGGTCATACAAGGGCATGCAAAGAGGTCCTGCTGAGCTGGGGTGACCCTAAGGGAGATCCTAAGGTGCCCCGCCATCTGCTTCAGTGGGACCTGCACGTATAGGTCAGGAAACCGGATAGCGTGCGGTCAGCGCCGCTAACACCTACCCCCACCGTCTCGTCAGGATGAGCAGCTGGTTGGCATTCAGAATTGCCACAAGATCACCCAGATTGTGACTGTCTTTTTAAGATTCAACCTGTCCTTGATCATTTTGTCAGTTGATTTTCAGACATCTATGTACCAGGGAAAGAAATAGCTGTGGAGGAGTCATTGGTCATGTTCAATGGCTGTTCGGTTTTTAGTTTAGGCAGTACATTCCTAGCAATAGGGCATGTTATGGAATTAAAATGTATATGCTGTTTGAGCGTAGAACTGGATATGTTTATCATTTCAGAGTGTACACTTGTATGGATTCCACTATTGAACCCCCTGGTGTCCTGTCCATTTTTGGAGTTAGTGAGAGAATTGTGTTGGAACTTGGCAGATGACTTTTTAACAAAGAGCACCATTTGTAGGTAGATGACTCCCACACTGATGTTGCCGTGTTTTCAGGGAACTGTTCAAAGTGAACACTGTTGCTTGTAGCACAATTCCCTCTAACGGTAAATGTTTCCCCAAAGGGGACAGTGCAGTGCAGTGCCTTGTGTACTGAAGAACTTCTCGCTTTGAAACTTTCAGACAGGAGAGATGTGTACATGCTAACTACCATTCATGAGGCAAATACTTCACCTGTGACTGCTTGGGTTCAGGTTGCTGCAGTGCACACACCTTTGTGCATTTTAGATGACAATAAGCACATAAGTAGTGTAGATAGAGAAGATCAGAGGTTGGAACCTTACACTGCTGTTCGTTAGGCTTACATTTGGGATAAGAAGTTGGCAATCCATTTATTCCATTTAGAAACCTTCAATGTATTTGTCATATTCAAGGATTTTTCTCCAGAGTCCAAAGGTTGCCTTCTGTTCAGTTTCAGCAGTCTGTGATAGGAAACCTTGTTGTCTTGTTGACCTCTGAGGCGGAAGCCGGAGGTGTGTTATTTTGCTGTTTATTTAAAAAACTTATTTCTCTTCACTTTCACTGTTTTTAAAACTGCACTCACCTGCACTTAAAGCGCTCGCTTCTAGCGCCTAGCAGGACCGCCTAATTGACCCCTGATACAGCTGACTGAGCGCTGAGACAGGGAAACTCCCCTCCAACCGCCATCACCGCTCGAAGGGTAGACACGCCCACTTCGAGGCCACGCCCCCCTGCAGTACTTAAGCGCTGCCTACTAGCGCTGGGACATTCTTGTTGACCTCTGAGGCGGAAGCCGGAGGTGTGTTATTTTGCTGTTTATTTAAAAAAAAAAACTTATTTCTCTTCACTTTCACTGTTTTTAAAACTGCACTCACCTGCACTTAAAGCGCTCGCTTCTAGCGCCTAGCAGGACCGCCTAATTGACCCCTGATACAGCTGACTGAGCGCTGAGACAGGGAAACTCCCCTCCAACCGCCATCACCGCTCGAAGGGTAGACACGCCCACTTCGAGGCCACGCCCCCCTGCAGTACTTAAGCGCTGCCTACTAGCGCTGGGACATTCTTGTTGACCTCTGAGGCGGAAGCCGGAGGTGTGTTATTTTGCTGTTTATTTAAAAAAAAAAAAACTTATTTCTCTTCACTTTCACTGTTTTTAAAACTGCACTCACCTGCACTTAAAGCGCTCGCTTCTAGCGCCTAGCAGGACCGCCTAATTGACCCCTGATACAGCTGACTGAGCGCTGAGACAGGGAAACTCCCCTCCAACCGCCATCACCGCTCGAAGGGTAGACACGCCCACTTCGAGGCCACGCCCCCCTGCAGTACTTAAGCGCTGCCTACTAGCGCTGGGACATTCTTGTTGACCTCTGAGGCGGAAGCCGGAGGTGTGTTATTTTGCTGTTTATTTAAAAAAAAAAAACTTATTTCTCTTCACTTTCACTGTTCTTAAAACTGCACTCACCTGCACTTAAAGCGCTCGCTTCTAGCGCCTAGCAGGACCGCCTAATTGACCCCTGATACAGCTGACTGAGCGCTGAGACAGGGAAACTCCCCTCCAACCGCCATCACCGCTCGAAGGGTAGACACGCCCACTTCGAGGCCACGCCCCCCTCCCTCCACCCCAAATGTGCCGGCCATACCAGCGCAGCGGACGAGCACAGCGGGAGCGCCTAAGGCAAGCCCGTCTGCGCCCGTCCGCGCACGACCGGGCCTAGGGCCAGACGCTATGCCCGACCCTACCGCCACAAGGAGACACTACTCTCGTCGAGATCTCCTCTGCCTTAGACCTATTAGAAACAGCAACTGCCATGGGATATCCGACCCCAACGTCCCCTTCACTGGATGCAACACCTGCAAAACTGGAAATTTACTCCTTCCCAGTGTGACTCCCCCGCTCCCGGGGCTCAAAATAGCGACACTCAATTGCAGATCGCTGCCCAAGCACGCCCTACTCATAAACCATCTTATCGTTGATCACGAGTTGGATATACTTTTCCTAACCGAAACATGGATCACCGGTCACTCTAACTTCGACATAGTCTCAGCCCTCCCCCCGGGCTTCCTCATCATGTCCCAACCCTGTCCTCTTGGTCGAGGAGGTGGACTGGCCATCATCCACCGAGACTACTTCATCTGTAGATCTACTGAGACTCAGAGCCAGGAGTCGGAGAGCTGCCTCTTCTCGCTCCAGCTTTCCCCGACCAACTCCCTGTCGGGCCTTCTGGTCTATCGGCCCCCAGGGCACTTCGGCCCCTTCTCGGCCGCTTTTCTGGAAACCGTTTCATCCCTGGCCCACCTAACATCTAACTTCCTGATTACAGGTGACCTCAACATCCATTTCGATGACCCTTTCGACACAGGAGCATCTGACTTAATTTGTGATCTGGGCGCCCTCGGCCTCTCCCTGGCCAATTCAGGAGCTACGCATTTGAAAGGACATCTGCTCGATCCTGTGTTCTCAAACATCCCTTCCCTTCAATTTACTAACTCCCTCCCCCTCCCGTGGACAGATCACTTCTTGGTCTCAGTCTTCCTTCCAGGCTCTTTTAAAAAACCTCATAAACCTACATCCTACACCAAGGACAGATCCTGGGCCAGACTTTCGGTGGAAGACTGGGCCCTTGCTCTGGACGCCACCACCCCCAGTCTCACAGCCGACCCCGCCATTGCGGACACCCAGTTCAGAGACTGGATTTCCTCCTCCCTTGACAGCCTCATCCCCCTCAAGATCCGAGAGGTCAATAATAAAATCAAGGGCCAAGCACCTTGGTATAATCCCGACCTCAGAACGCTCCGTAAAGAGTGTAAAAAGGCCGAGAGAGTGTGGAGGAAAGACTGGCTCCACAGTAACAAAGACTTGTATCACAATGCAGTAAGACGTTACAAAACTGCCTTGAAGTCAGCCAAAGCGACATATTATGACAATAGAATCAAAACCGCGACAAACTCTTCTAAGGAATCATACCGGATAGTCAAAGAACTACTGAACGTCCCAACAGCACCCTCCTCTCCTTCTCCCCCCCCAGACAGAAGTAAGGATCTGGCCAACTATTTCGACTCTAAAATCTTGCGGATACTGGACTCCCTACCCACCGTTAGTCCCCCTTCCATCGCGTACATAGCGGACGGTAACAACAATCCACAGCTGGACACTTTCAGAGCAGTTTCCCTCTCTGAAGTCACTTCCACGCTGGAGAAAATGAAAAGCGGATCTCCCCTCGACCCAGCCCCGGCTAGATTCCTAAAAAAGGTATCTCACAATATAGCCCCTATCATCAAGGACCTTATCAACACTTCCTTGTCGGAAGGCACGGTGCCCCCTAACTGGAAGAATGCAGTCGTTAAGGCCCTGCTAAAAAAGCCCCAACTCAACCCGGACGACATGGCTAACTACCGTCCTATCTCGCTGCTCCCTTGTATCAGTAAGATGGCGGAAAAGCTAGTCAACTCGCAACTGTCCCAATTCCTTGAGACCAACCATCTCTTGCGCCAATCCCAAACCGGGTTCCGACCCAGCCATGGCACGGACACCGCCCTCCTCTCTGTCATCGAGGAGGCAAGGGGCATTCTGGACTCAGGAGGATCAGTGGCAGTGATCCTCCTGGACCTAAGTGCCGCCTTTGATACGGTGGACCACCGTGTCCTATTACATCGCCTGGCCAAGGCAGGAATTGTGGGCTCGGCGAGAGCATGGATTGAATCCTTTCTTTCCAACCGCTCTTTTCAGGTGTGGGACGGTAACTCTCGGTCAGAACCACTTCCTCTCAAAAACGGAGTTCCCCAGGGGTCGTCGCTCAGCCCCACCCTGTTTAATGTCTATATGGCCCCCCTGGAAGACGTAGTGGCACACTATGGTATAAAAATAATAAACTACGCAGACGACACTCAACTAGTCGTCTCCCTGTCCCACCTGGATAACCATCCTGACAGCCTGCTGAACTGTCTCCAGGACATCCATACCTGGATGTGCGACTCGGCCTTGAAGCTGAATGGTGCAAAGACCGAGATCATGCTTCTGGGCAACAAATGGACGTCCATCCCACCTTCAGTTTGGCCTGACACCTTTGGCGAAATTCCCTCACCAAAAAAGGAGATCAAAACTCTAGGAGTATGGCTGGAACCCGACCTAACCATGAAGAGGCAGGCGACCAAGACTGCGGGTACGTGCATTGGTCTCCTGCGATCCGTGCGTAAGATCCTACCCCTTCTCCCCCCGCTATCCAGGAAATTACTGATCCAGGGACTTGTCTTAGCCCGGCTCGACTACAGCAACGCCATCTATCTTGGGTCTCCGGAATACACCCTGGCCAAACTCCAACGCACCCAAAATGCGGCGGCCAGGCTCATTATGAACCTCCCCCCTAGAGTTTCAGCCAAGCCTGCCCTCAAAGCCCTACACTGGCTCCCTGTTCGCCAGAGAGTAGAATTTAAAGCCCTGTGCACCACCCACAAGCTTATTAATGGAGGTGGCCCAGCCGCTCTTAGACACATGGTTACCCCATATAAAGCTTCCAGACCCCTCCGCTCTGACGCCGAACATCTGGCCACTGTACCTAAATTCAGGAAGGCTCGAACCGGCGGCCGTCGCTTTGCGGTCAAAGCCTCCATAGGTTGGAACGCACTCCCTCACAGCCTACGTCTGGAACCCTCGCACACCCTGTTCCGTAAGAAACTCAAAACCCTTCTGTTTCCTAAATAATTCTCCCCCTCTCCCCCTCTTCTGGTCTGCACAGTTTTATAGCGCGGGGATGCCTACGGGTCACCAGGCGCTCTAGAAATCGCAAAATAAATAAATAAATAAATAGTGGGACAGGCAAGTGTTCCTAGAGTTGGAGTGGTGGAGGATGTGGCTGGATTGAAATATCACCACTTTCCTGATCACTTTCCTCCCACCCCCAAAAAAGACTTTCCCAGTAGGAGATGTAGAGTCTGTATCCAAAGAGGTATGCAAAGGAGAGTGGTATGTACTGCCCTGATTGTCTTACACCTGGGCTGTGTGTGCCCACATGTTTTAAATTGTACTAAAAATAAACAAGTTATGGGGAGTAAAATGACGTATCTGTATTATTTTATAGGTTTGGTTCAGATTTCGCAGTTGGCATTAGTGTCATGTATTTAGTTAGAGCTGTTGTGCTTGTAGTTAGTGTTGAATCTATTTCTAATTGGTTTGTGTTTTCTTTTTTGTTAAAAGAAAATGTGACGTGGAGTACATGGACTGGTGCTTGACTGGCCATGTGAGTGGGCTGGCAATTGGCTAGCAGTGTGTGTAAGCTTGGCTGGCAGTGTGTATGGAATGACATTTGGCTGCGAAGTGAATGGACTGGCACACGGCTTGCAGTGTGTGTGAGCTGGCATTAGGCTAGCAGTGTGTGAGTAGTGACTTGCTGCTGGTCACTACACACAAGGCTGGCCAAATGCCAGTCCATACTCTCCGTCAGCTGCCAGCCTGTGTGATTGCTGTGTCAGTCATGTGGGTCTATGAAAGTGATGGGCCCTTGAATGCCACTTTCCATTGGTGTGAGTGTTGTAATGTGGTGGGCCTGCGGCTGGCAGTGTGAATGGTATTGTGTGTGTCACACATGAACGGTGTTTGAGTAACCAAAAAAGTGGTTGGTGCCTTGACACAGCTTTACAGCTCACAAGCTGTGAGGCATTGGTTCAGCTTTTTGACCTTTTCAATTAATCACAGTGTATTTCATTTTTGCGAAATCTCTTCTAACAATAGTTACATTTTGAAAATGTTATTCACCCTTGTGCCAAATCTTGCCAATATGTGTGTGAAGTAATATTTGCCTTTTCTTGTTTTCTCTGCCAGGGTGCACATTTCCTAAAGTGAACATCTATCAGTCCTAGATAATTTCATAAATAGACACCTAGGGTAGTACAGGGCAGTATGCCTCTTGTGGATCCCATCACGTCTTCTTACCCACAATGCCCTGTAAACCTCAAAATGTGACTAAAATCATACATGTTCCTTGCATATCTAGGCCATATTCTTCCCAAATCAGAAAGAGAGCACAAATTTCCTACCACCCAGAGTTTCCCCAGGTGTCCCGATAAAAATGCTACCTCACTTGTGTGGGTGTGCCAAGTGCCCGTAGAAGGGAAGGGCCCAAACAAGAATGAGGAAACATTAAAACGATCTATCACAAAACAACCTGTTTTGGCAAAACTAGGGGAACCTACCAAACCTAGACATTTCTAAAAACTAGACACACGGGGAGTCCAAGAAAGTGTGGTCTGTGTGGATCCCCCAACATATACCCTCCAAACCTCAAATGTAGCTATAAAAACACATTTTCCTTACATATCTGTTTGAAAAATAATGGGATCACTGAGCAGACACACATTTCCTACCCCCACAGAGTTCCCCCAGGTCTCCTAAAAAAAGTAGTAACTCACTTGTGTGAGTGGATCAAGGGTCTGCGACAGGGAAGGGCCCAAATTGTATTGTGGAGGCATCAAAATCATCAATAGAACCAATCAGGAAGGAGCGTACTAATAATACAATGTCCATAGAATAACTTAAATCCACAATAACTCTTCTCCACAAAGATGTCTTCTGTATTTTCCAAAGTTTTCTTTATTGTTTCAACTCAACAATTTTCATAGGATCACAGTACAAATTTAACAGCCGACGCGTTTCGTCCCGTGATGGGACGTCCTCAGGGCTGTGAAAGACAAATGTAAACACATAATCACAAACAAATTCATCTCAAAATAAGTCCACAAAAGCTGACTTCTGCGATTCTGTTTCTGTGATCATCAGCATCGTGAGCAGACCATCTAGGCCACCCTATGAATCATAACATCGGTAATTATAACCACTTACAGATACAACAAAATACCACTGCCTAATGAACATTCTAAACATCCAAAATTGCTACACATTTTCTATCAACTGCAACGATAATTCCTACAGTTGGTCCTTCTTGAGCTTCATATTATTAAGTTTTAAGTAGAGGATCTAAAATGCAGAGAGAGGTAATCAATGAGTTCAATAGTAATTACTGATGCAGTTACCCCATTTGCTTAAATATGTCTACCAGGGCAATTCTTCATCAATTCTTCATCCTTTTATTATTAATACCACTATTAGCCCGGTCCTCCCTGAGTACACAACTGTGTCAAAAAGAATTTTATTTTATTTTATCTAAACATAACCACATTATAATAATGGTCCCACTAAAATAAAGGCTCATAGTATCCCACTTGAATTTAGGACTTACTTAGTATAATCTCCTAATAATGTCTTTGTTTGCTCCAATCGTTACACCAACGTCAACCATCCAATATTCACCGCATAGGATAATTCTCCTAAACAAAATAAATTAAACGGCCAAGCAATTGTCAAGTCTTGTCTGCCCAAATATTCCAACCTTCTTTAATCTCCCAAGTCCACACACAAAATCCCACCTAGGCATCTCACCTTATTACAGGTTCACTGTTCTCAATCTTATTACTTCCTTCCTTCTTTGCTTCTTATTCCACTCATAACTTCCTATTTGCCTTGTTTCCTTTGCTGACATCCGTACTGAAGATGAAACAAACAAACAAACACACTCAATTAAACTACCAACTATCAACCTTTCACTTCCTCCTTACTCTGTTAACTCTCGGTTCTATTCTCACCTCTGCATTATCTGACCGTCCCCTTGATCACCATCCTGGCACAAACCCGATTCAGTCTGTAATGACTCTGTGTGGTTACTGTGTTTATGTACTTAGTGGATCCAATTACCTGACCTAATCAGCCACTTAATTCCTTCTACATTATCCACACCTGTACGTTAACACGAACTTTCTCCGTGGTCCGCATCCATTCCCATTACTTAGTTTCCTTTCTCCCGTAACTCCGTACTCCGTGCTATTTCCTGATTTGCTGATAGTCGAAAACCTGTCCTCTTATTGGTTAAAAATACCATCAATCGCCGCTACACTCTACCGGTATCCGGCGGCCGAATTCGCCAAGACTTTCATACCTTAATACCATTGCACATATTTAACTTATACCTTATTACAATGCTAATCTTCACCGCAATAGTTGTTAACGCCCAAACTAAGTTTCCCTTTATACTATGAATTCAATCATGGATATGTCACCAATATCATTCCATCCTCCCACTTGATGTCCTGTAGTTTATTTAGGACATCAGTAGTATCACGTATGTATGAGGGCAAATTAATCACCAATGGTTTCATAAAACCATCTACAAACTCGGATAAGTTCAGAATTGCCCTGGTAGACATATTTAAGCAAATGGGGTGGGCTTAGTGATATTAAACCTTGAATAAGCAAGAACACCCCAATGGGGTGACTGCATCAGTAATTATTTTTGAACTCATTGATTACCTCTCTCTGCATTTTAGATCCTCTACTAAACCTCAAATTTTGAGTCGCCTTCAGAATTTCTGCGAAAAGATAGAAATACATGATCAAGTCACATTTTGAATGTTATAAGTGATCTAAGGTGAGCCCTTATATAGAACACAGGTTGTTAATCATGAAAGCAGTTTTTTAATAATATGAAGCTCAAGAAGGACCAACTGTAGGAATTATCGTTGCTGTTGATAGAAAATGTGTAGCAATTTTGGATGTTTAGAATGTTCATTACGCAGTGGTATTTTGTTGTATCTGTAAGTGGTTATAATTACCGATGTTATGATTAATAGGGTGGCCTAGATGGTCTGCTCACGATGCTGATGATCACAGAAACAGAATCGTAGAAGTCAGCTTTTGTGGACTTATTTTGAGATGAATTTGTTTGTGATTATGTGTTTACATTTGTCTTTCACAGCCCTGAGGACGTCCCATCATGGGAAGAAACGCGTCGGCTGTTAAATTTGTACTGTGATCCTAAGAAAATTGTTGAGTCGAAAGAATAAAGAAAACTTTGGAAAATACAGAAGTCATCTTTGTGGAGAAGAGTTATTGTGGATTTAAGTTATTCTATGGACATTGTATTATTAGTACGCTCCTTCCTGATTGTTGTTTTATAGGAAGGAGGGGCGTTGAGCGTAATCAATACTTGAATTTTTGAATATTGCTCGTCAAGTGTGCCAACTGGGTGACCCCGTTATCGCCAAGTTCGTGTTAGTACCATCAAAATGATCCATCATGAAATGACCTGGTTTTACAATAGGGTTGTCTGCGTTTTGACCCCGAGCTCAGCGGCCATCTAGGAAACCTACCAAATCCAGACTTTCAGAAAGCCAGACACCTGATGGAGTTCAGGGAAGTATGTTTTGCTTAGATCACCCAACGTTTTCTTACCTAGAATCCAGAGGCATATCTAAAACATTTCTAAAACAACTCACATTTTTCTCACATTTCTGTGCGGAACAGTTGTGAGATCACTAAGATGGCACACATTTCCTACCACCCAGCGTTCCTCCAGGCCTCCCAATTAAAATGCTGCCTCAATTGTGTGGGTGGGCCAACTGCCCACGACCAGGAAGGGCCCAAAACATATTGTGAACACATCAAATTTATCTATCACAAAAAAACCTGGTTTTACAAGGAGGGCACCTGTGCTTTTGGTCTGGAGCTTGGTGACCATCTTGGGAAACCTACCAAACCCAGATATTTCTGAAAACTAGACACCGAGTATAGTCCAGTGAGATGTGAATTGTGTGGATCCCCTAAAGTTGTCTTACCCAGAATACCCTGGATACCTTAAATGTAGCTGTGTAGGATCACCCACTGGCACAAACCTCTTACCACCCTGTATCCCTCACCTGTGTGGGTGCCAAAGCAGAGTCAGCCTAAAAACATATTAAATAAAATGCCCTCTTGGGATTGCTTTGGTTCCCTCTAAATCTCTACACGATTTTGGCCCTTTGTTGTCGCAGGCACTTGGCCCACCCACACAAGTGAAGTATAATTTTTGTAAGGAGACCAGGGGAATGCTGTGTGTTAGGAAATGTGTGCTGATCCCACACATAATTGTTGAGAAAATGCCATTTTATAGCTAAATTTGAGGTTTGCAGGGAATTCTGGGTAGGAAAACGTTGGGGGATCCATGCAAGCCACACCTCCCTGAATTCCCCCGGCTAGCTAGTTTTCAGAAAAGTCTGAGATTGATAGGTTTCCCTAGATGGGCGCTGAGCCCGATACCAAAAATGCAAGTGACCCTCTTGCAAAACCAGATTGTTTTGTGATTGCTCATTTTGATGCCTCCACAATACTTTTTGGGCCTTTCATGTTGTGACCACTTGGCCCGCCTACACAAGGGAGGAAGCAGTTTTACTGAGAGACCTGGGGGAATGGTGGGTTATTGGAAATATGTGCCAGCCTGGGGATCCCACAACTATCTCGCACACAGAAATGTGACGAAAATTAGATTTATTTTTAGCTAAATTTGAAGTGTGCGATGGATTCTGAGTAAGAAAATCTTGGGGTTTCACTCAAGCCACACCTCCCTGGACTCCCTTGGATGTCTAGTTTTCAGAAAAGTCTGGGTTTGGTAGGTTTCCTTAGATCGTTGTTGAGCCTGTGACCAAAAACGCAGGTGAGCTTCTTGCAAAACCAGGTCGTTTTGTGATCGATAATTTTGACACCTCCACATTTTGGTCCCTTCATGTCGTTGGCACTGGGCCTATTCACACCAGTAACATAGCATTTTTATAGGGAGACCTGCGGTATTGCTGGGTAGTGAGAATTTTTTCCAGCCTGTGATCCAACAACTATCTCCTACACAGAAAAGTGATTTTGTTTTTGCTAAATTTGAAGTTTACAGGGGATTCTGGGTAAGAAAACTTTGAGGGGTCCACTCAAGACACACATCCCTGGACTCCCTCAGGTGTCTAATTTTCAGACGTGTGGGGTTTGGTTAGTTTCCCTAGCTGGCCACCAAGCCTGTGACCAGAAAGGCAGGTGACCCCCTTTAAAAACCAGCTCGTTTTGTGATAGATAATTTTGATTTCTCCGCAACACGTTTTGGGCCCCTACCTGTTGTGGGCACTAGGCCTACACACTATTTTTACTATTTTTATCAGAAGACTTGGAGGAATGCTGGGTGGAGGTAAGTTTTTGGCTCCTCTTAAATTCCAGAACTTTTCATCACTGAAATGTGCTGAAAATGTGTTTTTTCAGACACGTGTTGACGTTTGCAAGTGATTCTGGGTAAATAAACCAGGTGAGAGCCACACAAGTCACCCCATCCAAAATACCTCTAGATGTCTCGTTTTTTAAAATGTACAGGTTTTCTAGTTTTCTTAGATTCCGGCTGATCTAGGGCTCAAAATGCACAGTTAGGCACATTGCAAAAAAAAAGTTCAGTTTTTTGTAGAAAGATGTGATGTGTCCACGTTCCATTTTGGGCCATTTCCTGTTGCGGCACTAGGCCTACCCACACAAATGAGGTATCATTTGTATATGTGAAACTTGGGGAAATGATGGGTGGGGGATGTTTGTGGCTCCCCACATATTCCAGAACTTTCCATCTAAGAAATGTGAGGAATTTTTTTTTTTTCATTCACATTTTGAGGTTTGCAAGGGATTCTGGGTAACAGAACCTAGTGAGAACCACACATGTCACCCCATCCTGAATTCCCCTAGGAGTCTAGTTTTCAGAAATTGGCAAGTCTGATATGTTTCCCTAGATGCTGAGCTAGGGTCCAAAATCCACAGCTAGGCACATTGGGAAAAAGGGTCAGTTTTCATTGGAAACAGGTGATGTGCCACCATTACGTTTTGGGCTGTTTTCTTGTCAAAGGCACTAGACCAACCCACACAAGTGAGGTGACATTTTTTTATCAGAACACCTGGGGGAATGCCAGGTGGGTGGACGTTTGTGGCTCCCTGCAGATTCCAGAACTTTCCATCACAGCAATTTCAGGAAAATATGTTTTTAGTCAAGGTTTGAGATTAGCAAGGGACTCTTGGTAAATGAACTTGGGGAGGGCCATGCAAGTCAGCCCACCCTGAATACCCCTATGTGCCTAGTTTTAAAAAATGTGCAAGGTGGCTAGGTTTTTATAGGTAGTTTGCAAAAACAACAGGTGATGGACCGAATGAGGATCAATGTCACACATTCAACCCAGTCAAAAGATCTGGGTCCTAATCCATCGTTTTTTTGCACTCCACACCACCCTGGGTTAGACAATGGCGATATGCAAATCAGCTCTGACCCTGTGCCCCATGGGAACAGTCCAGTCCGAACTACAAAAGCCATGTCCTTCCCAGAACGGAATCAAGCATCCGAGGACCGGACCGGTTTCGAGGTAACACCTCTCATCAGCCCGGCTAGCTTGACTCCAGTGGTGTGGAGTGCCTGGGACCCACGTCTGGGCATCCCCAGTACACTTATAGCAAGTTTGCAAAAACAACAGGTGATGGACCGAATGAGGATCAATGTCACACATTCAACCCAGTCAAAAGATCTGGGTCCTAATCCATCGTTTTTTTGCACTCCACACCACCCTGGGTTAGACAATGGCGATATGCAAATCAGCTCTGACCCTGTGCCCCATGGGAACAGTCCAGTCCGAACTACAAAAGCCATGTCCTTCCCAGAACGGAATCAAGCATCCAAGGACCGGACCGGTTTCGAGGTAACACCTCTCATCAGCCCGGCTAGCTTGACTCCAGTGGTGTGGAGTGCCTGGGACCCACGTCTGGGCATCCCCAGTACACTTATAGCAAGTTTGCAAAAACAACAGGTGATGGACCGAATGAGGATCAATGTCACACATTCAACCCAGTCAAAAGATCTGGGTCCTAATCCATCGTTTTTTTGCACTCCACACCACCCTGGGTTAGACAATGGCGATATGCAAATCAGCTCTGACCCTGTGCCCCATGGGAACAGTCCAGTCCGAACTACAAAAGCCATGTCCTTCCCAGAACGGAATCAAGCATCCGAGGACCGGACCGGTTTCGAGGTAACACCTCTCATCAGCCCGGCTAGCTTGACTCCAGTGGTGTGGAGTGCCTGGGACCCACGTCTGGGCATCCCCAGTACACTTATAGCAAGTTTGCAAAAACAACAGGTGATGGACCGAATGAGGATCAATGTCACACATTCAACCCAGTCAAAAGATCTGGGTCCTAATCCATCGTTTTTTTGCACTCCACACCACCCTGGGTTAGACAATGGCGATATGCAAATCAGCTCTGACCCTGTGCCCCATGGGAACAGTCCAGTCCGAACTACAAAAGCCATGTCCTTCCCAGAACGGAATCAAGCATCCGAGGACCGGACCGGTTTCGAGGTAACACCTCTCATCAGCCCGGCTAGCTTGACTCCAGTGGTGTGGAGTGCCTGGGACCCACGTCTGGGCATCCCCAGTACACTTATAGCAAGTTTGCAAAAACAACAGGTGATGGACCGAATGAGGATCAATGTCACACATTCAACCCAGTCAAAAGATCTGGGTCCTAATCCATCGTTTTTTTGCACTCCACACCACCCTGGGTTAGACAATGGCGATATGCAAATCAGCTCTGACCCTGTGCCCCATGGGAACAGTCCAGTCCGAACTACAAAAGCCATGTCCTTCCCAGAACGGAATCAAGCATCCGAGGACCGGACCGGTTTCGAGGTAACACCTCTCATCAGCCCGGCTAGCTTGACTCCAGTGGTGTGGAGTGCCTGGGACCCACGTCTGGGCATCCCCAGTACACTTATAGCAAGTTTGCAAAAACAACAGGTGATGGACCGAATGAGGATCAATGTCACACATTCAACCCAGTCAAAAGATCTGGGTCCTAATCCATCGTTTTTTTGCACTCCACACCACCCTGGGTTAGACAATGGCGATATGCAAATCAGCTCTGACCCTGTGCCCCATGGGAACAGTCCAGTCCGAACTACAAAAGCCATGTCCTTCCCAGAACGGAATCAAGCATCCGAGGACCGGACCGGTTTCGAGGTAACACCTCTCATCAGCCCGGCTAGCTTGACTCCAGTGGTGTGGAGTGCCTGGGACCCACGTCTGGGCATCCCCAGTACACTTATAGCAAGTTTGCAAAAACAACAGGTGATGGACCGAATGAGGATCAATGTCACACATTCAACCCAGTCAAAAGATCTGGGTCCTAATCCATCGTTTTTTTGCACTCCACACCACCCTGGGTTAGACAATGGCGATATGCAAATCAGCTCTGACCCTGTGCCCCATGGGAACAGTCCAGTCCGAACTACAAAAGCCATGTCCTTCCCAGAACGGAATCAAGCATCCGAGGACCGGACCGGTTTCGAGGTAACACCTCTCATCAGCCCGGCTAGCTTGACTCCAGTGGTGTGGAGTGCCTGGGACCCACGTCTGGGCATCCCCAGTACACTTATAGCAAGTTTGCAAAAACAACAGGTGATGGACCGAATGAGGATCAATGTCACACATTCAACCCAGTCAAAAGATCTGGGTCCTAATCCATCGTTTTTTTGCACTCCACACCACCCTGGGTTAGACAATGGCGATATGCAAATCAGCTCTGACCCTGTGCCCCATGGGAACAGTCCAGTCCGAACTACAAAAGCCATGTCCTTCCCAGAACGGAATCAAGCATCCGAGGACCGGACCGGTTTCGAGGTAACACCTCTCATCAGCCCGGCTAGCTTGACTCCAGTGGTGTGGAGTGCCTGGGACCCACGTCTGGGCATCCCCAGTACACTTATAGCAAGTTTGCAAAAACAACAGGTGATGGACCGAATGAGGATCAATGTCACACATTCAACCCAGTCAAAAGATCTGGGTCCTAATCCATCGTTTTTTTGCACTCCACACCACCCTGGGTTAGACAATGGCGATATGCAAATCAGCTCTGACCCTGTGCCCCATGGGAACAGTCCAGTCCGAACTACAAAAGCCATGTCCTTCCCAGAACGGAATCAAGCATCCGAGGACCGGATTCGGTCCATCACCTGTTGTTTTTGCAAACTTGCTATAAGTGTACTGGGGATGCCCAGACGTGGGTCCCAGGCACTCCACACCACTGGAGTCAAGCTAGCCGGGCTGATGAGAGGTGTTACCTCGAAACCGGTCCGGTCCTCGGATGCTTGATTCCGTTCTGGGAAGGACATGGCTTTTGTAGTTCGGACTGGACTGTTCCCATGGGGCACAGGGTCAGAGCTGATTTGCATATCGCCATTGTCTAACCCAGGGTGGTGTGGAGTGCAAAAAAACGATGGATTTGGGCCCAGATCTTTGGACTGGGATGAATGTGTGACATTGATCCACATTCGGTCCATCACCTGTTTTGTTTGCAATTGCCGCCATAAGTGCGCTGGGGATGCTCAGACGTGGGTCCCAGGCACTCCACACCACTGGAGTCAAGCTAGCCGGGCTGATGAGAGGTGTTACCTCGAAACCGGTCCAGTCCTCGGATGCTTGATTCCGTTCTGGGAAGGACATGGCTTTTGTAGTTCGGACTGGACTGTTCCCATGGGGCACAGGGTCAGAGCTGATTTGCATATCGCCATTGTCTAACCCAGGGTGGTGTGGAGTGCAAAAAAACGATGGATTTGGGCCCAGATCTTTGGACTGGGATGAATGTGTGACATTGATCCACATTCGGTCCATCACCTGTTTTGTTTGCAATTGCCGCCATAAGTGCGCTGGGGATGCTCAGACGTGGGTCCCAGGCACTCCACACCACTGGAGTCAAGCTAGCCGGGCTGATGAGAGGTGTTACCTCGAAACCGGTCCGGTCCTCGGATGCTTGATTCCGTTCTGGGAAGGACATGGCTTTTGTAGTTCGGACTGGACTGTTCCCATGGGGCACAGGGTCAGAGCTGATTTGCATATCGCCATTGTCTAACCCAGGGTGGTGTGGAGTGCAAAAAAACGATGGATTTGGGCCCAGATCTTTGGACTGGGATGAATGTGTGACATTGATCCACATTCGGTCCATCACCTGTTTTGTTTGCAATTGCCGCCATAAGTGCGCTGGGGATGCTCAGACGTGGGTCCCAGGCACTCCACACCACTGGAGTCAAGCTAGCCGGGCTGATGAGAGGTGTTACCTCGAAACCGGTCCGGTCCTCGGATGCTTGATTCCGTTCTGGGAAGGACATGGCTTTTGTAGTTCGGACTGGACTGTTCCCATGGGGCACAGGGTCAGAGCTGATTTGCATATCGCCATTGTCTAACCCAGGGTGGTGTGGAGTGCAAAAAAACGATGGATTTGGGCCCAGATCTTTGGACTGGGATGAATGTGTGACATTGATCCACATTCGGTCCATCACCTGTTTTGTTTAGGTTTTTATAGGTGCCAGATGAGCTAGGTCCCAAAATCCACAGCTAAGTACATTGCTAAAAAAAGGGTAGGTTTTCTCAATGGAGGTACCATCATTATCATAAGACTTGGATGAATACTGGGTGGAAGGAGGTTTGTCATTCCCCTCAAGTTCCAGAACTTGCCATCACAGAAATGTGAGGAAAACGTGTTTTTTTAGACAAATGTTGAGGTTTGCAAGGGATTCTGTGTAACAGAAACTGGTAAGAACCACATACATAACCCATAACCCCATCCTGGATTCCCCTTGGTGTCTAGTTTTTAGAAATGTACAGGTTAGCTAGGTTTCTATATATGTCCTCTGAGCTAGGTCCCCAATCCACAGTTAGGCACATTGGAATAAAAGGGTCAGTTTTCCGTGGAAAATGTGATGTGTCCACATTGTGTTTTCAGCCATTTCCTGTTGTGGGCATTAGGTTTAATCACACAAGTGAGGTACCACTTTTATCAGGAAATTTGAGGAAATACAGAAAAGTAGAAGAAGTGTTATTTGTGCCTTCAAAGTGTGAGACAGTGTATAAGAATAAGGTAATTCTGAGATATACTCTCAAATTCACATGCTAGTATGGGGACAAATGACCACTGCTTCTAACATCTGTATCTTGTGTGCCCATTTCAGACATACATAGGTTTCCTTTTTTTCACTCTTTATATTTTACCAAATTAATTGCTGAATACCCGGAACACAATAAAAAACCATTGGACGGTGCAGCTGAGTTATTGGCTCTGGATACCTAGGGTTTTCATTGAACCCACAAGCCTTAGATATATTCCCACAACCAGAAGGATCTAGAAGACATAACAGTATATTGCTTTTGAAAATCTGCATTCGTTAGGAGAATTTACAGATAAAAACATAGAAAGAAATGGCAGTTTTTTTCAACTCAATTGCATTATTTTTTGTTTTAAACTGTTACTTATTATTGGAAAACCTTGAAGGATCTACACAAATCAACCCTTGCTGAATTTGGATTGTTTTCTACTTTTTACAAATATATAGCTTTTTGGGCTCTACCATGGGTTTCACACCCAATTCCACCACTAACTGGAAGGAGGCTGAAAGCACAAAAAATAGGAAAAAAGGTTTATCTCCCAGTAACATACCAAAACTGTGTTGAACATTTTTTTTTCTGATTCCTAAAATCTGGGAAGATAGTGGCTTTAGCACTGAAACCCTTTGTTGATTCCAATTGCAGGAAAAAGAGGTTTCTTCTGCAGCACATTTTGCTATCTTTCCCCAAAAAACAAAACACAGCTGTAATTTGGCTCATTTCTCAGTCCCCGGCAGTGTACACCACAAAACCTGGTTACCTTAGAATCCCCAAGATGTTGGAATAAATAGCCAAGAAAAGGCTTAGCACACGTGGGCAATGGCCTAGCAGCGAAGGCGTTAACCTGCTGCATTCAATGGGTTCACTGTCAAATGCATCATGTGTAGAAAAAGGACAGACTCATTGTTTACCAGCAGAGGACACTGGATGTTGTATATGTGTCACTTTGAATCCAGCAAAAAACTATTATTAGCCACATAATGATCTATTTTATGGGTGGCTGCATGTGCAATCCCATTCTTAGAGAAATAAGGGGGCATATTACCAAGCAGGGCAATAGGTAATTATCGCCACTTTAGCGGCCGTTTTCGGCCGCTAAGCAAAGATAAATCTATTGCCCTATTAGCAAGCTGTTGCTAACTGATGTTAGCGACAGCTTTTAGGCGATAGTGAGCAGTTTGGGGCCCGCTTTGCATGACTGAAAGCAGTCGCTAACGTCGCTATCGCCTATTAGCAAGGCAGGCTTAGCGATGGAAATATTCACGCTAAGCGCGAATATCTCCAAATACTAACACCTGCCCAGACCAGTACTTAGCCATGTTATCCAATGGGAGGTGGATAACATGGCTAAGAGCATTTCATTGCTAATGCGTGAATATCGCTGAATTCTCAGCGATATTCACGCATTTCGCCGCTATCGCTGGATATTTTGGCACAATGGAGAAAAACTTTGCTAATAGCATGTTTTCTCCGCTAACATATCCAGCAAAAGGCAGCGATAAAAAAAAGGCTCTAAGCGCATTTTGCGATTATTATCGCTATTCCTTGGTAATATTCCCCAAAGAATTTTAGAAGCTTAAATCAATGTACATACGTTTTAACGCTCATCAATGAAGGTCAGTGGTCAGTACCTCAAAACATAATTATTGACATGGCCCTGTGCTAAAACGGTATATATAATGGCTGTCTTCCTGATTGGAGCCTCCTAGAAGGGATATTGATTACGGGACAAATAATCATATGTGCAACATTATTGGCGCGGTGCGTCCATTGGGGCGTGGGGGCGTAGCCCCCCTGCCCGCAGCCGCCCCCAGCTCCCTCGGGGTTTATCTGAACTTAAGTAAACTGAGTTTACTTAAGTTCAAAGACGCGAGCCAAGGCGGGACAATTGACAATCATGTCAGTCAGCATGACATCAGACAGCCCACCCCCTTCAGAGTCTGAAGGGGTGTACGGTCTGGCGTCATGTTGATTGACATGATTGTCACCAGGCAGCAACACAAGTGCGCATGAGTGGGGATGGAGGGAGAATTTTTTTCCCATGTCCACTCATGCGCACTTGTGTTTGCGCTTTTTTGCGCATACCCATTAGGAGCCCGATTAATGGGCGTGCTGAGGGCGTAAAATAACCTGTGCCCCAAGGCGCCAAGGGTAGCAGAGGTGGTGCTGGCGTGGACCCGTACGGGCTGTTAGGTAAGTTTTGTTCTATATATTTGATTCTCTCCTCCCCCACGCGACACCCCCTGCGAGCGCTACTGCGAGTCCTCCCTCCCTTAAGCATGCCGGCCGGGCCACCGCTGACTACGTAATTGGGGTTGTCAAATGCTCCACCGATGGATCTGATTAGATTGCCTGGCTGCTTAAACCAAACCCGGCTGTTATTATCAGCACAACTCCAAGACCCCAGATAACACAAGGTACCCCAAAGGTCTACGACAATGCTCAAATTCCATTTGGCAGCAGGGCAGGTACTCACAAGCACTTGGCAGCCGTTCGAAATATGTGTCTGCCCTGTCATCCTTCCCAGAGCAGGGTTACACAGACTGCGCACTGCACTGGTATAGTCTATTCAATCTTCCCAGAACAAGCTGCAGATTTGTGTTTGACATTCCCAAGTTTTTCCGCGAGGTCTACCTTCCCTCGTGACATCGCTTTTGATGCCGGTTTCTGTACATTTGTGACAATGCGCCTTGCTGGAAGGTGGAAGCACATATTACTGCTGTGTCGATCCAGTTTGTTTCAGAAGCTTTTGTTTGTTTAGTGGACATAATTCCTTTTTAATCCTGTGAGAAGGGAGAATCATTTAGAAGAATTTGGCCACGTTCTATTATTACCCATCTTAAGTTTTTTTCACAGTTGAAGCCCCCTGCAAGTTTCGAGCCAGAGTGTAAAGTGTTGTGTTTGTGGATACACATGCCTAAAAGAATGTTTTTAATGTGCTTTACCAATCCATATGTAAAATTGATAGAAGCGCCGGCAGTGATTTAATAAAAAAAAAATATATGCTTCCTGCAGGCCTGTATTTGTGTCTATTTATTGTTCCTGCCCGTGCTCTCCACTGACTCATGCAGCACTTCAGATCGAGGCCGTCTTGGATAGATAGCAAGCAGGGAGAAGAAGATATGCCGTGTGACGCAGCAAGTTTACTGCCTACTTCAGACTCAGTGAAAAGGACTGGGCAGGAAACAATGTTTTGAATTTTAATAGAGAATAAGCGGCAGAGCATTGGATGTTTAACAGTGGAATTATGTGTTAGTGTTTTAAAGCAGAGTCACTAGAGTGATGCTTGTAGTCTTTATTTAAACAATCAAGCTTCCTTAATTATTAAGTATTTTGTACATGATTAAGACGTACTGCCTGGCTAATCGCTCATGAGTGACAGATGGCTGATGTTGGATGCGAATTGGCTTGCATTTTACTACTTGCGTTTGGAAGTGTAAACACACTGGTTTGTGCTGAAGGCAGCCGCTTCCAAACACTAGCAGTAAAATTCAAGCTAGTAATCAGGGTATAAAATAAAGCTAGCCAAACATACCTTGTAACACATTCCAATCCACGGATGGCACAGTGTGTAATTGTGTTATGCATCATCATCTTTATACAAGCCATAAACTGAATAGTGAGCTAAGACAAGCTTCATCGTAACATGCAATCATTGTAAGGCGAATCCACCTGGGACTCTCTTGTCTCTATGCATCTACTATGCTCCTACATAGCCTCCTCCCTCATCTGTCCATTGCCCCTCTCTCACATGCATTTCTTTTGTTTTGTAGTACTGTGTAGTGTAGGATTTCAGAGCCATTTACATCTCATACACACACACATTATAGAGAGACAATGGCATACGTGTATAAATCATTGCATAGGGAATGATACATAAAACAAATGTGGTATATATGGTGCAGGTGTCACATGTCAGCAATAATGGTAGGCAGTATAGTTTAAGGATGACTGTTTGGTCTGGAGCAGCACAAACATATAATTTAAAACCATGCGCTCACTGGCTGTGGTGCACTCAGGCGTCACTTTTATGCCTCACCACTTTCAAATGTCACCAGCCACCACTGAACATTAACAGTCCTGGCCTCAATATGCACACATTTACTGACACATATAAATCAAATGTAAGCAATATACTTGACATTTCCCGAAACACATGCTCCTGGGCTACAACATAACTCATGTGTGGAATCTGCAGAGATCATAAGTTGAGTCAGAATAACAATCCATAGCTTTCCAACACCACCAGCCCAACAGAAAGCTTATATACCTTGCATGGGCAACAGAGAGTAGGAATGAGGCATGAATAGACATAATGGTTGCCTCTATGCTGTTTCTTACCCCAGCCCCATTGTGTGCTGCCCAGCCCCTACACAGGCAGTCTAGGGCCATGGTGCAAGTGTGACCCATGCGCAACAATCAGAAATATCTGTATTACACCTCATTATGGTTTTTCTTTCACATGTTCTGCTTTTTCAACTCACATGGAAAGTGGAAAATGCCTGTAAGGATTGATTGTGTGCAGGAAGATATAGCTTCCTGCAGAAATACAACTGTCTCATAACACATACACCCTTGCACTGTGAAGTAAGAGTACAAACATTGGTGCTAGGTTGCATACAATGAGCCAGTGCAAGAGAGAGTTGAAATGCTCTGACACAACACACACAAGCAACTTAGCTTATTGCCCTGAGTTGAGTAAATCAGTTGCAAATATGCCCCTTTGTGCTCATTTAATCTAAAGACAACCATATATCGACATCACCCCATCACAAGATCTCTGCGACTCCCTCGCCTCGTTCTTCCACAGCAAGATTGACGACATCCACAATAGCTTCGGCACACCATCCTCGCATCCCACTGGCGAACCAACGCACCCCACCGCCACCCTCCCCACCTGGACCGCGGTGACCACCGAAGACACAGCCCGCACGATGAACACCATCCACTCCGGATCTCGGACTGACCCCTGCCCCCACCACGTCTTCAACAAGGCCGACTCCACCATCGCACCCCAACTCCGAGACGTCATCAACACCTCCTTCGACACCGCCACCTTCCCGGAGAGCTGGAAGCATGCCGAGCTCAGCGCCCTACTGAAGAAACCAACAGCGGACCCCACCAACCTCAAAAACTTCCACCCCATCTCGCTCCTCCCTTTTCCTGTCAAAGTCATTGAGAAGATCGCCAACAGACAGCTTGCCGCCTTCCTCGAGACAAACGGATCCCTCGATCCCTCGCAGTCAGGTTTCAGAGCCAACCACAGCACCGAGACCGCCCTCATCGCAGCCACCGACGACATCCGAGCCCTTCTCTACAACGGGGAAACAGCGGCACTCATCCTCTTGGACCTCTCCGCCACGTTCGACACTGTCTGCCACCCCAGACCGGCATCCAAGAGAAGGCACTGAAGTGGATCATCTCGTTCCTCGCTGGAAGAACACAGAGAGTACGCCTCCCCCCGTTCTGTTCTGAGGCCACAGAAGTCATCTGGGGCGTCCCGCAAGGATCATCACTCACCCCCCCCCCTCTTCAACGTCTACATGAGACCTCTCGCAGCCATCGCATGCCAACACAACCTCAACATCATCTCCTACGCAGACGACACCCAGCTGATCCTCTCCCTCACCAGAGACCCCGACACCGCCAGAACCAGCCTCCACGAAGGGATGAAAGACGTCGCCGAGTGGATGAAGAACAGCCGCCTGAAACTGAACTCAGACAAGACGGAAGTCCTCATCCTGGGACCATCGCCCTCTGCCTGGGACGACTCCTGGTGGCCCCCAGCCCTGGGCACCGCCCCCAAGCCAACAGACCACGCACGCAACCTGGGCTTCATCCTGGACTCCTCCCTCTCGATGACCAGACAAGTCAACGCCGTCTCCTCTTCATGCTTTCACACCCTCCGCATGCTCCGCAAGATCTTCCGATGGATCCCGATCGAAACCAGGAAGACGGTCACCCAGGCCCTCCTCACCAGCCGTCTGGACTACGGAAACACCCTCTACACCGGAACCACAGCCAAGCTACAGAAGAGACTCCAAAGCATCCAGAACGCCTCCGCCCGACTCATCCTGGACATCCCCCAATGCAGCCACATCTCCGGCCACCTGAGGGACCTGCACTGGCTCCCCGTCAACAAGAGAATCACGTTCTGGCTCCTCACCCACGCACACAAGTCTCTCCACAACCTGGGCCCCAAGTACCTCAACGACCGCCTGACCTTCCACACGCCCACCCGCCAGCTACGGTCTGCTAGCCTCGCCCTCGCCGCCATACCACGCATCCGAAGAGCCACCGCCGGAGGCAGATCCTTCTCCTACCTGGCGGCCAAGACATGGAACTCCCTCCCCATTCACCTTCGGCTGACCCAGGACCACCTCGCCTTCAGGAGACAACTCGAAACCTGGCTGTTCGAGTAGTAGCGGCCCACTTCCCCCAGGCGCCTTGAGACCCTTTCGGTGAGTAGCGCGCTATACAAGTGTTATGATTGATTGATTGATTGATATATGATTAGGCAGCAATGTTGTCCAATTCATGTGGTATATCTATGTGTGACACATCAATTACATGAGAATAGCAGTAGATGCAGCAATTGTTGTTCAGGCATCAGTAAATGGTATGTGGCCTTGGTGGCCATAGAGCCCACACATGAATACAGCAATTTTTGGCTAATATAGTTTGGATGATATTTATTACTGGTATAGCCACGTACATTCATGCAATACAATCAAACATGTTACGTATTCAAGACCTTCCAAGTAGATGTTGCCTGTCATTAATATTAAGTACTATTTAGGTGTTCATGACATTTAAAAGCAGGTAATGTATGTTTTTCACATGTATGAGGGCAATGTGTGTGTGAATCCTGTGATGCGCAGCCTGGTTCATGTGCACAGGAAACCTGGCCCAGGAGAGTCTCTGTAGGTTTGGATACTCATCTGGTGGAGCACTCATAATATTAGTGTACACTCATAGGGAACATCAGTGTAGTTTGCTGTGTTGTCTACAGTGACACCCTAATATACACCTATGGGAAAGGCTGCCTTGGAGTGCAGCTTCACTTCCCTTTGGTCTACAGAGACCAGTGAAATATCGAACTGGTGTGGAATCTGTGTGTCAAACCCAAACAGGAGAGATCCAATACGATATCTGTACAATCAATCAATCAATCAAAGGACTTTATTTGATCACTTTAGATCATGAAAATTTAACACAAAATAAGACGCATACATAAAAACTTAAAACAATTATAAATAACACAGTATATACATAACACATTGAATATACAAGCCTTACAATTTTTCATCTATTAAACACATTCAAATAGCAGCATATGAGAGTTAAAGCTCCTCTTTAAAATCTTAAAGTTTACATCTGTCAAATACATTAAAAAAAACAACATTTGGGGAAAAAAACTCCCCCAAAGAAAGCTTTAGCAAGGAACTGTCAGCAGTACAGCAAGATAGCAGCATAATAGAAGTGGAGTCCACAATTGAAACAAAAATAGAAGCTAATTTATACATGCTTCACGTGTCTTATCCTCATTGCTATTAAGAACTTAGCCATGCGAAAAAACACAATCTGGCTTGTGGTGTTTGTAGTATTCTGAACGCCTCCTGATGCTTCCTAAGGCACTGTTTCTACAAAGGGGAACAATCCACTTTGTACAAAGCTGTTTATAAAATGGACAGAAAACAGTACATGGATGAGTGATTTAGACTCCATTCAACAACCCATACAGAGATCATCATCAATGACCATTTCTTTGTGTCACTTCTTAGTGAAATCTTTTACAGGTAAGGATGCATACCTAAATTATAGGTATAGTTTCTTTGTCAATCGGGGAACAGGTTTGTCTATAGTATTCTCATACAATGTACCAGGTGTAAAATCAATAAAAGCAGCAGATAATATGATCCCTTACATTGCAAAATGTTGTCAACTGCAACACTTTCCAAGAAAATGGCTTTGATACTAGCCTTTGAGATTGAGCACATGGTCTTGGGAGAGTACCCAGTATGTATCAAGGATCAGCCT
Organism: Lissotriton vulgaris; assembly: GCF_964263255.1. Lineage (NCBI taxonomy): Eukaryota > Metazoa > Chordata > Amphibia > Caudata > Salamandridae > Lissotriton > Lissotriton vulgaris. The sequence goes on from NW_028247579.1 coordinate 520,756, forward strand.
TTACAGTACAAAGCCACAGGATCGTGCTTGCACATTGTGAAGTCAAGAGGTCTCTAAGGTCTACCCATCTATTCTCATTCTTATGAGCAATTTTTTGTCTACTGGATCTCAATAGAGAAGAATCAATTGGGTACTTACTGGGAGGTTTAGTAAATATCTCAAAAACATATGCTCCACTGTAGATAGGATCCAGCTTTTTGTACTACCCCATAGCTCCACACCATACAGGACCGATCCAAGAGCCTTGACAGTGTAAATCTCTAATGCAGGGGCCACACTTCTGGATATAGTTTTTCGGTGGATTTTTGCTATGTTAGCAGTGTGTTGGAACTGGTGTCCTTTACACTTGCGGAGCCCAGCATATGTTTTTTGTAAGTTTTATATCTGTACAGTTTATGGTTCATCCAGGATTGTCATATTTTCTGACTCACCTCAGGATCAGAGCCCAATACTTTTCTTGACCTGCTGTGCCAAGTTAGTTACATTTCTCTCCAGCAGCAAGAACACATGATCCCCACACAAAGGAAGCAGAGGAGATGTGGCCAGGGACTACTGGGTGGCACTATTTTGAAATGTCCCAGCAAGCTGTGCACAAGGCTTGTGACTGGGTTGGAGAAGTGATGTGGCACCCCAGGATAGGCCAGAGGTTACTTTTTCTGGAAAGTTCTGCCTTTACTTATAAGCTCTTGCGAAAGGTGTAGAGCTTTTTCTTGGTTGTCATTTTCTGCTGGACACTGGGACTGGAGAAGGCAGCCATGGTCAGCTAGAAGGAGGAACTCCCTGATATCCATCTGGCCTAAGTACTTTGATGACAGTTGCTCCCAGGACCAGTGGGGTTCTTCCCAGGACCAACCAAGGTAGTTGGTCCCCTTATACTCCCAAAGGAGACATTGGGGGAAATACTGGGCTTCTGCACCAAGGAGGAGAGAAGCCACAGAGGAGAAAAAGTAGAAAGGCTGACACAGAGAGCTACTGGAACCAGTTCCCTGTAATGTTTGCCACCTGGGAGGCCTGGAAGCCTGAGGAAAGTGTGATCGGAGCACAGGGAACTCCACTGCCAGCTGCAAAACTCCCCTGGGATAGGCCAAGGCTTGGGGTTCGCCAAGCGGGGAGCTTTAATTGTTGCCCTGGGAGGTCGTGTGCTCTGTGGCCCACTCCTCAGAGCTGCAAGGGGCCAGGGATCCCAAACTCCTGGTCGGATTTTCATCCTGGTGGCCCGGGACTCCCAACTCCAAAGTCCAAAATCACAAAGCGTCAATCACGGTTATTTGGCCATGCTGGAGTGGGGGAAAAGAACAATTTCAGGCCGAATCCAATGGGGCGCAGGATGGATACATGGATCAGGTTAGTCTAGCTGAAAAGTTTCCTTCTCTAAGTCTGTCACAAAGAGCCCAGTTTGTGATGAAGGAGGCCGTGAGGAGCAGGGAGAGTGTTGCGGATGGTCGTTGCTGTTTTGCAAATATCCTTTCGGGCATCGCGGACCGTTGCTGCTGCAGCTTTCGTTGGCAGTCACCACCGACTGTCGATGTTGAAGTGCCAATTCCATATCTCGAGTTGCTGTTTGTCAGCTTCAGGCACCAAATTATTAAAACACGAAAATGTCAACATTCTAAAAGTGGCATTTTCAGAATTGTGGCACAAAATCCAACTTTACTATTAAATAGGGTTTTAAATTGCAATTCAGTTTGTGTAAACATGTCTTTTATTCCTGCTCCTGATCAAAAGTTAACAATTATCAAATGTAATAAAGTAACCCAATGTTACCCAATGAGATATATGCCTTATATTAGTGAAAAGACAAATGTAAGAGTTTTTCACTACAAAGATAGGTAAAAAGTAAAAAGTACATGTTCAACTTTTTAAATACACTGCACCCTAGCCTAGGGGCTCTTTAGAGCCTACCCAAGGGGGGACGTATATTTATTGAAAAGGAATGTTTAGGCCAAGCAAAAAGTTTAACTTCACACATGCTACCAAAGAATTCCTGAGGGATGTATGATGGAACCCTATATGCATTTTCCACGCATGCATTTACACTGCAGTCACTACCCCAACTGAAACATTACAATGCATTCCTTTACCACACAAGTCATTACAATGTGGAGAAGTGTGGCTCAGTGCTTAGAGCGGCAGACCTTGATGCAGAACGCTGGCCAGGGACCAGGGTTCGATTGCCGCCTCGGCGGGTTTCGGGCTTAAATTCCTCTGACCGGATATTCTCGCCTCAGTGCCGATTCTAAGCTTGGGTCCCACGCTGCAACTCTGGGCAATAGCTTGCTTAGTCTCCACAAAGGCCCCCGATGCACAAGGGATGCCTGGTTTCACCATGGGATGCCCAGGGGTGGACACCCCACAAGGAAAAGCCAGGAGGGGTTCCCTTGTGGTAGGAGTACAAGCGCCGGGATGTCTCCGGGTCACTGTTCGCGCTATACAAATACGCCACATTTACATTTACATTTACTTGCCTCGAGGGGTTACTGGACTGGAATAGTATACATTACTTATCCAACTCCAGTTTTTGTATCAGTAGGGAAGGTGTTGGACTTAAAATCCAGCACCAGTCCAACAACTCGCCCCTAAAGCAAGTCGTTCTAACGACTTGCGTGGTAAGGGAATGCGTAATAACGTCGCAGTCAGGGTAGTGACTGCGGAGTAAAGGCAGTTTGTGGTTCTGCCTGCAGGGTAATGGATGTTTCCCAGTCCGGAGGCATATTTTAAAAGGGTTCCTTAAGTGAGTGGCACAATACATGCTGCATGCCCATTATTAGCATTTAATTTACAGTTCCAGCAACCACATGTGCTGCCCAGCTTGGCACAAAGGGGAAACCACATTGCAGTGGCCATATGTACTAAAATCTCCTGTTGCAATTGTCATTCCTGTTCAGGTGCTGTAAAAGACTGCCTTACTTGATACATAGGCTTGCAGAAGTCAGGGTGCACTGTCTAGCATGAGATCTTTAGTGAACGCATACTCTTTCAGTGTGAACAACCGCAGCCCATGCAGGTAAGAGCGATGGGGCGGTGGTCGTGGAGGGAGGGGACTTTGTCAGATGACGATGAGAGAAAATGTACTATTCAATTTATTTTCTATTGTGGTTGTCTGTCGAATCCCCCCCCCAAACCAGCCCCACCGCTCTTACCTGCACAAGCCACAGCTGAGGACAAATGTGTGTGTCTTGATAAACATAGGAGGAGCCCACGCTCTCAATGTGCGTTGTGAACTTCAGCACAAATGCTATGTGCGTGTTTGTTCCAGAAATGGAAATATTTCACCTTGGTAGCTACGGCTTCTAGGAGTCATTATGGGGCATATTATCAAGAACGGCGTTAATAATTATCGCCGGTTTAGCGGCAGAAAACTGCCTCTAAAGCGGCAATAATGGGCTTGATAATATGCCCTTGAGAATTCCAATAGAAGTCCATGTTCTGGTGTGAACATGGGCTTCTATTGGAATTCTCAAAAGCATATTATCAAGCGCATTATCGCCACTTTAGCTGCAGTTTTCTACAGCTAAACCAGCGATAATATTAACGCCAGCCTTGATAATATGCCCCTATGTTTTTTACACAAAGCCTAGTCTGGCTATCTTAGTAGAACGAGCTTTGCATGAAAGCCTTGTGGTCATTTCCTGCCAAAATCAGATGGCCTTCCTGCACATACTGAGAGCTGTTCGTGTTACAGTCATTTTATTACAAGGAGCTGACATGCTTAAAGAATGTGAGGACCCTGCTTCAAATTACACTTCGCACAGCACGTCCATTAGCTTGACGAGCCAATGCCTGTGAAGACAGAGATGCACACACCACGCTGAGGTCTATCATTAAACTAATGAGCGAGGACATATTTCCATTGCAGCATACTGTGGTCTTGGCATCTGACAAACGCATGTACTGTCTATTTCTCGTTTTTAGCACTTCTGTAATACCGTGTTTACGCTCCCCACGCCACTTGGTAAGTTTTCTGCAATGTACCAGCCATAGGAGGGACAACAGACACAGGTCATTAGAAAGCAAAGTTTGTCTGAGGATTTTGAAGGAAGTCTCTTTCATAGAGCAGTGTCTATAGCAAAAATGCAAACAAAGATGCTGCTAAGCAAAGACAATATTCAACCGTCCACTACCAAATACAGGTTATCTTGGTCTTTTTTCCTCTCCGTTTATGATGCCTCTGTACTGCCCACTTTCTCATTCATGAAGGTGATGGGTTGTTAAACTGTGCACTTGTATCTGAAATTGGCCATGCTCATTATAAATCATTTTCCGTTGCTGTTTCTTCGTGTTTTTAACAGCCTTTGAATCAAAATGAATGTTAAGGCAATAAGCAGAATGTACATTTTTCAAACAGAAAATAAGATGTAACCATGAAAGCAGCATGAATCTCATTCTGCGCGTAATTTGAACCGGTAATTGCAGTTGGGGCCCACCCGCACAGATTTTATCACTCATTTAGAGCACACTTTTATCACGAGCAAAACCAAGAAAAGCACAAAAAGGGAAAAATAGGGGAAAGAGACAGATGGAAAAACTGATAAATGTAGAAGCAGGTATGAAAAAGAACATGCAAAAGTGAGATAAAGGGGGGGCAGGGAGTGTGCGTCGGGAGATTAAAGAGCCATAAAGTGGAATTAAGACTATGCAGCCTCACCATGTTGTTCGATTCCAGAGCCGCAGGTTTCTGAACAAAACTTTGGGCCCCGGCTGTTATTGTTTTTACAAACTAAGCACTGCAATTTTGGCTAGACTTTACCAGCATGAACACTAAATTGTTGGGTAGAGAAAAGAAAAAAAATGAACGTTCAAAAGATGTCCATTGCAACACCATGTGAGAGGCGAAAATCATGGATTTCTCAAAGCATTGCAGGAAAAAAATGTGCACAGCCTTACTCACATGTATAACTATGTATTAACTTTTGGAGTATTGATTTTTAATGGAATGTAACTAATTTCACTGAAGTAACTCCAAAGCTATTATACGTCACAATATGTTGCCACAATTAAAATGGCTAGTATACAATTAAAAATTAAAAACTGTGACAAAGCACTTACATTACTATCTTATGCGTCATTTGAAACCTGGTTTTATTTATGAACTATATTAATACTAATGCTTATACTTTCACAATCACTACTAAAACTACCACTACTACTGGTAATAATAATAATAATAATAGCAATATTAATAATATTATTAGTAATAATAATAAGATGAATAAAAATATTGGGCCTTGTCTTCCAGGTTTTCAGGGACCTAAGTTTAATTGAGGTGTTCAAAAATAAATTTCTCTGGAAATAGAATCAGATCTTGATTTGAGGGGAGCTCTAGAGCCTCCAGTTCATGCTGTGTCATGCATGGATGTGGTCCTGCAGCAGACATTGAGGATGGGGAGCCAAATCGTCCTCTTACATGAAACAGACCCTCATACGTGGCATTCTCTGGGCTTGTTTTACAATTAATGTAGAATCAATTTATGTAATGCAACTTCAGCATGGAACTATATCTTCACAATCAATGACATAGATGAGATAGAGGTATGCCTGATGCAGGGTGTTATGGAAGCCTGGGGACAGCTCCGGTCCTCAGATAAAAACCTGCTAACAGTACCGAGGTTTATGAAGGCAAAGTAAGGAGGTAGAGCGTTCTCCACTGCTGCGGCTAAGCTGTGGAACTCCCTCCCGGAAGAGCTCTCTAATCAGGTGTCCCATTTTCTCAAAGACCTGGATTTTCTCACAGACTTCAGTGTGAGCATGTAATTTGTCTGCACCTTCAGGTTCGCAAATTGCGCCTTGACATCCTTGGACTAAGTTCGCGCTCTATAAATTCAATATTCATTAATTAATTAATTAATTAATTCATTCATTCATTCATTCATTCATTTGTTCATTTATCTTCTGCATAGTGCCTCAGGGGGCATAATGGTTGAACGGCTGCTTTGTGAGCCCCTGAGGCACGATCGTATTACTGAAGGGGCCACAGATGCTTGTGTAGCCGCTTCTGTAACATTGACAACACTGGCACACATGTAGTACCAGCATATTTTTGAGAGAGTGTTTCCTCATTTGTATGGGGCTGGCACCTGTGCAAATAAAGGGATCCCTTTGTTTTTGTGCCAACAACCTATTACAGATATGGGCCCAGAGAAACATAGGTCCTTAGGAGGTAAATTGACAATGACCTACAAAAAAGAGGCGCTCAGTCTTTCTCTGAATGTGCCTCTCCCAGGGTACAAAAGAGTTTGCTGCTGTCCTGGAGGCAGCACATTCATGATAATAGGGTGCACTCTCCTGATTTGTGCCATGTGCACCTCTTGAAAAGTATGCATGAGCTGGGAGGGAAAACATGGCGGCCGCCGGCTAGGGCAGGTCGCTCCTCTCCAGCGGAGCTCCCGTACCCCGGTGGAAAACGTAGCGGTAATGCAGCAGAACTTGAGCCTCTTACCATTTCGACTTTCCTAGGAGTCCTTTCGGTCTTTCTCCTCTTCCCGTCCGTGCACCCTCGCTTCGCCTGAGCCTCTCCGGCTATCGAACGCGGCACACGGTGTTGTGTGGTGTGCCTTCCTGGATTGTTTTGCCGCTTATGCCACTTATGCCGCTTGGATTCTTGGATTCTTTTGGGCATCCTCGGTCCCTCTCGGACGTAGCCTTGGACTTGAAACACCTGCCCGGCGGATGCACGGCTTCGGGGTCCTACCTTCCACCTCTCTTCCGCGGTGGACCGAGGCAGCCGTGGAGCTGCGACGGAGCCGCAGGGCGGCGGCTCGTGGAAACCTCGGAGGCAGTGGCAGCTTTCTTTTGGCCCAGAAGGGCTCGGCTGCATTAAAGGGAGGCTGCCTTGGCCCACCAAAAGTAATTCGACCAGGGATTGAGCCCCCTCGATCTGACAAACCAAAGTCACGAACACGTCGCCTTAAACTCAAACCAGAGGTAAGGTCTGCAACGGAGGAAGGAGCAGAACCTGCAGTCGGCAACCGCTGTGATCACAATACTGATCAACTTTCAAGTACGGTGACCGGGCGTGGGGGTGCCAAAGGTTCTATTAAGGGCGGGCTCGGGGAAACAAGGGTTATAGACACAACAGACACTGCAGACACCGTTATAGACTCTGTTATTGATCAAGTGCCGGGTTCCAGCGCAGTGAATGTAGCAGAAGGTATTACGAAATAGGGTACTCCAGGGTCTTCCATTTTTGTCTTTACCGGTAAACGTACTGCCATTATTCCTCGGGTTTCAGACCCTAAGCTTGGGGCCCAAAAAAAATTCAGAAATACTAACAGTAGCGCTGTGCGACTTACTCCCTCGCTTAGGACATTCTTTAAGGTACTGCCACAGGTCCTAGAAGTCACGTGTAGAGCGGGGGAGAATAGCCCTCAAGATAAAGGGATGAGTGGCCTTGATAACACCCAAGGGATCGCGTCCCCAACCCTGGTGGTCTCGGAATCTGCTGATAATATTTGAGAGGAGCCAGGGTCTCTAAATTTACTTGACAGAGGAAATAGTGATGAGCCAGTATCCTCAGATTGTGAATCTCGGGAGGGATATCTCTGGAGATACTCCTACATGAAATCAAGAGTGCATTTGCTGAATCTAAACGCAACCAGCATGAGATCAAAGCGGCGTTCAACGCACTTGACAAGAGAGTAGACCAGCTTGCCGAGAGGACAGATACTCTAGAAAGTACCGTTGGCGAATTAAAAGCTAAATTGGAATACGCTGAGGAAAAGATACAATCTCTAAGACGTGACGGAAACGCAACAAAGGAAAGAGTGGAGTCTTTGGAAAATTACTCACGGAGAAACAATATTAGACTCCTGAGGGTCCCGGAGGGAAAGGAGGGGGGAGAAATGAAAAAATTCATTGCCTCTTTGCTTAAAGAGACCCTGAACTTGGGGGAATCTGTTGAAGAGTTGGAGAGGGATATTCAGCGAGCCCACAGAGACCCATTTCGCCTAAACTCGGGGAGATCAAAACCCAGAAAGATCCTAGTGAACTTTCTAACCTACTGCACCAAGGAGAAAATATTAAACTTGGCGCTCAAAGCTACATCTTTAAAAGCCCCAGACTTCTCCTTTGTTGTTAGGTCCGATCTGTCTAAAACAACCCTCGAAAGACAGTGGGAGCTAGGCCAGAGAATGGAGAAATTCAGGGGTCTGGGGCCACTGTTCAGATGAGGTTTCCCGCCTTCCTGAGGGTCATGTATAATAATAAAATGCATAACATCCATTCCCCTCTGGAGGCAGATGAACTCCTAGCCTCTATTAGCGATCATCAGCAGGGAGCCCAACAGTGACTAAGAGATTAAGAGACTAAGAGATTAAGAGATTATTGGCCAGATGCATCAAAGTACTTTTTTGCGATTCCTAATTTGCGAAAATTACCGAATCGCAAATTAGGAATCTAAAAATGGTATGCATCATTATTTTCGCATTTTTTTGTGATTCGGTAAAAATCGCAATTTTTACCGAATCGCATAAAAAATGCGATTTTCAAATTGCGAATTCGCAATTCCCATTCATTCCTATGGGCTGAAATGCCCATAGGAATGAATGGGAATTGCGAATTCGCAATTTGAAATCGGAATTCAACAAAGCATTTCAAGGGTGCACCCATGAAATGCACTTTTACATGTAAGTTACAGACACACATGTCCTAAGGACATGTGTGTCTGTAACTTAACAGTTTAAAAAATGCATTTTTGTGCATTTTTAAACAATTTTGCAAATTACCACGAGGTTCAACTTCGTGGTAATTTGCAAATGCAATTTGTAAAATCGCAAATGTTTTGACAATGATGCATTGCATTTAAGGAATCGCAAATTTGCGATTCCTTAAAAGCAATCGCATTTTTGGAATTCGCTAAAAATAGCGATTTTCCAAAAATGCTTGATGCATCCCAAAAACCAATTTAGGAAGTGCAAACGGCCGATTTTTGTGATTCGCACCGTTTGCACTTCCTAAAAAGGTTGATGCATCTAGGCATATGTTCCCTATAACATCCTTCCCCTTACTACTTTATAGTTGCTGCGTGTACGTGTCAACGACAGTATCATCATTTTGCATTAGTGAACTCAATCTTGATAATTCCATTTGATAACACCATTCGACATTGTATAATAGGAGCATAACCAAAAAAAAAGCAAAAAAGTAAAATTTTACAAAAAAAAAATACGGGAGGGTGTTTCAAAAAGTAAAAAAAAAAAAAAAAAAAAAGCAATGACACGGGTCGGGAATCAGGGGGGGGGGTGGGACTTATAGGTGAAGTTTTAATAAAGGGAAGAATTCTCCGAGGTTTATTTACTTCTACTTTTACTTTTACTTTCATCACTTTCTGCACTTTCTGCACTTCTTCACACAAGATATTTTTCCGCTGAGATTCCTCCAAAGATATTAACCTTGGCTTTGTCGGCTTTGTCGGATTACACCTTTTCATATTAATTACACGCAACAGGGCCGGGTGGGGGGGGCTCCTCAGAGAGACAAATCTGGCATCACCGGCCAGGTTAACTAAGGGAGGGTTTTCCAGGGAGGGGGGAGTGGGGGAAGGGGTAAAATCGCAAAAAATCTTCATTTGTCAGACATCGTTCTAAATTTACTAGTTTCACTAAATGCAATTCAGTCTCGTCTAATCTGCCTTGGGAGTAGTGTACTCTTTATTGATCTGATGAGTTGGTTGAGGGGGAACGACATTAGATGCTGGGGATAAAATTTTTGTCCTGGAATGTCAATGGCCTGCGTGTAAGGGGGAGGAGGCATAGAATATTACAGTATTTGAGGGACTCCCCAGCGCAGGTCATTGTCATCCAGGAAACACATCTTCTTCAGTAAGAAGTGAAGGATATGTTCAGGAATGTGAGATGGGTTGATAGCTTTATCTGCACTAACCACAATGCTAATATTCGGGGCATCCTTATCATCTTTAAAAGGCAAGTCAGAGCGCAGATTATAGATTATGAAGAAGAACTTAGCGGTAGGTGGCTATATGCTAAAGTAAGTTTAGAGGGCAGACCGTGCAACTTGGTGGGTTATTATGGCCCCAATCAGGACGACCCCTCATACCTGCATAAAATCCAGAACCACCTTTTAACAACTCACGATCCAATAAATTGGATGGGAGATTTTAATTTAGTATTAATTCCTAAATTGGAAAAATCCCCCAACTCTAGGGCATTGACTCATGAGAAATCCAGGCAAACGTTTAGGGTGATTATGTCAATGCTTGGATTATCAGACCCGCGGAGGGAGAGAGCGGGTAACGCACTTGGTATATCTTATCATAACTTCAAATACAACCATAAGTCTAGAATCGACTATGCCTTATTTAGTTACTCATTAAGAGATCCCCTGGAGGAACTAGTTTACTTGCCCTCGCATCTTTCAGATCACTCTGCCATTTTCTTTTCCTTTAAATCAGGTCAGCAAATCCCTCATACATCTTGGTCATTTGACCGTACTATTCTTTTAGAGGAAGAGGAAACTGGCCTCCTTATTCAAGAAACCACGTTTTTTATGGACATTAACATAAATTCAGCTCAGTTGGACATTGTGTGGGAGGCTTACAAAGCAAATTTACGAGGTCACATCACCAACAGGGCCTCTCATCGAGGGAAAGTGTACAGGGCAATGATCGCCAACATAGAACAGGAAATCGCTCTCTTTGACCAACGTATCGGTTCCAGAACTGGCACTAATGAAGATCAGAAACAAAGGAAGGAATTAAAGGGGAAGCTAGAAAGCATCCTCCAAGAGAGGGTCTCAAAGAGATGGGCAGCTAGCAAAATTTCAAACTTTGAATACGGGGAAGCCTCGGGCAAGGTCCAAGCCTGGAAAATCAAATCTGACCAGGCCAAAAAACATATCAAATTTATTAGTGTAGAGGGGGAGACTAATGAAAGAACTTCCACCATAGACATCGGGGAAGCTTTTCTTGACTTTTTTCAACAAATATATAAGGAGGAGATCTCGGACGACCCGCTGACTAGGCTCAGATGGTTAGAGAAGATAGTTCTCCCCACTCTCACCCCAGAACAAAGTGACCGGCTTGACAGACCAATCTCGGAGATAGAGGTGAGTGAAGCTATCAAAAAGGTGAAGCGGGGTAAGGTGGCTGGCCCCGATGGTCTCCCCGGTGAGCTACTTTGGGTTTTGTCACCCGAAATTGTTTCAGTATTTACTAGACTCTTTAATGATATCCTAGTAAAGGGAGCCACCCAACCTAAATCATGGGGGTAGGCAACAATCGTCCTGATCCCAAAACCTGGGAAAGAGCCGGCCAAATGTGGCTCTTATAGGCCAATTTCACTTCTGAATAGTGATTATAAGCTCTTTGCGGCGGTGTTGGCGACTCGGCTGGGACGCGAAGTTAGCTCAATTATCCACACTGACCAGAAGGGCTTCATTCGAGGTAGACAGCTTTCAGACCTCACTTATGATTTAATTGGGGCAGTGGACATCGCCTCAACCTTCTCCCTTCCTTTGGCCATTATGACCCGCAACAAAAGCGTTCGATAGAGTAAACTGGTCATATCTAGCTGATGTCATGAGGAAATTCGCAATTGGACCTAACTTCCGTAAGGCCATAGGTCTTTTGTTTACTAATCCCAGTGCGAGTATTTTGGTGAACGGTACATGTACTCAGCCCTTTCAGATTAGTAGGGGAACGAGACAGGGTTGCCCCCTATCCCCCCTACTTTTTAATATCTACATTGAACCTTTTGCACAATCTCTGAGGGAAGACCCAAGATCTCCTCATTTGAATATGGAGGGTGGGAAAAAAGGGTAGGGCTTTACGCCGACGACATAGTAATTTACACTAATGATCCAGCAACTGACTTTCCCATAGTAGTCGAAATATCCAAAGAATTTGGACATATATCGGGCTACGATATTAACGCTGAGAAGACCGAGCTCATGACGTGGAACACTGCTAATCCAAGCGTTGTGGTGACACCAGCAATTCGTTACCTCTGAGTTAAAGTCACTCAAGATATAGACACCTTGGCTAAGGTTCACCAAGATCTGGTCTTCCAAGAATGTAGGGCCTTATTGAAATCCTGGGCGGGTCTTCGATTGTCAATTTTTGGGAAAGTCAATATAGTGAAAATGTCTATCCTCCCGAAACTGACCTTTATTTTTAATTCCATCCCTTTGGCTTTTGATTCTAAGCAACTTTATAAATGTCAACAGGAAATGAATTCCTTTATTTGGGGCAATAAGGCTACAAGGTTGGCCTGGAAAAAACTTAAGGAGGAGGAGGGAAAAAGGAGGGCTTGCTCTGCCAGACTTGCAGTATTATGCGTGTGCATTCCAGCTTTCCCACACAAGAATGCTCTTGAAGTCACCAGATAATTCTTCAAATGGGAGATTGTTTAAGGCAATGCTGGTGGGGGCAAACCTTCCGTTAGATGGGTTTCTATTCAAGTTCAGGGACCAAAAGTTTTTTTAAAAAGGTGAGGCTTAAGACTCTTTTAACAATATTGAAGTCCTGGGTGCAAATTAAACTTAGAGTGGGGCTGGCATATTTCTCCAACTATGCTCAGATATGGGACTCTCCTGGGCTCCCATTGTGTTTGCAAGACTGCCTGGCAGCCCCCCTATTTGAGGCGGGGCTTTCAAGATGGGGTGAGCTGGTATTTGGAGGTGTCTTGATTGAGTGGGAGGAGCTTAAGGAGAAAGTAGGGCCAACTTTGTCAAGATTTAAGTACATCCAAATCAGCAGTTGGGCCAGAGAACTAACTAGAAAAAACCCTAATATCGGGAGACCTAGCCCCCTTGAACAGCACTTAGTTGAAAAACAGACAGGAGGTAAGGAGGTTGCTTTTTGGTATTGGTCCATCCTGGAGGAGATAGATGGAGACTTCAACCTCCCAATGGAGCTATGGGGAAGTGAAATCCAGTTATTGGACGAGGATTTGTGGATAAAATCTTTTTCTCTTTTGTATAAACTTGTCAAACCCGCTTGGTTGAGACGAAATCACTTGTTCACTTTACATCGGGCATACCTTTCCCCCTTATGTCTATCTAAATATCAGGAAGGGAAATGCTGTAACAAATGTCAACTTCCAGCAGCCTCAGATACCCACATGTTTTGGGAATGCCCCCACATATTTGCTTTTTGGAAAGAGGTTAAAGTCACCCTGGATTCAATTCTCAAGACCAACATTCCTCATTAGTCATTTTTGGCTTAGATCAGAACATCATCGGGGTTCTGCGGTCTTTTTTATTCTACGCTATCCTTCTAGCTAGACGGCTGATTTGTATACACTGGGTAGATACCATCCCTCCCATACACTCCGCCTGGCTAACGTCTCTCTATGAAACATCCAAGATAAATTTGGCTAGATCCTGTAGTACCCAAAGCCTCACCTTTTGGAAACTCTTGATAGATTGGAAGTGAACCTTTTCTCCGGCTCGTTGTTTTTTTGTTTTTTTTTCCCCCAAAGGTCCGATGATTATGCCCATCTACTCCATGGCTCAGTCTAGTGGTTTGCCCCGACTCCGATATTTATTTACTGGCCTAACAGGCATGAAGTTGCCTAGAGGAGTGTCAACAAGGTGCACCATATCTCCCGCCAATCTGTAATAAGTTCTGCCCAGTTGGCAAAGCCGCTCAATCATTAGGGCCTTGCTCCCGATGGCAGAGAGGTGGTTGGTGTGTTTTCTTTGCATCTATGGAACGAGTGTTGGGCAGATGAGGATTACAACAAAAAAAAAAAGTATGCCTGACGTAGATCGGGACAGTGTGCCTGTTTTGTAATCTGGGCTCTAGTTGTCATTTATCACAATCACCCTTTTTGACAACCATCTCCTGCTGAACCACAATATCCTCTTGATAATCCAAACCACTAGCAAAGAAGGAGAAGTAGGGCTGATTAATGATGACACCATAACATGAATGGATATAAAGTGTTGAAGCACCTCTCATTTTGGGCAGAAAGGAGGCTGCAATTTTACATACCCAAAGTCATTGTTTATTGTCTTACTTATGTTACTTCAATTGCGTACAGCTGTGCTTTTCTTGATGAGATCATCAACCTGACACTATCAACTAACCTGATGTTACTGCACCTGAAATTTATATAGGGTAACTGTTAGACCTAGCATCATTGGAATGAGTCTCCCTTCCATTTTTGATGGATTGCCTCCTCTGTTTTCATATGTTTTTGCTGGATTTATGCGTTGGGCACTGTGCCACTGCTAATCAGTGTCACAGTGCAAGTGCTCCCCATGTTAAATTGATATACTGATTGGATTTCATGATTGGGTTATTTTATTTATCTGTCAGCCCCTAGTACAGTGCACCATGTGTGCCCAGGGCTTGTAAGTCAAATGCTGCTGGTGGGCTTGCAGCACTGGTTGTGCCTCCCACAGAAGCAGCTTGTAAAATGTGTCTCAGGCCTGCCATTGCAAGGCCTGTGTGCAGTCTAGCACAGCCATATCGACTTGGCCAAGTGTACCGAATTGCCAGTCCCTAAACCTTCCCGTTGCTTCATATTAGACACCCCTATGGTAGGCCCAAGGGCAGGGTGCATTGTAAGTATACGGTAGGACATGCTCTGATGTGTGTAGCATGTTCTAATAGTGACTTACAGCCATTTTCGTTTTTTACTATTGAAAGCTACCTGTTTACATAGGCCAGAATGGGCAGTTAAGATTTTTCCATCCTTATAATCCTAACTGACTCAGGGAATACAGTAGAAATTCAAATTTAGTATGACTGAACTCAGAATATTAAATACATCTTTTAGTAAAGTTTATTTTAATATTTTGTGTTTGCAAATACCACTTTTAGAAAGCTGGTATTTGCTTGACTAACCATTTGAGCCTGCCTCAGCTGGGTTGTGTATTCCTTGTCTGGGTTTGTGTGTGACAGGGCTGGGGAATTCCAGGAGACAGGCTGGGGCAGCCCAGTGGTGAATGGAGAGATTTGCGTGTAGATGGGAGGGAGGAGTTTCATCTGGGACCTGAATAGGGCTGGGCCGTCCCTCTATAATGCTGGCTCCACCCCCTGTGGCTTGTCTAATGTCTCTGCCCTGCACTGTGAAAGGAGAGGAGGAATCATGTCAACAGAGTGCTCCAGGGCTGAATCTTCCCTCCCCTTCGCTGGCTCCACCTCCTATGGGTCGGCTGGTGTCTCTGCCCTGCACAGTGAAAGGAAGAAGAGAGTCATATAAACAAAGTGCTCAGGGACTGGTTTGGACTAGGCTGAGGCCCCTCTGCCTTCAGAGAACAAAATGATTTTGGGGTATAAATATTGAGACCCTTATCCCAAGAAATTAGAACACTTCTGGAACAAGAAACCTTTCTGCCAAGGAGAAGAACCAAGGAAGCTGCAGGAGTTTGGACTGCCCCTCTGCCAGTGTGCTGTTTGCTGGGTTGGCCTGCAGTGGTTGCTTCATTGCCAAGGTAAAGGAGAAGGAACTTTGTAAGGACTTTCATCTACAGAATATTCTCCAAGGGCTTGAACTGTGCTTGCCTCCTGCTGAAGTCTCAGGGACAAAAGACTTCACCTCCAGCTCCCTCCTGAATTTCCTTGCAGGGAATTCTGACTATAGACACTTGCGTGCCACTGGGAGCTGGAAGCGCGATGCATCGAGAAGAAGCGTGTCGCCGCTGCAGCTGAAATTGTCGCAATGCCGGAGAAGCGAGCCTTCGTCGCATCTCCCTGGAAGTGTGTGTTCATCAAAGCTGTCTGCTGTCGCACCACCGGAGAAGCGTGTTGCAGGGCCTGTCGCGGCTCCAAAGTACAGAGTCGTCCCAAGGCTGCCAGGGTATCGTTACATTGCCATCGCATCACCGCATCAAGGGCGCCATCTTCTTGCATCGCAACCGGATCGTTGCATCGCATCAAGGCGCCATCTTGCGCACCGCAACGGGCCTGCAGGATGAGAATCTACACATCATCTCCACACCGGTAAGGCTCACGACTAGTCCCCTACTTTGCGCAAGCATTGAGGAAGGACGTAACCGTTCCCCCGGGTCACGAAACAGACGCATCTCCCCTTCTGAGAGCCTTTTGTTTACTTTGCGTTACGCATCTAGGTACTTTGTCAAGAACTCTGTCCCATTTACCAACAACTTGAATTAAGAGACTTTAATCATCTTTTAAGTAACCTAAAGTGCAGTATCGTGGATTTTTGTCATTTGTGGTCTTGTGTTAAGTCTATATAAAGAATACTTATTTTTATAAAAACTGTGTTGTGTCCATCTGTAGTGTCATCACTGTATTACTGTGTATGTTCACAAATGCTTAACACACTGCCTCTGAGATAAGCCTGTCTGCTCGTGCCAAGCTACCAAGGGGGTGAGCAGGGGTTATTAAGGAGTGTAATCCCCTTATCCTGACTTAGAAGTAAGGGTCCCTATTTGGACAAAGGTGAATACCGTTGCCAACTAGAGACCCCCAGATCTAACTGTAATTTTAACATTAGGTGAATGAGCCTGTTGGGTCAACCAATAACACAGGTACAGGGCCTTTAAGAACCAGTATAGACCCCAGCAGAAAGCTATAATGCTATACATTCATTGAGCATAACTCTATACTTTCTGTCTGCCCAACAGGATTCCACCGAGAAAAAGACACATCATCTGCCCTCATCTCCATCTAGGATGGCCTTAAAAACAGAGTAAACCGGAATGGGGTCCCTGTCAACCTCGGCCCCTGCAGGTAAGAGCGGTGGGGCCAAGTGAGGGGGGATTTTGAGAGACAATAACGAGGGAAAATTAAATAAATGATTAATTGACCTTCGTTGCCATCTCTCAAAATCCCCCCTCAACTGGCCCCACCATTCATCCCTGCAGCGGCTGCGGCTCGTCACTGCACTGCTTGTGTTGGACCTTTCAACACAGTTGACTATGACACTCCAATACAACAACACTACAAAGCCCGCATAGAGGGAACTGCTCTCAACTGCATCATATTATACCTTCAAAAGAGGACAAATGTCAACCATACTCCCCTTTCTCATCCAAACCGTACTACTCAAAACAGGGCTCTATCATCTCCCCCATGCTTTTCAACATATGCATGAAATCATTACTAGTAATGATCAATGAATTTCAGCTCACATGCTATGACTATGCAGATGACATGCAAATACTTTTTAAACTGGAAAGCGCGAAAGACACTGGAAACTCAAAAATCTTCAGTTATCTCACGGAAGTTGATCAATGGATGACATGGAGCCACCTCAAATTGAATGCTTCCAAAACCGAAATACTCACATGTGGCGATTAGAAAAATTATGACAAACTCTGCACCTGGCCTGATGATCTGAGACCACCTCCTAAAGTATCTAAGGAAGTAAAAAACCTTGAAATTCCCATGGATTCCAAAGTATCAATGAACACCAAAAAGGGCAAGTTGGCAAGATCAAGCTTTATTACCGTTAAAACAACTTGATACATTTTCCACCACCTAGGATTTCCACACAAGGTCCAGGCTACTATCTTTCTTGTACTGTCTAAACTTGATAAGGCCAATGGCCTCCACCACGATAATCTTTTTCAACTATGAAAAAACGACAACAAATTCAGAAGTCTGCTGCCAGACTACTCCTACATGTAAAGCCAAAGCCCACATTTCTCCTTCCTTGAGGGATCTACATTGATTACAGGTTGCCAGAAGATTCACCTTCAAGCTTCTTTTTTAATCACCCACAAAATAATACATGAAACAGGATCACTTTTTCTTAGGAATAAAATCACCAAATACATACATCAAAGTAACCTCTGCTCAAGTTTGACACCTTGCCTGAAAACCCGAGCATACAAGAAAAGAACCATGGGTTGTACATCTTTCTCTGTTCATCAGCCAAACTAGGTAATTCATTACCCCCAAAAATAAAAATAAAACACAGGTAATGATCTCATAGTAGAGCTGGCTCTTTCCTACAGGTCTACCACACTCAAACACAAATTTACAGCATATTCCTCTCCATGTAAATATGTATATTTTGATCATATGTATGTATTTAGATATGTGCATTTCTTTGTACAAAAGAACATACTACTTATGGTTTAAAAATATATAGATATTATTTAGGTCTGCTTCACAAATGTATATATTACTTATGGAAGTTATTTGATTAAATGCTTACGGATCTCTGTTTATTTTATTTATCCATCACAATATGTAAATATGATCTTAACAATTGTATCTATAAGTGTTTCACTATATAACTATCAGGCAAACATTAATTAAAAAAAATATATATAAAAATACAAAAAAATAGCTTTAAAGTACAGCAACTCCAGAGAGTCAACCAAATAACCTTTCAACTCTCTCCAATGCCATAATCTTTATCTCATCTTGTACCTCTCCTAATATATCCTCTACTTCTACTCTTTGGCTCATCCCAGACCTCATTCTACTACTATGATCTCTCATATAACCCTTTCCAGATGTTCCCCCATCTATCCCTCCTTGAGCAACCCCAAACCTCACCTAATTAATATAATTTCCCAAATAACACTATCTAGACTCTTCCCTCTTCTATCCCTACATTATCCTTTTCAAGCAAACTAGCAGTCTCACAAGTCCACTGCTAAAATTACAAACATATATTTTCCTATACTTATCTATCACTAAACCTTTCACCCAAAAGTGCTTAAATGCCTCGTCAAGGGTAGTAAGGACTGTATAAATACAATTGCAATACAATACATGAGCATTGGAATGTTGAAGCTCCACTGAAGACACACGAGATGCAGAGAGCTTGTATGGACCATCTCATCCAAAATTCCAATGCTGTCTGTTTCTGTCAAATTAAATGGGATCAGACTGTCTTCAGAGGGGAAGAAGGTAATGATGTAACAGCAGTATTGCTTTTCTTCACTGCAAAATTATTAGAACCAGTGTCCAACACTTTTCTCTGAAGCTTGTAGCTCATACTGACAAATGTTAGGATTGTTGAATACCAAAGCTGCATAGTCTTGGATCCCTATTATACATCATTCTTCCAACTTCATACACCAGCTACCCTTTATTTCAATCTTTTGCTTTTTCCATTAGTCAATGTTTTTCCATCTTTCTCTTCCTCACCTCTTTTTGAGCTTTTTACTCTCTTGCTATTTGCCAATGTCTAATGATTAAACGTAAGCGCCGGTCTCCAAAAATGAGTTCCTGTAGGCCCCACCTGCAATCACCAGCTCAAGTTAACCACTGCTTTTCTGCATCTTCTCCGCAGCTGTGACCTGTAACTAAGGGTCTTATTTAGATCTCAGCGGATGGAATACTTTGTCATAAATGTGATGGATACACTCTTCATAGGATATGATGGGATCATAATACAGTCGACTGGATCTGAATTACATTTGTGTGGGTGTATTCCCCTCTACCAAGATCTAAATTAAGCCTTAAGACAGAGGTCCCTTATCCGACCAGCAAATCTCTCAGCAGTGGGATTTAGTGCTTTGGTATCCATTTAATTATTTTGGCGCCCACATCATCACCTAAGCGCCAAGAGGCGCTTCAAAACCACGAGAGCGCTCACGCAGCGCGGGTCCCTCATTCAGCATCGGCCCCTGTCCTGCCTTACCGGTTTGCTGCTCCTGCCTGAATCAGCCTCAGGCGGGCAGCGCCGTGAACGTCACAGCCGTAATTTTGCCCGCAAATAGGGGATTGAAGACTGCATCATCCAGTGTCCTCCACTGATCCTCCCTTGGCGCCCAGCAGAGCATCATCAACTAAGCACCAGGAGGCGCTTCAAAACCACGAGAGCGCTACCGCCCGTCCGCACCCGTCTAAGCCCGAATAAGACTGGACTGGGCCACCCCCTTGATATCACATTAATCGGTCCTCTTTGAACTGATTCAACAGCGACTGTAGACGCTTTATCTATAGGATACAGTTTATTGTAACAGTCTTATTGTACTCTGAGATCGATTTTCACAGGTCTTGTGGGCCCCTCCCGAATAAGCTGAGACTTGTATAGTTACCCAGAAGGGATTTAGCAGGGAGAAGCATATTGAGAAGTATTAACAACTTTATGCCTGCATTATTGTGCATTTGTTTATTGTTAATTGTAATTTTTGTGTAAGTTTTAGTTATCTGTGGCTAGGAGATTTGAGCCGTATCTCATATGTTAGATAACATTGGTTACTGATAGCTCATCTTGCACTTCTACTGTAGATCGGTTTATTCCCATTGGGGAACATCAGTAATGGGGAAAAGGAAAGCTGTAGAAACAACCACTGGTTTAGAAAAAATCCCAAGGACTCAGAAGCTATCAAAATCTGCAGCTGAGAATTGTACTTTAGCCGACATTGACAACCTCATTGAAGACGTGGAGAGTATGTTAGCTGATGGCAAGGAATCTAACACTAGAGGCAGCAATAACATTTCATCTTATTACTGCAAGAAGAATAAATCTACAAGCAGGGAAGCCGATAGCGGTATAGTTATAGTCCACCAGACAGCAGGTAAGCAGGTAAGGATTCTTTTCCTGTAGCACCAGCTCCAAAACCGCAAAAAGTATTGACTCCTACCAGCAAATTTAATGTCATTAGTAAAGAAACAATACATAATCCGGATACTGATACTGACCCCCATGAGAAAATCATAATGATTGAATGCTCCAATAGATACTCCAGAAATAGGGTCAGGGCATTGTCGGGGGGGGCAAACACCTAGTGGGAACTTAACTAACCCTCCCTTATTACACGCACAACTGCACTCTCATCTTGCTGACACATATAGTCTAATAATTGCACTGACCAATAAACTAACTAGAGTTGAAGAAGAGGTCAGTGTGATCAAAAGAATGACAGAAACGCTTACCAGTAATATGTGTATAAATGAAAAGGGCTTTACCCCTATATCTAATAAGATTAAACTAGGAGAGTCAAGTTTGGAAAACAACGCCATTAAACTGGTTAAGTGTAATAAACAAACTACAGGTGTAGCTAACTCACAGGCCCATAGTGCCCACGGGTTGCACAGTGATGGCCATAGCAGTAGCCTCCGACGAGACTTAGGACACCAAGTGATTGCCCGACAAGAACAGCATAGTTTATATAGAGGAGACCAAATCCCCCTTCACATGAAAAGGCCTCCTGATAACTTACCACCTGCTAGTTTACGCAGGGAAGCCCAAGAAAGGGCAAATAGACAGAGAAAAGAGGTATACCAAGAGGTACCTCAACAAGTACCAAACTGGGGACTACTGCATAAATCTCAAGGGGGGGTTATCCCCTCTCATGTCTTCCTCACAAACGCTCCTAGGCTAAAGCCGGGAGCTAAGGAGGATCCGGACTCCTTGATTAACAAGGGTATACATTGGATTAGGACTAAGCGCACCTGCCTTACTATAATTAAATCTGACATTAAGTGTGCTGAACGGCAGCAGCAAGAAGGAGGGGACCTAGATGATATTAGAGTAACTTTTTACTCGAAAGTAATAGCGGATAATCTGATAACCTTGAACTTAAGAACGCATGCACTTATCGACTCAAATATGTTGATCAGACAAAATAAAACACTTACTTTGAACTCTGGCCCTCATTTGAATCCCATGGTGACTAAGGTTAACACGATTTCTCAAGCTATCACATCAATGTCCCAAAGTGGCCTTTTAGCAGTAGACTGACTAAGTGTACCTATAACCTGACACTGATAAACCCTGGGGTTAAGTATCCTCCTGATGGGATCCAAGAGGAAGCAAGCCCAGATGAACAAATTGGTTATGAGGACCCAGAGGGTGAACCCATTACTAATCCCAATTTGAATATAGTAAGGGATAGTGCCTCCAAAATAAGTACCATCAAACTCCGGTCATGGAATATAGCAGGCATTACAAAAAAGCTCCTGGATCCTGATTGGCAAAATTACATAGATAAGTACGATATATGCCCCGTCCAAGAGACGTGGGCCCTGGAACCCCTATACAAGGTGGGGTACCGAACATTTAGTACTCTGGCTACTCACCTGAAAAAAGTTAGACCTTCTGGTAGGCTTCTAATTTGGGTTAGAAACCTAGTAAACGTTGAAATTGATGATATACTGACCGGCTCATGTGACATCCAGGGAGTGCACTTAAAATTCTCTAATCATTCCACACGTCTACTTTTCAACATATATATAAGACCACGTGACCCCTCTATGGAAGCACCGCTAATTATTCAATTAGCTGGGAATATTGATTCCACCACCAATGATGGTCCCATTGTCATTGGTGGCGATCTCAATTGCTGCTACGAACCCTTAAGGGGTATGGAAACTATAATGGAGGAAGAAAACCAAGCACTGGGTATTTCGCAATTAAGCACTGAAAAACTAGCAAGGTGCACTGTCTCAGCCCTGCAGATTTTTTATTTCACTATAGAAAAAGGATTACGGACGTGCAATTGAAGGTGCCCCTCTGACACTGAGCGAACAAACACTTTCACTAGGGGTCTGGCGTCCTCACCAATAGATTATATTATGATAAGTGCTATACACTGGATGAATGTGATTGATTTTATAGTAGAGGAAAGAAGGGAAAACAACCACTTCCCCCTTTGCCTAGTTTTAGAAGCAATATACTTCCAACTTACAGCAAGAGATCACTCACTATTCTGGCGGATCATTGTAAATGGCAACAAGTCTAGTAAGCCAGCCCAGGATTACTATCTGGGCCCTACTACTTGGTACAATCATTTTGCACACTTATACGCACCCTCGGGTTCAACATCTAGCCAGTACCTACATATAATTATTGAGCTGATAAATTCTGATGTGATTGACCCACAACATTTTTCCATTATTGTTCTGACATGGTTTTTGGCTCTATTTCAGAGTGATGATGACTTTAAGCTTGCTAACATCTATAATCTGTATTCTTACCTTGTGTTGGCCCTTTTAAGCCCTTTCTTCCAGACCTAGAAGAGGATAGCTGCTTTATATGATGATAGATCCCTTATTCTTGACTCTAATCCATCTATTGCCTATTGGCTTTGACATAATTATGTGTCCTTTGTAGTCCTGACTTTATATTACATATTGGTATGGTTTGTGTAGGTACTCTGACAGAGCTAAGGGTTATTTCATCCTTCTCAGGCCTACAAGGCCCAGAACTAGAGAGACTCTATTTTGCTTTCTATCCCTGCAGAGCTGAGATGCTTGTAGGGTAAAGGTAATATTTTAGTTTTGAGCTGTCGTTCGTCCTAAGCGAACCGGAGAGAACCGGCCAGAGCTGAATCTAATCAAGAAGTGTCCCTGGGCTCAGGTCTCTAGACGAAACAAGCAGCTGATCACTGTGGAGCGTCTAGAGCAAGGAGCCCGGTGCATGGACCTGGTGGGAGGAGGCTACTGGCTGGAACTTTCCACTAGAGGAGAGGATTCCATATTAGCGAATTGCAGGAGAGGAGGAGTGGTCAGTTTGGTTCTTGAAGAGTGAAGAGTAGAATGTTTGCTGGAGCTGAAGAGTACAGTTCAGTTCAATTGGTTTTCTGGAATGGAGAGAGAAGGCTGAAGCTGGAGAGAGCAGTCATATGAACAAAGTTGGAACTATCAGCTGGGGCTGCCAGTTTATCAGAATGCATTAAAGCAGATGGAGGAGTTGAAGCTGCCAGCTGAAGCAGTTGAGTCAGAGGAGTGAAGCTGTGGTGACGGAGGGAGAGAGAGAGAGCCCAGATCCCACCAGAGAGAGAGAGAAACATTCCTTCTAATAGGTGAGGTAGTCTGAACTAGTTTACTTTACACTTACACCTTAATCTTGTCTTTATTCCCTAGGCTATTGTATGTCTAATCTTTTTTCTTTCAGCGGTGTGTTACAGTTCCTGTTAGTTACAGAGACCCCGCAGATCTGTGTATGTGTCTATTCCCATTTTATTGTTATTGTAATAAAGATACCCCAGTTCTTAGTGAACCAGTGTGCATGTGTTGTTCTTATGATAGAGCTAACCTTTCTTCTAACCAGTTGCTATATATATAGCAACTGATGGATCAAAAGGGAGTAGGAGCGCTTAAATCAGGGAATAACTTTTGCATACAGTGTGTGTCTCTTGTTCTTAAAGCGCAGGTAACCTTTCCTTCTAGTCAGGTGTTACAGCCAGAACAGATGCTGCCCCTGATCAGGTAAGTAGCCACTGAATAATTAGGGAGAGAGAGGAGCCCATGAGCTAGGGAAATAGTTACACACTAAGTAATTCGGCCATTCCATAATATTATTGTAGTAGTGAACCTTTAGTGAATAGTGAGAGAAACTTCCCAACATAGAGAGAGAGAGAGCTGAAGGTATTCATAGGAGAGTGATCGTCGTTGGTAAGCGGCGTTAATGAGAACACCAGGTGGGAGACTGGTACTTAGGTTCGCCGGATTGTGGACCGGGCTGTGAGTTAGAGAACACTGGGGGGGACACCAGTGCTTAGGTCCGCCGGATTGCGGATCGGGCTGTGAGTTAGAGAACACTGGGGGGGAA
The DNA here is from genome assembly GCF_964263255.1 of Lissotriton vulgaris. Taxonomy (NCBI): domain Eukaryota; kingdom Metazoa; phylum Chordata; class Amphibia; order Caudata; family Salamandridae; genus Lissotriton; species Lissotriton vulgaris. The sequence goes on from NW_028247579.1 coordinate 545,145, forward strand.
ACCAGTGCTTAGGTCCGCCGGATTGTGGACCGGGCTGTGAGGAAGAGAGCACTAGGGCTGCAGACCGGTGTGTAGGCACGCAGGATTGCGGAGGTGCCGAGCGAGCACTGACTGTAGTCAGTGTGTAATGGTAAATAATCAGAACTGCCCCAGGGTAGATTAGTCTGGACCCATGTGGTCGCGAGACTATGAGGGATGAGTGTGGTGTAGGGCATGGACGTCCTTAGTAATCAGTGAGTATTCCTAGTAATCCCTATAGATTTAGTGGTGTTTCTGATGATATGAGCTTGTATATTGCAAGTTCCCCATCCTCAGGTAGGTACCCAGGTGCCTGGATAGATGGGTCCTGAGGAGGGAGGTGGTTACGTTTTGGCCGGGTTGGTGGTGCTCTGATGAGCTGGTCCTATCTGGTCTGAGATTCCGGTCATAACAATTATAGAAACCAAGCAGGCTATAGTAACCATCAAGGTATCGAAAGCCCAAGGCCCAGATAACATTCCGGGGGACCTTTTTAGACATGATCCACATGAATTTACTGTGTAATGCAATAAGCAGTGGTCAGCCCATCCCTGCATCATGGAAGGGCGCGGAGATTGTCCCTATATATAAGAAGGGCTGCAGGGACAATTCCACCAACTACAGGCACATCAGCTTGATAGATATTACCCCAAAAATATACTCAAAATAGATCCTGGAAAAGTTAAACAATTGGTTAACAGATAATGATATGCTGGCCCCTTACCAGTCAGGGTTCATAAAAAGAAACAGCACCATAGACCAGGTGTTCAGGTTGTTAACCATTGCTTGAAAATACACTAAATTAAGATCGGGTAACTTGTGCGTGGCCTTTATTGATTTTAAAGCCACTTTCGACTTAAGTCCAAGAGATCTGCTGTGGGTAAACCTGTTAAAACAAGGATTCCCCAAAAATATACTGGTACAATTGATAAGACTTCATGAAAATAACTTTGCAAAAGTCCGCTGGGGATTAGGTGATAAACTAACGGAGGAGATGCCGGTGAGAAGAGGGGTGCGCCAGGGATGTGTCCTGGCGCCAACCCTGTTCCTCCTTTATATCAACGATATGGTGGACTTCTTACTAAACTCAAACCATGACTCTCCCAAGTTAGGTGGTTCCCACGTATGTGCCCTGACATTTGCGGATGATACTATCTTGCTTTCACAAACCCCCAGGGGATTGCAGAACCTCCTTATTAAGCTTGATGAATACTGTACAGAAAAGGGACTGGAAATAAACCCCCTAAAAACTAAATACATGTGTATCAGGCCCTACAAAAGCTTTAAAAATAATATTACACTAAATGGTGCAGTAATAGAGAGGGATCACAATTTTGTTTATTTAGGAGTGACCCTAGATTCCAAGCTTTCATGGTGTCCCCATATTAGAAAATCAGGGACAATTTTGATGCAAAACTCAGTGCCCATCCTGAAAAAACTCCAGGCTACTCATACTAAATCTATTACTCCAGCATTGGAGGTATATAAATCGAAGGCTCAAACTGCCGCCCTCCATGGTTCTAGGTTCTGGGGTGGGGAGCAAACTTCCGCTATAACTATGGGAGAAAATTGGTTTCTAAGAGCAATGATCCCTCTGCCCCAAAGTACCCTCGTGATTCCATATATGTATGACCTGGGGCTAAAACGCATAGAGGACAGGGCAGTTTTGATGACCTTGTTATATTGGATTAGGTTACGGGCCACTGATGAACTTTCTATTTACAGGCAGGCATTAAAAGAACTTATTGCACTAGATATCCATGTAACCTCCCCATGGTTGATTAACACACGTAGGCGGTTACTGGACTTGGGGCTTAGTGAGTTCTGGCATCACCCAGAAAAATTGAACCTGAATTCAAAAAAGGAATTTAAGAGGATTTACTGGAGCCAGGTTGTTCAAAATTATTTTCAGAATAGTTGCGCTGGCTCACTCACGAATGATTACCTGATGGTTAAGCCCGCCCCTCTTTTTGAGATCTTCCTTGATCAAATAGAACCTCAACTTGCAAAAATACTGTATTTAAAATTTAGGTACGAAACTCTGCGTGTTAGGTCATTTACAGCCAAGTGGGGAAAGCCCCGCAATTGGGAGGAAGATAGTAAGGGGCAGATTTATGTCGGACTTGCGCCACGTTTACGCCGCCGTTGCGTCACGCAACGGCGCGAAAACGTGGCGCATCCCTGCGACCTATTTACAGCGTGACGCATCTAGGCAGATGCGTCACGTTGTAAAGCTCTGCGCCACATGAAACCTGTGTCAGGTTTCATGTGGGCATTCTGTCGCAGGGTGGGCGTTCCCTCGTAGGAAAGCCCTGTAAAACTGACGCCGTGAAATCTACAAGATTTCACGGAGTCAGTTTTACGACGCTGCTGGGTCAAATCCTTACGCCTGCTTGAAGCAGGCGTAAGGAGTGACGCACCACGATATGTATGGGTGGCCTCTGTACATTGCAGGAGTTGCGTCACACTTGCGACGCTACTCTAGCAATGCGCCACCCGTACACCACAAGATGCGTCACGCATCTGCCCTTCCTTGCACCATGGTGCTTTTATGAGAAATTATCTCGAATAAAGCTTGTACAAGAAGTAAATGCGGCGCATCTATGGTGCCGCAAGGAGGGAATTGCGTGACACATCAGTTCTGGTGCATCCCTGCTGATTTGCAGAGATGCGCCAGAACTCATAAATCTGCCCCTTAGTGTATAATGTGCCAGCTGTCTATGAAGGAAAATATAGCACATGTCCTTTTATTTTGCCGTATCTACATGAAAGCCAGACAAAAATGGATTGCACAGTTGGGAAGGAAAATGGGTGTGAGAAGATATATGGACATGTTACGTATTTTAAAAACCGACGACACTCAGCTTGTTGTTTTTTGGAGTTTCGAGATTCTTATTGGCTGCTAACTATATAAGAATGAAGAAGGGTTTAAAATTTTAACCTGGATGTTGTAATGGTGGACTTAAGAATATTAAGCATGTATTCTTTTTGTCGCATAGTTGACCATTTTTTGTGTATATAGTATTTAATATTTTATTATGAAATGCATGCTCAGTAATTCTGGGGAAAACTATTACGATAAAAAAGGATTGCACTTTATATACTTAACTGCACTTTATATTTTATATTTTAACTGCGATTGCACTTTAGACTAGAACTACGTTTTTTTTGCACAAATAATATGTTGTACGAATCGGTAACCCATATTATTGTGAATATTACTATAATGGACTCGAAGGATGTGAAGATTGAACGACTTTTCTTGTACATAGAACTCAATGACCGTGTTCCTCCTGTACTGATTCGATCGCATTTTATTCTGGATTTGCGTATTTGCACAAATGTAATGTTTTATAAACTGGCAATCTATAATTGTGAATATATTATATGAACTGGAAGTATTTGAACACTGTAGGATTTTTTCTTTTTCTTTTTAGGATTCCATGAATCGAGTAAAGATGTTTCTGACTCTGACTCATTCAATTCTTTTGCTTTTTCATGAATTCACTGACGAGGTACATCTGATAGCTGACTGCATAGGTGCGTTTTTATATTTTTTCATTTGTGTATGCTGAGTTCTGCTTATGTTATCTGTATCTCTAGTCATTCTGCATAGGAGATATGGGCAGCACCCAGTTGTTAAACTGTACCCATGCAGACTGTCAGACGGAGGTTATGAATTATGCAGCAAGTGCTGTCACCTGTGACATGGACCGTACCACCCATTGGGTTACTGGAGGTAATTATAACCCTCCCTGGTCTCAGAATGGCAGAAGATCCTAAGAGTACATGTGATGCCCAGATGCCCTATTGATATGCCTGACTGTCAGTCACTTGGATGCTTACTGTGTACATCTTTTCAATGAGTGAGTGGGTCAGATGGTATTGAGAGTCTCTAGTGGGACGTCATTCTCTCTGTTGTTATTATTTAGCCAATCTGTCAAAGGACAGCAGATGTGTAAATGAACAAAATGTTGGAAGCCTTCCTAGAATGTTCTAGGTCCAGTCAGGTGGAGAAGACAGAGGCGCATTAATAAAAGTGACACTGGGTGTGGCTTATTCCAATAATCAGTTTAGTAGGAGGAGCCTATTATTCTAAATCTGAATAAAAAGAACGTCATTGAGACCACGAAGAAGAACTTTGCAGAATTAATTTTATGAAAGCTATTAAGGCGAGGAAAAACAACTTCCTGATGTGTACCCTTAATAACTGTGATCGTCAATGCCGGATGAATTGTGTGCTTCCCCTCTGGGTAAAATTGTGCTTCGTTGTCTCACGTGGTCCTTCACACTTCCCCTCACTTATACCACTGGATAATCAAAAATGGCAGCAAATGCACTATGAGGTTGAAAAATGTTTATCCAAAGGAGTCTGTGGTTCTCTTGGGATCATATCAAAATAAAGGTAATCTCATCCCAAGTCACACAAAGCTGGCGCACTTGGGCTCATATAAGACTTAAGGCACACTGTTCAGTGTGTGCCTGGCGCAAGGGCATAACAGGGTACTGCAGCCCGTAGTGGTGTGTGTGTTGGGGGGGGGGGAGGGGGCGTGGTGTTGTGTGTGTGTGTGTGGGGGGGGGGGGGTCTCCTAGGCTTCGGCATCCAGGATCCAGGGCCTCACCTTTAATTGCAATGTCAGCACAGAACTCAGACTGTGGTTAATTTGTACAGCTAGTTGCTGGTGGCCCCATGCACTGGCACATATTTTTGATGCATTCAGGCGTCGCACTACAGTAAGTGATACTGCTATAGGTGCGGTGCCCATTCAGCTCACTCCTGCCTTGGCTCTGCTGGCTTCAGATTGGTTTAACAGCTTAGGTGATGCAGCTGCGGCAAGAAAGGCCATCATGACTCATTTGTAAACTTTAGGCCCAGCATTTGTTCTCCCGCACACCCACCATATTTGACCTCAAAAGCAGAACAAAACACCTCTCCCTCGTAAGTTGTCGTAGCTTGCCCAACAGTGATTCTGTTGCTGCCTGAGTATTTGCAGTACGAGGTAAGGCTACTGTGCTCCTGAGTTTTGGTTATGAAAGCCCTACATGATCATATGAGGCCTCAGGAATAGGACACTGCTTTCTCCATGTATTGCTGCAATGTGTTTTCAATTCTCCTCCAAGGGTCCGGTGACCCGGAAGGTTCATTTTCAAATATTATTCAGTCCAAATGTATTTCACTACACGTTATATTCTGAGGCATAACATTGTATATATAAATATGTTGTTAGTTGAAAATTGTGTCACCATACTGTAGGAAATTGCATTACTGGTTGAGGGAGGTGAAACCCTACATAAGAAGCTACCACACTTCCTGTAAAGGTGAAGTCACAAGTAAACCCCAATTAACCTGTGCTTAACTCTCCCGTAGCTTGGCACAAGCACCAGGCTTAACTTAGAGGATTTGCTTAAAGTATTTTTGCAGCACTTGAAACAGTAATAAAGTTTAAACACAACACAAGAAAAATGACACACCAATTTAGAAAAATAGAGTAAAACCTCATAAATTATTTGACATCAAAATGGCAATAATCCAATCAGTACAACTGGAGATATGCAATAAATTTTTTTTAATGGAAAACAATGCCTAGAAGCACAAAAGTACCAACTGTGGTTATCTGGTCAAGCTGGACCAGGACAAAGTTGAGGCCGGTCACTTCCAAGGGTCCCCGATTGGGGTGGCACCACTTGGGGGGCAATGTCACAGTAGACAGAGTCCAGTGCTGGGCTCAAGGTAGAGGGAATATGTTATGCTCCAAAGGCTCTGATCAGAAGGCTTGCTAACTTGCACTTGGAGTCACTCTGGTGGTCCTGGGATCAAGATGCAGGTCCAGTTCTTCTTACCCAGGCAGCAGGGCAACAGAGCAGCAGTCCTTCTGGCAGAGCAGCCCAGTAGTCCTTCTGAGTCTTCCACTGAGCCAGAAGTGCACTGAAGAGTTGAGTCTGCGGGACTTCTTTTTATACCTGGTTCCCACGTTAAAGTAGGAGAAGGTTCTGGAGGTTTCCACCCCGAGATGTGTTGAATTTTCCAGCCTCCTGGCCCACGCCCCTGCTTGTAAGGGGTTACAAAAGACTGGTGTCAAAACCCTTTCTGAGTGTGCTAGGAAGGGCCATTGTGATGTACAAGTGTGGTAGGTGAGAGCTCTTCCCCATCATCAAGTCACATGTTCAATCCTCCAAATACCTATTTACCCCTTTGTCTCATTATTTAGGAGCAATACACAAAGTCCAACTGCCAGTGACACATAGTCATATCACCCAAGAGACAAGCTGCAGGCATCAAATGGTTGGGACCAGAAAATGTCAACTTTCTAAACATGACATTTTCAGAAATGTGACTTAAAATCCAACTTCACCATTAAAGAGAGCTTTATATTACAATTCTTTAGACACAAACCCTATATTCCTTCCTGAAGCCAATTGAAAGCTATCACTTATTATATGTAATAAGTTACCACCATGTTACCCTACAGAAGAAGCAGGCCTTGCAGTCATGAAAAACAAATATAAGAGTCTTTCACTACCAGGACATTTACAAGTTAAAACTACATGTACACTTTTTAAATACACTGTGCCCTGCTCTTCGGACTGTTTAGAGCTTAACCTAGGGGTGCGATATGTAAAAGAAAAAGAGGGCTTAGGCCTGGCAAATGGTTTCTTTTGCCAGGCCACAATGGCAGTTCAAAACTGCACACATAGGCTGCCGTGGCATGTCTGAGGCATGTTTAAGGGCTATTTTAGTTAGTGGTATAATCAGTGCTGCAGGCCCACTAGTAGCATTTAATTTGCAGGTCCTGGGTACATGTAATACCACTTTAAGAGGGACTTACAAGTTAATTAAATGAGCTAATTGTGCGTAAGCAAATTATATCACATTTTAAGGCATGAGCAGACACACTTTACCACTGGTTAGCAATGGTAGCGTGCACAGAAGCCTAAAGCCAACAAAAACAAGACCTGCAAAAATGGTGAAGTAAGGCAAAAAGTTTGGGGGAAGAACTTACTCATGTTGACAGGTCTAATACATAGATCCTTAGAAAACGTGGATTTCTCTTTCATGTTTAACCCACGACATGCACAATCTGCTTACTGCCGAAACTCTACTATGGCTCTGACATCCCCTACCACCTGAATCCTAAATAAGGTTGGTAAAATTGCATGCATGCACAGTAAACTGAACCTGACCTTGGGGTACTGGCTCAGGTCAAATTAATCAAATGGTGTATTTAAGAGTCTGGAGAGTTAGCAAGGCAATACTTAATTTATTTTATCACACTAATGTTTTATTTTAGGGGAGCCATTATCATCCACGGTACCACTCCATATATACTGTCCTCACAAAAAGGTAACGGGACGTTTTAGAACAAGCATGCCACAAAATGCAAGGTTAATTTATGTGTAAGTGTAAGTGTCTGAAAAGGGGCATAAGTTTGTTAAAGACGAGAACCCTCACTCACCCAAAGGTGACATGCTTCATCATTGCAGTTCAGGCTGGACTGTTCTGATTGTAGCAGGGTCAAGACAGATTTGCATATAGCTGGGTCTAAACTGAGGTGACATAATGGGCAAAATAACTATCAGTTGAAATACTACCCTGAGCAGCTGCCAGTGGTTATGCTAATTGCAAGCATTTCTCTAATCGCCATTTGTGTATTTGGTATGCATGTGTCAAGTGCAAACGGAACCATCTCTTGGCCCTTCCAGTTCTGACAGATAAGAAAACCAGATCAAGTGACTGTTTAAGATCACAGTTTAATTAATTTAGGCACATGGATTCACATGGATTCAAAGAGCTCTCCTGCACATTATAACATCAAAATGTGAAAATATTTCTTTACCAGTGGCTCATGGGTGTACGCACTAGGTGGACTCTTTTTTGATTAACACAAATAGTAAAAGGATACCTGGACAGAAAAGAGTTTTTCATTGAAGGAAGAAGTTGTGATGGTGAAAGTTTAGTCTACATTTCTTATTGGTATGCTTGTGGAACAATGGGTGGCTGATGCCAAGGTTCACGGCAAAAAGGAGTCAAGACCCAATCTTGTGGTTGGCACATGCCTCTCAAATGGCTACACCAAAGAGCCACTGGTTGGAAGACATTGATTTTGGTTTGGAGAGAGGTCTGGCCTATTTGTCGTTAATAGTATCTAGGATAAGGAATTCCAAGTCAATTTTGCTTTTCACAATAAATTATGCTGTGTTTATTATTCAAACTGCCAGTAGACAAAGGACAGCCGACACATGTTTCGCCCGAGGGGCCAGCAGGACAAGGGCTTTTTCAAGGCAAAATTATCTTGTGTGTAGTTACTCAATTCTCATCATATTGAATGTAACATCTGTCTCTGTGGTCCAGGAAAACTCTTGTTTAATGAATTGAGGCACATGGTTTCAAAGTGAGGTCTCCTGCACATTATAACATCGGAATGAGACAATATTTTTTTATACCAGTCACTCATGGGTGTGCCGCACCAGGTGAACGCTTGTTTATTTGAAAAAAAGTAAATGGGTAACTGGACAGAAAACAGTTTTTCATTGAAGGATGAAGTTATGATGGTGAAAGTTTAGTCTACATTTCTTATTGAATCAATTTTATTGCCATTGGCATGCATCTCACAAAGTAATTCTTTGAATTCCCTACAGTGATTCATGTTTTTGTGGTACAGACACAACCTCTTAACCCCCGTTTGGTAAATCAAATGTTGGGTATTACCTACTGTTACTTTGGCATCAAGGATTTGTTAAAATGTCAAAGCTAATTGAATAACTAAAATCCCTGCTACTGGGATGGGTGGTGAGGATCTTGAAAACGTTAGTATCAAGGAGATTTTAGGTAGAGTTTCCCTTGCTGTAGCTTGCAGTGCAAGGCCCCTAAAGAATTCTTATGCCGTTGGCCTGGCGCATCATTAACTCGGTGCAGTGGATGCAGTGTTTCCGGTTACAGTGAATGCCATGTCCCCAGTGCAGGAGTGTACCCCAAGTCTGCTCTTGGAACAGAGTATTAATAAAAGGTGAATTGGCTGTTTGTAGTCACCAGTTAAACTTTCACTGCTGATTGGGGACAAGACCTTCCCTTTAAGAAAGGGCAGGGATCACCCCACAGGAGAGTGCAGAATGTGACTGCACCACTTTTGAGGTGGGAGGGATGCCTATCGGCTCCATGGAGCTCCTCTTACCCCACACTCATTAGGCACTATTAATGGGCACTATGATTGCGCAACACCTAATAGGTGATGCACAGTCAGTGTGCCTCTCTTCAGCTCCTTTACCTCTGTCCTCAATCTGTAACATGGCACAGGCACAGAGGCAAAGTGTTCCCTCATTTGCATGAGGCCACACCACTATGCAAATGAGGGCATGCTCCCATGTGACTATTTGAAATGTGTGCTTGAATGATCTGCATTATGGATGGAGCTGCACAAGCATTAGACTGAACTGCATAAGCATGTGCAGCCCCTTCTATAATACCAAAGTTCATGGGGGCACACGAAGTGGAAATAAAAGCCTGTTAAGCCCCGCGGGCAACTTGCACTATTATTTCGAACAAAAAGATTATGCAGTGCTAACTCAATATTAATAGACTGACATCAGGTATGTAACACAGGGCCCTGCAGCCTCCTGTGGCACAGGACAGCCCTCAAACCATCAGGGGGCCTCCAATCAGGCCAATGCCAATGAATATCTGTGATATATAAGAGACACAGGGGCCTCTCATCACATTCTGCAGGCAGGACCATCATATTGAGTTACGCCACTGACTGACAAAAAACAATTTCAATGATTGATGTAATTGGTCATTCCCTTTCATCCATATCAGCATTAAATGCACATGTTCATTCAAATGAAGCAGCTAAAGTAGAAATATGTGGGAGCAAGGAGATTTGCTCTTGTTGTGCTGACTGAAAGCTTAAACAAAATGTGTCCACCTTAGAGCATTTTCTTTAGTCATATCACGTCATAGGCATCTTCTTAACTGATCAACCCTGCATAAAATGCCCTTTTATTACATGTCCTGTCTATCATCAAGTCAGTGTGCATTCTGGGAAGTGACCCTTCTCCTACCAATCATTCTGGTTACATTGGAATTCTTCTGTTCCACACGTGCCAGTTTAGGGATATTATTATGGTAAGGAGGGCGTCCTGGGTGGAAAATGGACAGAAGTACGGGGAGGAAGACTAAATGGCACTAAATTTCAGGGATGGTCTATCTGCGGGAATGTTTTTATATAGACTGAACTCAGTGGTTGAGCTCATAAAAGAATTAAGGCACTTCTATTGAACTATTTTATCTTCCAGTGTACTGTGGTAGATCAGGACATATTGTTTCAGGGACCGTTATATTATCCCAAAATGGTCACCAGCAATCATTTCTCTCTCTTTCAAGGTAGAGAAGAAGTGGGGCTCTTTCCCTACTTGCAATACTGCAATATCACAGGTGTCTTGCCATAATTCCTTTCAGGTCACACCATCCTATCAGGCCACATTCTCATAGGTAGTTTCTACAGATCGGCGATGCTATCGAACAGTAACAAGATGACCTTCATTCCCAGGCCTTCTCCGATGAGAAAATACAACAGTTCTCCTTATTATCCGCATTAACTCCAAATGCATCCTCTTCTCTCCTTGCCTGACTCCTAAAACAAAAACATTATTCTAACTAACAAGATCGCTTCTACCACATGCAACACAAATGTGAGAAAGAACAGAATCTAACATGCACATGAAACTGAACTATTTATCTAATGCAAGAGCGTCGAGGGAAATGCATTTCAGGCCTACCTGATTCAGCTAACAAAAGAGAAATGGAACATGAGTTTTATGAAGTTATATAGGAATTGAGTCATATACAGTTAATATTTTCATCTACGTATAAAACAACATGATTAATAAGCACATCCAACAATAAAATGATTATCAGTTGCACAGCACAAGTGTTTCAGTTGATGTTTTCTGCTGGTTACATTGATTTTACACATTAATCCTTCACACACTCTACATTTTTGCCTAAACATATCAAATTCATGTTATTCCGTTACAAGATCCTAACACTTACGTTGACACAACAAAAGATTAAATGCTGATGCAGTCTACATATGTGATTATAATCCACCCCTACAATAAAAAATGGCTTTTGCGCTACATCCCCCTCAAGGATGAAATGGGTAAAATGTGCTTTAGCCGTGTTTATTTTGTTCCTCTGTTAGGGAAAAGTGGTTTGGTCTAAATGTGACTCAAACACTTATCAGTTGATATATATCCAATTTCCAGGGGTACTTAATTTTTGTTAATTAATTTTATAACCATGTTTTTCACTCTCGTCTTACTAATATAAATAGTCATCTAGATCCTGAGCTCGATAGTCACACCGCTAAATAGGAAAGGGATTAAATGGGTGGGCGACTTTAATGCGCTTCAATTTAAAATTCCAGCAAAAAAACAGACAGTGGTTTTGTGTATACACAAGGGGAGGAGCAATTTCACTTTGGTCATGAACCTTATGGTGAGGCACCTAATACTTTAGTGATGAAGCATAATCTTGTTTTTGCCTCAGAGGCTGTCCCTTTGTTTTATTGCTGGCTCCAACATTTGCAGGTGAAGGTCTGCTAGCACAATTCATTGTACTCTGTTTTCAGAGGAGTTATGTTTTAGTATTGCATCTTGAGCATTAACACCAAAATATGCTATCAATCACAATCCATTGTTAGTATCTTCAGGGGCGGACTATTACCCCGCAAAAAACACTGGATATTACTGCTGGCTAGAGCTAATCAAGAGAAAGAGAGTATTGACGACATGGTCTAACATCAATCAACTTGTGTAATTTGATTTAAACCGATGGGTATGGTGAGGGTGTCTCATTGAGGCTGCAAACCCACTGGAAATGTTGAGCTAGTTTGAATATATTTGTGGTTCACTAAAGTCTTTGTTAAGTATTTTGGTGGGCCCTCAGAGGGTAAAGACTTTCAAATGGTTTGATAAGACATGCAGACACCACAATTGTATGGCTGAACTTAAAAGGTTACCTTGAACACTTACCAAAGTCCAAGTATGTGGGAAGCTATTCAAGAGGCACTTGTCATCAGAAAATTTAAGTCCTCTGCGGTGGCTGCCAAGAAACAGGATAGTGGGGCCTTGCTGAAGGTTGCCACATTGCTGTATTTTTCTGAAGGCCCCCCCTTAAAAGTAGAGACACTTATTCCAGCTGACAGCTGGGTGCAGCACTATAATAAAGCATACGAATATAAAGTGTACTCTGTTAGTCTATCTCTTCTCCAGAACCTGATGAGGTACTGGTGTTACGTGCTACACGAACAAATGATGGACGGAATTTATTTATTTATTTATTTTAAGAACTTGTAAAGCGCGACTGTCACCATTACAGGCATCCTGGCGCTAGTAGAATCCAAACCCAGATAGAGACAGAAGCAGTAGAGCAAACCAGTGAAGAGAGGTTAGCCAGGGAAAAGCCAGGTTTTTACCTTTTTCCTAAACTGCAAAAGTTCATTAGTGGCCCTAATCTCGAGGGGGAGAGTGTTCCAGAGTCTGGCGGCAGTCACCTGAAAGGATCTACCACCAGCTCTGACCTTCCTAAATCTAGGAACGACTACCAGTTTAGCATCCGATGAACGAAGGTGTCTGGAGGGAGTGTACCAGACAAACTTGGACCTTAAAGGGGCTGGACCGCATCCGTGGAGAGCCCTGAACACTATACAGAGGGCTTTAAATTGAATCCTCTGTCTAAGAGGAAGCCAATGTAATTTTGCCAGGGCGAAAGGTCCATGAGATCTCCTAGGCAGTCCCAACGCCAATTTCGCCGCCGCAGATTGGACCCTTTGGAGTCTGTCCAGTAGATACTCAGGGGACCCGAGCAGGAGGGCGTTACAGTAGTCCAACCTGCTCAGGATGGTACATCTAACCACTTGTGCACGGGCCTGGGGGGGTAAGAGGGGCAGAACCTTCCTGAGTGAGCGAAGGATGGCAAAACAGCCGGCCGATGTTTTCTGTACGTGAGTGTCCATACTGAGCCAGTGGTTCAGCATGACTCCTAGGTTGCGGACAGAGTCCGCAGGCCGAACGATGGAGCCGGATTCCGGGGGCCAGAAATTGTTGGGAAACGGTCGAGGGATCCTTGTTCCAGCACTGAAGAGCACTTCAGTTTTCCCGGCATTAAACTGAAGCGAGTTTGCCTTTAACCAGCTTGCCGTGGTCCTTAAGCAGTTATGAAGGACCTCCACAGAGATGGACTCCTCTCCTTCCAAGGAGAGGATCATCTGCGTGTCATCGGCATAATTAACAATTCGAATGCCGAATCCTTTAATAAGCGAGACTAGTGGCCTAAGGTAAACATTAAAAAGAATAGGGCTGATGGCAGAGCCCTGAGGCACACCATGCTGGACCGGGGAGAAAGGAGATTGAAAAGGAGGCATTGAAACCGCCTGCTGCCTGTCCTGCAGAAAAGAATGGAACCAGTTCAGAGCCGAGTCTCTCACCCCTGCCTCAAACAGCCGCCTCAGCAAGATCTTATGATTAACTGTGTCAAAGGCGGCAGACATATCGAGCAGGATCAAAAAAGAAGCCTGATTTCTGTCTGCACGCCTTTGAAGTTCATCCATGACGGTGATGAGAGCAGTCTCGGTCCCATGGGCCGGCCGAAAGCCGAATTGATCCTCTTCAAGAAGGAGAAATTGTTCCAGGTGGGTGGAAAGAGTATTGCTAACCACCCGCTCAACAATCTTGGCGGGAAACGGCAGCAGTGAGATGGGCCGGTAGTTTTTTGAACACTCAGGATCCAAATGAATGACAAATAAATCATACATTTACCCCCAGTCAAGAGATCTGGGTTGAATCCATTGTTCTTTTGCTCACCATGCCACCTCAGTTTGTACCGAGCCATATGCAAATCTGTCTTATTATTTATTTATTTACTTTATTGTTTTATAGAGCGCAAACTTGACCCGTTAGGGTATCAGATCGCTTTCCAGGGGATCACATTAGGCAAGGAATCACATTAAGGGTAGAGGACATGTATATACAGTTTACTTTAAATAACTCCAGATAAGGCCCCAGATTTCTTGATGAGGTAGCGTGGTATTCCGAAGAGAGTCGCTAGTAGGTAGTTGATCAAAGTCTATGTGTTGGTAGGAGACAGCATTTATTAGAGGAATTTGCCCATAAGGAAGGTTTTGGCCTCCTTTTTGAAACGTGCCAAAGAGGGGATTCTTGTGATGGCTGGCGGGAGAGAGTTCCATATTCTTAGAGCGGATCCAGAGAAAGCCTGGTTAAAAGTTCTTTTCTTTCCGGAACCGTGCAGGTTTGAGTAAGAGGTCTCTGGCGGACCGGGAGTTTCTGATTCCGCCAGATACCACCAGTTTCTGTGCAAGATAAGCAGAGGAGTTTGAGTATAAGGCGTTGTGTGTACTGCAGGCCAGTTTGAGTTGTATGATGGCCTCGAGGGGAAGCCAGTTCAATACTTGTGTGGAGTTATATGGTCAAATTTTTTTTGAGCTTGTAAGAAGTTTGGCATCAGCATTAAGGCAGGCTTTTAAGGGTGCCAGGGAGATCTTGGGTAAACCAGAGAGGGTGGAGCATCCATATTCCATTCTAGAAATTACTAGCGCTTGGACTGCACTTTTTAGGTCGGTAGTGTCAAGGAAGGGTTTCAGTTTCCGGAGGTAGCTCAAGTGGAATATGTCTGTTTTGGCCATCAAGTTGATGTGGTCTCCCATGTTCAACTTGCAGTCAAGGGTTATTCCCAGAGATTTTGCTGAGTCCACGATGGTCGGTGGGCAATCTAGGGCTGTGATAGCCTTGGTCCATATCTGCATCTCGGGATTGGTTTTTGGAGGGGAAATTAAGATAAATTCTGTTTTCTCAGAATTGAGCTTGAGTTGATTGAAGGTGAGCAAATGGACGGTTGATTTCAGTGCCTCATTTAGGTAGAGAATATTCTCGAGAGAGGAAGCTTTGATATAGAGCTGAGTGTCGAAATCATACATATGGTAGGAGAAATTTGCTGAGCGTAATACTTCGGCAAGTGGTTCGAGTTCGAGGTTAAAGAGGGTAGGGGACAGGGTTGATCCTTGGAGGACTCCGACTTTGACCGGAGAGGGAGCAGAGAGGTTGTCGTTGATTAGGAATCACTGCGATCGGTTTTGGAGGAAGGATCTAAACCATTATAGAACAGCGCCATTCAAACCCATCCTGAGTTTGAGGCGTTTGATTAATTTTTTGTGGTTGACCATATCGAAGGCTGAGGAAAGATGTAGGAGGATTAAAAGTTAGGTTTTCCCTTAGTACAAAGCTAGGAGGGCGTCGTCAACGATGTGGAGCATGATCGTTTCAGTACTGTGCCCAGGTCTAAATCCAGATTGGAAGTCATCTAGAAGGTGGAATTTGTTGATGTGTTGACTTACTTGCTGTTGTACACACTTCTCCAACACTTTGGCAAAGAGGGGGATGTTGGAGATAGGTCTGAAATTGTCTGGAATGGGTGGGTCCAGAAACGGCTTTTTCAAAATGGGGAGGACTTGGCCAGCTTTCAGAGAGTCAGGCATGGAACCCTGCTGGAGCGAGGCATTAATTATTGCAGTCCAGCTAGGAATAATGGATTGGGCGATGGCCACTATGACGTTGGAGGGGAGCGGGTCTTTGAAGTGGCTATTCGGTTTTAGGGACAATAGGATTTTAGATACGGAGTCTTTGTCGTGGAGGGTGAAGTCAGTTCAAATTGCTTGGTTCTTAGGTGAAGTCTGTGGGGGCATCTCAGGAGAAGGGTGCATGCCTGGAAGGGATAGAGAGTATATGGCGGCACTAAGTTTATTTTCTAAGGCTGTGACTTTGTCAGCGAAAAAGGAGGAGAATTCTATTTTAGAGTTAAGGATGTTCTTGGTGTAGGCATTTCTGGCCTGGTGGAGAAGGTTAAGATGTGCGGTGGATGGGTGCTGTCTCCAGATTCTTTCGGATTGCCGGAGGCTTCTCCTCTCGTTGTTGAGGGGTCCAGTGAACCAGGGGTTATTATCTATTGTTTGGGTTCTTTTTAGCTTTAGTGGGGCTAGTTCATCCATGATGTTTGAGATAGTTGCAGAGTAATTATTATTGAGGTCATTGACCGTTGAGAAACGGGAGGGAGGGAGGTCAGATGTGCAGTGAGCCTTCAGTTCATTGTGGTCTAGGTTTCTAGTGTCTCTAATCCAGCGTTTAGGAATCACTGGTTGTGGTGCCCTTATCTTGTGGGTGCCAGGTAGTAGGAATGTGATGGCGTGGTAATCAGACCAGTCACACGGGTCTATAGAGATAGTCTTGACTGTTGATTCCTTAGAGATGATCCAGTCGATGGTGGCCCGTTTCGAGTGTGTTACGAGTGAACAGGCTTGGGTTAGAGTTTGATCGGACAGGAGATCTTTGATGGCGTTGACATGAGGGTGTTCGGAGTCATTCCAGTGCAGGTTGAAATCACCCAGGAAGATATCTTTAGAGTTCGAGGAGGACTTAGCAGTGATAAGTTCTATGAGTTGGTCAGTGAAGGAGTCGTTCGTTCCAGGGGGATGATAGATGATGTGTAACTTGCACGAAAGAGTGGAGTTGCTACAGATGGAGAGTGCAAGGTATTCGCAAGAGTCGGTAGAATCCGCCAGGAGTTCTGAGGAACTGAGGTTGGATCGGTAGATGCAGGCGATGCCTCCTCCTTTCTTGTTGGATTGCCTGTCCAGTCTAGCAATGTTGTAGCCGGGAGGGACTAAGAGGTCGAGGCATGGAGATGAAGAGTCATTGAGCCATGATTCTATTATAATATCAAGTTTTTGTTCATGATGAGTGCAGCAATGTCAACGTCGTGCTTAAACGCCGATCGGCAGTTGATTAAGAGGCCAGACAGAGAGGAATCAGGGGGAGTGTCAGGAGTTAGGGTAGACAACTGTACCGGTGCTAGGTTGCTCTTGACCACACTTCTGTTGCGGAAGGTAGCCGATCTGTCGGTGTTAATAGAGACTGTGCGGATAGCATGTGCGCTTCTGGTGTCTAGCGGGCAAAGGGTAATTGGGGCAGAGTTGAAGTCGCTGAGGATGGCAAGGATTTCCTCTTCAGTGAGGTCTAGTGGGCTAGGGGTGGCAAGTGTAGAGTTGTAGGAGAGATCAAGAGCTAGGGCTTCTTCCTCCAAGAGGTGGCATGGTTGCTTGCGAGGGCGAAGATGTCTCAAAGGTAACGGGAGAGGGTGCTTGGGGGTCTCGGCGGTGTGTGGGGAGGGAGAGGTCCACTGGGTTTTGAGGTTGGCGAGGGAGAGTTCAGTGAGGTGCAGGAGGTTCATTAGGTTTAGTATGGAGATATGGATATTCTGAGTCAGCTTGGCAGCTCTGGAATGCAGGGTTCCGAAATCCCTATAGGAGGGGGTGTTGGCGGGCAGGGGGGCAGTAGCTCTGGGGCAGTGCTATCAGACTCCCTGCAAGGAGAAGGCGTTAGGGGGTGGGGGGGCAGTATTTCTGGAGCCCTTGTATCGGTATGCATAGGAGATCGGGTAGAAGGGGTAGATCATTCTATATCGTGGGATTCTGGGGGCAAACCAGTCTCATGGTTAGCGTGTGGGGCTGACGGGGGGTAGACCAAAGGTCTGGAGATGACTCTATTGGCAAGGCTAGGATAAGTTAGCAATGATAGGAAGGGCAGTGATAGAGACTCTTCGGGAGGTGGTTTGTGAGCTCGGCAGGCAGGTATGATCTGTGTCGCAGGTGTTTGAAGGTGTAAGATACTCACAGTTAGAGTGGGGAGCTGGCGGGGCGGGGATCAGAGGTGCAGGGATGATTCTCCTGGTACGGTCAAGCGCCAAGCAAGAGGGGATGGGATGATCGGTGTTAGGAACCCTAGGAGGTGGTTAATGGGTGGTTAGGGATGATAGGCAGGCTGGTCAGAGGGGTATCAGGTCAAGTGTTAGTTACCCTGCTAGTGTTGGGCACATGGTTACTGAGGTTGGTAAAAATGCTTGCAAATTTGTTGAGGTTTCTGGATGAGGCTTGGATCAAGACAATGCCACTTTTATAAAAGGGGATTTTGAGGTCAGCTCGCAGGGTTGCGGAGGGTGCTATTGTAAGCTTAGTGCAGTGTGGGATGCTCCTGGTTGCATGGACGTTGAGGAGGTGCGCAAAGGTTTTTCCCCAGTAGGGGGTCCTTTAGAGAAGAAGATTAGGTCATTGATGACTGTGCCCTTATCCGTGCTATACGTAGGTCAGAAATCAATCTCTCAGGGTGACTCTTCAGGGTGGAGCGCTTGAAGGTATTTGCAGCGGCTTTGGAGAGTTTGGGAGGTACACCAGAGTAAGAGGGATTTCCCCGGTAGCACTTAGGCTAGGCCCAGCCAAGCTGGCTGGGGTGGGTACTGAGGCAGCGACACAAGTCAGTTAGCAGTTGAGCCGCTGTCTGATCGTAGGACCGGGTTCGCTCGTGCTAGCGCTGATCGGAGGAGGCCATGTGCAAGGGTAGGGCTGCAGTGGAGGGCTGAATGACTAGTGTAGTCGTGAGTTTGGGTGATGACAGGGCGGACAGGGGCTAGTAAGTGTCGGAGCTCACCGGAGCACAGAGGGTGCTTGGGTCCTGTTTAGGACAGCACAGCAGAGGCACTAGGGAGATGGGTTTGTGAGGCTTGGGGGTTGGTTCATGACCTCAGCAGTTTACTGGGCATGAGTAGCTGTTAGATACTGTGGTGATTTCAGAGGCTAGTTGGAGTGGGGTGGTCCCGTTGTTATAGTATGCCCCATTTAAGGTCAGGTAATGGGATGCAGTTACAGTGTCCTCATAGAGCCGCCATCTTAGGATCAGGCAGCCGTTGGCCTTGACCCTGTGCCACATGGGAACAGTCCAGACTGGACTGCTAAGCCAGTTCCTCCTTGGACCGAAAACCAGCATCCTGGGACCGGTTTCTGAGGATTACCCTGCATCAGCCAGGCTACCTTGACTCCAGTGGCACAGTGAGCAAGAGACCCAACTCGGCATACCCATCCCATTTAGGGTGAAAAGTGCTATGCAAACAAATGATGGATGGAATGACAAATACATCATACATTCACCCCAAGTCAAGAGATCTGGGTTGAATCCATCGTTCTTTTGCTCACAATGAGGTACTGGTGTTAGACACCACTCAAATCAGGGACATCTTAAGGATTTTAGGGGCCCAAGGCCAGACATAATGTGGGCCCACTGCTCCGATCATCTCTGAATTTATTATACATTTTCAGCTCACTCACAACTTTGAAAACTATGGTGGAAACCCCCTTCATTGGCCAGCCCACATCTGAGCTTAACCATGCAACAGTTTCTCTCTGGGCAGGCAGCACTAGAGAAGCAGAAATACTACTGCAGTGAACAAGCCTACGGCATATCTGCAGTGGAGAGGTGCCTCATCTTTTGTGCCTGTACATATGGAGGGTGCATGTTTGTGTAATGCACTCCAGTCCCTGCTTTGTGAGGAACAGGGATTGTAAGTTAGTTGGCACAATGCTGTGGTTGCACCAACCTAGCAGGGGGTCCACATGGAGAATGTGGTTGAGAAGGAAGCATACAACGTTGCTCTGCACTTCACACTGAAGTGTGGCCTCCCCTTTTGACATAGCCTGTGGCCTCACTTGGCGCATTCAGTCTCCAGGTGGACTGCACTTGGAAAGAAGAAAGACTAAGAGTCTTACTGAGCCTCCTACCCACAATGTGTGGTGTAGTTTGTCTGTCAGCACCATACGAGCATAAACTACTGATGGTGCTTCTTTTAATGCAGTGCGTGGCACGGGTATGCAGGGTGGTAACCCTAGCATGTGATTGCATCAGTCTGGCAGTTGTGCCAAAACAATGATACAGTCACAGAGGTTGAACACAATAGCAATCTTTACTGTACAGTAAGTGGCACTTACTGCATAAAGGCAACGGCGTGTGCTGTTGGATAGGACATGTGCACTTTAAAATGTTAAATACTTGCTGAATCTAACCAGAATCTAATTGGTATTTTTGTTTATTCTTCACTGTCTATCAAGTAACAAAGTAAATTAACAAACTGGTTATTTCAAAACTCTATTCAGTCTACGACTGTCACAGAATCCGATCAAAGGGGACCTTTAAAAGGTAGAAGCCCTGGACCAGAGCCCACTAAGCCCATGCCTTAAAATGTTTCTGATTCAGGTTATTACCCTATTTGATGTAGCAGAGGTAATATGCACAATTAGCAACTGTGCCAGTGGCAAAGCTCCCGGCCTGGACGGCATCCCTGTGGATGTCCTCAAAATGAACACCAATATGCGTGCACCTAATTTAACAAATGTGGTTAGAGCTGCCCCTATGACCACTCTATATCACAATCCTGGTAAAGATCAGCAATAGTGCCACTCTTCTAAATAAGGAATAGGAGTTATTATCAACCCAAATCACTCCTGGACTCCATCGTAAAATCTCGTGGGGAGAGTTGTTGGCACAGTTGCAGACCTGGTTTGAGGAAAATGTCCTCCTTTCTTTGTGGCTTCCTCAGGGTGTAAGTACGGCCAAACTAAGCCTGGGCCTATATCTGCTAACCCAAATATACCAGTGTTAAGTAGGACTAACTGCACATCGAATAAATGGACTTGAGCTGTGCTTTTGATAGCGTAAAACGTTCTACGTTTTGGTCCTTTATACTGTTACGGGGCGTGAAGTAATCCAAAGTCAGTGTTCTGAGCCAGCAAAATGCAGATATATATATGCTAAGGTACGTTTTGGGCTAAATAGCAAAAGCATTGATTGGATTAAAATAAAAGAGTTGTGTGCCAAGGATGTGTATTGGCTTCGTTCTTTGTCGAGTTATATTTTAATGGGCCGGAGAGCCATTTGTTAGTTTACAGTAACAAGATATTGCATCTTGATTAGCACCAAATACCGGTGCTGATATATGTAGATGATGCAGTCCTGCCTGCCAGGGATGGAAATGGGATTTAGATTTTCAGATACAGACCCTCTCTATTTTACTCTATGTTTATAGCATATTATTATCCTGACCCTCACTTATTGATAGGTTAGAAGAAAAAGTTCATAACCCTAATGAATGCCCTAGACTAATTAGGCTATTAAGAAGGGCAGAAACATGGTGGTGAAAAATTTTGGATTGCAAATATCATAATAATCCGTAGCCATGCCCCTCGATTACATTACGGTAATTAATTTTTATCCATACCCAAGGTACCACGTAAATAAAAAGATACTTGGTGATATATCTTGAGGTATTTTTAATTTAGTAACTGGACCACTGTTATCCAGAGTAGAAAAATATCTAAGTACTCCCTCGAGATAGTCCAACCCAAGGTTGAGTGCGCCCTGGTGGTATCGTACCAGGTTGGGACAAGGTGGCCTATGGGGAAGCATGTCACATTACGTGAGTGTGCCCACCTCATCCGATTCTTTGATTGACCTTCCTCAATAGGAGACCACAAATGTCTACACAGGTTTGTGTACAATAAAACATTGAACTCACTCTCCTAGTCTTGGGATTCCTTCTATCAATAGGTCTCTGAAATACAGCCACCACACCTTATTTTTGTGTTATATATGTATTTAGAGGTCGGTGTTGGTCCATTGGGCTTCTTTCTTTCTCCCATTGCATTTTATATATTTTAAAAGCATCCCATTCTAGGAATGCTTTCCCTGTGAAGCTGTGAACAATAAAGAATTTGCTGACCCCCACTTGGATTTTTTGTCTCAAATTTTAAGAACACACAAACAAAGAGATTATCTTCTGCTTGTGGGGGTATTTTATTTAAACCCTTTAGAATTTTATCAAGTTTTTTGTATATTTTCATGAGTGAGAAAGATACTTATATACCACATTTATACATATATACAACTATTATACAACAAACATATATACAGATATAGACAGTTTATGTACAATCTTCTTTTTCAAAAGCAACGATTTTTTTCACAAATATTAACTCTTTGCAAAATATTTCTCAACTACAATTACCACAAAATGAAACAGTAACGAAAAAAGGCAACCAAGTTACTTTAAGAAAGATCAATATCAGCTTTGGAAAAAAAGTCAAAGTGATAAACAATAAATTCTTGTTCGCTTTCTTTTAGTGCCTGCCGACGCGTTTCGAATCTGGAGTTAAATTACAGATTCTCATCAGGGCTCTTTCATTGTGGGTAGTCTGAATAAAGAATGCAAAAGAAGATCATTCAAAACTAGATCTAGGTAGAAATTGCTTAATCCCCCTTTAAGAATTGGATGTCACTATGCGTGTTACCTTAAGCTGTGGGCGACGCGGTTCCGCGGGTCCAATTATTATAACGAAGCTAGTGAATTCCTGGGTCTTTTAATGCAACTGTAGACCTAATGTACGGAATAAGGGGTATTTTACTGTTTCATCAAGGAACAACAAAGCCAGCCTGTCTCTCAGACAAAAAGGCAATCAATCCATACCTAAAGTGGTGTAGTCAGCATGAGGGCGTTCGTTTATTCTGATTTCGCTCTTCGCACACACACGAAGATTCCAAAAGTACTCTGCAAAGTACAAAGAATAGTGCTACTGAAAGCCCATTCTTTTTGTTAATGACATTCTAATGGGCATATTCCTCAAAAAAACACAGGACGTACCTGTATTACTTTCTTTAACTGCGGAGATCGTGTTTTGACCTTCTCCGTGTGGCACGCCTCTATTGTTTCAATTCCGCCGCGTGGGACAGTAATTCGGCGTCCTCCGCGGTGTTGAAGACAGCGTATCGAAGTCGCGCTGTAAGCCTACATTGGGATTATCTTGGTTTAGTGGGAGCAAAACTCCGGAGTCACGATAAAATCGATCTACCTCACCCGCACTCACCTTCCTCTTACTGTGGCTTCCTCTACCAGCAAACCTTCCGCCATTACGGGGGCCATGTTTGACTCTTCCACTATATTAAGCCGCCTCTAGGCATTATGGTACCTGTAGTTTGACGGTCGTTGTGGAGATTGCAAGTGCCTCACAGCCTGGAAATCTCTGACAACGAATTCAAGCCTGTTTGTGCACTATTGAACTTTAAAATCAAGTAAGCTTCCTTCCTCAGCAACACCTGTTCTATGTTAATGCCGGGTTTAGTTTGGTTCATACTAAATAGGACAGTCCACTGGAAATCATTGTCCGCATGGTTGCTCTCAATGAAGTGTTGGACCAGAGGTGCAGTAAGAACTTTATTTTTGAGGCGTGATCTATGTTGTGTCATGCGTGTATTAACTTGTTGGTTTGTCTTTCCTATATACACTTTAGGGCAAGGGCAAACAATTGCGTACACAACATTTTTGGTCCTGCAGTTAGAGAAGCCGGTATGTGGCCAGATGATATTTGCGTGTTGGAAGGTTTTACCCTCAATGGTCGAATCACATGCCACGCAATTGCCACATCTATGGTGGCCTTCAATGGGCTTTAGTCCCCATTGTGCTAGCAAATCACTTTTGGGTTTAGCTTGCCTTATGTCTGCGTGGACAATCTGTTGTCCAATACTTTGATTTTTCTTATACGCGAAAATGGGACGTGGAAATGGTACTTCAAGTTCTTCAAGAAGGTGCCAGTGTTTGAGGACCATTTGTCTTATGTTGTGTGTTTCTGCACAAAAGGTGGTGACACACACCAGGTTTTCAAGATCACGTTTTACTTTGGTTTCAAAGAGGCACTCTCTGGGAGTGTAGCGTGCTCTCTTGTATGAATGTTTTAATAACTTTCTGGGGTAGCCCCTTTGGCCCATTTCCTCACAGAAGTTCTGTCATGATGGTCAAACTGCTTTATTTCTGAACAATTTCTTCTGATTCGAAGAAGTTGTCCATATGGCACGTTAGCCCTTAAGTTTCTTGGATGCGAACTCCTGTAGTGGAGGATGGCATTTTTGTCCGTTGCTTTCTTGTGTAGGGAGGAACTCAATCTGCCGTCCACATTTGATATTTCGACATCCAAAAATGTCATTTTCAAATTACTGGAGTACACAGAGAACTTTATGTCCTTATGTCTGGCATTCGGCCAATGATGAAAGCTGGTCAACTCAGTGTGGCTCCCCTGCCACAGGAAAAACACGTCGTCGATATATCTGTACCAGTGAATTATATGATGTTTAAAGGGATTGTTCTCCTCCACGTATTTTTTCTCATACTCGGCCATGAACAATACGGCCATCTCCGGCGCATAAGGGCACCCCATCGCGGTGCCCTTAATTTGCATAAAAAATTCATCATTAAAGCGAAAGTAATTTCTTTTCAGTGTGACTTCCGCTAGTTTAAGAATAAAGGACGTGGGGACTCTATGAGGTCTTTCTCTAGAGTCCAGATAAAGTTCTATCACTTCTAACGCCTCATCCTGTGGGATCTGCATGTAAAGTGACGTAACGTCCATTATCACAATGAGTTGTGTGGTTTGGTCAAACAAGGTTCCCTCAACTTTTGTCAAAAAATCAGTTGTATCTCTTAAATACGCGTTCACTTTAGCCACGAATGGCTTTAGGAAAAAATCAACGTATTTAGACAAGGGCTCAAGGCACGATTCACACCCCGAGACTATTGGGCGTCCCGTCCCTGTGAAGCTGTCATTAAACTCAAAATATTCTGCAGTCGCAGCCCCTAAAGACGCTTGGAATGCCTGGTCCTCTAGCAATGCCAGTTGGAGGTGTCAAGTGGGAACAGGTGGCAGGCCCAAATCCCACCTGAGCTGCATGCATGTGGTCTGAATGTGTGCACCCTAGGTAGTCCACCCATCCAGCAAGAGAAAGCAGTGTGGGCGATCCCACAATGAGATTCATCTGACATGCAGGTTGTGTTATGGGGGAATAGAAGGAGTATGTGAGGATGTCAGGATTATGTGTATGCCATATGTCGATCAGGGACCAGTGAGCCTCTTGGTCAACTCTGCCCTCTGCACTCCGGTGCACTGAGCTGTTGCAAGGTCGGTAGGTCTGGACCTTAGTTGTTGCTGTAGGGTTCCCCGCTGTTGCCACTGGCTCAACCTCCTACCCGCTTTTTTGCTCAGTTGTCAAACAGGCCCAGGCCCTTTCTGGCCCCTAGCCTTTCTTGGGGCTCTCTCAGCTTCCAAGTCAGGGTGGCTGGTCGGCCGCACGCATGATCACGCGGTCAGTGTCTGGGTCTCGGACCAATTACTCCACGCCAGTCATGGAACTCCACTCGGGCCACAGCTTCCAGCTCCGGTCCTGTGTCTCTCTCTCTCCACCTCTATGTTGGGCCGGCTGGGTCCATTCCTTTGTCTCTGTGGCAGTTACAGAACGCTACGATAGACTCAGTGGAGCTGCCTCGTGCTCGCCGCAGGCTCCCGGCTCTTCCAAGCTAGGAGCGACTACTCTCCCCGTTCCGCCACAGGTGGTCCACCCACGGCCGGACCGCCCTCCAATTTTCAGGAAACTCGCTATTAGTAGCGATCCCGCGTCTGCCAAAGGTTGGATCACTCGTTCTTATGGGGGATTTGAACAGGATTATAGGAGTTAGATGCGGAGCTGTAGTAAAGTGAGCCTGCCATCTTGTCTCTCCTAGCCATTATCAAAATGGGGTCGCCCAGTGGTCCTGGACCTGGGTTATATATGGTACAAAAAACAATCCCAAATCCCAACATACAATGGATAATTAAATATATTGTTTCTGGAACCTGTAACCTATTGGCTCATAGTAGTTAATACAAAACGATCTATCAAAGTGCAACAACCAAGTGATATTTGATTTACAACAGTTTTATTCCACCATAATGAGTGCAACAGTATATATCATTGCTGCAATAGTTAGTTTAGAACAGAAGGAAAATGGGGAAGGGAAGGTGGCTCCAAGGGAGCGTGCAAAAAGAGGAAGTGGTCTAGTGTGGAGGGTGAAAGGAATTCAGACAACTTGATACACGGAATGGTTACAATGGTTTATTCATTAGATTGATCAAAATTTCTCAGTCTTTTTTCTGCCTGGCCACATTCATATAATATAATATCAATTTGTATTTGATGAATATGGACTAACCACTTACCAGTATCGACTTCCAGCTGCCTGAAGCCCTTTCATCCCGGTCCCTCTTGGCCATTGCCCTGTACCCCTTAGCCACATGCCTGGTATGTCCATCAATTTCCTTTCGCAGGAGGTACTGATGCTGCTCCTCTGGCGACATGTTATCTTAAAAAAAGAAATGATAATTGTCATATTTCCTGACTCCAATGTAATGCTGGCATTAAGCACATTTGACATACCAATCAATAATTAGCCATAGATTACATGAACATCATCAAATACAACATGCACATAGACACATGAACTGATGAATCATGAACATATCATAGCTGTATTCCGAATTGGATGGTCCTGACAGGGAAACATCCTTAACCCTGCACTGCCATTGCCCTGCAGTTTCTACCCCGCTAAATCTATTACAATGCAGGGCAGTACACCGCAAACTATCACAACGCTTTCCTCATTACAATGCAGCGTTGGAGTTTGAATACTAAATTGTGTTGTAATGGGGAATGTGTTGTACTAGTTTGCTGTGTACAGCCCTGCATTGTAATCGATTTAGTGGAGAAAAATCTGCAGGGTAATGGCACTTCTGAGTAGTACATGTGGGCTAAAGTGTCCTATCGGACAACATCATTAGTACTGTTCTTGGGCAAGGCACGCACAGAGTGCAGTAACAACAATTTGTAGGTATCTGCTAGCAATTTGGCCTTGCAAATTAACAGCAATCAAAAACAATAGGGGGAGTACAGCAAGTCTGTAGTATGACAGGCTCATAGTAGACCCTGCCATACCAACTAACCAAAGACAGTATACTGCACAGGCTGTGATCAATTCTGGTGATGGGTCACAACAGTGGTAGTCATGGGATACATTAGAACAAATGTCAAAACAATGTATGAGTGAGCCCGTGGAAGTGTCACCACAAGTACACAAACCGATTAGATCATGTACACAGGTTTTTGTCAATTTGTGGGACAATGCTTAAAAGTTTGACAGCAATGCAAAGAGAGAGGGCCTATGTTGCATGCAGCTGTGTATACACGTATTAACCATCTCTGAATATTAATGTGCCATGAACAAATGGGACAGCAACGATGCTGCATGCGACCCCACATGTTTCTGCAGTGTTCACTTTACAGTGGCAGTGTTAACCAAAATTATGGTCTTGATGAGGCAAACAACCTCGCCCAAAGGTGCTCTGTTGTCTGGTCTGAGCATACGTTAGTCAATGTTATGCAAGGATCCCCAGCATGCCCCTGATCCATCAATGAACTGATATGTATTTAATGTGTGACACATCCAGATGCCCAAATTGTAACATGTGAAATGGCAGAAGCATTGAGCCTGTCAACGTAAACAGCATGTTTTCAACATTAATGGCACACAGCATGGGAAACAGTCACTACACGAAGTTGTAGGTGACCATGTGTGACTGGTACAGGGACATGATGATTACTCTAAGCAGTGTACCAATGTCCAACACTCATCAAGTAAATGCGTTCTGCAAGGATGCCTGTTTGGAGATTGTCCTACCCTAATTTCACAATGCAGACTTCCACACTGACTCTGCATTAGTCTGTCCAAAACTATGTTGTGAGTACAAGCATTCCTATTGGCTACAGAGGCTTGCTTATATGACTCAGCATTGAATTGATTGGCCTTATTCATCATAAAATACTCAACTGTTTGATATTACCGATTCATGCAACAACAATCTATGTACTGTTACTGTGAAACTTGTTGATGTTCCATCATGTCATTCATCCTTCTGTGGCACGTACTCATGGGGGAATGTACAAGGAAGTGGCTGAGAGATGTGTGGTCATTCCGACCTTAATGCCTCTCTGCGCCGCATCTTACATGCAAGCCTGCACCACATTGAGAAGAATGGGGGCAGGCTTGTGTTTAACCCTGTGATGGGGCTAACTTTACCAAGTTAGGTCCAATACAGGTACCATTGCACCATGTTGCTAGGGCGCTGCATGCAGTGGAGTATTGTTCATGTATGGGAGGTGCACCAAAATGCACATACACAATCCTCAAATGCCATGATGTCACTTTCATGTGTGCTACTTCATGCAGCACACATGAAGGTGACAAAATGGCATACACATTAATGTGTGTTTTATGTACAGGAACGGACACCTTCCTGACAAAAAGGGATTTTGGATTTACCATTTGTGCTGCACATGGCAGCACACAAGGAAGGAGACTGATACGAGTAGATACAACGCATTAAGTGGCTTTACGCTGACTTGTAAATACTGCGTACACACCATTGCCACTACTGAGTAAAAGACAATGGCATTGTGGTGGCCATAGGGGACTGCGTATAAGCCACACTGTCTTGTGGTGACACAGTTGATTCTATCGAGAAAATACCATATGGTGACGGTAGTACATTCTAGTAATTTCTCCATAAGTTTGTATGTGGTCGTCTGTCAATAGTTCATTTCTAAATGACATATCACTTAGCATTATAACGATCAACAACAGTTGTGACATGTTTGTTGCAACAAATCATCATCATATATGACTCCCTGCAATTGAAATTGGTGGATGCAGATCTAGAAACATTGCACAATAATGTCAGGGAACATAAGTGTTTGGGATGATGTGTGATTGACTCCATGACAGGCTATGACATCACCCATATCATGCATTCTGTGCTTGGACATAGTTATAGTGTTGTGACTTATCTGAATCTGTTGCAACACCAAGTTAGAAATGTCAATTATGTCCTCCTGCATCACATGATGCTGATGTGCAATACACCTGGCTTGATGCATCATCATCACACAAGAGCTGATTGTTGTGTAATGCTCATACACAATGTGTCCTACAACATACATGGCCTGTGGCATTGCTTGCATATGTCGACACAATATCCATAGCTAATGACAACACACTCACCTGTGGTGTGTGGGTTCATAAATGCATCCACGTCTCCTTGTGTGATCAAGAGTCTGCCTGCTGTTGGAAAAATGTTAAAGGTACAATCAATTTCATCAACATCATGTTTTGCAAGATAACATACATCATTGATATTTAAATGGAAAATTACAGTCATTGGAATAGTCAGGTGTGTTGCTACGTTACATACATGTTGCAATCTGCTGAGCTGGTCTTACACACAACACATGTCAGGGTCACACTGGTGCCATAATGGGCATTCATGCCATGATCTGATTGACATAACAGACTACAACCTCTCCCATTCTACATAGATGTTAAATCCTCTCTCACACCTCTTTATGTGTGAGGTTTGGGGGTCAAATCAGTCATTCAGATTCACCCAGGTGTGCCATGTGCTCAGGACTTGTGGTGAACCACAATATGTATCCTGTGTTCATTTTCAGCCAGTTGATCATGTGAAGTGTACAAAATTACCAAGGATCAAGGTGTGGCACAGCATGTCATTACAGGCAAGCTATTTTGCCAAATGGCTATTTTGGCAAATTTGCCAATTGGCTATTCAAATGATGTGTGCGTCTATCTTGGGCACAACATAATTTGTGTCCTAGGCATTCAATTCAATTCAATTCATAATCTTTATTCGATTGTAGATTTTACAATCATAAAGGTTCACTTTAAAAACACACAGTTAAAAACGGTTACACACAATTCATTTTCAAAGGCAATTAATGACACAGTAGACAGTACAATATATCAGACAATAAAGCATGGGCAGTATATGGTTAAAAATATAAATAACTGTAGACTTAAAAATCACCAGCACAATTTTACAGCATGGTTAGCCGTCCATGCTTTTCCTAAAGCAGATGGCTTTTTTAAAAAAATTACAAATAAACATAGTACAGTCAATATTCAGTAGTTGTAAGTGATAAAGTGCGGGTTTAATTTGTGTGAAGCTCATTTTTTTAAGACACGGTTTAAGGTATAATTTCCGTGGGGTGGAGTAGTAAGGGCAAATAAAAAGGAAGTGTGCCAGATCTTGAGGAGACTTTCCGTCGCAGCCACAAGCTGGCAACACTTCGCCCCGCTGAGCACCACTTGGGAATGCCAGTAGGAGGTGATAGAGGTCAAAGCGGAACCTTGTTAGAAGAAACCGTTCATAGCTGGACATAGGCCATGTCAGGTAAGGTTCTATTTGCAAGCATGTTTTTAACAATAGATGTTTCCTAACACTGACCTTCTGTATCTCAGCCTCTTCTCTGTCGGTACATCTTAACAAAACTATGGCATTCTTAACCAGGTTCACATCAGATTTTCTAATTGTATTTGGGGCATAAAACAAATCATGTCGGCCTATTGCCGTTAGGCTGTCCTTTATGTACTTTACCCACGGTACCTTAAATCACCCATCTAGCTGTAGAGCTTCTTTCAGTAGGGCATGTGTTAATGGAATTTCATTGTTTAACCAACATTTCAGCCAACATGTGACTGGGCTTACTGCTATTCTGTCACCTAGAAAGGGGACCCCTAGCTCCTCGTGTACTGAGTAATTCCCAATACCCCTAGGCAGTCTTAAGATCTTTTTTAGGAAGTTATTTTCTGCGACCTCTAGGTCTTTAGCCTTGCGATAGCCCCAGAGCTCGCTCCCATAACAGGCAATAGCAACGCTTTTTGCCTGGTACAATTTAAGCAATGCGGCCAACGGGCAATTGCTGATTTTTTTTGCAAAGCCGAGGATGGCCGCATTGACCCTTGTAGTTTCTCCCTTCTTTTTGGAGACTGCTGGGCCCCATGATAACTTGTGATCTATCAGGACCCCGAGGTAAGAGAAGGAGTTGGTTGATGGAATTTTTTCCCCGTTTATACTGAAATGACCAGGTTTCAGAATGCCCTTACCTGCCTTCATGACGAAGGACTTGGAGTTATTTATACTTAAACCACGTGACTCCATAAATTTGTGGAAGGAGTTTAAAAGTTTCTGGAGGCCGATTGCTGTTCTAGAAATAAGAACAGCATCGTCGGCGTAGAGTAAAACAGGTACCCCTTTGCGCTCGACTAAGGGGTAATCTGCTTCTACAAGTAAGAGAGATTCCTCCAGTTCATTAATATACAGGTTAAATAAAAAAGGGGCCAGGATACAGCCTTGTCGGACACCCCGATTTATTTTAAATTCATCCGTTACCTTGAGGTCTTGGGAGTAACGGACGTTCGCCCTTGTGTCTGTATGCAGATCAGCGAGGAAATTGACAAGGTTCCTCTCTACACCCATTCTCAGCAGAGTGGCCCATAATAGGCTTCTGTCTACGCAGTCGAAAGCGGACGACAGGTCCATGAAGGCCATATAGACAGTGCCTTGTCTCGCCAATGTATACTTGCTTAGAATAAGGTATAGGTTCAGACACTGCGTGATGGTCGAGTGATCTGGTCTAAACCCGTATTGTATGGGTGAAAGGATTTTGTTTTCTTTAGCCCAGGTAGATAACCTGTTAAGAATTACTCCCCCCACCACTTTAACTACTGAATTCAGTAAAGAAATTGGCCTGTAACATAACGGGCTACTGCGGTCACCCTTCTTAAAAATGGGGACTATAGTCGAGAGACCCCAAGTTCTTGGGCAACCAGTTGTCACCGCTGCATTTATTACAGCCGTGAGGACCGGGGCCCAAAACGGGATGCTGGACTTAAACAGGTCCGGTGGTAAACCATCCGGACCCGGGGCCTTGTTGGTGGTTAGACCCTGTATTCCCCTAACGGTCTCTTGTACTGTGAAACACAGTGGAATCGCAGTTGGAATTAAAAGGTCGGAGACTTCCCGTTGCTCATTGCTCTTAAAAATTGTACTGAAGTGGGACACCCACTCCCCCTCTGGGATGTTTGTTCCAATAGCCGTGTCATTTGGGTTTTTGAACATAGGTTTATTAATTATTTGCCAAAACTTACTGCTATTCCCCAACACAGATGGGTCTAAAAGGGATTCAATAACATTTGCCTTAATTTCCTTTTTTCTAATGGCTATTATTTTCCTATAGGTCATGCGAAGGTTTTTTATCAATTCACGATCTCTTGGTTTGGTTTTTAATGCAAGTTTCAGATCCCTGCTTGCCTTTGAGCAGTTGTGATCAAACCATTTAGAGTTATTCTCACTATGACCCTTTATTGGCGCTGTGAGCATGGAACCAATTTTAGCGACCAGCCCCTCGAACCTAAACAAAATGTTCGAAGGGATTGAATCAGATGAAAGACAAACGGACAGCTCCTCTTCACATGCGCTGGTTATGTTAGAATACAAAGTGTCTTGATTTACCATTGACCATTTAATGCGACGCCTGCCATTTACGCACCTTAACATGCCATGATCGAAACGTGACTGACGTTTAGCAATAAATGGTCCACCCAAGTTTATAACAAGGGGATTATGATCACTGTATATACTGGTGAGAATAGAAAAATGCAAGACCCATTGAGCAGCATCTGGAGATAATAATATGTGATCAATAAAGGAACCCTGCCCATGCCCTTTAAAGGTTGGGGTGTCAAAGATTTTTGTATCGGGGACCAACGACATAGCTACAATCAAATTGTACTCGTTCATTAAGTCGTTTAGGTTCTTACCACCCCTACTATGGGAGAAGTGAAAACCTTCCTCATTATGACACCCTAAAGACCCCATTGGCGTACTAGCTGGGTTACCACATGGTTGAACATTAAAATCACCTGCTATCAACAAATGCCGTGATACATTGTAAACATTTTTGCTCAGAATGTCATTTAGAAAGGCAATATTGCAAGTTTCATTGTTACTGTTAGCATTGTAAAAATTAACCAGTGTCATCACAGTCTTCCCATTTTTTAGATCAATCTTCTGTAAATTCAGATTTACACTATGGAAGTTACTTATGTTACATTGCAGATCTTGGCTAATAAAGATGGCCAGGCCACCCTTGGCTCTACCCCTGGTCGAGGCAACTGCTGGAGTAATAAAGCTTAAGAAACCCTCCATATGAACATTATTTTCCTCTAACCAGGTCTCTTGGAGACACACAATACTAAATTTTCTGATAAATGATAGCCATACTAAATCTCGTAGCTTATTTGCCAAACCTGCAATATTCCAGGAAATTAATTTTACACTGTCATTGAGGGCAGGACAAATAACAGACTCTCTAATTGATTGTGGGGATGTTAAAGTGGGCGACATTACGCCTGCCACCACCGGGCCCACGGTACACACTGCATCTGGCTCCCGGAGCTCAGATGTATCACTGGTAACTATCCTTATGTCTGAAGGGGGTGTGAAGGGCACCACATTTTCCCCTGGTAACACTGTGGGTGGTGTTTTAGGGGGGCTACTGTTTTTAACAGCGGTGGTTTGGACAATGTGTGAATTTATATCATAACAGCGACCCCCTAGCTTCTCAGATGACCTTGAATTACATGAAGCACTTACCCCACCCCCCGTAGCTTCTGCATTCCTTAACCATCAATCGCAGTCCTCTAGGCTGCTAAAGGCCGTAAACCTGTTGGAGAGCTCTAGGGGCGTAAATGGTAACAAGCTTGACATGTTCCCATTGAAACCAGTTTTGTGATTAAAAGGTATGGTGTTCCACCCGTGTATGGCTGGTGGTGGAGCCAATTGGTGCATATATACGGGGTTTAGAGCCGACTCAATGTTAGGGAACTGAGAGGAGGAGAAGGTATTGTTGTTATAGTGTTGTGGAGGGAAGACAGTGGATCTGGGATAAAAATATGTCAGGGGGCGTGGTACAATGCAGTTCTTTTCATTTCCGTAAGGCCAGTTCAAGATATGTTGTACGGCTCTCCTGTCTCTAAAGTTTATTACCACGACATCGCCACCAATGTCCTTTGCTCTGCCCCCCAACCAGGACAGGCGCCGGACATGAACTATCTCACCGTTAATCGCAATGGGTTTGGGTCTATATAGAGAGAGCCAATGCGGTATTTTGTTTTTTTAACTGTGAGTATCCCTCTCTTTTACCGTTGGGCAATTCTGGGACCCCGGTGAGTATGACCACATACGGTAATGCTTCTGGGGGAAGTTCTGTCGGTGGTGTCCTAGACGGGCCCCCTCTTCCCCAGTTATTCTCCTTCCCTTCAGGTCTAGGGGATCTTCCCGGGAGAGTACTAGATTCCCTGGGTGGGATATTTGCGGAAGTAGTTGGTAATAAGGTAGTAGGTTTACCCTGTATATCAGTTGAAGATGTTGTTAAAGAGTTTTTACCGGTGTTACCGCCAAGTGCTTTCGGTGCCACATTTAGGGAGTTAGGGGTGGCTGAAGTTGCTACAACAGCCTGGCTATTACTTGTACTAGGTTTAAGCAGTGTGGGGCCCACGGTATTTTTTAAGAGGGGTTGGGTTATTGTGGTGCCTTGTTGGTGCTGTACTTTAGACTGACCTTGTAGACGTACAAAATTCCCTAACGCAGTCAAATCCCCCTCAATTTTACCTAAACGTGCCTCCATCCCCCTAAATCTGTCTGACAGAGCAAGCATGTAACTACGTATGATCAACTCAATATTGTCCAGAAGCGACTTAGGGGTGGCGGGTTGCAAATCCTCCTCCATCTGGATAAGGGTAGAATCAGAGTCTGTAGGTGCTTGAGGTAAGGATAACGGTAAAGTGGGGCTAACTGTTATAGTTTGGTTTGTATCAGAAGATCCCATTAAAGGTAGTATAGCAGTGTTCTTCTTTTTGCCAAACTCAGTGTGACTTGTTTTGGGCTTGTTAGCTGTTATGGTTTTCCTTCTTCTTTTAGGTGGAGGTGGCCCATGCGTTTTATCTGTCACTAGCCTCGAACTTTTACCTCGTACAACTTTACCAGGCCTTATTGTAGGGGATATTAGGATCTTGGAAATGTTATTCTGTTCGGTGGTCACTGTAGGGGTGATTTCTTGAGAATGAGTGGGTGACAATGCCGGAGCTAGACATTCTTGGAGGAGCAAGGGTACGCTGCAGGTCAGTAAGGTGTTATCTGCTGGGGCGCTACTCAGATCGTCGTCTAAAGAAACAGACATTATAGGTTCAGAGAATGTTCTGTTTTTTATTCGCTCGATGGAACGACGGCGGTCTGCCCTCCTCTCGGCTAGCAAAAGCTCCTTGTTGCCATCTATGGCTGGTTTAAGGAAATAATCATCCAATGTTCGGTTGATGATATTTTTGTCCAACCCCACTAATGCAGGGCTTGTTGCCGCAGCGGCCATTCAATAGTGAGGAATGATCACGAGGTGGGCACACAACAGAGACAGTTACTTACGTACACCTTGTACCAGGATCTCTGGCCCAGCCCAGCCTCTTCTGGCCGATGAGGGCCGTAGAGGGCCCGCCCTTTGCCCGGGCTTCGCCCCGGGCTTCCCGCTCGCGTCCCGCGTTGCGGGCGTGGGGCCGCTTTGTAGCGCCGCCTGGCGCTAGATGATGACGCGCTCCTATGCGCGAAAGCGGTGCCCCCTGGGAATGCTAGTTCCTACTACCTGCGGCGCTGTTGCTTCTCGCGTCCCGGCAGGGAGGAACCAGCGGTGTGAGGCAGTCAGGTGCGTGGGCGTCCCGGTCAGCATGCAAACGTTCTCCCTCCTTGTGCGAGCCTCCACGGACCCGTCTGTATGGATTAGCAGTTCGCCCCTCTGGTCGGGCGTGGGGCAGCTTTGTAGCGCCGCCTGGCGCTAGATGATGACGCGCTCCTATGCGCGAAAGCGGTGCCCCCTGGGAATGCTAGTTCCTACTACCTGCGGCGCTGTTGCTTCTCGCGTCACGGCAGGGAGGAACCAGCAGTGTGAGGCAGTCAGGTGCGTGGGCGTCCCGGTCAGCATGCAAACGTTCTCCCTCCTTGTGCGAGCCTCCACGGACCCGTCTGTATGGATTAGCAGTTCGCCCCTCTGGTCGGGCGTGGGGCCGCTTTGTAGCGCCGCCTGGCGCTAGATGATGACGCGCTCCTATGCGCGAAAGCGGTGCCCCCTGGGAATGCTAGTTCCTACTACCTGCGGCGCTGTTGCTTCTCGCGTCCCGGCAGGGAGGAACCAGCGGTGTGAGGCAGTCAGGTGCGTGGGCGTCCCGGTCAGCATGCAAACGTTCTCCCTCCTTGTGCGAGCCTCCACGGACCCGTCTGTATGGATTAGCAGTTCGCCCCTCTGGTCGGGCGTGGGGCCGCTTTGTAGCGCCGCCTGGCGCTAGATGATGACGCGCTCCAATGCGCGAAAGCGGTGCCCCCTGGGAATGCTAGTTCCTACTACCTGCGGCGCTGTTGCTTCTCGCGTCCCGGCAGGGAGGAACCAGCGGTGTGAGGCAGTCAGGTGCGTGGGCGTCCCGGTCAGCATGCAAACGTTCTCCCTCCTTGTGCGAGCCTCCACGGACCCGTCTGTATGGATTAGCAGTTCGTCCTTGAATGTGATACGACGTTGTTCATGTACTTACCACCTTGCATCCAAGATAATCCAATAGGTCACCCTCACATCCCACAAAGTCCTGCCACAGGTGCTTCCACTGCTGGACAGTCCTGTCCACACTCAACATATCCAGCATCTTTTCGCGGATGTGCTCCCATCTGCATTATGCATGCTTAGATGTGTGTAACAGATGACATGAGGTAGCATCATCCTCAGATTTAAGTATAGCTCTATATGACACACTAAGCCATGAGGAAGCATGTTTTAGACCCAACTGCACATGTGTACATGTTGTTATTTTGTAATGTCATGGATGCACTTTGCATGTCACAGTCCTTGCAAAAGCCAAAGTGACAATGGCTGTTAGTACATGCTATCCACATGTCCTAAGGATCATGCTGTGCCCTTGTATGAGACCCTGGTGTATAGACACAGATGCTGCTGACTTACAGCAGAGTGACAGAGATTAAATTGCCTGCATTGTACATGGTTACATTTCCTTAGAGGTATTGCATGCACAATGAACATTACCTTATATCAAGTCTTGTCATGCCCTTGTTTTGACTACACTCACATGTGAAGTATGCATGTTGCAACTTGTGTTCATAATTGGCGGATGGTACTGCTTGTGTACAAAGGTTAGTGTACACACACCATCAGTACACTGATGTTGCAGGGTAAACATCTGATCTCTTTGAATGTGCTCTTCACGTATGTAAGCAAGAGTATGTTGCGCACACCGTCACTGTTGAGGAGGAGGCACTTCGACTCTGCTGGACATGTGATGCTGTGAACATGTGATGAGCAAATTGGAGTGTCCACTCCCATCCCCTGCACCAGTTTTTTGAATTGCATGGTTTACATTCCATGCTGTACCATGCATGTTATTGCCTGTGCTCACAAAGGGTTCGGCTTGGCTAGTCAGTGAGCCAGAGAGAGTGTTGTATATTGACGCCTGCTGTAGTATTGAGTTTCTAGTGATGGTTGAGTGACAGCGTACTAGAGGTTGTATCAGCAGGTCATCCATGTAAAAGCCTGCTTGTGCCTAACA
Source organism: Lissotriton vulgaris (assembly GCF_964263255.1). NCBI lineage: Eukaryota > Metazoa > Chordata > Amphibia > Caudata > Salamandridae > Lissotriton > Lissotriton vulgaris. The sequence continues at coordinate 582,469 of NW_028247579.1, forward strand.
TTTAAGAATGGACAACCTTGTCCATGTGATCTGCTTGCCGATGTTGCCATTTAGGTGACAGATATATGTTGCATCCTATCATCAACACATGTTGGTGATCACTTGGTTATATGTCATATTAACATGGGTGATTGATGTTGGATCCTCTGTCTATGATTCCAGCATTCCATGGTGGTTTGTGGGATATTTTAACGGCTCTTTTCTTGCTGGGTGTGTTCCACATGTCTTGATTGATTTGCAGTGTGGGGTTGTGTGCATTGTCTTGACCTTTTCCAAGGTATGTAGTATTACATTTGCTACATGTGCATTGTATAATATTTGTCCTACGTGCTTGTGTACTTGAGGTGTATGGTGTGTTCAGTTTGTACTTACCAACAATCAGTTAATTTCCATAAGTGCCATTCTCAAACTGCTGGTTGATGACTGATTGGCAAAATATATATGAGTCATGCACTCTCCCAGGGAACTTGGCAACAACATTGATGAACAGGCCCAGGTTGTCCACAATTGCCTGAATGTTGATGGAGTGTGTGTACCTCCTGTTCCTGTATATGTGTGGGTTGTCCGCGGGAGGCTGAAGTGGACATGGGTGCAGTCAATGGCCCCCAACACATGCGGAAAACCAGCAATGTCGTAGAAGCCTTCTTTGTTCTCCAGTTGTTCCTGTGCACTGTTGGGGAAGTGTAGATTCTGTGATTTCAGGCTGATGATGGCATTCAAAACTTTGGGTAGGAACCTGGAGGAGGATGACTGTGAGACTCCACCCACTCTGGCAGTGGTTGGTTGGAAGGAACTAAAGGCCAATATGTGCAGCACTGCAAGTAGCTTTGTCTGCGGTGGGATGTTTGTGCCGCGCTGGTATCTTGCCTGCATCATTGGTGCTATCTGCGTGAGTATGCGTAAGATGGAGTTCCTCTTGAGCCTGTAGTGTGCTATCACGTCCTCTGGCCAGAGCTCTATCAGGGTGATGCGTTGGCAGTAGACCCGCTCACTTCGCTGGCGCTGTCTCTGTGGTGGTCGCGGTGGCAGTGGTGGTTGTGGTCTTTTTGCGGCTCCAAGCTGCAGGAGTAGTACCTCCATGGCATCATTTGGTGTGCAAATGAGGCTCTGGCTTTGTCTCTCTTATATTCTATTTTTTTGCTCCATTTTTTAGACCATTTTTTTCCGTCTTAAAAACCTGCCACTAACTGGCCGTAGCTGTATTTTTTGGGGACTATCGCCAGGCAGAGGATTCATTGTAAATATCGCGAAGTCAGCTTAGCGGCAATTTTTTTGTTAAGTCCTGCTAACGTAATTGATGATATTGAAATCGAATGTTAACGAAGGAAAAGTGCAGCTAACTGCGGTTAGCGGCAACTTGCAAATACGGCGATAAAAAAAAGCTGCCTTAGCGTCAGAATATTGACGCTACGATGGCGTTAACTCCTTGCACATATGCCCCTCAGTTTCTTCTTCCAACAAAGCCAAAAACCAGTAAAACAACACAATGTGGTCAGTGTTGCTAAAAAAAAACAAATATCATAGACACAAACCCGTTAACACATCCTGGACCCAAGTAGCAGTCAATAACTACAAAGTGTTGCTTTTCTATTGATCTAAATGTTGACCTTGTATATATCAAGGAGAGGCAAAACCCCCTCAGCAGCATGGCGAGAAGACAACAACCAACTTAGGATGAACAATTACTTTCCTTGCCAATCCTGCTATCAAATTGTCCTCTACCTGATATTCTGGGATGGGGCTTTTTTGGATCCACATTGTAAGAGATGAGAGAATAGTTAATCGAACTTTATGCATCCAAATGGACAGATGAAAAAATCCCTATATATCAAGAGATGTCAAGCAGGAAATATATTGATTGCTTACATCAAACAGCCAGGGGTTACATATGTTTTACCTTGTGTATTGCTGTAGAATAGGGATGTTTCCTGCAGCTGTCTATTCTGTTATGTATCCAGGAGTGCATCGTTATCTTTATCATTCCAAATCACTTCATGAAGTATTAAGCACTGTGTTATGCTTGGAGCACCCCCTGAACTTCCAGCATGACATTCAGTGCTTCTGTCATAGGCCAAACTACAACCACATAATTGTCCAACCATAAAGAGCAAACAGAATAGCCTTGTCACCGATTATCTGGGTAAGAACTTCAGTATGTTAACAGTGGTATAAAGTGCAATGCATATGCTACAATACAATACATTGAAATACATGGCTGGATAGTGTCTCTCAAGGAATTAATTAAGATTGATGTGGGTTTTTATTAAAGAAAAACAGTTAGGCACCCTGAAGTTAAATAGTTGTTGGTGATGGGCTGAAACAAAGTGTAGCATTTAATATTTTTCAAGACCCTGGTCACTTTAGAGTGATAGATAAAATGTACTCAAATGTTTTTAAGCAGTATTTTTGAATGATATCTTTCTAACATCAAGGTATTGCATGTCTCATACAGTTCAACCTTTGCAAATACAGAAATGCTTTAGTGAAGATTGCATTTTCTCTCAAATGCCATTTAATTTAAATCCATGTGTTTGATTTTAATGCATGCTCAGAGGAAATCTGTCTGTAGACTGTGTCATGCTGAGATTTGATCATTAGGGCACACCATGTGCATATGTCTAGCCTTAAGCCTTGTAGACATTAGTCCAAGATTTTCTTCATTAAGAAATGATACATTGATATATTTTTATTAAAACTGGTGCATACATTTTTTGGTTAAAGAGCAATGATACATAAGATGTGTTACATACAATACACATATTTTAAGTGTATAGCTTGGAATATAAGTGTAGAAAGTTTATATGTTTTTTTATTTATACATACATATGTATCAAACAGTAACAGTGTGTTGTGTGCTTCCCTATGAGCAATGCATGTCTGTCTCTTAGGGCTAACCCTCAAATCAGGGTGTAACTGGTTTCTAGTAGCCACCCCTAACATATAAACTAAGCCTTTCCAGGCAATATATTGGTTATTTCTCTCATATTAGTGGATACTGTGAGAAAGTGGATTATTAGTTGGGGTGCATTGTAGTCCTCCACACGTAATAATGGAACAGTCCTTGTTAAGCCCAGTAAAGGCTTCAGTAATTTAAACCTAATTTAAAACCCTGGTAGCTACAGCACAGAACAGACAGGATTAACATTAGAAAATGTGCAAAGTTTTAAGACGTACCACAACAGTTAAAAAAAAGGCACAATTAAACTCCCACTTAATAGTTTTAAAAAGGGAATATTTTAATGAACACATTGCAACCAAAACAACAAAAATCCAATAAGGGGAACCGGAGATAAGACTTTTTAGAGTTTCAAAAAAAAATAGAGCCAGAAAGTGCAAAGCACCAACCACAGGCAACTGGTCATGATAGACTGGGACAAAGGGCAGATCGAATAGAAGGACCCACATTGGTAACGTTCAAAAAGTTACCTTCAGACTTAAACATTCTTTTGGAGAAAAGAAGGTTGTAAACAAGTCGTCGGTGTGGTAAGCTACAAGCTGGATCCAAGTCAGGGTATGACGAAGGAGAGGTGTTGAAGATAGCAGCTGTGGTGCGGTTGTCATTGAGGTCAAGAAAATTCCAAACAGGCAAAGTCTGGCTTTTGTCCCCAGGATGATCTCGATGTCGATTGACTTTGGCTCAGCATCGCTCTCGATGAAGTCTTCTACATTCGCTTCAGATCTGCTCAGCACATATATTATATAATGCATATCACAGGATTAATAATCCCATGCCCAAAGTTAATCAAGAACCAATAGGCAATCCTCCAAAGAAAATATGCAAAGCTACACATTTTTTTATGAAAATACTTGTTTTCTTCTTTATTTAATGCTTTGATTGCCGATCATTCATTTAAAATACAGTGCAAAATCATAGCCATCATTGCCGACGCGGCGCAATTCGTCTCCATGAGACGTCTTCAAGGCTATATGAATGTGCATAAGGAAAAGATTTTTTTTTTTGTGTTAACCAATATTCAAACAATTTTAAATTGTTATGCAACATTTAAAACTTTGCTTTTTTGATCATTAAAAAATCTTTTCAAATATGCAAGTGGATTGTTCTATTTTTAACAAAAAATATATGTACATGATTCAAAAGTATCATCTTTTCACTATAATGGTGACATGTTCATCGAGAAACATACAAGGAGACCCATTTCCATGATACCTGTACAAAAAAGTTTACACTGTATATACAGCAGCATATTCCATAACAAGAGGGTAACAAAAAACTGTTTTACGGGGTTTTAGATCACTTTGTATACGTTAATGTGACTAAAAAATAAAAATTCAAATTATTTCGATAGTGTTGAGATCACATAGCTTGAAATGATCATTCACATTTTAGAAGTGGCCCTTTTGCTTAAATTAAACATTGTCATTAAGCATTTCTTTAAATCAAAAATCAAAAATTTGTCATGCATACCATTCTGTTTTTATGTCTATTCTTGAATTAAAAAAAAAACTAGAGCATCACAGCATCGAGAACTTCAATGGTGAGATGTATTATTCTTATGGAGTGGAGAAGAGTCTTGCCGGTGGCAGAGGCGGGCTCTATCTACTTAGCGCTTCTAACCCAGGCGGTCACTCTGCTTGCGCTGCTGTAATAGCGTACTGTTTTTAATTTAGCGAGCTAAGGCTAATTTTAAAAACGTTTCCTTGTGTGTCACTATTTTGTAATTTGTAACTGCACCTCACCTCCAGGCTGATTTCAGAGCTTGGGGGACCACGCTTTCCGCCCACTCCCGCCCCGGTCCGCCGCGTCCATTCATGGGCGTTTGAAACGGAGGGTGAGGAGGAGCCTAGCACTTCCGGGCTCAGGGCTGACAGGTCAGTGCTCTAGCGACGCTGTGAGTGTTTACTACTTAAAGGTCAGCAAAACGCACTCGCGCTGTGGAGAAGAGTCTTGCCGGTGGCAGAGGCGGGCTCTATCTACTTAGCGCTTCTAACCCAGGCGGTCACTCTGCTTGCGCTGCTGTAATAGCGTACTGTTTTTAATTTAGCGAGCTAAGGCTAATTTTAAAAACGTTTCTTTGTGTGTCACTATTTTGTAATTTGTAACTGCACCTCACCTCCAGGCTGATTTCAGAGCTTGGGGGACCACGCTTTCCGCCCACTCCCGCCCCGGTCCGCCGCGTCCATTCATGGGCGTTTGAAGCGGAGGGTGAGGAGGAGCCTAGCACTTCCGGGCTCAGGGCTGACAGGTCAGCGCTCTAGCGGCCCCTACCTCCCCCTATAAATGTGTCTCGGTCAGCGTCCGCGCAGCGGACGCATGCAGCGGGTGCGCCGGAAGCGCGCCGAAGTCGAGCCAAAGTCAAGCCCGTCTGCGCCCGTCCGCGGCCGGACGGGGCGCGGGGCCACAAACCCTGGCACTTCTAGGTCCTACGATTTAAGGTATGACAGACAAGAACTGCTGGATCTATGTCCTATAACTACTCTTCCATGTAAACACTCTATGGAGGCATTATCATTACATAGCTGCACGACATGTCCCTTTACTCCTGAAAAAAACGTCATTCCTTCCAACACGAAAGGGCTGTTAAAAGCGGCAATGCTGAATTGCAGATCCCTTAGGAAACATTCCACTCAGATATATCATCTCCTTGAGGATGAGGATCTCAACATCTTGTTTCTTACTGAAACCTGGTTAGGTGAACACTCTGACCCCGATATTATAGAGGCCATGCCACCTGGCTACTCCCTCTCCAGACTGCATAGGAAGGATGGCAGAGGTGGGGGTATTGCCATTGCAACCAAAGCACCCTTAGAATGCTCCGTGTCTCCTCTTTCGGTAGATCACAGTGAAGCCGGTTCCTTCACCATCATAATAGGGCCAAAGTACTCCCTCTCGGGTATCCTTGTATCTCGTCCCCCAGGGAGACTTCACGATTTTGGTACACAGACAAAATATCGATTTTTAAATATCGATATGCAAAAATATCGAAGTTTAAATATCGATATACAAAAATATCGAAGGTAAGTAATATCGACAGTCTAAATATCGATATTGGTATGATATCAGTAATATCGAAGTTGTAAATATCGATGTTAATAATATCGAAATTAATAACTTTGATGTTACTAATATCAATTTTTAAATAAATTTAGTGTATATTATATTGTATTTATTATGTTTTATTATTTATTTTTAATGTTATTTTATTAAATATTGTCTTTTACTACTGTAGCGGGTTGTGGGTTTATAGGGGAATAGGGTGGGAAGTAATTTAATTATGTTAAATTAATTATTAATTATTAGGAATTATTAAATAATTAATTGAGAATTAATTTTAAATTATTTTTAATTAATTTATTAATTGATAAATATGTTCTGTAGCGGGTTATGGGTTTATAGGGGAATAGGGTGGGAAGTAATTTAATAATAATTAATTAATTGATATATGTTTGTACATATTTTAATTAATAATTAATTGGTAATTAATTTCTATTAATTACTTAATTAATTTTATAATTCTTTTCATATTTATAATGATTAATTAGTTGGTAATTAATTATTATTAATTATTTAATTAAATTAATTATAGTAATTTTTATATATAATTTATTGTTATTCTTAATTAATTAATTGTTCAAAATAATATTAATTTTTAAATTAAATTAATTACAGCAAATGTGCTAATATATTTACTTTATTGTTATTGTTAATTAATAATTAATTGGTAATTAAATAATATTAATTAATTTTGGGTACAGGGGTATTTTTAGGGTTCAGGGTCAGTTTTCAGTTCATGGGTACAGGGGTATTTTTAGGGTTCAGGGTCAGTTTTCAGTTCATGGGTAAAGGGGTATTTTTAGGGTTCAGGGTCAGTTTTCAGTTCATGGGTACAGGGGTATTTTTAGGGTTCAGGGTCAGTTTTCAGTTCATGGGTAAAGGGGTATTTTTAGGGTTCAGGGTCAGTTTTCAGTTCATGGGTAAAGGGGTATTTTTAGGGTTCAGGGTCAGTTTTCAGTTTTTGGGTAAAGGGGTATTTTTTGGGTTCAGGGTCAGTTTTCAGTTTTTGGGTAAAGGGGTATTTTTAGGGTTCAGGGTCAGTTTTCAGTTTTTGGGTAAAGGGGTATTTTTAGGGTTCAGGGTCAGTTTTCAGTTCATGGGTAAAGGGGTATTTTTAGGGTTCTGGGTCAGTTTTGGGTTTTTGGGGTACAGTCGTACAGGGTAAAAATTAAATACATTTAAATTAAATCAATTAAATGAAATTACAAAATATAAAATTACATTAAATTATTAAGTTTTTAATTTATTTTAAATGTATATGTATTAGTTTTAATTTTTTAATTATGTTTTAATATTTTTATTTAATATTTGTAACATTATATGTATTTTATAATTATTTTAACATTATTATTAATACATTTAAAAAAACGATATTTTTAATTTCGATATTTTTGTACTACGACATTATTTTTTTGATATTTTTGTACTTACCTTGTTAGGGATAGGATTCCGATATTTTTGACTTTGATATTTTTGTCCCGATATTTTTGTATGTCGATATTTTTGATTTCGATATTTAGTCAGACATTCACGATTTTACATCTAGCCTTATGGAGGCTACGACATATTTAGCTCTAAGAAAAACCAAACTACTAGTACTGGGAGATATGAATGTCCACTTTGATGACCCCCTTGACAATGAGGCCTCGGACATAAAGTCTGAACTGCTTTTCTTACAGCTTGAACTTAAAAACAAAGATCCATCTCACCAACTAGGACATCTGCTGGACCCCATATTTGGGAACTGGACTGGAGTACACCCTCTGTATCCACTACCGGTACCCTGGTCTGATCATTTCGTAATTCCCATGCAAATACAGATTGCTGACAACAAAATCAATACTGATAGTGCTCAACGCTATCAATGTAGAAAATGGAAAAACTTCCGCCTTGACACTTTCATAAAACTACTTGATAATGCTGGACCTCCAGGAGGGTCTGACTGCGAGACAGCCTATAATCAGCTACAAAAATGCATCACAACTGCTCTAGACAGCACTGCCCTGATTCGTACACTTGCCTACGCTAAAAAGGCCAGGAAAACCAACCCGTGGTTTACAGAGGAACTACGCCTAGCCAAATCTGCTTGTAAAAAACATGAGCGGACATGGCGCACCAATTTCTGCCCAAAAATTAAAACCCTCTACAAAAAAAATCAAAAAGACTACAACAAAATGATTCGAGTCTCCAAAGCATCCCATTATAACTCTCGCATCATGGAAGCAGAGTGTTCCTCGAAAGAGCTATTTAAGATCTTTAAAGAGATCTCTGTAATTACTTCCAATAACTCTTCCCACACTGATTCGGTGGATACCTGCAACAAAATCGCTAAATATTTCTCAGGCAAGATCACTGATATTTATGCCAACTTCTCTGCTAACATAAAATCTGGCCAGGACTATATTGAGAGTGCTGTTGCCGCTCCCACTGAATCATGATTACGCAAGTTTTCTGTCCCTCCGTCGGAAATCCTATTAAAAACCTGTCGAAGCATCAAATCTGGCTCCCCTCGGGATCCTGCCCCTCCCAAGGTACTAGTAGCTAGTCTAGCTGTCTTGGAGCCATACTTCAGACACGTGCTCCAAGTTTCGTTTTCCACAGCCTGTCTGCCTGAAGACTGGAAGAAAGCAATCGTCCTTCCCATAAAGAAAAAACCCAATGTGAGCCAGGACACCCTAGAGAATTTACGACCGATATCTCTACTACCCTATCTTGCGAAAGTTGCAGAGAAAATAGCCAACACCCAACTCATGGCTCACCTCGAATCCCAAAATGCTCTACACAGTTCTCAGTCTGGTTTCAAGTAAGCATGGGCGGAAAATCCGTTACGCTTGCGGATTTTGCGGATTTTCGGGAAATTCGCAATCCGCGAGATTTGCGAATTTCCCGCAAAATCTGCAAATTCGCACGCAGCGGATTTTTTTTGCGGCGCGCGGCGTTGGTGATACAATTTTTGCGGCGCGCGGCGTTTATCATCGTTTGCCGGGTTGTTTTTCTCGATAGTTTGCGAGTGCTGCGCCATTTTGAATCTTGCTGTGTGATCCCGCGGGAATTGGCGAGCGCGATTACGTCATCGCGGCTTGCCAACTTGCACAGCAAGGGTTTGTCAACGCGAGTACGGCGAGATCACGTCTCGCGGTACTTCGCAATTGCGAGATTTGAGATGCGGCGAGCAGCAAGAATCTCGCACAAGCGAAAATATAAAATTTGCAATTCTGCACAAGAAATCCACCAGCAAGCAGCATAAACCTTCTTGAAATGATGATTTTTATCTGAATAACTCCTTAGGTTGACATTTGCCTGCACTTTTTTAGCGAGGAGTCCATTTTGAGGAGGAGGGGGGTGGGAGGAAGGAAGTGCCCCACAGTCTTCAACTTCCTGTTCCTGTTCAGCAGGCTCCTCCCAGTGCTTTGTCCATCTCCTGGTCACTTTTCATTTGGATCTGGAGCTGGAAGGATTACTTTTTGTGGATGCTGCTGGATATTTGGATTTGAGGCCTTTTTGACTTTCTTTGGATCACTGTTGGATTAGAAATTTTACAAGTAAGTTTGTTTGGGGCATTACAGTTGCTGCAACTAAAATTTTGGAATTTTCGATTTTTGGGCTGTTTTGGGGCCTTTTGCCCAGGGGTACTCAGTGGTGGGTGGACTGAGTCTTTCTGTGGGTTGTCTTGAACTTAAACATCATGGAGGGCATGGATGGATTGGGATTGTGCTGATTTTTCAGTGATTTTCGTTTTTTGGGGCTGTACTTGTGGCCTTTTCACCTGGGGTATTTGAGTCTAGCATGGGCCTAGTCTTTCTGTGGGCTGTCTTGAACTTAACCATCATGGAGGGCATGGATGGAATGGGATTGTGCTGATTTTGCAGTGTTTTTCGATTTTTGGGGGTGTTCATGGGGAGGGACAGGCCATGTGGCTGGTGGCCATTTTGAGTGCTGCTACAGGCACTGGCCATGTGCTTGGAGGCAAGTGGCCATTTTGAATGCAGGCTTTGTTGTTAGGCCTGCAACCATTTTGCCTACTTTTCAACCTTTATGCCCAGGGGTAGTGAGTCTTGCATGGGCCTAGTCTTTCTGTGGGCTGTCTTGAACTTAAACATCATGGAGGGCATGGATGGAATGGGATTGTGCTGATTTTGCAGTGTTTTTCGATTTTTGGGGGTGTTCATGGGAAGGGACAGGCCATGTGGCTGGTGGCCATTTTGAGTGCTGCTACAGGCACTGGCCATGTGCTTGGAGGCAAGTGGCCATTTTGAATGCAGGCTTTGTTGTTAGGCCTGCAACCATTTTGCCTACTTTTCAACCTTTATGCCCAGGGGTAGTGAGTCTTGCATGGGCCTAGTCTTTCTGTGGGCTGTCTTGAACTTAAACATCATGGAGGGCATGGATGGAATGGGATGGTGCTGATTTTGCAGTGTTTTTCGATTTTTGGGGGTGTTCATGGGGAGGGACAGGCCATGTGGCTGGTGGCCATTTTGAGTGCTGCTACAGGCACTGGCCATGTGCTGGGAGGCAAGTGGCCATTTTGAATGCAGGCTTTGTTGTTAGGCCTGCAACCATTTTGCCTACTTTTCAACCTATATGCCCAGGGGTAGTGAGTCTCGCATGGGCCTAGTCTTTCTGTGGGTTGTCTTGAATTTAAACATCATGGATGGATTGGGATTGTGCTGATTTTTCAGTGATTTTCGTTTTTTGGGGCTGTACTTGTGGCCTTTTCACCAGGGGTATTTGAGTCTAGCATGGGCCTAGTCTTTCTGTGGGCTGTCTTGAACTTAAACATCATGGAGGGCATGGATGGAATGGGATTGTTCTGATTTTGCAGTGTTTTTCGATTTTTGGGGGTGTTCATGGGGAGGGACAGGCCATGTGGCTGGTGGCCATTTTGAGTGTTGCTACAGGCACTGGCCATGTGCTGGGAGGCAAGTGGCCATTTTGAATGCAGGCTTTGTTGTTAGGCCTGCAACCATTTTGCCTACTTTTCAACCTTTATGCCCAGGGGTAGTGAGTCTTGCATGGGCCTAGTCTTTCTGTGGGTTGTCTTGAATTTAAACATCATGGAGGGCATGGATGGATTGGGATTGTGCTGATTTTTCAGTGATTTTCGTTTTTTGGGGCTGTACTTGTGGCCTTTTCACCAGGGGTATTTGAGTCTAGCATGGGCCTAGTCTTTCTGTGGGCTGTCTTGAACGTAAACATCATGGAGGGCATGGATGGATTGGGATTGTGCTGATTTTTCAGTGATTTTCTATTTTTGGGGCTGTACTTGTGGCCTTTTCACCAGGGGTATTTGAGTCTAGCATGGGCCTAGTCTTTCTGTGGGCTGTCTTGAACTTAAACATCATGGAGGGCATGGATGGATTGGGATTGTGCTGATTTTTCAGTGATTTTCGTTTTTTGGGGCTGTACTTGTGGCCTTTTCACCAGGGGTATTTGAGTCTAGCATGGGCCTAGTCTTTCTGTGGGCTGTCTTGAACTTAAACATCATGGAGGCCATGGATGGAATGGGATTGTGCTGATTTTTCAGTGATTTTCGTTTTTTGGGGCTGTACTTGTGGCCTTTTTACCAGGGGTATTTGAGTCTAGCATGGGCCTAGTCTTTCTGTGGGCTGTCTTGAACTTAACCATCATGGAGGGCATGGATGGAATGGGATTGTGCTGATTTTGCAGTGTTTTTCGATTTTTGGGGGTGTTCATGGGGAGGGACAGGCCATGTGGCTGGTGGCCATTTTGAGTGCTGCTACAGGCACTGGCCATGTGCTTGGAGGCAAGTGGCCATTTTGAATGCAGGCTTTGTTGTTAGGCCTGCAACCATTTTGCCTACTTTTCAACCTTTATGCCCAGGGGTAGTAGGTCTTGCATGGGCCTAGTTTTTCTGTGGGCTGTCTTGAACTTAAACATCATGGAGGGCATGGATGGAATGGGATTGTGCTGATTTTGCAGTGTTTTTCGATTTTTGGGGGTGTTCATGGGGAGGGACAGGCCATGTGGCTGGTGGCCATTTTGAGTGCTGCTACAGGCACTGGCCATGTGCTTGGAGGCAAGTGGCCATTTTGAATGCAGGCTTTGTTGTTAGGCCTGCAACCATTTTGCCTACTTTTCAACCTTTATGCCCAGGGGTAGTGAGTCTTGCATGGGCCTAGTCTTTCTGTGGGCTGTCTTGAACTTAAACATCATGGATGGATTGGGATTGTGCTGATTTTTCAGTGATTTTCGTTTTTTGGGGCTGTACTTGTGGCCTTTTCACCAGGGGTATTTGAGTCTAGCATGGGCCTAGTCTTTCTGTGGGCTGTCTTGAACTTAAACATCATGGAGGGCATGGATGGATTGGGATTGTGCTGATTTTTCAGTGATTTTCGTTTTTTGGGGCTGTACTTGTGGCCTTTTCACCAGGGGTATTTGAGTCTAGCATGGGCCTAGTCTTTCTGTGGGCTGTCTTGAACTTAAACATCATGGAGGGCATGGATGGAATGGGATTGTGCTGATTTTGCAGTGTTTTTCGATTTTTGGGGGTGTTCATGGGGAGGGACAGGCCATGTGGCTGGTGGCCATTTTGAGTGCTGCTACAGGCACTGGCCATGTGCTGGGAGGCAAGTGGCCATTTTGAATGCAGGCTTTGTTGTTAGGCCTGCAACCATTTTGCCTACTTTTCAACCTATATGCCCAGGGGTAGTGAGTCTTGCATGGGCCTAGTCTTTCTGTGGGTTGTCTTGAATTTAAACATCATGGATGGATTGGGATTGTGCTGATTTTTCAGTGATTTTCGTTTTTTGGGGCTGTACTTGTGGCCTTTTCACCAGGGGTATTTGAGTCTAGCATGGGCCTAGTCTTTCTGTGGGCTGTCTTGAACCTAAACATCATGGAGGGCATGGATGGATTGGGATTGTGCTGATTTTTCAGTGATTTTCGTTTTTTGGGGCTGTACTTGTGGCCTTTTCACCAGGGGTATTTGAGTCTAGCATGGGCCTAGTCTTTCTGTGGGCTGTCTTGAACTTAAACATCATGGAGGCCATGGATGGAATGGGATTGTGCTGATTTTTCTGGGTTTTTTCCGATTTTTTTGTGGTGTATAACTGAACTGATGTTCCTCTGTCTTCCTTTGTTTTTAGGTGCACAAGACTCAAGAGAACCACCAGTGCCAGGAAGAAGTCCTGCAGCGGTGTGTGTGTGCAGCATAACGTCACGTGACGTCACGTCTGGCCTCAGACAACTCTACAATTCGTGCAACTGCGGCCTGCTGTCTGACCTGCTCTGAAGAAGATGGCCCCAAAAAAAGTTCTCCGTAGCTCCTCTAGCAAGAAAGTTGCTAGTAAGGAGCAGAAGAAGCAAGTTACCAAGGAGGCTGGTGTGCCAACTGCCACGTTTTTTGGGAGCAAAAAAAAAAGTACGCCTGCAGCAGCAGCAGGATCTGCTGGGGACCAAGCTGGGAGCAGCACCCCTGCTCCATTGGGTTCAGTGCCTCCACCACCACGCCAACTTAAGTCAAAGCCCTTGAGTGCTTCAGAGGCAGTCAGTGTACTTCTCCAATCACCATCGACCAGTGATGTTGGCTCATCGCAAGAAAGTAGCAGCAATGTCCCTGAATCAACACAGGTTGTTGTAACTCATCTGACAAGTGTTGAACAACCACAGCCGCAACAACAACACCATGTGCAAGTACACGCCCAAGTGCATGTGGAAGGAGAGGCAGCAAAAGGAGATGCACAAGCAGAGGTGCATGGAGGGTCACAAGTGCCCACAATAGTTGTTCCTCCCGAAGTAGGGGCACATCTGGAAATCGACAATGAAGCCGAGGTATCATTGGAAGCCACTCCTCCTGATGATCATTCATTGTCTTCCACATCCCCAGCAAGGAAAAGATCAAGGGGGGTGTCTACATCTTCTTCAAGCCCACCTCCTACTGATGATCTGGATGACGATTGGGTACCACCACCGCAGCCTGAGAGTGAGGCACACCATGATCTGACAAAGGTACCTAAGCGTAAAAGGAAGGTCGTCGAAAAACTCATAGCTATGGAGTGTGATGAGGCTCAACAAGAAGTGACAGATACTGCTGGTGATGAAGCCTCTCACGATGACTACGGGCCAGTCATCACAAAGGTCACTGCAGCCCCAGCGGGCATGCAGCAAAGAGACATTTTGACCCTATCCCGAGAAGCTGCTGAGCGTGATGATGATGTCGACGAGGAGGCAATGGAAATGGAAACACAACAATCATTAGATTTGGAGTTAACTAGTACACCAACACCTACCGCTTCCATATTTCTTCCTCACAAGAAGGGACCTACATCCACCTCGACCTCAATTCGTGGTGGTGAAAGTGCGAAACGTACTGAAGTTTGGCAATCCACATCCTCCACTTCATCTGGCATTAGCAGCAGGACCACCACCACCAGTATCGCCGCCTCCTCCGGCCCCCAAAGACATTTCAAGTCTGCAGTTTGGGACTTCTTTAGTGTTTGCCCAAAAAATGAAACCGTAGCCATTTGTAGCATGTGTAAGGTTCGAGTTAGTCGTGGTAAGTTGGGTTCCAACTATGGTACCGGAGGCCAGAGAGGTCATCTTGAAAGAAAGCACGCTGTCAAATGGTTTGCGCACCTACAGGCGATCAAGGAAGCCCGAATTGCACGTAATGCTGTTTCATCGGATGATGACAAGGAGGAAGAAGACGTGTCAAACCCTTCACTTATACCCAGTACCCCTGTCAGCAGCACACCCCATGTGAGCCACACTAAGAGTGTGGGAGAGAGTGATACACCATTGCGAAAAAGTTCATCAGCGAGAGTAACTGGGTCGAAGATATCATCATCATCCCGTAAATCTTTGGTCCAGGGCAACATTAAAAAGATGTTGTTTACAGAAGCGCAATATGAACGCAACCACCCACTGACGCGTCTGTATAACACTAAGCTGGCTAAAATGCTAGCTCTGGACCTTCTCCCTTTTTCTTTTGTAGAAGGGGTTGGTTTTCTAGAATTAGTGGCAGCGCTCTGCCCTAAATGGAAGGTTCCTAGCCGGTTCTATTTTGCCCGAGTTGCGGTTCCAGCACTACATGAAGATGTTCTGAAGGTGATTGGGGCAGCTTTGCAGAAGAGTGCTGTTCACACAAAAAAGTCAAAGTCAAAAGTTTTTTATTTGTTTTGGTACTCAACAGAGGACCACAAATGAATACATCACATATTAATATAAAAGCAACATAGTTTAAAAAAATGTATACAAATTATAACATACAAATTCGTTCGGAGGCAACTTGCCCACTGCTAATAGTTCTTTTTCCTTTGTTAGCCTGCAGGTTCGGTAAATAGGGTCAATGTATGAAGCACGAGCTACTACAACTTTAGAGTTTGGGCAAACGAATAATAAATGCTCCACAGTCTGCTCGCCTCCTTGACATAACGAGCAAAGATGGTTAGTTTCCCCAGCCGACCATTTAGATGTATAAGATTGGACAGGTAAGATCCCTAATCGTAACATCAAGATCCCCCTCCTTGCACTATGAGTTAGGGAAAACAAAATATAAGGCTGGATATGTTTATATTCTATGAGTTCAGTATATGATTTAAAAGTTTTTAGTTTTCTGATATGCGCTTAGTCCAGGTCAAAACTCAGCCTTGGTGTAAAACATTTAAGAAAAAGTTTTAGTTGCGATACAGACCAGGTAAGTAGTATTTCTGTAGTAATTTCAGCCATTTGAAATGCAGCTGACATATTCCCTGAGAAAGTTTGTTTAGTTGCTTCTGTATCAAAGGTTTCTTTTTGGAGCAAAAACCTGAGTGTCCCCTCCTTTGCATGGAGGAGATTATAGGCCCACCTAATAATATTGGCCACAGCCGTGGCGTAAGCACTTGTTATTCCAAATTCTAACCTTAAAACCTGTACTGGTGTAGCAGCTGGGACCTTCATCATTCTTTTCAATATTTTCCCCTCTTGTCGATCCATAAAGCCCCATTGCTTTAGAGGTATGTATTCTGTAGCATAAGAGAGGACCGCAGGAATTTTTACTTTATATATTTTCAGTAGTGAGGAAAAGTGCCTGCTCCCCGTGGCATTATAGAGTCTTGAGAGTGCTCCGGCGTGTAGATCAGATTTCTTTGTTAATTTATCTATATGCTTTGTGTTTGTTAGATTCTTAGAAAGAATCCTGCCGAGATATGTATATTCTGTTTCTTCATCGATCTTTTCACTTCCAAGCCTCCAATTGTATTTGACATTTTTTTTCCTTCCAGAGAATGCTACAACTTTTGTTTTCTTTACGTTCGGAAGTAAGAAATTTTTATTTGAATATAGAAACAAAATGTCAAGAGAATTTTGCAAGCCGAATGGTGTGAGATCGAACATAACTATGTCGTCTGCATAGAGCAACGAATGAATACTTTGATTGTTTATTTTTGGAGGCAGGCTAGAGCCCTGCTGTAGCTGCTTTGGCAGGTCACTGAGGTAAAGCGAAAATAACATAGGGGCTAGTAGACATCCCTGTTTAAGACCGTTCTCTGTATTTATTACTTTCGTTAAACCTTTTTCGCCCCCCATTTGGACTTGACACCACGTTGTTGTGTGGAGGCTTATTATTACCTGTAGCAAATGTTCATTGATTCCAAAACCCCTCAGTTTATTCCATAAAGTAGGTCGATCAACACGATCGAATGCGGTCGAATAATCTATAAATGCCATATAGACCGTCTGTTTTTTTCGTGTCACATATTTATCGAGAATAACCTGAATAATTGCAATGTTGTCCGTAACAGAGTGCTTTGGCCTGAATCCAGCCTGGAACATTGGTATCAGTCCCAGCGAAAAAGCCCAGTTTTTTAGTTGTAATAAAACTTCAGCTGCAAAGATTTTTCCGGGCGCATCCATCAGAGCTATTTGACGGTAATTTCCTGCTACCGTTTTACAACCTTTTTTATGGATGGGGATAATAATGCTCCCCTGCCACGATTTTGGTACTGTTCCAGTGGTCAAGATATAATTAAATAGTGGGGTTAACAAAAGACTCCATTCCTTAGGGTTCATCTGCAAGACCTTGATAGGAATTTGGTCGGGGCCAAAGGCACCTGTGCTTCTTGCTCTTCGAATGTGAGTTTCTACCATTAAAGTTGTTGTTGTAGGAATTAATGGTTTTTGTTTCTCCTTTACATTATCAGTACAGTTTTCTTCAAGTTTGACCATATTTGATTTATAGAGATCTGTCAGATAAATTTCCCACTCTTTTGGAGGAACCGGTACTGCTAGTAATTTCTTTTTTGTTCCTGTTAGTTTAGCTATTAGTGACCAATAAGTTCTCTGGTTTGGTTCTTTTGCAGCAATTTGTAAATCGACCCAGTTGCGATCTTGAATAGTTTTTTTCTGACTTATTTTTTCTCTTCTCAGCTGATTTTTCAGTTTATTTATTTATTTCTTTTTAGTAGGAGAAGAGTGTAAATATTGAGCTCGTAACAGTTTATTTAGTTTTTTCCTTATCTGAGAGTTCCAGGTTTTTTTGGAGTTTTTCTTCATCTTATTACCAGAATTTCCTTGGGGAT